>NC_062553.1:16544067-17150356 GCF_016906955.1 Phacochoerus africanus | reverse complement strand
TTATTACACTAGTGATTAACCTTGTGCACTTTACTTAATCACTCTATATTCTCCTCTTTAAAATGGAGTTAATCATAATACCACCTGCACAGGATTTATATGAAGGTTGAATTAAAGAATGCATACAAAATGATTGAAAACAGTACTTAACACATAGTAGGTAGCCCATAAAATCAGTTTTAATAATAAGGATAATAAGAATATGAATAGTTATTTGAAGTATAAATAGTTATTTGAAGAGTCTGAGTATTTTATTCATATGTCAATAATTTGAATGCTTTTTATGTATATGTTAATATACTAGATACTGAGTATTCAAAAATAAGTTGTTCCCTGACCTCAGAAACTCATGTATAATTGTAAAGACAGACATGTAAACAGATAATTCTAAAGCAAGTCATATTATATATCATATAAATGAGCACCAAACACATTTTGGTAGAGAGAAAAGTGGGAGTCAAAGAAACTTCCTGGATTAAGTCTGATGCAAATCTAATAAGTGATGTCTGAACAAACACTTGAATAATGCTTTACTGTACGCCAGGCACTGTTTTAGGTACTTGCTATTTTAACTCATTCAACCCTCTTATATTCGTGTAGTATGTTTTTATTACTGTTTTACACAACAGGCAGCTGAGGCATAAATCACTCACCCAAAGGTACATAACTAGAAAGTGACAGAGCTGAGGGGCTATGTTCTTAATCACTCCAATTGGTCTACAATGTCTTAAGCCCACAATGACGTGTGGCAGTTACCCATGCAAAATGAGGCATGTCCTGAAGAAAGAAAGAGACGGATGGTTTGGGAAAGAAGATGAGTATTTCTTAGCAGTAGATATAACAGGAGGGGGTAACCAGAATGGGGCTGCAGGGAAGAGGAGATAGTTCAGATTCTTCTATGCCATGGTAAAAAAACTTGCACTTTATCTTGCTGGACCTGAAATGATTATATGTGACTTTGAATATGCCACTTGAGCAAGAATTTTGATCTGAGTGACGCTGAACTAGTTTCTAAATTTCATTAGGGGAAAATAGGACAAATAAATTTACATTGCAAGGCATGAAATTATGTATGAGTGTCTGTAAAATGCATGGCACTGTGTAGACATTAAATAAATGGCCATTATTCTTGTAAAACACATAATAAGCAGCCTGAGTGGAGAAATAGAGGACGCATAGATTTTAATGGTGCCAAATGAAGTGCTGAGGACCTATATCCTATAGAGAGTTGGGGTCTATCCTGAGCAGGTACCATGGTCTGAATTTGCGCACCCCATCAAAACCACATGTTGAAATCCTCACCACCAAAAGTGATGGTATTTGTAGATGGAGACTTTGCAAGAGGACAGTTAGGTCATAAGGATGGGGCCCTCATGGGTGGGATTAGTGCCCCTTCTGCCACGTGAGGCCACAGGAGATGTGCAGTCCAGCAAAGAACCCCAACCTGACCATGCTGGCCACCCTGATCTTAAACATCAAGCTTCCAGAACAGTGAGAAAATAAAATTCTGTTGTTGACAAGCTACTTAGTCTGTGATATTTTGTTACAGCAGCCCAAACAGACTAAGACAAAAGCTAAAAATCTCGTAAAGCTAAAAACTACCCTTGACATTCCTTTAGGAAGTTGTTGACATACCACCTCTCAGCAAGTGCAACATTCAAACTTGAAATATATTACTATTGCTTCTGTTGATGACGCGGATTTATGCATCTCAGTCACATCTGGTGTCATCTTTGCTCTATCCTCACTAAATAAGAAAGCTGAACTCACACAAGTTAAATGAACAAGCAATACTTAGATAGGCCAAAGGGCGGGGAGGGATCATATGATATGCCCACTAAGGGTAAAAAAAAAAAAAATCCCTGAAGTAGACAATCTGCCATTAACTGAGTCAAAATAAAGCCTTTGTATCCATGCTTTACATTTTTAAGTGAATTATTCCAAAGATTATTTTCAGGTCCATACATCCCTAGGACTCATTCACTGTGCAGAGGAAAAACAGATGAAGAAAAGAACTTGAAAAAGCAGAGTTATAGTTTGAGGATTAAAACCAGCCATGCTGCTAAGAAACTAAGGGCTTTATGTCTCTCCCTGCCCCCAGCAGTGCTTCTTCACTGTCTCCCTGGAAAGAGGCCTTGGTATCAGGACACTGGGCATCACACCAAAAACTGCCAGGGAGTATTGACAGGTATGAGTCATGAGGTCTCCAGAGCTAATAAAGCAGGGAAGAAAAAGAGAAAGAAACATAGATATACAGGGACTCGATAGACTAAGATTTACCCCAGAACAAAAGCCTTCATTGGGAGAAATAAAAAGAGTTAAATTTAAGAGCCAAACTCACCAAAGAGCAAGGAACCACCACCACCACAGTATTTCTTATAATGAAATTGGATCCAGTAAACTACAGAGGAGCAGATACTGCGAATAGAGCTGAACAGGTATGCTTCTAAAAGGTTAGTTTAGAAGAAATCATTTTGAAATGCTTCCTGCGTAATATTTACAATGAGAATGTTTGTGAAAAGAGGAGGGTTTGGTATATGCTTCACGCCTCACTGGGATTACAGAGCATACCAGGTTGTCCCTAGAGAAAGAAAAATAGTAATGACACATAGTTATCAACCACCTTGTGCTGTGATACTGTCCCCAAAGTGAACTCAGTGTCATCCTTTGCTGCCCTGGTTATCATGCTGCTGGCAAGGAGCAGAAATGGATTTAAAACCAGGTCTAAATCTTCCAAATATGCATTCCACATAATACTGAAAACAAGCAAATGATGTTGGAGGAAAAGCTTATTAAGAATCTGGGGTGGGGTCTGAATCTGTTCAGAGAACAACAAAAGTGAAATAACTAAAATATCTTAAATATAAATATAGCAAGATTGGAATACCATAGAGGGAAAAAGGCATCTAGCCTACAGGGAAAATCTTCTTTTCCTGAACATTTAAGATTTAAGTATAATTTTCTGTCTCAAAAAAAATTTTTCTAAGAATAATCCATTTTCATTAGTCAGCTTTAATGACTAATAACACTCCATAACTTCAGTCACTGACAAAAAGATTTTACATGTTGGTGGCTGTGAGTCAGCACTGTACTTCTATGGTACATGTCTTCTTACTCCATTATCCAGGTGAACAAGTAACCTCTTGCTGGGACACAATTTCTCAGGTAAAGGCAAAAGTGCAAGAAAGTTGAAGGACACTCCAGATACCTCTGAAAACCTCTGCTGGTATGTGGCCTAACGCCGGCTCACGTTAACCAGCCAAAGTACATGATGGGCCCTCTCAACATCCTTGAGGAGGCTGTGAATTTCCCACATGAGGGCACTGGCCGAGGATGAGGATGTAAGATCATCTCACAGGGAAGAGAGGAGCAGATTGTCACGAGTAACAATAATCCATTACAGTCATCTTACACTAGGAGTGTTGGCTTCCTTCTCACAAACAAAATTCATCCAACCTGTATCAGTGGAATACACTCTTAAGGTCTAATGCAATCACAGCATTGGGATGAATTCTTGTATCTCTTGGTCTGAAAGTGTGTAAATGTGGCTTCACTTAATTCAGATTTCTTGTGAACTAAAACAAAAATAGGAGTTCCTGTTATGGCTCAGTGGTTAACGAACCCAACTAGTATCCATGAAGACACGGGTTCAACCCCTGGCCTTGCTCAGTGTGTTAAGGTTCCAGCATTGCTGTGAGCTGTGATGTAGGTCACAGACGCGTGGATCCTGAGTTACTGGTGGCTGTGGTGTAGGCTGGCTGCTATAGCTTCCAATTTGACCCTAGCCTGGGAATCTAGATACGCTGCTGGTGTGGCCCTAAAAAGACAAAATAAATAAATAAATAAACAAAAAGCAAAAATAAAATAGGTTGTTCACTATCTATATAACGCTTATGAAGCAAAATGGGACAGCAGAAGCAAAGACCCTTCCCTTCAGAAAGGAGAAGACCTTGAAGCACATAGCAGTGTTGGTCCAAAGCTTTTCTGAGGTCTGGGAGAGCCTTCATTTTTCTTTATCATCCTTGGCCATACCTGAATAAGAATGTACCTTCAGGAATTGTCCTTGCGGCTCAGTGGTTTAAGAATCTGATATAGTCTCCATGAGGTTGTTGGTTCGATTCCTGGCCTCACTCAGTGGGTCAAGAATATAGCATGTCGCCACAAGCTGTGGCACAGGTTGCAGATGCATCTCAGAACTGGTGTTTCTGTGGCTGTGTGGGCAGCTGCAGCTCTGATTCAGGCCCTAGCCTTGTAACTTCCATATGCCTCACTGCAACAGAAAGAAAGAAAGAAAGAAAGAAAGAAAGAAAGAAAGAAAGAAAGAAAGAAAGAAAGAAAGAAAGAAAGAAAGAAAGAAAGAAAAGAAAGAAAGAAAGAGAAGAAGGAAGGAAAGGAAGAAGAAAAAGAAGAAGAAAAGAAAGAGAAAGAGAAGAAAGAAAGAGAAAAGAAAGAAAGAAGAAAGAAAAGAAAGAAGAAAGAAAGAAAGAAAGAAAGAAAGAAAGAAAGAAGAAAGAAAGAAATGAAGAAAGAAGAAGAAAGAAAGAGAAAAGAAAGAAAGAAAGAAAGAAAGAAAGAAAGAAAGAAAAGAGAGAGAGAAGAAGAAGAGAAGAAAGAAAGAAGACGAAAGAAGGAAGAAGAAGGAAGGAAGAAGGAAGGAAGGAAAGAAGGAAGGAAGGAAGGAAAGAAGGAAAAGAAAGGAAGGAGGAACTTCAACCCTTTCCTATCCTGGCTGGTAGGGATGTGTGTACAGAAATGGTATTTTATGTTTTGAAAAGTAATAATATGTTCAAAGCCTGCATCCAGGCAGTCAGCCCCTTTGATTGTTCAATTTTCTGAAATACATTGATAGTGTCTATTTTATTTACTTGTTTGACTCTAGTCATCCTCATATACCAATGGCCACCTTCTCAATTCTGTTCCATATGGTCCCCTCTCCTAAGATAACTAATAAAAATTCCATGGGAACACACTGTTAGACACTTTTACATTGAGTCATTTTTGTGTCTGAAAAAAATTGACTTAGTTATCCCTTAATTAATTCAAAACTTTTAATAGAAGTATAACAGCCATATTAAGGAATTCAACATTGTTGCACTGAATGTTAAAGCTGCTTTATCTTGTTTGTAGTTGTCAATTTAAAGCAAATCTAGCACATGGTCATGGCACACAGATGTTGTGCAATTTGACATATTGAGTGTAGCTTGGTGAAATACAGTAGACTTTAGATTTTGCAAAGAAAAGTGTGATGGTGATATATCTATATATCATACATATGTATAGATATGCTGTATCTATTTATATATACAATATTTCATAATTTTAAATTACAATATGATGTGCTGCAACCCATTATGGAAGCAGAGTACTGGGAGTTTTTTTTAATATGAAGTGTATAAAATTATGTGAGTAGTATAGTTGAGTAATTTTCTTAAAAGTAGCCTAGGTGATTTCCCTAATAATTACAAATCCATCACTTGACATAAGAACATATGTGTTTATTCACAAGCGTGTTTTGCAAAACATCTTTTTAGACATGGTTACATAAGATTTAGAACTTCCTCTTTTCTGAAGGATAAAAAATTTAAAGGTGTAAGATTTGGGCAATAAATGAAATCAAGGAATCAAGTCAACAGAAATCTAGAGAGTTTTTATGGATTAATATTAGTCTCAGAAAAGTATCTGTGTGCAAATTTAGAGAATTTCTCATAGAATTGTCACATAGCTAAGACTCCCTGCTGCCTATGCACAGACACACTCCCTGGGCACCATAAGCCCAGGGTTTAGAGACATTGAATTGGAATGTCTGTGATCCATACAGTCTATGAATGTATAAGCTTTGGGGGCAATAACTTTTCTTTTCTTTTCCAGATCCTCTCCCTATGCTATCATGGGTAATGTCAGGACTCAGTTTGGAGGTCCCTTTTCTTTCCAAGCTATTGGGACTGCACTAATCATATGATTCTAAATGTCCCTGAACCTTGTCATTTCCAAATTTATAACTGAAGCCTAAGCTTTTCTTCTCCAATTGCCTATTTTACATGTGCACTTGGAAAAAAATCTCAAAGAACTTCAAACTTTGCATGTCTCCCTCCCATAGATATGTATCTCTCATCAAAATGAAACTTTAATTTGCCCAAATGATCACATTATAAATCTAGGAGTTGTCTTTGGTACCTTCTTCTCTTTCAATATTCCTCTACCAGGATCAGCAGGTTTTACTGACCCTACCTCCTTATTCTCCTCTTCGTTTCCTTCTTCTCCCCATCCCCCACACCCTCCTCCTCCCCTTCCTTTTCCCCTATCCCTCTCTATTCTTCTTCTTTTTGGCTGCCCCAACAGATTATGGAAGTTCCTGGGCCAGGCAGGGATCGAACCCACACCACAGCAGTGACCAGAACCACAGCAGTGACAGCACTGGATCCTTAACCCATTGAGCCTAACAGGGAGCTCTCTGAGCCAGTGGAAAACTCTTTTACTTCTAATCCTACTTATCTTCACCTCCAAGATCACCTCCTTGGTCCAAGCCACTGTCATCTCTTTCTCAGAGTACTACCACTGCCTCCCAAATGATACTCTTTTGTGCTCTGATCTCCCTCTTTTCCATTGTCTACAAAGTTGCAAAAGGACAGTTATAAAATCCACAGTAGGGCTGTGCATGTGCATAAAGCCATTCAATATTTGCTCAGAAATCTTGGAATCAATCCCAGATCTTGGGCATCGCACACAAGCCCTGGACTACTTTATGCCCCTCTATCCTCTACTCATGCCACTTTCCCCCGCTCAGTGTTCTCCAGACACACCGGCTTGCTTTCCTTAAATTCCTGTATGTACCATGTTATTCCAAACCATAGGACATTTGCACTGTCTTTTCCTTATACTGGAAATGTTCTTGTCTCAACCACCCAATGAATGATTTGCACTGTCTTTTCCTTATACTGGAAATGTTCTTGTCTCAACCACCCAATGAATGAACTCCTAGTTACCCTTCAAGCCTGAGCTTAAATGGCTTTTCATCAAAGAAGTCTTCTTTGATTCCTCAGTGAAAATGAGGACCCCTTGTAATAATCCTTCAAAGTTCCAATTCTTTTCCTGCAGCACATTTCTCACAATCTGTAATTACACAATTTGTGATTATTATTTGTTTGATTTATGCCTACCTACCTTACTATGTTGGAAGCTTGATGAGGGCAGACAGACATAAATCTTATTTTTTAAAAAAAGGTACATTGCTGCATTCTCCACAACTAGCACTTAATGCTGTACACTACATTCTGGAAAGATGGGTGATAATTTGAGTTGTGACTAAGTGTGTGTTTATAGGATTATTTATAAGTCCACCAATACTTATGGAGTGTCTACTATGAATAGGTGCCAGGAATACAGCAGTGTCTAAACCACACCCATTTCCTGCCTTCATGGATCTTTTCGTCTACATCCCTATAGTCATATTTCCTGTGGGATGGTATTGCGTAAATCCTCTTTTAAATGGGAATATGACATGTATGCATCTAACTTTCCCCTTGAAAAGAACCACAATTCATGGCAGAAACACGAAGTCAAAAGAGAAATACTGCTTTCCATTTACCTTATTCACTTACTCTGCCTATGCCAGCAAATCATAAAAGTACAGATCATTGACTTTGATCTCAAATGTCTTTTGTTCATTTGTGTCAGAACCAGAATGTTATTTACTCTTTGTTTTTTTTGTGCTTAATGGATATGAGTGTTCTGATAAATGCAATGCAGCAGTCAAAAACATGCCAAAGCATGTCTATAATTGGCTAACTTGCTGGGAAATGAACAGCTCTGCTTGCTAAGTCTTAAATAATATACTCTGGGCAGGTCTGAACATCATTTTATCAGTGTTTATAGAAATTTAGATATTCAAATCCAAGTACTGTCAGTGGGCACTATAACCTAGCTTCCCACAACCTATTCTAAAAATACACCAACATCTATATTGAATTTTCTACTCCCTTCAAATTTTTACCTGATTCTTTCAGGTAAAAATGAGGTTAGTACACAACCTCAAATAATTTTTAGTATGGCTCAATTAAGATAAATCAAATTGTAAACCAATACCTATTGCATGTTAATATACAAAAATATGCAAGTTAACCACATAAAAACTACAGATCTCATATTTAAATTATAGGAAAAAACAAATAGTACTTCAGTTACTCTCTATGTCAGAGGATTTGTAATTATGTTTCACTGTCGAACATGACGTCAAAGTATGAACTCTGTCATTTAGGTTCCACTAATAATTAGCAGAGAACATTTGACAAATTTTCATCTAACTCCATATAAGGTATCAATGGAAAAGCTAATTATCAAATGGTAAAAGTTCGACATTCCCCCAGTCTCTAAAAGGCTGCTGGATGGTAATAGAGAATCACACTGCAATAAGGGAACTAAATCTGAGAACGCACGTGCTGTACATCAGGTTCATGTGGTACCCAAAGTAGAATTTCCCGGAAATGTCTTCAATGTATAAAGATAACAAGACAGAAAAGGCACATCATTCAGCAGGTAGGAAATACCTAAAAACTTGCCCTCTCACGCAATTTTCATGTGTAAAATGAAACTAATCCATTCATAGAGTTCAATGCCCCATTCTAACGCACCAACAAACAGATCAAAAAACCATTTCAGATGGCATAGTGCAAAAAATCTACACAACGCTGGAAGCAAATGAAGAATTCTTGCGTGAGCGAAAAACAGGCTTCAAAGATTCTAGAGCCTATCTCAAAATTGGGAACGCTTGAATTCCAATAAATAGCAATAGACTAGACGGGCTTTCTTCAGTCATAAGCCATGTCTATGTCATATGCCATATGTTTTTCTATGTCATCTGTATCTATTAACATGTATGTAAATATATTCAACAAAGATTATGTGTCAGATACTGATGCTGGTATAGTATCAAGCACTGAGAAACTCAATCTAACACAATAGACAGAGAATGTTGTATAAGTACTAACACTGTGACCTAGGAAGCTCTACCAGTTTGGCATTACACAGGCCATGGCTCAGGCCCATGAACTTCTCAAAGACCGAGAAAATATTTGTGTCTTGAATTGAATAAGCAAATTGCTGGCCTAAAATATAAAATCAAAACTGCCAAGTCAAAATTCACAATAGTTTAAATAGATGTCTGTAAACATAAAATTAAGTCAACTTCATTTGCAATAATATTCAGCATTCATAAACATTTCATTACACTTGAAATCAACTTGTAGTTTAGATTTTCTCCATTCGTACGAATTTCTGAGTATGCACAATGACTGCTGAGAGATTGTAGCCAGCTTTAAATTAAATGAGATATGTGTAGCCAAATAATTGTGAAGCCAAAAATCCTCACAAACATTTTCACTGGCAAAACTTATTATTTTGAATAAAGGATTTGGGTGCATTTTCTATATATTTGATATAATATGGAGTAGAACTCCTAAAGAAAGAGGGCCACAAGCTTATGGAGGTCTCAGAATCACCTAAATGTACCAAGGGGAAATGTTGACATATATAGAAAGTTTCTTTGAAGATGCGAAATTTGAAATATGACTAAGTGGTTTCTTTGACAATGGGAGAGAAAATGCATACATCTTCTAAGGCACAGTCATGCATTTTGGGGGATTGGTAAAATATTCATTGGAACTGGAGTGTCAGGTTTGCCTGCTGGAAGGGAAAAAAAAAAAAGAGGGCCTGGAAAAGGATTAAGGCCAAACAAAGAGCAACTCAGGAGAAAAGGAACGGTGAAGGTTTCTCAACAAGAAAATGACATGATCAGATACACTTTCTTGTAAGATAACCCTGGTGGCAACATCAACAATAGACAGAGCAGGGACAACCCATTCGGAGGCCATTGCAATATAAGACAGATAAAAGATGCTGAGAGCCAGAACTCTGGCTGGAAATGTCCAAATTCAAGAGACATTTCAGTTTGTGAAAGTGATTCTTGGAGATAAAAACAGTTTCCTGCTCTGCACTAAGCCTTTGAGAGCAATTCAGAGAAAGAAGTGTTGAGTGGGATCATTTTCTCTGAGGGTCAAGTTGTTTTATAAAGTTAAGTCCAATCCACAGCAACCATTAATGCATCCTTTCTCTTTTAGAAATGTAGTCTGGTTCTCTTTTGTTGAATCCAGCAAAAATCAGAGTGCCCATTATGTAAGCAACATTATTACCACATGAGGATTGGAGAAAATAAAGAGAGTCGCTCATAAGGGTTTGGAATACGGCTTTTGCTTATTGTCTGCCCCTTTACCTGTACTTCATACCTAGCTAGCTCTTTTGTCTTCAGCCAGTCTGCTTGCGATCTCTAAAGGATGCTCTTATTGTGAACCCAGATTGCTAATCTCACTACTCATTTTCCCTTCCTACCTTCAAGCCCCTAATTATGCCTACATAGCCTAGATATCAGCTGGCTTACCTGCCTTATGACCCATCAATATCCTCTACTCAGAACTAGTCTGAGATTGGCTTTCTCTTCTAACCTTCTGCTGACTCCCCTTGTCTGCTAAATTTGGAGATCTATGCCTTTTTTATTTCCATCCTTCAGGTCTAATCTTTCAGAGCCATATTATAAATAGTCCCAATCCTATTGTTTATAATCTAATAATATCTTAACATATTTAATAAGATCATGACAACCCCTGCAATTCATTATTCTTTCTCCTCCTAGAGATGCTGATAATAAAAAAGGAAATGTGATTTATGTATCATCAGGTATCCCAGAAACCTGCTTATCCTCAGGGAGGTGGTAAAGAAAGATTTTATTATTGCCTTTTAAAAAAATACAGTGACTGAGCCAGAGAAAGGTTAACTGGCCATGGTTACCCATTATTTGGTTTCCATGCCAAGATAAAAATTCATGCTTCCAACACATTTCCACACTCTTCTCACAAATTTTTATTTTTGTTTTTGTTTTCTGAAGAATCCCTTACCTCAGTAGAAATCTATCACGATTCTTATAAAGATATTTGTCTTATAAATTGATGTTTGCCTCTGGGCTTTGGATATTTATTTTTGTTTTACTTAAGTTGGTTTAAGACACATCCCCTGAAGATCTTTGTTCTAACAGTCTCCATCACTCTAGAGGGGCAGGAGAAGAAATAAAATAATAGGCTTTTTTTTCTTACTGTCTCTGATCCTGTCCTTCCTTTTCATCTCTAGGTTTTCCAATTGTTAGATCCTGTTCCAATGAAGTGAAAAGTAAAACATAGAACAGGAGAATGTGAACAGTGAAAGTTCTCTAATGAGCCACTGAGTCATAATGACCTCAATTACCATGTTCCCTGGTCGGTTAAGGATATTTTTTTAATAACATAGCTGAGGACATTTATAACATAGTAGGTGTTCAAAGAATTTTATGCTTTTTTTTTTTTTCTTCTGGGCCCTCCAACCAACAATTTCAGTTCAGTTATTTTTTCACAATCCAAAATTATGTGTTACTGTAATTATGCATAAATCATACATAAACCACCATATTTTTAAATTATTCATTTTGCATATCAGCCATCTCGTAATTGTATTCATTAAAATGATCCTTATGTGAACATCCATCCCTTGCAATCTTCAGCTTGCTGAGCATTTCCACATAACCTGGATCTATGGGCTTCATTTGGCTTGCTTTGTTGAATTACCAGCAAATATAGAGAACTGCTTTTGTTCAGTTTTATTTAAATTTTGAAGGCAGGTAATTTACTAATCCTCCTTTCAGATGCTTCCTTTGTTCTTTTCTGAGATGTGTATTGACTGACTGTTTCAAGGTCTTCATTGTTTAAAGTCAATGAGGAAATGGAATTCCCTTTGATAAACTAAACTTGTTGACCTAGTCCTTTATAGAAATTAAAAAAAAATTCGTCAATGTATAAATATATGTTGATGGAGGTGATTGTATCTCCTGTTGAAACATTTAGCTGCCTGTCTTTATAAAAGCTGGTACCTTGATAGGAGGGCATAACTTTCTATCTTTCTGTTGTAACTTTAACCACCTAAAGATGATGGCAATAAAGCCAAAGAAGCAGG
Organism: Phacochoerus africanus; assembly: GCF_016906955.1. Lineage (NCBI taxonomy): Eukaryota > Metazoa > Chordata > Mammalia > Artiodactyla > Suidae > Phacochoerus > Phacochoerus africanus. The sequence continues at coordinate 17,138,329 of NC_062553.1, read as the reverse complement.
AAGTCAAATAAAGACATTAATAATGCATGCCCACAAATCCTCATTTTCAAAGATACTTCGTATGCTGCATCTACACTTAAATGAACAACTTATTTCCTTGGAAGCACTTCTAAATATTCTTCGATGCACGCTCTCCCTCAATGATCTACATATGGGAAACCTATGCATGGCTTTCCTATTGTCTCATACCACAAGCTGCACTGAACTGAGACATTTGCTGAAGAAACCAGGAAGACTGCTGTCCCAAAAGCAGAAGAAAATGAGTTCTGTGGCCCCACCCCACCATTTATTCTCCCTTTCAGAAAATCACTGACTCTGTCTAGGCCCTAGGAATATCATCTGGAAGGCAGAGATCGTGATATCTTATCTTCCTAAAATTAGACAATTCCTGAATAATCTTTCAACTTTAAGGCTCCTTTTCAATATAAATATATGGAGTGGACTCTGGGCCTTATCAGGTTGAGACTTTGTATTTTAAACATGGGAACCCACACTTCCCTATTTTATTAACATGTTGAAGACATTTGAGCCCATCTTCCTTATCTCATAGGAATAATATCAAAGCACTTTAAAGATCTAAAAAAATAATTATTTAAAATGTAAGGGAAAAATCATTGCTGTAGAAAACCTAAACAAACAATCTTAATAACTAGCATAAGAATGTTTCTTAGGGTAGAAATGAAGCTGTTCCGAGAAAATACCTTCAGAGTTTGCCTGTTGGAGGAAGGCGAAGCATATGCTGAGAGAAACCAAGGTAACAAGAGAGGCAACTAGAATTGAACAGAGTTCTAGTACCTTGGAGAGAACTGAGCCAAAATGTTGTGTTGGGGGAATCATCAAGCAGAGGAAGGAAAAGATGGAGAAAAGGAGCATGGCTAAAGAGCCTGTGATGGGCATCAGAAGCCTCAGTTGAAGTTTATTTTCACTTTAGCTTGAATGTAAATCCCTGAAACCTACATGCTAGAAAGCCTACTTCACACAAAAAATCCTGGTGTTCGTAGGTTTTTATAGTATAAACTATAGAAAATGGCTAAGTTCTATTTCTCAGTCCATGCATTATCTTCGAAGGATGATAAAGTCCAGAAATGAGATACTATCGAAACTGAAATAATTCAGTAAAACGTAGGATCTCAGAACCATGGTAGAACATGGAAAATCTTTAGAACATACAAACTTTGTGATAAATATTATGTTTATTTTGGTCATTATTTGAATCTCGCTTTTCTGAACACTAAGGGGAATTGACAATTCTTAGCTGATATATGGATGATGATGGTGATGATGGTGAAGGGAGGAGAATAAGGGAGCCGGAGGGGGATGGCGATGATGATGATTGGTTTTAGGAGAATTTGTATTTCCAAAGAAATGTAATGATATAGAAGAAAAAGAATCAATATGCCTTAGTGAAAAGGGGATCGATCATAAGTGAAAAGAAGAGTTTTCTAACCAAGATAGTTAAGAACGACGAGCCAAAAGGCCACAGGAAGTTTATAATGGATAAAATAAGGTAGGACAGAGGAGTAGAGAACCATCCAGAGAGGAAATGTGAGACCTTGAAGGAGATGCTATGAGGTTAGACTACATCTTAACATGCACAACAAGTTCCCATAAAATTAGCATTCCTTTTTGAATCATAATTATTGTAACATTAAAGGAAATAATTGAAATGAATTAGTAGTCTTCTTCAATAAATGTCTTAGCTACTATTTCAACTAATAGAACAGATGCACTTCCAGAATTCACTTATAATAGTAAGATGAAAAGCAACATAAAATGAAGATGACTAATGTGATGGAGGGAAAAAAAAAGGAACTGGACCTAAAGTTCTAGAATCTAAATTCAAACCCTTCTTTAGCTATTGAAAGTTATTAATTGAAATTCTATGTGCCTGAATTTGTGTTATATGCAAATGTATAGGAGTTCCCATGTGGCTCAGTGGAAATGAACCCTACTACTATCCATGAGGGTGCAGGTTTCATCCCTTGCCCCACTCAGTGGGTTAACGATCTGGTACTTCCATGAGCTGTGGTATATGTTGTAGTCATGGCTTGGATCTGGCATTGCTGTGGTTGTAGTGTAGGCTTGCAGCTGTAGCTCCAGTTTGAACCCTAGCCTGGGAAATTCCATATGTTGCAGGTACAGCCCTATAAGCAAAAAAAAAAAAAAAAAAAAAAGACTAACATGGTCCTTGGCCTGCAGAAACTCACAGTGTACTCAAACAAACATGAAAATTGATTACTTTTTACAGTAGAAAATGTTACCTTAGAGATTGATAAGCACAATGCAGTGTGGAAACAAAGAGCACTGGCTCAGAAGCTAGACCTCCAGGGTCCAAATTCTGGCTCCTGCATTTAGTAGTTTTGTGATCTTGAGTGACTTATATAACTTCTCTGTGCCTTAGTTTCCCCACTAATAAAATAGAAATGCTAGGATTGCATGGAGTTATTGAAAATTGTAAAATACTGGAAACACTTTCTGATGTATAAAGAGGGTTGTGTCATCACTATCCTTCTCACTGTCACCCTCACCCTCATCACTATGGAAACCTTAAAGTGGGAAGAGCTCATCTTCTCTAGGAAAAGCAAGAAAGGCTTCATAAAACAAATATCACCTAAAGTGCATATTCCAGGTAGATCATTGGTCAAATATATATCAAACAGCATGAACCACACATTCAAAAGTAAAAGATTAAGATAAGCCCTGCTGAATTGTGAGGTCTGTTAACAGTGAGACTGAAGAAGTAAGATGGAACAAGACCATGAAAGACCATATGGGTGATGATGATTCTTAAGTAGGTGGGTAACACCACAGGGTTTACTTTTTAGGATGATATTCTCTTGGATCCATCCACAAGCCTAAATTCTCAGTGACTTCCAACAAAGGATAATTTCACATTCATATCACATGTTGGTTGTGGGTGAGATGCAGCTCTTTTTCACGTCCTCCTCATTTTGGCATCCAGGCCAAATAAATATTCCTTCTTTGAGACATTCCTCTTCTCTTATGGGAAAGGGAAGAACACCCATGATGGATCTTCAAAATGTCTACTCCATAGTGGCATATCATTTCTGGATATATTTTATTGCCCAAAGAGAATTACATGGCCAAGTCTGATATCAATGAATTGGGGACATATAATTCCTCCCCTCCAAAAGGGAGAAATACCACAAATCAGGTGGCAAAACCTTATCTCAATGAAATGGGGAGTGATGATTCTCCCAGAGGGAGAGGCAAATGATATTTAAGAAAATAATATTCTATCATCTATGTTCTCTATTGTATAACACATCCCCCCTCTGATGTAGTGGCTTAAAATATTAATGATCACTTTTTACAAGACGGCTTTATTCAACTGCCAGGATCTTTCGCAGATATGGCTATGAGCTTAGGCTCAGTCGGGCTTCTCTCCTTTCTCTGTAGTCCCAGAGCTTCTCCATGTGGTTTCTTCAGCAGAGTTTTAAACTTCTTATTGGTGTCTCTGGGTTCCAAAAGGACGAGGCTGATGCTTCCAGTCTTCTGAAGGCCACATGTCCATGGCATTCCACCGTCAAAGAAGATACATCCAGCCCAGATTCAAAGGAAAGGGAAATTAACCCTACTTTTTGAAGGAAAGAGGGTCTAGGAATCTGAGGCCATCCTCCATACATGTAAGTGGTTGCAGTGAGCAGCTTAAAGAACTATTTCTTAGAATTAGAAGGATATGCTGTCCACCTGTGTGTAGAATGGAAATGGACGATGAGAATACCAAAGAAACACAATAAAGATAGACAATCATTTCTGCAACATGCAAGCATAATAACTGAAAGAACATATATCTTGGAAATTATACGTCCTGAATTGTCCAAGAAATTAAAAAGAAGAAATTCTGATCAAGATGGTGATCATATCCAGGAAATTTATTGCAAGATGTTATTTGTGTAAGATGCTTATAAAAGTGCTGCGAAAACACACCAAAAAGCATATGTTAAATCAAAATAAACTTTATTTTAGAAAGGCACTTTAAGTATGTGGTGATATAATTAAGCCTTATTAATATGCTGTTTATTTAACAGATTAAAATGCATAAGAAGCATGTCCCATTCATCTTAATTAGACAATATGCTTGTCACAATTATTTGCTTTATATTTTCATTTTTCATAAACATTTTGAGAATATCCATTGATGCTATTAAAATCAAATTTCCCCTTGGTCTGTAGTTTCCTGATCTCAAAGCCATGGCTCTCATGAGGCACTACCCAGCATTTCTCACCTGACCTTCTGCCAATGCCTAACTGTTAGATCTGTTCTGGGGCTAAAAACAGCTACAAGAAAATAACTATGGATTTTCATGTTCTCAACAGTGTTCTTTCTTTCTGTGATTCAGATTGCAAATATTCCCACTTCCAAATATTACAGCTCTGGGTGTGAAACAATGGATATTGGCTGACATAGAATGTCAAACCCTAGAGCTGCATGAGATTTTCAAAATTATCCCTTCCAATTTTTTTCCCAAACCCAGTTATTCACTCAGCACTTTCTCCACATTGTACAAACCACTGATATATTATTATCTTTTCATGTAAATGTATTTACAGTTTTTTTTGTTTCCCCAATACATTATTTTTTTTCTACTGTACAGCATGGTGTCCCAGTTACACACACACACACACACACACACACACATTCTTTTTTCTCACATTATCATGCCCCATCATAAGTGACTAGACACAGTTCCCAGGGCTAAGCAGCAGGATTTCATTGCTAATACATTCCAAAGTCAATAGTCTGCATCTATTAACCCCAAGCTCCCAATCCATCTCACTCCCTCCCCCTCCTCCTTGGCAACCACAAGTCTTTTCTCCAAGTCCATGATTTTTTTCCTGTGGAAATGTTCATTTGTTCCCTATATTAGATTCCAGATATAAGTAATATCATATGGTATTTGTCTTTCTCTTTCTGACTTACTTCACTCAGTAGGAGAGTCTATAGTTCCATCCATGTTGCTGCAAATGGCATTATTTTGTTCTTTTTTATGGCTGAGTAGTATTCCATTAATGTATTTTAAGAAAAAAAGTATATATATTATTATAAGTAGAAAACTAGTCAAATTTGCCATAATTTAAAGTAATATAAATTAATATATCCAAATCAAAAAATATTAATAGATTCTAGCTAGATGTTTTTGCCTGCCCAAAGCTCAGTGTCTGAGATTCACTCACTTCATTACAAAAGGAAATTCCCAAGTTTGAGATGATCAGGATCAAATGGGAGTTTTATCAAGGAGCTAGGGGGATTAGAAGAAAGTTGTAAAGATATAAATACTTTCTCCATGCACCTTTGAGGCATCACCTATTGTTTTGCTATTTTCAGTGGCATAGGCCCCTTTCTGGGGAAACATTCAGTATTCTTTCCCCCCCTCACTAAAGATACACTTATTGAGTAAATTTTGTGCCCAAATCTTGGTTTATAATACCATTTCTGATAAGAGAAATCAGGGCTTCTTGGAGATTACAAGACTGGGGTAGGAAATATAAAAAATGAGGCTAGAACATCTTGTAATACTAGAAAGTAAGGATATTATGGGAAAAAAATCAGACCACATGATGTGGTATGTCAAAGAGACAGAGAAGCCAATTAAAAGAACTTCCACTGGTCAAGTCTGGAACAATTTTAGCAATTAACTAAAGTAGTACTGGATTATACCCAGAAATATCAAACAAATACTCATGAGTCCATGCTGATAAAAATAACTGAATAAATGAGGAAGAAGGGACAAATGTCCTACAGAAAAGAATTCTAAATCATTTATGTAGATACTTCATCCTCAGGGAGGTGGAGGATCACTGTCATTTCGTAAGTGTGGGTTGAGCAGAGCCTTTCGTTCACAACACCAGTATAATCATGAGGAAACATAAAACAAACCCCAATAGGGGGACGTTCTACAAAACATATGACTTGTACTACTTGAAACTGTAAGGGCATCAAGAACAAAGAAAGTCTGAGACATGACAACAAAATGTAATGTGATGTCCTGGATAGGATCTTGAAACCAAAACAAACAAAATAAAACAAAACAAAAACAAGCAAAAGGGCATTAGGTAAAAACTAAGGAAATCTGAAGAAAGTGTGGATTTTAAATAACGTGTGGAACCAATAGTGTATTGATTCATTAATTATAAAATGTGCCATGCTAATGGAAGATGAGAACAATAAAGGAAACTGGGGGTGGAATATATACAAACTCTGCTATCTTGATTTTTTTATAAATCTGAACTCTTCTAAAAATAAAGTTTATTTTTAAAATATGCATTCATTCATCCATTTGACACAAATTTAATAATTGCTTATTAAAGTATTATAATGTGATTAAGAGCATGATCTCAAAAACTAGACCTCTAGTGTTCCAAGCCCAGCTATTCTACCCACAGGATTTTTTACTTTTCATAGATTGCTGAGCCCCAACTGCTTTCTTCATTTGTAAAATAGGGCAATAGTAGTATATTCCTGATAGAGTTGACTTAAACATTCCATGATGTATCAGCCAGGGTTCCAAGAGAAAGGATGACCCACTCACTCTAGAGCAATTCAAGAATTTGTTTTATGAGTCATATGCATATACACCCCCATGTATACAAACAATTCATACAACTCAACAACAACAACAACAACAAAAACAAAAACAAAAACCCAGTCAAAAAATAGGTATAAGATCTAAATAGACCTTTCTCCAAAGAAGACATACAGATGGCCAGCAGGCACATGAAAAAATCCTCAACATCTCTAATTATTAGAGAAATGTAAATCAAAACTACAATGAGGTACCACCTCACACAAGTCTGAATGGCCTTCATTAACAAGTCAGTAAATAAAAAATGCTGGAGAGGATATGGAGAAGAGGGAACCCTCCTACGTTGTTGGTGGGAATATAAATTGGTACAACCACCGTGGAAAACAGTATGGAGGTTCCTCAGAAAACTAAATATAGAAATACTATATGATCCAGCAATCCCACTCCTAGGCATATATTCAGACGAAACTTTAATTCAAAAAGATACAGGCACTCCTATGTTCATTGCTACACTATTCATAATAGCCAAGACATGGAAACAACCCAACTGTCCATCGACAGATGAATGGATTAAGACATGGTACATATAAACAATGGAATACTACTCATCCATAAAAAGCACAAGTTAACACCATCTGCAGCTACAAGGATGGAACTAGAGATTCTTATACTAAGTAAAGTAAGTCAGAAAGATAAAGACAAATGGGGTCATCTAAAACATGGCACAGATGACCCTATCTACAAAACAGAAACAGATCATGGACATGGAGAGCAGACTTGTGTTTTCCAGGGTGGAGGGGGCAAAAAGGGGATGGACAGGGAGTTTGAGGTTGGTAGATGCAAATTATTACATTTAGAATGCATAAGTAATGTGGTCCTGCTGTTCAGCAGCAGGGAACTGTGTACAGTCTCTTGGGTTAGAATATGATGGAAAATGGTATGAATAAAAAAAGAATGTATGTATATGTATTTCCTGTTGGTTCTGTTTCTCTGGAGAAGCCTAATACAGAGCCCTAACGACCTAATTTATCAAAGAGGGATTATCAGTAGAATTCAGTGAGAGAACTATGCAACTGTTGCCAACACACAGTAGGCATTCAATGAATATGTTTGTTCCTCATGCACAGTTGAAGGATTGAAAATACAGGCAGCAGAAATAAAACAAAGGGATATCTTTCTAATAGACATCCTTTCTGCTTCCAGTCTGTAATAGAGTCCATTAATATCTATCAGACATTCCTGGGAATGGAAATATAAAGTTATCGTTGCTATATATGTGGCAGCCTAATGAGCCAGCTTCTCCCAGTGAGGCAATAATTTACTCAAAGGTCCCAAAGTGGCCAGCATGAGTTAAGACAGATTTCCAAATTGACCAGTTCTTGTACAAAGAGATTGCATTATTATGCTACCCTTTCTGTGTAATTTGCTCAATGAAGCTCTATGCAGGATCAACCAATGTGATATCTGCCCTCTAGGACTTTTCCCTGCAGGGATTTCAGTGCCAACTTCAATCCCCCCCAAATTGTGCTACAGTCAGCTTTCCTAGTTTCAGGCCAATGCAGTTCTCCTAAACCACAGCTTTCTCAGATTAAGTCATGTATATCCATTTCCCCAAGGAGGGTTGGGAGAGGTGGAGAAGGTGGGGGGGGGGGAGTGGGGGCCAGAGGAAAGATGACATTGGGCAATATCTCAAGTTCCATTTCTCAGTAAAACGTCTCAATATTTGTGCACATAGGAGCTTTTTTTATGTTGGCCAATCCATATTCAGTGATGATATATGCCACTTCGCAGTGATGGAAAGCCTGGCTGCAGAAGCCATTCTCTAAAGTCAAGGATTGCAGACCCAGTGCTAATTTGGCAAGAGAGATATTTATGACCTTAACAATGGTCCCAGAAGGCTCTCCCTCTCCTCTTTTGAGTCTAGGCAGTGCCCGTGGAAAGCCTGGATTATATTTTCTTCACCAGAGTTTGATGTTTAAATACACTAGGAAATACTTAGCCAAAATGACTAAACAAAAGGACATCAAAAATAATCTTGTAGAAAGAGCCTTAGAAAGCAGAAAACTGAGCTATCAGACCCCTTCCAGTTCTAATTATCAGTGCCACCTTGGGTTAGTCACTTAATTTTTCCACAATGAAAGTGTGTGACCTGAAACATGGGTTAATACTGTCCTTCTAATTTTCAGGCCTAAAGAAAGTCAGATTTCCTGAGGTTCTTGCTCTAGTCTATCTAAAATAGTATATTTTTATTCTGAGTGAAGGCAAAATTAATCAGCACCGACCTATTAATTCTTGGTAGAGTCCCTTAGTATGGTGCCTCTCATTTGACAAAGTATTTTTTTATGCACATTGCTTAATTAAATATACAACATTGCTCTTCAAGACTGGAAAAATAAAATTATCATTCTCATTGGGGAAGAGGAACATGGATGCTCAGAAGGATGAATGACTTACCTAATTTTGCTTTGTGAAAGTACAAAGTACACTGCTGTCTCAGTTCCTTTGAGAATATTCTTCTCTGCCACACATTTTCAGCTACTCCCTAGCTGTCTCTGTTCTCCACTTCATTCAGGCTTCTCTATTCAACGCCACCTTTTTAGAGAGTCTTTCTTCCCTGATAACCCCAAATAAAATAGCATCACTCTGTGCCTTCGCCTTGCCTTATTCTTTTTCAAAGAACTTAATATTTCAATAAAAAGTCATTACTTATGTGGTCATCCATGTATTGGTCCCTTGTCTCCACTCAAGAGTAGGAACTTAGTGTTTGTCCATTCTTATGTTCCTAAAACCAAGAAAAATGTCTGGTCAGTAGTAGGTATTCAATAAATAATTGATAGTGAATGAATGAACAAATGAGGTGAAACAGGTAACCACTGGCTGGAAACTTTGGTTTTTATTCTTAGAAAAAATATTGAGGGTATCCATGTTCCTTAGCTGTTTGAGTTTTGGTTCATTTCCTAGGATATCTTGATTGAATTTTATCTCACATACACTTTTTTCTCTCTTTCTCATGAAAAATTGGACATTATTTTATTTATTTCTCTTAAACTATAGGAAAATGTAATTATATCTTTCTAGTTCAGGATTTAGAGAAGTGGTCCTTCAGGTGGAAAAAAAAATAAAGATGGGTGATTTCCAAGCCTGGCTGTATATCAAAATTACTGGGCGGGGGGCGGGGGGCATTTTTAAAACTAAGTTCCTGAGCCCTACACTTTAAAAATTCTGATTCATTGGGTCTGTAGTAGAGCCACATTGGTACATTTCAAACATTCCCCAGTTGATTCAAATGCACAGCCATGTTGGAGAACTGAGTTCTATGAGAAATTCCTCCTGCTCTATGTATTGTTACCTGAGGCTTAAGCAAGAACCATAATGGTTGAGTTATAGCCATAAGATCAATTTTGGAAGAAAGTCATATTCACATCAGACACAATCCAAAATGAGTTTTTTATTTGCAGAGATATAGCATGAAGAATGAAGATGGAATGGCATTCTTTAGGGGTCACCTGACTTTGGATGAACCTGACTCTGTCTGGATAAGTGGTTAAATTCTAAGCCTTACTATATAAGGGATATTGAAATTTATATTCTGCCTGCTTCAGTCCATGGATTCCAGTTCAGTGGATCCAGCTCAAATGTACTAAGAATGAGTTACTCAGAAGAATTGAAACTGGGACTGACCCCATTTAGCTTTGCAGAATAAACAAATCCTATGCATTTGGAAAGTTGTATAATTAAATTCAAATATTGATGTAAATATAGAACACCCAAATGTTCTCTCTAAACCCCAGTGACCATTGAACTAACCTTAAAATAATTTTGAAGGTGACAACAAAACAAATGGTTTAAAGTCAAGATTAAACCTACATTTATCTTGTTTTATTTTATAATGAGGTGAAATTGTTTGATACTCCCTTGAAAATCAGATATCTGATACCAGCACACCTTTTGAATTATTGCATTAAGATCTTATAAATCTCTTCTCAACCTTGCATGTGAATGATTCATAGATGTAAAATGAAAGGGCTGGCTTGTAACAAATGGAAGAAAGTATCCATAATCCAAGTGGACATAGGCAAGAAGAATTAAATCACAATAAGACAAACATACAAGATCTGAATGGATTAAGAGAGGTTAATCAAAATGTGTTGTCACTCCAGAAAAGAAGGGGAAGTGTAGAATAATTGATAGCCTCAAGAGAAATACAAAAGCTATGGGTAAAACACATATCCTAGAAAGAGCATGTTAGGAAAAATAAGGAAATCTGGATGCAATAGTTTTAAGAAAAGGCCTATGTAACAAAGGCAAAGTCATATAACACAAGATTGTGCTTTACTTTGGATGTTTTAATTTTCTTCTCAATCATTCCAAGAGCTTTCTTGTGTCTCCTCCTCAAGCCTCTCTTTATCTGTTTCCTATACTCAAGCTACATTGGAATAACCTTGATCTTGTAAGTTGATTTCTAAATGTGTTTTCAAAGTAGGTTCATCTTCAGCACTTAGAGAGAGGTTTATCTGCTTTTTGCCAGACAAGCTGTCTGATCAAGTCTTTTAATATCACATATTTGGGATATAAGCAGTATAAGTTGTTGAGATCAAGCAGAGCTTTGCACTTAAAATGAGTATATAGTTGTTGACTGACCTCTAAGAAAATGCAGTGTCTTGTTTTATTTGGGAGTTAGATGAAAGGGTAGTTTTTACATCTATTTTTATGTTCAACTTCCAAGATGATGCCAGTAAATTCCATGCAATCTACAAAAGCAAATATACTGGAGGATAACATAGGCAAAAATTACATGAGTATTTAAACCATGATAGCTACAAACAGACCCAAGCCGAGCAATTTTTCAATAGCAACCTAATTTTAAATACTTTTTGTAACTGAAATAGTAGCTACAGAAATATTATATTAACACATATGGCTTAAAATTAAATTATACTTTGAATTTCTTTGTTCAAGGGCTCTGGCAAAGCTTCTTAGAGAAAGTCCCACGGTATGAAATGGGATATAAATGGCAATATAAATTCTGCTCATCATTTGTCATTGTGAAGAATCATACCTAATCAGTACAGAAAGAGAAGCAGCTAAAGAGACACACTAATGTAATTAATATATGTTTAAATTCTTAATCTAACTTCTGAATAAGACATCTAAACTGATAGTGTTGTTCATGTACCATTAGATGAAACTATAATTCAAAACACAACAATACTGAAATGAAAGATTCCCTTAAGTGATCTAACAGAGATATGGAAAGAAATAAAAATGTAAAAGTCAGATTTCAAGGTAAAAAGTGATTCCAGCCCGCTTTCTCTGTTGCCCAGTAAGACCCCATCTAAGCTGTCTCTTTTCTCCCTAATCCCCTAGCCATGTAGTCTAGAATTGAAACTTCCAGTTTCTGGCTAACAAGGATTCCATGGCTTTTTGTTCACTGAGTTTTCTTGCATCTGTACATAAAGAAGCCAATCCTGACATTGGGAACTTGATACAAGTAGCTTAACTATCTGGGAAAACACTTTTGGTCACCTACCTTCTTAAAGAGCCCTGTTTCATCAAACCACTAGCAGAGCCAAAGTTAAGCAGAAAAGTTCATACTTATAATGCTGAACCAAAGAATTGAAATTCCTATTTCTGCAGGAGCTAAATTTTGAAAGATTCTATCAATAGATCTTGGAGAGAAATATGTATATAAAAGTAGAATAGCGTGATTGCTACATTTCAGCCCCCTTCAAAATGCTGAGCTTTCCCTATCCTAATAGTTTTCTCTTCTGTATGCACGAAATGGAAAGTAATTAAACCCTTCTGAGATAGTCAGTGTACAGATTCAATAAATTTCATTTCTCCTTTCAGGACATGCACAAAGATTGCTTTAATGTTACTGAAAAATAAGACTATGTATAACTAGCTTCCAACAGAAAAATACCACATGGTAGGACTAATATCTCTAAAGGTATTTTAGTAATCCCTACCATGGTGCAATGGGATTGGCAGCATGTCTGGAGCACAGGGATTTGGGTTCAATACCCAGCCTGGTACAGTGGGTAAAGGATTTAATGTTGCCACAGGTGCAGCAAAGGTCACAACTGTGGTTTGGATCTGATCCCTGTCCTGGGAACTCCATATACTTCAGGACAGCCAAAAAAGAGAAAAGAAAAAGATAAAAGCAAGCAAGAAAGAAAGATCTAAAGGTATTTTATATTTCAAATTCTAGCAATGAGAGTGGTCAGCTGAACCCCTAGGGTCCACAAGGATGACAGCCTAGCACTTGAAGAGATTTTGATATCCTAATATCTAAGCCCCATATCTGATATATGAAGAATATGGTGAGTTGTATAGCTAGTAAGCTGCAGATGTGAGACTATAAATCAAGACAGGAGATTCTAGACCATGTTTTTTCTTAATCCATTCTCCTTCCTCTCTCTGCATCTTATCCTTATGACTTGGACACAAAATTGGAAGAGGCATGATGATTTTCAAAGAATCATCTGATGGTCATTGATCTTGGAAGAAGACATTCCTAAAGAAGAAAAAAAGAGAGATATCCTTAATATCCTATGAAAGAGACCAAATTACTAAATAAGATAAGCCACAAAAAGACAATTAGAACACTATCTAGCAGGAGGAAAGTATGTCTAGGACCTGATAATAATAATAAATGAAAACCGCTATAATCTTCTTCATTGCAGTCTTCTCTCCCTGCCACCTCCTCCTTCTTCTTATTTCTCTTCACCAATGTCATCATCTTCATCACTATAATCTTCTTCACTATAGTCTTCACTTCAAAGTGACCTGAGGACAAGGAGCATAAGCAGGTGGAATTTTCACCAGCATTAGAGGGTGGGCTTCTTCACCTATAGTTTGAACCCACCCATACTTTAGTAGTTTCTCCTTGATTTCTTTGACTGATATTGACACATATGCCAAAATCAGTATCACAGAGTTAGCATCCTCACAGAGTTAGCATCCTCACAGAGTTATTTCCTAATGCTGGTATAGAAATAAATGTTTTCAGAGTCAAAGATATTTTCCAGGAGAAAAATGAAATGAACGGATTCCCTGAAACAAGCCCTCCCCTTTTAGCAAAGATGGAAAAGCTAATCAGATTCCCTAGAAGAGATGAGCCTAAGTCTAACTCTCTCTTTGCATCTTTGACTTTTTGTTTAATTATGGCATTTCAATATTGAAATAAAATTAGTTTGGAATTTATTCCTCACTCTAGAGAGGAAATGACGCTCCATTTTTAACTGTGCAAGATAACTGCCAATTCATCTGTGGAGCGATAAGCAGTGCTATTTTTGTGCACAGACAAAAAACTGCATGCAGACCTGCTCAGGACTCTTCTCTTCCTGTAGGTGCAACTTGGCATCCAAACTCCTGCCTATAGGAGATTTGTGGACACTTCACATGCCACAATGCCTGTCCTGTCAAGTATGCATATTGGTTAAATTTCTTCAGCAACAATAAATACAGCCAACTGTAAGGACATAGTTTATTTGTAGCCCATATCTGTGCCTAGTTAAAATGGACCAAAATAAAAGTTTTATTTTATCCAGTTTTTGTTTTTGTTTTTGTTTTTGCCATTTCAGGGCTGCACCCACTGCATAAGGAGGTTCCCAGGTTAGGGGTCTAATCGCAGTTACAGCTGCCAGGCTATGCCATAGCCACAGCAATGCCATATCTGAGCCACATCTGCGACTTACACCACAGCTCACGGCAATGCTGGATCCTAAACCCACTGACTGAGGCCAGGGATCAAACTCACAACCTCATGGTTCCTAGTCAGATTCATTTCCACAGTTTCACGACGGTAAATCCTATTTTATCTAGTTTTAATCTAAATATTTTTCATCCTAAATAGAGTATCATTACTTCCTAATACTCCTGGATAATGAATCATATATTAAAGTATTGTTTAATACATTAGCAAAGTTCAAAAATCATGTAATAAATATTAAAGACCACATAGCTGATGTAGTTTCACTCATCTTTAAATTCCTCTGGCAAGGATTTAATTTAGATTTAATAAAAGAATTATTATATTATTTATTTGATTATAAATATGCTAATGTAAATGCCATACTATAAATTCTTCTGCTAATTAAATACTAGCTGACTTATGGAGGTTTATTTAGGCACAACCAGGAGTTTATTAAGATCTATGGTTTGAAACTCAATAACTGTTGTCTCAATAATCCATTGGTATTTAATAGGTAATAACCACATTATACTCAAGGTAGTACCTTTAGATGTATTCTTTCTATTGAATGTTAGTTTAAAACTAATTATTAGTAGCATATTTACTAAGCTTTGCTTGTTTAAGAGATATTCATCTTAATAAAAATGGTTGTTATGCTCCAATAGATATTCATAATAATCAGTTTATATTTAATTAACACATAATAACTCCCTCATTAAACTTAAATTAAATTCTTATTTGAAATACTCAATTTAAAGGGCAACTGAAAATATCACTATAGAAAATTACCCAGCTTGCCCTGCACTGCTTTCACAAGCACAGTGTGAGATGGCCCTAACCACTGAAGATGGAATTTCATAGGAAGCTGAAGAATGTTTAGGGTACTCTTTTAGACCGCATATATAGACCATAAAATAGGACAACTTTTAAATAATCAACATTTCTCATTGAGCCCATTTTTAAATATTTTTTACAACCACTAAATTCTAGAAACTAAACGAAATACTAAAGCATTTGATGTTCTTAAATAAGATAAACCAATTAAGGTGAAAGGGGAGCTGTTCCAGATATTCTTCATTTTTTCCCTTCAGACCCTCTCCTCACCCTCCTGTACCTACTTCTATGATCCAGGAGGCTAACCCCTAAGGAGTGCATCACCAGAGTTCCTTGCCCTCTAGATTCCAATTGGGCTTGGCCAATGGGAAGTGCCATCAAGAGACTGGGGTAAGAGTAGAGAGAGACTAGGGTCTTTATTCTTTCATCTCTTCTTGCTGAGCTGTGACTTGCCAGTGGTTATGTTTCTCTACTTAAAGTCATAGGTTCTGTCTGTCAGCCCTTTTTATAGCTCTAGCTCTCATAGTAGTCTACCAATACCTGCTCTCTGTTCTTTCAGATTTGAAAGAAGTTATAGTTTCTTACTTTGCTAGTTCCAGGATGATTTCACTTGCTGATTCACGCCTATCTTTATACCCTATTAATAAAATTATTTCCAGTTACTCCTTTTGACTCTATCATCTATTTCCATCTATTTCAGAACTTGGACTGCTATGCACCTTAAATTAGTAAAATAAATAACAACTAAAACAGCAGCACAAATCTTTGCAAAACACTTTTGTATGCATTGTTCCATTGGATTCTAACAAGTTTTATTTTCAGGCCATTTGATAGGCAAAGAAGCTGAAACTCAGATTTTCAGCACAAATGCACAATGTTAGTAATGGAAAAGTCAAAAACCAAACTAAGGTCTCCCAATTGTATATCCTAAATAGCTTCTATTATGCCAAATAACCAGACAAATTCAATCCTACTTAGTTTTAAATAACTTTCTGATAAAAGTCATTAACAAGTTTTTGGAGCCATAGAGTCATTTCTTCAAACAAAATACAAAGGACTTCAACAAATGAAACAGATATGTAGAGCAGCTTAAGTGAAGCAATCTTTAGTAATCCCATTAGGACCATGTGGGGATGACCTCAGAAAATCTTGCTTCTGGAATTGTCACACGTCACAAGCCTTCCCACTTACAGCACTCTATTCCCCTTAATACAGTGATTTATTCACCAACCATCACATCATCCAAAAGCCCAATGCCTTCCTACAAAGTGATACTTCCTCCTGGAATGTCAACCTTAAAATAAGCCTTTGATCTGACAAATAGTTACCTCGGCTGCCATACAAACACAACTAGCATGAGAATAAAGCTAAATATAGAAGAAGTCTGAACCAAGTGGAGGAGATCATAGAGTCTTAATAGCATCTTTTGGGCCCATGGATGCAACAAAGACCAAAGACAGTGCTATCTGCGGAATTAGCAGGTATGGGAATCTACCAGTTCTCTCTCTGCTTAAGTTAGTTTGAATTGGATTTCTATCACTTACACCCAATAAAACAGAGCTCCACCAATGTGACATAAATAGCTTGGTAGTGACTTGTTATGCAAAAGGCATGTTCTCTTTGACTTAGAATTTATCTAGATATATGATCACTTATTTCTAGATTATTCTTGAATGGAATCAGGTTGATCCTTGTAAAGAATTGATACAATACTAACTTTTCCAAAATGTAACTCTTTCCTTTGTGGTAGAGTAGAAAGAGCACTAATACCTTCAACTTTGTAGGTGCGTCCTTTGCAAAACTCATTCTCTTATTCTGAACTTTAATTTCTCCATGATCAATAAATTAAGATTACCAATCTCACCTTTTTTCACAAGGTTATTATGAGGGTCAAATTGCGTTTTAAATTTTTTATAATGTAGAAAAATTCTACATTGTACAAAATGTAAGGCAAACCATCAGCGGTTTACCAAATGTCAATTTTAATTATTTTAAAATATTTTATATTTAAAATCATATCAAATTGTGCAGTACATTTGAAAGGAGATAATGTGTTTAAAAATATGTATCACTGTTTGTTTCAGTCTGAACCCTGTAGTTAATGTTCTCAAAGCATTTTACAAACATTAACTGATTAGACTTACTAACAGCCTTCTGACACATCAGTGTTATAAAGGGGAACCCTTCCCTACTATAATGCAAAATTGTATTTATTTTCTAGATTTTAAAAATTCACTTAGGGAAACTCTGGGCATTAAAAATCAATTTAAAATACAATTAAACTATTAGTGTATCCAAAAGAGACCAATAGCAGCATTAGGTTGTGTCTATTCTTGGGCCAAATGAGTGGGGAGCATAGGCAAACATCCAGACACTTAGGACCTAATGGCCTAACACATCAACTATGGGAACAGAAAGAGGATGGGAGGACTTGAGTTTTCCAAACTAACTCTTCAAAATGAAATCTATGTACGTCCTCCACCTCCTTGTGCCTAGATAAATCCAACTTCGGTTTTGTTTTGTTTTATATGCCAAAAGCTCAGTTGGCATATCATATGCAATCATCACGTTATACACTTAGATGTCTTATTTCTATTGAATTTTAAAAACTAATTATTGGTAACTTTATTTTCTTTACAACAAATATGTATTTCCATCTTGCAACCTCATCCACCCACATGGTATAAACATAATCACTATCAAATTGGGATCTCCCTCCATCCAACCTTGATCACCTATTTGTCCCGAGAAAGGATGAGCACAAATTTAAGAGAAAGGATGAGCACAAATTTAAACTGCAGCATCACATTCTACCATTCCTGCTCTGGCTCTTAGGGAAAATAGGACAATGATTATTGTTTTCTGGCTTTCAGTGATTTAAAAAACATTTTCCTTGTGACAGGAAATAAAATTGGTGTGTGTTCCAGATTGCAAATTCTACCTATACAGGACTGCTTCTAAAATATATTGTTCTTCTTATATCAGTTAATAAGGAAAGTTACAATGAAAACAAGACTTAAGACACCTGGAAGGAATGATGCAGATCAACATTTCACACAGCCTACAAGTGATAGCCCTTCACATCCTTCTACAGTTCTATAGTATCTTTAATATGTACACAGCCTACTGACATAAACAGACTCAGCTCATTTTATGTCTACCTAGCAAATAACAAATATTATAAAAATTTTGGGGGGTCCAGATAGTGTATCTATATATCACTAGATTGTTAGAACAAAAATCTCTATAATTTCCTTTCCTCACCACATAAGAGAGTAGTGATTAAGTATGTGTGCTCCAGTCACAGACTGCCTGAGCTTAAATCTTGGCTTCATCTTTCTCTCACCTTGTACTTAACTGAGGTAATGTCAGAGCCTTGTTCATGGTAAAATACTTAGATGTGTATCTAAAATATCATAGGTGAACACCAAATATTAACAACTGTTAGCACTGCTTGGAATTCTAACTTTGCTTAAAACCCTACTCTGAGCCTTGTCCAGTTAGTTCCAACTCAGCTTTTAGTTTTCTTTTGGTCATGCACACTTCAGTCTAGATTTTGCCTTCCTGTTAAAGTGTTCATATCACCCTGTAATTTTCATTCAGAGATATTATTACTGCTTGTTATTATACTCTTATGTGTTTTTATAATTTTAATATTGTATCCTTTATTAAAACCTAAGTTACACAGAGAAGAGGCTACATTTTGCTTACAACTTTATCTGTAGTGCCTAATAGTGTCTGGTATATGGTAAAGTCTCAATAAACATTTGTTGAATGAGTAAAGAAATAAATAAATTAATGATTATAACATAGGTCTTTATTTATTCTTTACTTCTACATTTTTTACTCTTTGTGAAACCAGTGTTTCAACAAACATGTCCTCCTTTCCTATTTAAACGTTTTCTATAATTCCAACTGTATTGCCTAAAGTATTGAACTATTTTTTCATGATGGAGTTAGGCAAAATCATCTCTAAAACCAGATCTTGTAAGAGCTATTACTAAAACAGAATGTAAGCAATGAATTTGGTAGTAGTGTTCTCTAACTAATTATAATTTCTTCTCTTTTTTTCTTAAGCAGAATAACGGTATTAAAAGTTTCCCTTATATTGCTACAAATCAGTATGCCCAACAGTGGCTTAAAAACTATGGCAAAGTGTCCTATTTATAACAGAAATATGCCTGTTACAATTGCTTTCTGTAGCTCATATCTGCGTAGTTTTAATGACAAATAAACACATCTTGATGTTAATGAAATAACTTAGTGGCCACAAACCAGGGACAATTAAAGAGCTCTGGAGTCAGGATTCCAAGGAGTTTTTTTTTTTTTTTTGCCAAAAGAAAATGAAAAAAAAAATGAAACTTCTTAGGAACTCCATGTGGAATGGATGATAGAAATTATAAATGCAGTAGGAATATTGGAGACATCCACGTCTGAGCAGAGTCATCACCATCACCATGGAAACCATTCCCCACCCGTTTCTGGGGAGAAAACAACAGCTGTTCAACAGCACACAACCAAGAAAATGCAAATTGGTTGGAAGTGGAAACCTCAGGACCCACTTAAAATTGTTAAGGGGATGAAATTTGTGGTAAAGGAAGAGATTAATGAAGCCATGACTTAGCAAATAGGCTCCATCAGCCTCCTGTGCATTGTGAAGTGTGCCAGGGAGGTAGAGGGGCAAGGCAGACATCAAATGTCATTACATTGCTATATTGGAATAACATATTGCAGAAATTTTGAGAAGTGAATTTGCAAGAAGAAAAGTATAGTTTTTAGTAAAGGAACCAGTGGATATACGTTTGATGGGATTAGTTTTGAAGACAAGAAAGTTAAGCATGCCATTAAGTACCATTAGAAGAAAATTTATAAAAGAGAGGGAAATGTGTAGTCTATGGGCATAATCAATAAACTTGATTGCTTTATGTGTTTCTTTCATGTGTGTTTTTATGCTTTCCATGAGTATATGTTCTGCTACAAAGGTTTCACTCACATGTGATACTCAAATAGGGAGCCTTACGTGACAGACTTAGATGAATGCATGCAGCCAAATCAGGCAATTTTGGCCAAGGATAGGGAGCTGGATGGTTAATGGTTGGTTTGCACTAAGGACTTGCGATTGTAATGAGAAGAATTGCATGAGCACTCCTAAAAGTGAGAAAGGCCTCCTGGTCCATCAAATTTTATCCATTCCAAATTTAGGGTTAGATCCCTCTAGTAAGCCTCATCAGCCACAGCAAGGAACTGCAATGCAAGATCTTTAGTGGAGATGGAAAAGCAGAAAGAAAGAGATAAGAAGAAGCAGCAGGGGAGAGGAAGAGGATGGATGAAGGGGAAGGGAGGAGGGAGAGGAGAGGAGAAAGCAGGGAAGAAGGGGAGGAGGAGAGAAAAAAAAGGAGAGAAGAGAAAAAGGTAGTTCAAATTGATTTCCATTACTGGCAGCCCAAGGGGAAGATTACTGCCCCCCATTAATCATTGCCTAGGTGTAAAGGTCATTTTCAGCACTCTCTGATCAAACCCATACACAAACATTATGACAGCTGGGAAAAGAGATCAGTTTAGAGGGAGAAATATTCAGAATTTTAGACTTGTGTGAGAACAAGCACATAGGTGAGGAAGAGTCTACCAGATTCATTAGAATTTGCAGAAGTATATGTACTAAAAAATACCAACTTATTTCCTTTAATTCCCTCCCTATTCTGACGGGAGTAACCTTAGTTATTGTTGGCGCTCCTCCCGGGGATATGCCATTATCCTAGGGTCAATTCCAGTGGCCAGCCTTGGGTGACTTACTGCAGTCTTCAGCCGGTGGACCAGAGTGGTGGTGGAGGAAATGCATATGAGCCCTGCTCATGTGGTATTTTCAGGTTAGTCATTGAGACACTTCCCTATTACGTTTGAGGCTCAAGCACTTGGAAAGATTGGGAGCCCCAGGCCCAAGATAGTAACTAAGTACCTCCAACTGTATACCACATTCTCAGGGTAGTGCTGTGGTACTGTCATGGGATCCACAGACACCTTCCCTCTCCAAAGCCTCAGGAAACGCTTTTTCAGACTGAAATTAGCACTCTCCCTCCCTCCTTCTTAAGGAGCACTTCATTTTATTTCATCTTAGACCATCTCTGTTTTTGCCTTTGTTGTTGTTCTGCTTTGTTTTGTTTTGTTTTGTTTTGTTTTTCGTCTGTGGAGGGCTGCACCCATGGCATATGGAGGTTCCCAGGGCTAGGGGTCTAATTGGAGCTACAGCTGCCAGCCTACACCACAGCCACAGCCACAGCAACACCAGATTCGAGCCGCATCTGCAACCTATACCACAGCTCACAGCAACGCCGGATCCTTAACCCATGGAGCGAGGCCAGGGACTGACCCCTCAACCTCATGGTTCCCAGTCAGATTCGTTTCAGCTGTGTCCCAATGGGAACTCCTCTGTTTTGTTTTTTAATGCACTTAGTCTTTTGGGGCAAACACTAGGAAGATGTGCAGGTTTCTATTTTTCTGATTTGCCCTTTTTTTTATTCCTGGGCTTTAAAGCACAGAGCTTGAACATGGGGAAGAAAAAGAAAAAAAATGATGAAATAAATAATATATTAAATTATTTTCAGCCCACACAACCAAAGGCTTTATCTGCATTTTCTTTGAAAAATAACTGAAATTTTTGTGAAGTATAAAATAAAATTTTTAAAGATACATACGAAAATTTCTGTTGGAAACTGAAAGGACCCAAGACAATGCTTCCTTATGACCTAATGCAAATCATGGGGAAGGTTCCTTGATATTCTTGATGACAGGTAGGTTTACAGACAATTATATCTGAAGATTGGTTTCTGAAATTTCCAAACAGTGAGAGGACACTAGATATCTCTAAAAGCAAGTTCTGTATTTTGAATTCCATTCTCCAATTGACTTTTGTGAGAAACTTGGAACACTATTCCAGTAGAAAATATCTGAGCTTCAAGATATCATAAATCCCACGTTCGGGTACAATAAAGCTTTAAAAGTGCATATTTAAAAGAAAATCCTGACTTCTTGATAAAATATTAATACTGTTGCTCAAATTAAGTCACTAGATAGGAATGCAAAATAGCCAAAGTTATTGTTATGTTTAGTCCAATAGCTTAGGCTTTGAAGGAAAAATAGCAACCTTAGCTGAGTGAAAAACACGTAATTGATTGCCAAGTTCCTCAACTTCTTTCCAGTACATGCTCCAGTTTCTTAGCATTCTAGAGACCCTGAATGAAATGTTAGAGAGGCAGGAGCATAAACAAAGGACACTGGGCACTAAATTCCAAATTAGGGAACAGGAAGAAAATTCTAGAAACACATACCGAACTTGCTTATCTTTCAAAACACTGATTCCTATCGCCTATTATCTCCTAAGCCTCTTCTCATTATTTTGTATCATTTTCTAACTTTCTGTGGGTGTGATAAGTGATTTAGGATACAAGTGGTTTGGGATTCATATATTATTAAATATCATATTATAAAGATGCTAATATAATCTTTAATAGTATTCATACTCTATAAAGACAAATTCTTACTCTTCCCATTTAACAAGTGATGCATGCTGTTTCATTTACTTTAAATTAATTATGTAATAAAAAAGCATGAATTGTCAACAAATAATTCAAAAATGATACATATTGTTTTTTGTTCAGAGAATTAATGGCTGCTAAAATGTAGATTAAAATTTAACTATGCCTCATGCCATAAAAACACAAGAAGAAAACTTTTTAGTGACTTATAATTTGGAGTCTTTGAAAACTGCATTTTAAAGACACAACTGTTTTATTTTTTAATTTGCTTATGCTTTTTTTCTACATGATGGAGTATATATGTTCCTGGTTGTTTTTGTCAGCAGTTTGCAAATAGAAGGCTGAGGATGTAAACACCCTTATTACAATAAATCAAAAGCCAAATTGGATTCAGTTGTCACTATCCCTTTGAATACCAGGTAAGCCATAAAGGAACATCTGAATTAATGCAAAGACATGCCATGTTCCTGGAAGGGAAGACATAATAGTGTTAATATGTGACTATCCCCTACATTAAACTAAAATTTCAGTTAAATACCTTTTAAAACAGCAATAGGATATTTTCATAGAATTTGATAAGGTGATTCCAACTATTTATGAAAGAGAAAATATGCAAGAGGTGCTGGAAAAATCTTTTAAAGCTAGAATAATGAAGAGATCTTGTTTTACCAGATAACAAGATATATTATACAACTATAGAAATGCAAATAGTGTGATATTGGTATGAGGATAAAGGAATAGGTCAAGGAAAAATACACAGTCTAGAAATAGCATGACTTACATATGAATGTGTTATGTGTTAAATTTAATGTATTTCAAATTTAGACAATTCAATAATGTTGAAGTAATTAGTTCACCACTTTCAAATACTTTTATGACTTTGGGTTAGGCAAATCCTAAGATGCAAAAACAAGCGCCAGAAAGGGGAAAAGGTAAAATTTTAATTCATTAATTTTTTTGTGTGATTGAAGATGATCAAAAGAAGAGTCAAAATAAAACACACACAGAACCATTAGCAACATGCTTAACAAAATATTGTTATTAAAGTTTAATAAAACTTTAAAATAAATAAAACAAAATAATCTAATAGAAAAAGAAAGTGTTTAAATAAAAATTCGTAGACTAGGAAATATACAAGATCAGAAAGTTATCTAACACTAAAATAATTAGAAAAAAACTAGTACAGGTGTTCCCGTCATGGCTCAGCGGAAGCAAATCCAAGGAACCATGAGGTTGTGGGTTCCATCCCTGGCCTTGCTCAGTGGGATAAGGATCCAGCATTGCCGTGAGCTATGGTGTAGGTCACAGGTGCAACTTGGGTCTGGCATTGCTGTGGCTGTGGTGTAGACCAGTGGCTACTGCTGCAATTACACCCCTAGCCTGGGAACCTCCATATGCCGCCATTGCAGCCCTCAAAAGACACACACACAAAAAAAAAGAAAGGAGAAAATTACAACAGTAAAGATATATATTCATGTAATTGATAAAAATTGTTAGTATACAATGCTGGTAAGAGTGTTTAAAGGAAATGTTCTCATTATTGAGTTGTACGAGATTTTTAGGAGGGAATTTGACAACGTCTGATTTTGCACAGATATAAAATACATTCCTTTTGATCACCAATTTATTTATAAGAAGTTGTTATGCAATAATATTAGTATATTAAAATTCTAAAACAATAATTAGGTATCTGCTGAAACCATAAAATACATAATACATACGCACATGTGGATGTATATATGTATGTGATAGAGACACGGGAACGGCTAGATTTGGGAGCCCTACCCTTCACCTCCTGATGTACTATTTGGGGAGATGATATCTAAGATTTTTATTTAAAAATTTCCTAGAAATTTTATTGCAGCATATTTATGAATTACGGGAGCTAAGCCAAACACAAAGAAGAACTTTTGAACATCTACACTGTTCATTCATTCAGAAGTATTTACTGAATGCCAGTATGAGTCCATCCCTGTTCTAGCCCCTGGAAATTCAGTAGTGAACAAAATGAAAACGGTGACCTAATGAAACCTTAATTTTATTAGGAAAGAAAAAAAATTTCAAATAAACAAGTATATTGCCAAATATTCTTAAAACTGGATGTTGATTTGCATTTTCTTAATTCAATAGATATGAAATATACAACAACTCTCTTTGAAGGTACTCAACACTTGTTACGCAAAAGAGTTCTTCACACTAAAAACAAATAAAAGAGGAATCATTAATACTGATCTGTATTTTCTAGTTTGAATTGTGTACAGCCCCAGGTTTCAAAAATTTATTCCAGAATATTTACACCATTTAAGGTAATAATAGTGCGTTGCTTTTACTTATAACAGAAACAGTCATTGCTGAGGTTTAAATAAAAGTAATTTATTTGAGATGTGGGCTCATGAAACACTGGTAGAGGGAGATCCTGTGCCTCAGAGTTATAGGAGGGAGCTGGGGTATTTACATACCAACTCTCATCGGCCATGGAATGAGAAGAGTTTCTGGCATGTTAATTATCCATAACTCTAGTCACATACTCAGAGCAGGCAGCAGAGGTCAGAGGAAGCCCTTGGAAAAAAGGTTGCACACACTCACATTTGAATATTGAGTATTGAAAAAATGTGATGGTTACTTTTAGTTGTTAGCTTCACTAGGTATATTATCTAATTAGTTCATCAAACAGTCTAAGTGCCACTATGAAGGTAATTTATAAATGTGGTTAACATCGAAAATCAGATGACTTTAGGTAAAGGAGATTATGTCTGAAGATGTGGATGAACCTCACACAACAAGCTGAAGGACTCAAGATCCAAAATTTAGCTTTTCCAGAGAAGAAGAAATTTAGCCTCAAGACTGAAGTATCAAATACTACCTGAGTTTCCAGCTTGCCTGGGATTTCAGATGTCAGCATCATAATTTCATGATTTAGTTTCTTCCAATCAAGCTCTCTTTCTTTTTCACATATATATATATATATATATATATATATATATATATATAGAGAGAGAGAGAGAGAGAGAGTATAAATATATACTAAACGTATGTGTGTGTGTATATATATATGTATATATATATAGAGAGAGAGAGTATAAATATATGTAGAGTATAAATATATACTAAATGTGTGTGTGTGTATATACATATGTATATATATAGAGATAGTATAAATATATACCTAAATGTCAGAGAACCATAATTAATGCAAATAGTAAGGGCCAGGAGGATAAAGGGATATAGGTCAGGTGCTGAAAGCACTTGATGCAAATAACATTTGTACCCATTTCTTTTTTAAAATTTTGTTTATTAAAGTATAGTTGATTGACAATATTCTGTCAATTTCTGCTATACAGCAAAGTGACCCAGTCTTACATATATGTCATTTTTCTCATATTATTTTCCATCATGTTCTATCACAAGTGATTGGATATAGTTTCTTGTGCTATATAGCAGGATCTCATTGCTTATCCATCATAAATGTAATAGTTTGTATCTACTAACCCCAAACTCCCAATCCTTCCATCCCACTACCCCTTCCCTTGACAACCACAAGTCAGTTCTCCACGTCTATGAGTCTGTTTCTGATCTGTAGATAG
This sequence comes from Phacochoerus africanus, assembly GCF_016906955.1. Lineage (NCBI taxonomy): Eukaryota > Metazoa > Chordata > Mammalia > Artiodactyla > Suidae > Phacochoerus > Phacochoerus africanus. The sequence goes on along the minus strand of NC_062553.1, from coordinate 17,112,135 downwards.
GTTCCTTTGTGCCATATTTCAGATTCCACATCTAAGTGACATAATGTGTTATTTGTCATTCTCTTTCTGACTTACTACATTCAGTATGAAAATTTCTAGTTGCATCCATGTTGCTGCAAATGGCATTATTTCATTCTTTTTTTACACCTGAGTAACATTTCATTGTGTAGACTTACCACATGTCCACATGTCCTATTTTTTTTTTCTTTCAGGGCCATACATGCAGCACATGGAAATTCCCAGGCTAGGGGTCGAGTCAGAGCTCTAGTTCCCAGCCTACACCACAGCCACAGCAATGCCAGATCTGAGCCATGTCTACAACATATACTGCAGCTCATGGCAATGCAGGATCCTTTATCCCACTGAGAGAGGCCAGGGATTGACCTATGTCCTCATGGATACTAGTCAGATTTATTACTGCTGAGCCACAACGGGAACTTCTGTACCACCTCTTCTTAACCATTCAACTGTAGACAGACATTTAGGTTGTTTCTGTATCTTAGGTATTTTGAACGGTGCTGCTATGAACATACAGGTGCATGTATTTTTGGCATTATTGTTTTAACCTGATATATCCCAAGGAGTGGGATTGCTGGATCATATGGTAGTTCTATATTTAGTTTTCTGAGTAATCTCCATAATATTTTCCACAGTGGTTGTACCAATTTACAGTCCCACCCTTTTTTTTAAATTAAAACACAAAAAAACACCAGCATAAATCTCATCCCATCTCCACCATGAACACTAAAAACTCAGAGAACTTCTTAGTGTGTACTCTGTGAATAATGGAGATGAATTGAAATCGGACGAACTGATCATGTCTCAAACACAACACTCAGCCAAATCCTGATCGCCAGCATGATACTTATAATCACACAAACACTCAATTATGCTAAAAAAATGATGTTTTAATTTATTCCCCAAGTTACATTTGTTTAAGCACAAGATTCGTAAAAGACACTTTTATTTAAATATAAATTAATAAGCATAAAACAATAGAAATAAATCATTAGATGATCTACCTGAATCATTTATCTGATCAAAATCCTTCTATGAAGTATCAATACAGATGCGATACATATTTTTAAATTAAACATGCAATATATAAATGCATTCTTAGTTTTTAAACCCAACAATCTAAATGCATATTGATTAAAAAGCAAACACAGTACTTAATTCTTGCTCGTCTCATTCTTCCTCTGCAAATGAAATAAAGATAATATTAACTGTTTGGAGTTAGACTTCCAAACTTTTTACACACACACACACATACACATTATCACATTATACAGGGCATCAGTGCCCTAGCCACTGGAAAATACCAAGGGACTGGAGGACATAAGGAGTTTATAGATTACCTCTTTTTTTGGTAGGTATTCTGGCAGCCTCTGATTCATTATATTTCTCATTCTTAGAGTTTTAATATGGTAGGTACTGTGTAAAAACCTACATTAAACAAATTCAATAGATTCTACTTACTAACTCCAAAAATTACATTCTACTTATGAAAATTCATATATGTATGAATTTAATAGCTCCTGGTTTCATGTAGAAGACTCAAATTTGGTTCTCAAATGTTCTGCCAAGACTCTAATAGAAGAAAGTGATGATAAGGATGCTTGAGCCAAAACAGGAATATGATTAACTTCATGATCAACAAGATCTTCAGTCCAAAACACATTGAAAACTTTTGACTGAAAGCCCTGAAACTGAGAGCTATAGGTAAGGAAGCTATAGACGTCTCATTGGGACAATAGATTTGTCTCTCCAGAAGAAAGGACCAGTAACCTGCTATGGACAGAGCGTTTGTGTTCCCTCAAAGTTCATATGTTAAAACCCTAATCCTCAATGTGATGGTATTTGGAGAGACAGCCTTTGACAGGTAATTAGGTCACGGGGATGGAGCCTTCATGTATGGATTAGTGCCCTTACAAGAGAGATGTTTCCTCCTTCTCTCTCTAAACTGCATGCAGATATAGCAAGATGTCCTTCTGGCAAACTGAAATGGAATTGACAGACCTTGATTTGGAGTTCCCAGCCTCCAGAATTGTGAAAACTAAATTTCAGTTACGTCACCCAGCCTATGGTATATTCTTATAGCAACCTGAAATGACTAAAACGATCCCAAATAACAAAATCTGAAGGAATATTGATCCACGATGACTAATTAAGAGCTGGAAATAAGGGCAATGGTTCTACCTAACAGGCACAGGAACAGGCACCAGAGGTCAGCAACGTTCTTGACTTACAGGGGACAGTTTATTTGGAAAAAAACTTGTATCTAAATTCCTGCTAGTAATAAAACATTTAGGATTATCATTCTACACTGATCCAAGGTATCAAATAATTTTACATTTATAAATGTCCTATTTATCAGCTTATCAGTGACCTGCTGACTTTTACTCGTGGCTCGTGTTTAACAGGAAAATATAATCTCCATATAGTCAAGTGGGTTAAAGAGGGATTTTTCCAAAGAGATTGATATATGCTGAATTTTCTCCTGCTGAGACAGCCTCAAAAGATGTAGCAGTTCTCCAATATAAAATCCAAAAATGGATGAGTCACATTAGAATAAAAGTCTAAAACTAGCAATTTTAATTCCTTCTTGAAATGGAATTTATTCTCTAATGTGAAGTAACAAGACAGCCTTTATAAACTTCTGTTTTAATCTCCTGTTTACACAAGATCCACATCAACTAAAAATTTTGTATAAGTTTTTTTTTAATTTCTAAAGGAAAGCAACCTTTACAGAACTATAATTCAGAATAGTGCTTTATTGTACTTTACAATCCCATTCATAAATGTAACATTTTAGAAGTCAGCATTTAATGATTTTCAGAAAAACAGGTAAAATTAGGTAATAAGAACTCCTAAACTGACAGTGCTAAATGGTCTTCCAATCTTTCTATGTACAATATATATACATGTTATTTCACTATATATATATGTATATGAACACACATATATTTTATGTATGTATATATCAAGATGTATGTATTTACTACAGTTCTCTTCACATTTTTAAGGCAATATCATATCTATATGTACACACATACATATACATAATATATCATATGCCCATAGATAAGAAATAAGATATAAAAATATACATATAACAGCAATATATGTTATACATATGAATAATATGTATTTAGGAATAGAAGTTCTTGAATCCTTCAGTTTACCAAGGAGCAATTGAGGTCCAAAGAAAATAAATGACTTAAGGTTACTGTACTGAGAAAAAAACAAAACATCTCTGTCATAATTTCAGTCCAGTGTTTTTCCTACGCAATATTTTGATACTACATTTTGAATTTCAGAGATGGAAAATGAACTTCCTTTTACCCCAGCTTTCAGGTGACTTGTCTGCTGAGATTTGCCTTCTCTGAGGTTTGGATTCTTATCATAAGGCTCTGTTTTGGAAGTACCAATTGCCATTTTAATGCAACTTACTGATCATGCAGACAGCCAGCCTCTCATAAATCATGTAAAGTACCTGAAAATATGATTTATGAGCTAAGTTATGGGAAATGGGGTTCTTTAATATCCTTTACTCTTCAGAATGTTGTTGCCTATCACAGAGTCCCTTTTCCTGACTCAACTGAAGATGTGTCTGAACACTGCCATCCCAAACTACCCCTACCCTCGCCCCAGCTAACACTGACTTTTACCCATTCCCTCCCATCCATAAGGAATTTGTAGTTTCAAGTTCATCAGCTGATTATGAATTCTCGATTCAAACTCTTACTCTGCTTATGCCTCTTACAGAATATTTTCCGGAGGCATTGCCTCACATGGTAATTAAAGAACTTCACCTAATAACAGCTTACTATAGAATTAAAAGAGCCAGAATATTACAGTTTGTTGCAAAACAGCCCACAAAAGATCCTAGAAAACCCAAGATGAAACTAATTTAAACCATATGCCTTGTTGAAAAGGAATATGGAAAAAATGTCTGTAATATGCAGTAAATGAGGCCCATAATTCATCGGGGCCTCCAATGAGTTATGTGTTAAATCCATATTTCACAATGTGGTCATGCATTTTTTTTTTAGATCTCCCTGTCTATTAACTCTTTTCTTTGCATGAAAGAGTTTCTAAGGACAACATAGCTCTGTGTGCATTAATAAATTTACATATGCAAATAGAAACCCTATGCTCATAGTTTTTTTATTTTTTTTGCCCCCTCCCTTATAGCTCAATATATTATCGCTTCACCAAACCAACAAATTAAAAACAATTTCCAATTTCTTCCACAAACACCTAGTGGCTAAATGTTATTAATGCATTTGTCTGAAAGGCACAAATTCAAACATTGCTCAGTTAGGGAAGAATATACAGTGCTGATTGCTTGCAATCAGTTTCAGTAATCTATATTTTCTTCTTGGAGGTGAAAGTTTATCTCGCCACAGAACAACAGTTATAATTTTGCTTCCACCATTCATCAACTCTTGATATTTCAGAGCCTAAAATCATCACTTTTTGGAGCTACAGAGTAAGCAAGCTTTGACTCCTTTCTTTTTAATAGACTCCTTTAAAAAAATGTTTGCCTGCATATTACAGGTTTATCTTCTGTCTCTGAGAGACCCTAATAAATCATATTTACTTTCAGCTATCATGGATTATTAGGCTTTTATAATCATAAAATAAACCTCATAGACTATTGCTATTTTCAGATGTCGAAAATCACTCTTTGTATAAGTGCATGATTCTCTCAATTTTTAGGAGGAGGGTAATGTGACATTTAGACTATCAGCATGTTCCTTGTAGAACAGTGATGCTTCTAACAAATTGTGATCCAGAAAGTAGGAGAGAGAGTGAGCTTAGGAAGCAGGGGAGTTCCAGAATCACAGGACTTTAGTCAGCCAATGCCATCCTTCAGTTAGAAGCCTGAAGTTTATTTCAGAATGTGAACCTCTCAAATTGTTCTCTTTCACCCTGACTCTTTTCATATACAATAATTGCTGATAATCTTTTATAGAATAATACTTTGACATTGTTTCAGTTTTAAGAGAGTACATTAAAGCCATCAAATGGAATGAAACCCCTAAAGGAGACTTATACAGATTCTTTCTCAACACAATTACTGCAATTAGATACACGTATACCTTTGTGTCCTTAATATTGTAATTTTCATGGGGCAATGATTTGAAGGAGTTCCTTACTAGAAATAGATCTAAAACACAGGGTTTTGATGACATTCTAGCTAAACTAATTGTGTGAGCTGGGAACAAGGTAATGAGGATAGATGTCAAGGTCAATATAATTACTAATTTCTGAAACTGGGTTAATATTTCCAAGGGCTGTGCATGTAAGTTTCAATGTAAAACTATCACTAATGGGAAATTCAACTTTGGTTTCCAATATGGATGTAAAGTTTGTTTTTTTCCAACTGTGTCCCAAAGTGAACTTTAGTTGTCAAAGGAACAAAACCAAGTCTACTTTCTTGTAGACTCTTCATCATATCGAAAGATGCAGATGCGAACAACAAAAGAAACATTTGGCATGATCGCTGGAAATGGGTGCATCCCAAAATGCAGCTCATAAAAATCATATTTATCCCTTTTGAGAGGAGACAGGCATAAAAAGGGACAAATTCAAGGAGGAATTGTGGTGTTGAGTTATTTACATTTGTAATAGTCCTGAAATTATTAGATAGCTATTTACTTGGATCTTCTTTTTTTCTTTATCAGCCAAAGACTGTCTGTACATCTTGTGTCATAACTGCTAGGAAAGGACTTCATTCCAAACGATATTCACTTGCAGCTTTTTATGCCTAAATTGTTGGATGAGCACCTTTTTCAAAGTGATATAAGAGTATTCCAGAAACAGTGTTTTAGAACTCTATTCACTTCTCTTGGCTAGGATAAATCAACAAAGGTAGAGAGGTGCTGATTAAAAGGCATGCTTCAATGGAAAATTATTTCAAAGCCAAAATTAATAGAAACTGTTCAACTAAACAGATTTAGGGGCCTGGGGGAAAATTGGCATATAATAATACATAAAAAGGATAGCAACAGAATCAACCTTTTTCTTTCTCTCCCTCTCTCTCCCCCCTCACAGAATTACTCAATAATAATTTGTATTTATCTTTATATTTCATATTATAAATGTCTCCTTTTAATTAGAAGCCTTTTTCAAAATGTTCTTGTTGAGCAGAATTCTATTCAATATAATATTTCAGTGTTCCATAGAGAGCGTGGATGGCAAACTCTCCGAGTTGTAATTGTCCAACAGGTTTCTGGAACTAATTGGCTAATTCGGAAAGCATCTCCTGCTTTAGGCTTGGCTGACTCTCACCCCTCTCCAGTTTGCCACTGCTGGTTTGTTCTGACTTGCTCCACTTTGACACGGAGCCTTGCCTCGTGCCAGTTGCTGAGTTTCACTGAGACATCCTTCCCTTGTGGATCGAAACATTTAAAATCCTAATTAAAAAACACTTCTCAGATTCAATGGAAAAAGAGAAAAGGAAAAATTTCCATCCCCCTTCCCCTTCTACTGACAGCTCATCTCTCTCTATTTTTCATCCAAATAAGCAGAGCTCTGTAAATCTTGTCCAGAAGATATGGACTGAAAGAATTAATCAAAGTGTTGTTTATGAGCTGCTCAGAGCAGATTAAATGTGGTGTTGACAACACAATTTGCAAATTATCTATCAACATCAACAGACATCCAGCAATGAGCCAAGCCAATTGGATACCTTTGGACACTGGAGGACCATGTATTTCCTGGTCTTGCTTCCAAAATGAAGTCCTTTTGAAAGAGTTTTACCCAATATTATTTGCCCTTCCATTGCTGCAGTTGAGTTCCTTCAACAATTTATTTTGGATCATGTTGATTTTATTTCTGCCACATACAAATCAGATTTTCTATCATAATCTAACCACAACTTTTCTTCCCAGCCCCACTTGACTATGCCACTTCAAACACCCTATATTCCCAGTCACCACCAGTTACCCCCTAGAGAGGCACCTCTGGAAATACCTGAAGCGCCAAGCCTTCGAAATGATCCCAATCTTCTGGTTTTTCATAACTTCCACACAGTGTATATAGTTCCTTTACCTGTAATAAGATTAGCCATGTGACCAACAGGATAAGACAGAAGTGGTGGTGTGTCTCTTCTGAAGTTTGTTATTTATTTATTTATTTTTTTTTTTTTTTTGCTTTTTTTAGAGCCGCACCCATGGCATGTGGAGGTTGCCAGGCTAGGGGTCTTATCGGAGCTACAGCTGCTGGCCTACGCCAGAGTCACAGCAACACAGGATCCGAGCCATGTCTGTGACCTACATACACCACAGCTCATGGCAACGCTGGATCTTTGACCCGCTGAGGGAGGCCAGGGATCAAACCCACAACCTCATGGTTCCTAGTCAGATTAGTTTCCGCTGCGCCACGATGGGAACTCCCAGTGTTGAATCTTTAATTTGTTTCTGTATACTTCGGGGTAGTTTTTCATCGTATTTTTATACCACCATGTGTTTATACATTGAGCTATTGGTGAATATTAATTTCCAAATTTGACAACCACTAATAAAACTACTGTGAATATATGCAAACAATCATTTTTGTGAGCATACACTCTCAATTCTCTTAAAAAATATCTATGAGTGCAGCAGGTCACAATCTAAATTTATGCTTTGTTTTATAAAAATTTAAAAACTATTTTCATTATTATTTTACATTCCTATCACAAGGCATGCCGATTCCATTTGCTTTACATCCTTACCAATATTTGGTATCCTTGGTGTTTTTAAAATTTTTGCTGGAGTTTTCTTGTGGCATAGCAGATTAAGGATCCAGTGTTGTCCATCAGGTGCTTGGGTCCCTACTCTGGCATGGATTCAATCCCTGGCCCTGGAACTTACTTTCACATGCCTCTGGGGTGGCCAAAAAAAAAAAAAAAAGTATTTTTTGCCATTCTAATAGGTATGAAATGTTATCTCAAAATGGTTTAATTTGCATTTTTGTGATGCCCAATACTATTCAGCAAATTTCACGAGCTTATTGGCTTTATGTATACTTTGTTTCTGAAGTGTTCATTCAAATATTTTATTCATTTTAATTGATTTGTTATCTTATTATTGAATTTTTAAATTGTAATATAGTCTTAATAAAAGCCCATTGTCAGAATTATATACAATGATTATTTTCCCTCAATCTGTGGTTGATCTTGCTTTTAAAGAAAATATTTTACTATGAATTGAGCTTTTTTATCACATTTTATGGTTAGTAAAAGTTTTTTTCTTTTAGTGTAACTGTCTGAGAAATAGTTGCCTACCCCAAAGTTGTGAAGATTCTTTCCTATATTTCCTCCTAGAAGTATTACAGTTTATCTTTTTGATGTAAGTTGTAGAATATGCCTCATAAAATCTATGGAAAAAATCTTTCTGGGAATTGAATGGAGATTACATTAAATTTAATTCAGGGGGACTCTGTACCTTAAAAACATAGTCTTCCGTTTATGAAAGTGGTAACCCTCTCTATTCTGTTATTTCTTTGTCAATCTCAGTGTACTACTCTTGCATGCCTTTTGTTACGTTCTTTTCTAGGTATTTTGATGCTATTGTTATTGTTTTATTGGTATGTTGTCTTTCAGATAGTAGAGACAAACAATTGGTCTTATTATAAATCTTACACCCTAAACCTTGTTAAGTTCACCTCTTAGTTGTAGCAGACTCTGTAGATTACCTAAAATGCCCTAGAATTTTCTTTTTCTCCCTGTAGTCTATAAATAAACATATTTTTTTATTTTTATTTTATTTTCCCACTGTACAGCAAGGGGATCAAGTTATCCTTACATGTATACATTACAATTACATTTTTCCCCCACCCTTTCTTCTGTTGCAACATGAGTATCTAGACAAAGTTCTCAATGCTATTCAACAGGATCTCCTTGTAAATCTATTCTAAGTTGTGTCTGATAAGCCCAAGCTCCCGATCCCTCCCACTCCCTCCCCCTCCCATCAGGCAGCCACAAGTCTCTTCTCCAAGTCCATGATTTTCTTTTCTGAGGAGATGTTCATTTGTGCTGGATATTAGATTCCAGTTATAAGTGATATCATATGGTATTTGTCTTTGTCTTTCTGGCTCATTTCACTCCGTATGAGATTCTCTAGCTCCATCCATGTTGCTGCAAATGGCATTATGTCATTCCTTTTTATGGCTGAGTAGTATTCCATTGTGTATATATACCACACCTTCCAAATCCAGTCATCTGTTGATGGACATTTGGGTTGTTTCCATGTCCTGGCTATTGTGAATAGTGCTGCAATGAACATGCGGGTGCATGTGTCTCTTTTAAGTAGAGTTTTGTCCGGATATGTGCCCAAGAGTGGGATTGAGGGGTCATGTGGAAGTTCTATGTATAGATTTCTAAGGTATCTCCATACTGTTCTCCATAGTGGCTGTACCAGTTCACATTCCCACCAACAGTGCAGGAGGGTTCCCTTTTCTCCACAGCCCCTCCAGCACTTGTTATTTGTGGATTTATTAATGATGGCCATTCTGACTGGTGTGAGGTGATATCTCATGGTAGTTTTGATTTGCATTTCTCTTACAACCAGCGATGTTGAGCATTTTTTCATGTGTTTGTTGGCCATCTAAACATATTTTTTAACCTTCCTTTCCAATCTGTACTCCTTTTAAATTTCTTCAGTTTTCTTCCCTCTCATTTCCAAATTGTATAATTTCTATTTATTTATCTTTAAATTTATTGACCCTGTATTCTGCCATATCAAATCTGCTATTAAGACTATCCAGCTAATTTTTCACCCCAGTTATATTTTTTCAGCCTAGAATTTTGATTTTATTTTTTGTATAGTTTGCATTTTCTGTTGAGATGTTCCATCTACTCATGTATTTAGGCCACATTTTCAATTAGTTACTTGAACATATTTTAATGCTTTGAATATATTTATTTTTTGTTTTACAATATTTGTCTGCCAAGTTTAGTATCAGGGCACCTTGGATTTGGTTTCCAATGTTTGTTTTCCTTTACTTAAATCTGGATTGCATTTTTCTGTTTCTTTGCATGTCTAGTTATTTTGTATACTGGACATTATGGATAATATTATTGATGCCATATTATTTTCCTCTGAAAGTGGCCCCTTTTTGTTCTATTAGGTATTTCAGTTATGGCTTATAATCTTTAAGTCGTATCAGTTTAATTTTGTGTGTTGTTATGTGTGGAAAATCAAAGACATGCTCTTCACCCTCTCTAATATGATAAACTCTCCTCGAACTCTTCTAAAGGTCTTGTCAGGGCTTTTTTTGGCTTACTTAAGGCTGGTCCAGAGTAGATTTAACTTCAAAGTCCATGCTTTACTTCTCAGGAGAAGTAATTCCTGAAGGGCTTTACTCCTGAGGGGTCTTACTTTCTGGTATCTCAGCTAGATTCCAAGAGTGTTACTGAGATTTTTCTACTCTAGCTGAGCCAGAACTCCAATGTCCCTCAACACTATTCAAACTCTTATACCTCTGTTCTGCTCTCAAACCCATGGCAGCTGCTCTCTGAAAAATCTGGGTTGTCTTTGCCATGTATATGCACACAGGACTCAGTCAAAATCTTAGCTTCTTTGGCTCAGCAGGAACCATTTTATTTTTTTGGATTCTAGCTACTTGTACCATAATTGGGGGTTCGCCCGAGGCAGAAAATCATGGAACTCCTATTACAAATTTCCCTTGTGTTTTTCTGCCTGTTGTTGAAAGCCTCAAATCTCATAATTCTTCTATTTTGTCCAATTTTATGGTTGTTTGTAGTTGATTATAATGTAATGATATTATACAGTACTCTATTATATTTTAATACAGTTTTTAAGTAAAGAAATGTCAATGTAGATTATTCATGCTTATGAAAGAATTATATTACATTGACTGCCCCAACCCCTAGCCTAGGTTTAGAGTCAAGTAATGATTCTGTCCACTCAGTAATATTTATATTTAGGGAACAACAACAACAAAAAAAATTGTCTCTAAAGAATTCATGATTCATCTATCATGAAGCCTCCTGACGGTTTTTCCCCTTGGTCCAAAAATTCCCATTAGACTACTTTCTTTCAATGCTGCAGTAAATTTAGGGACACATCCTTCAAGAGAGAGTAGTTAATATTCAGTTTGACACATATTTTTGATGACGTTCAAATGAGATTTAGAGTAGTATAGCTGTATAAGCTCAGGATTCATAGTTAAGAAAGAGGATTACTCAGCTTCTCAAGGGTTCGAGTTCCTTTTATTTATTTATCTATTTTTTTTTTGTCTTTTAGGGCTGCGCCTGCAGCATACGGAAGTTCTCAGGCTTGCAGTCTAATCAGAACTGCAGCTGCTGGACTACACCACAGCCACACCAACTGCAGGAGCCGAGTTGCATCTGTGACCTACATCACAGTCATTGCAATGCCAAATCCTTAACCCACTGAACAAGACCAGGGATTGAACCAGTATCCTCATGGATACCAGTCAGGCTCATTAACGCTGAACCACAACAGAAATTTCTGAAGAGTTTGATTGCCTAATACATAAAGTATACTAGAGCTCTTTGTGAATTATTAAATTCCGCCTGAAAAAAAAAATGTTTTCATCATAAGGCCCTGATTAAAATATGCTCTCTATTTGGGAGACAGAGGTAAACAAAGGGACAAGGGCAGAAGAAAAATTTTCTTTATGTTTTTCCATTTTCATATATTAATTTACCAGATTTTTTCTTAGCACAGAAAATCTGATTCTGTGGAATTAAAATTGAAGGTTGTACCATTGACGTCTGAAGCAAAGGATTTAGACATCAAAATACCAACACTGTTGAGGAGATTGGAAAGAGGAATACCCATAAATGTAAGAGCTTGCAGTAGGGGCAATGAAGATAAATTGCATTCAAGTAGCCCAGATTTTCAATAGCTCACTCTGGCTAATTACTCATTTTCACCTTCAGCAAATGAGTCACTAATAGATGGTACCAGTATATAATCTGCCACCAAGTGCCAAGCAGAATGTTAAGCACTTTTTTTTTTATTATTGCACATGGTTAGCATTATTTATACCCACTGTACAGGAGATGAAATGAAACTTCAGGAGTTGTGAGGGACAGATTTTAAGGTAGTCCTTATGGTCCGTCTTTCCTGGTGTCCATACCCTGTGAACTTCCCTCCTTTTCAGTGTAAGTGAGATCTGTGACTTGCTTTTAACCAGCAGAATATGTCAAAGGTGATAAATCACTCCCATGTTTACAACACATTATACAAGACTCCGTCTTACTAACATACTCTGTTGATGGCTGTAAAGAAGCAAGAAGCCATGACTCCTACAATCACAAGGAAATACTGACAACAACCGAAGAAATTTTGGAGTTCCCCATCATGGCACAGCGGAAACGAAACCAACTAGGAATGATTAAGCTGCAGGGTCCATCTCTGGCCTTGCTCAGTGGGTTAAGGATCCAGAGTTGCCATGAGCTGTGGAGTAGATAGCAGACGAGGCTCAGATCCAGCATTGCTGTGGCTATGGCTGTGGACAGCAGCTGTAGCTCTGATTCGACCCCCAGCCTGGGAACCTCCCTATGCTGCAGGTATGGCCCCCAAAAAAGCAAACAAAGCAAAACAAAACAAAAAAATGAAAAAACAGCTGAGGAAATTTGGAAATAGATCATTTCCCAGTCAAGGATCTCATGAGAACACAGTCTCCACCTAAACCTGACTTTGTAGCTTTGTGTGACACTAAGCAGAGAAGACAGTAAAAATGTACCCAGATCTCTGACCCACAGAAACTGTGAAGTAATAAATGTGGTTTTTTTAAAACCACTGCGTTTGTGATGATTTTTTCTGAAACAATAGATAAGTAACCAAAAAGAAAATTAATTCATGCACTTAGGAAGTGGCAACAATAACTAAACCAGACCTATATGAATTCAAAGACCTTATTATTTACTAATATTCTATTTTTTGGGCTTTTCTTGTGGGGGGCTCACTGCGACATATGGAGGTTCCCAGGCAAGGGGATGAATCTGAGCTGTGGCTGCAGACAACAGCCACAGCAATGCCAGATCGGAGCCACACGTGTGACATACATCACAGCTCATGGCAACGCCAGATTCTTAATCCATGGAGTGAGGCCATGGGTCGAACCCACAACCTCGTGGCTCCTAGTCGGATTAATTTCCACTGAACCACAATAGGAACTCCAATATTCTATTTTAAATAACACCTATTTACTTTGTAGTACCCAGTCCCCCACTGGTGAAAACTTTATAATGCCAAGAAGTTTCACAACATGATTCAGAGTCTCAAATAACTTTGAAACTTGATTTTGAAATCTGCTTGCTTCTTATGTGAAATGGTAGCAATATTTACATGTGTGAATAATAATAATAGCTAGTTCTTACTGATTTTACCATGTGTGAGAAACCATTCTCGGGAATTTACATGCATTTATCTCATTAATCCTTTCACATGCCTATGAGGTAAGGACCATAGTTATTCTACTATAGAATAAACTGCAAGTTAGAGAGTTTATTGAATTTTTCAAAGGTCATATAGCTTCTAAGCAGCAAAGTACAGAATTGAACTCGGGTCTTATTTATCCTGATAATTTGAATTTAGAATCAGAGAAAACTCCAAACTGTTTACAGAAATTCACTGAAGTCATGGGAAATGAAAATAAAAATTAGAAAATGATGGGCTTCAACTAATTCCTAGTTTTTAATGTGCAGTGCATGCAATTCTCTTGGGTGACTGACACTATTTATCAAACACAAGTATCACATCCTGGGTTAGGTTCTATAATAGTATTAATTATAATAAGGAATTTCATCTATCTAATCTTCAATTATTTCCTGATACTATCCTATGGTCTAGGCACAAGCAGGTCCTGGGAAAAAGTAAAAGGAGAGGCATAGTATAGGACTTCAAGGGGCTTACAATCCATTGAAGAAGAAAAACAAGAAAATTAACTAATTACAATTATGGAAAAATGTTGAATTGCTCTACTTGCAGCCTCAACTATCTTCTTTATTGACAAGTGACCAAAATCATACCTACCCAAATATGTGAACCTCAAATAATTGAAAATATTTTAAAATAATTCCTTTGAAGTTGGGCATTACCATTGCAAACGTAAAATTATCGCCACATTTTAATAAAGTGATTTAACATAAAAGTACACTCTTTAGGAGGTATTTAAGAGAGAGATCCATAATTTGAAAATCTTGTTTTGTTTTTGTTTGTTTTTTGTTATGTCTTGGAAGAGAGAGAAGGGCAATATAAGTTATTTCCATTTTGATAGAGTATGTGTGTCTCTGGTTAGAACAAGTCAGAGCTACTAATTATAATAAACATAAATATTTGTTCCTGTAGCAGATATTATGTTTCCTCTCTACATTTTTTTTCATCCTTTTCTTACCAGAGAGCAGCCTTGTTCTTGCCATGGGTCATAAGTGATGGATGCATTGAAAATAATCCCTCCCTCTTTGCCACAGAGATGGTCCAACCAGAAAAATGTTGTTCAGCTAATGAATATGGATGAAAATGAAACTCCCAGAACATTTGGCAGCCATTCTGCCACCATGTAAGGAGTTTGTTTTAGGATGAAAGCGCAAGACAAAAACACAGTAAGTCCTGATGACATTGTTGAGTACTTACAGTAAGTCCATCATATTCCTAGTGTTTCCCTTTAGGGAATCAAAAAATAACTCCTTTGTTTAAGCCAGTATAGTTTGAATTTTCTCCTGCATATAACAAATTGAGTGCCTGAGAGTTGTAAAACCTTAAAATTGATCTCATCACAAAAATAGGAGTTCCCGTCGTGGCGCAGTGGTTAACGAATCCGACTAGGAACCATGAGGTTGCGGGTTCGGTCCCTGCCCTTGCTCAGTGGGTTAACGATCCGGCGTTGCCATGAGCTGTGGTGTAGGTTGCAGACACGGCTCGGATCCCGCGTTGCTGTGGCTCTGGCGTAGGCTGGTGGCTACAGCTCCGATTTGACCCCTAGCCTGGGAATCTCCATATGCCGTGGGAGCGGCCCAAGAAATAGCAACAACAACAACAACAACAACAGACAAAAAGACAAAAGACAAAAAAAATTGATCTCATCACAAAAATAAATGTTAACTATGTAACCTGATAGAAGTGCTATTAGCTAACTAATGTAAACATGTTACAACCTATAAATGCATCAAATCAACACCTTTGTACACCTTAAAATTACAGCGTTATACATCTATTAATATCAATTAAAATAGTCAATTATATATGTATAGCTGAATCACTTAGCAGTACACCTGAAACATTATAAGCCAGCTATACTTCTAAAAAAAAAAATGAAAAAAAGTCAATGTTTCTGATGTCTTCCCTGAATCAAAGTTGTATGACAATGGATGTTCAATGAGGGTTAACAAGTATATTGGAGTCTTTGAGACAATTCAGTCAAGCAGCTTGGTAGCTACCCTTCAAGGTGGCTCCAGATTATTCTTACTTCTGGTACTCATACCGCTGTGTAGTCTTTTCCAGCAGTAAATAAAGACTGGCCATAAGCAATAGCAAAAATGACAGTGTGTAATTTCCAAGGCTAGGTCATAAAAATGCATTAAAGCTTCCATCTTAGTCTCTTAGATCTCTCCTTCTGGGGGAAGATAGCCATCATGCCATGAAGATACTTTAGCAGCTCCATGAGTGTCTCACATACAGAGAAAAACAAAACAAAACAAAACAGGAACTAAGATCTACCACCAACAGGCAGCGCCAACTTGCCAGTCACAGAGTGAGTCACTTTGGAAGCAAATTATTTCATTCCTGTCAAGCCTCCTAATGACAGGAAGCCAGAATCCTTTATATTGTAACTTTGTGAGAAATATGAGTCAGATTTCTAAATTCTTAATCTCCAAACATAATAACACAATCTCAGCTGTTTTAATTTACCACAATTTCTGAATTCTTAATCTACAAACATAATAAACCATCTCAGCTGTTTTAATTTACCTTTTTGAGGTACATTTTTACTTAGCAATAAATATCTCATACAATTATCAGGTATTTCCTAAGCCAATAGTTTTTAGAAGGACAGAAATAAAAATAATAAATTATATCTTCCTGGTTAACAAAAAACTTATAATCTTATCAGAAAGATAATAATAACAAAGAAAACGCATTCCTTTCTATATAGTTTTGACATGCAAAAATTCACCATTAATTATCTTAGAGGCCAATATATGATAGCCTTTTAACAAAGACTAAAAGCGTAGTTCAAGAAATAGCAATGAAGTTAGTCAGCTGTCCATCGCTCCCTATAATTAAAAATTGTGTATGATTTTATTAGAATGATTAGTTTAAATTGTGTTTAAAAATTAAGATGACATCATAAGATCTTTAATGTTTATAGCAAATTCTTAAACTCTCCAATAATTTGGCTAATAAATGGTTTCTGGCTCATTAATAAACACTTTACACTTTAAGGTTATAGATACTATCCTAGAAATGGTTTATGAGATGCCAAAAGAGGAGAGAGCTACTATAAGAGAAAATCAGTAAGCAAAATTTATGTAATTCATTTGAAATGGAAGCTCAAAGAGTTCTCAGGAAGAGCTAATTGTCAGTAAATATATATGCTATCCCCTCAAGATGGAAGGATGGAAGAAACAGTGTGACCACAGAGTTTCACTAAAGATTTCCATCAGGAGAGAGCTTAAAACACGGCGTTTCCCTCACCTGTGCAGTTAGCTTCATACAGCATATGAAATAGGAACTGAGGATCCCTTTAATACAAAACAAAAAAAGAATATAAATGTATTTGCTGAGGCCTACAGGATAATTACTCTAATTCATGAAGAATAAATTCCTATAATATGGTCAGCAATTTGCTTGAGGACCAGGAACATCTAATACCAATGATTTCATTAAGCTATTAGATTCTCTTTGATTAACAATAACAATTGGTGTCACACCACCTGACAATGGAAGTTTTTCATCAGGGCAGCTAGTCAAAGTACAGCAGCGCTGTCTCTCTTATCACTCCTTCCATATGAAACTCCTAAGAATAGAGCTTCCTCAGTCCAACAGCTGGGAAACTCCACTTCTGAGATAAGAGAGGTTGTGTTCATCATGACAAAAAGTACAATATTATGAAGGAATTTGCAGAAATAATAGGATCTACATGGAAATGCTGAAGACAATTTAACAAATGTGTCCAGATACTGACATGTTTTAAGCTTCTCTTCAAAACTGTGCATTGCATTCATGGCTGCTGTCTAATGTGTGATTGGCTTTTCAGCTTTGGACAACCACATGTAGCTATTCTCCCTCCCTCTCTCTCTCTCTCTTTCTCTCTCTCTCTCTCTCACACACACACACACACACACACACACCCAACAGAAAAGATATTTAACAATCAAAGCTCAGAAAAGAAATGACTACAGCTAACTGTTCTAAATCTAATAGTAATTTTTGTCACCTAAAGATTGAAGGCTTCTTTTTCAGTAGAAATGAAAATAGCACTTGCTAGGCACTGGACTCAGCTATAAGAAGTTGATTTATATAGATTCATTTAAGCCTCCCCAAAACTCAAGAAGGTATGTTCTATGATTATTCCTATTCTACAGATAAGGAAACTTCTGCTTCAGGAAGTTGTACGATTCAACAAAGGTCATAGAGTTAATAAGGCTTGACATCTGTTCCAGATTCCATGCAGTTTTTGCTCAAATTATTAGAATGTATGTTCCTCTCACGCAACTTTTTTTTTTTTTTGCTTTTTAGGGCCACACTCATGGCATATGGAGGTTCCTAAGGGTTGAATAAGAGGTGTAGCTGCTGGCCTACACCACTGCCACAGCAACACCAGATCCAAGCCGTGCCTGCAACCTAGCCCACAGCTCACAGCAACAACAGATCCTTAACCCACTGATCAAGGCCAGGGATCGAACCAGCATCCTCATGGACCCCAGTCAGATTCATTTCTGCTGTGCCATGACAGGAACTCATTTTTTTTTTCATTTTTAATGCAATAGAAATCAAAGATCAAAACTCTGACTAGAATTGCCAGACTTTTTGTGTTATACAAAATATTTTCTGTCTATTGTTTCATCTTTTTAAAATGGCTCCAATATAAGCAATCTACCAGTTAGACCAAATACATACATTCTTGAACATGTTGTGCAAATCCAATACTTTTGTGCAAAAAGGGTGTTTTAAATAAACTAAGAGAGCTACTGTTTAAATTACTTCTTGAAGTACATTTTAGAAATTCAAATTCCCATAACTTGGGCTTGGTTTAAGCATGTCACCTTGTAAATATTTTTTACCCTTCTTGGATAAAAAGGGAAAGAAAGAGAGCAAAGAAGAATGACAGAAGGGATGCCAAATTGTAAGAATTAAATATCTTTAATATATTATTTAGTAATATGACCCTTGTATAAATAAAAATAATGGTAATAAATTCCTGATTATGGAGAACTTTGTGGTTTACAAAATGCTTTCAAATCCATTTGGGTTTTTTCTCCTTGCTTTGTTTTGGGGTTTTTAAGGCTTAAAATGATTCTGTGATGAAGAAAGTCCAAGTATAATTATAATCACATTGCATTTGAGTAATGCCTGACTTCTGGCTCTTTTTTGCTATTCACCTCTGTATCCCAGTTCTTAACATAATATCTGGAATGTGCAAGCACTCAACAAGTAGATTCTAAGTAAGTAACCAATCAGTTAATGAGTTGATGTGTGGATGAGAGATCAAGACTTTTGTCTCAGGAGTTCCCTTGTGGCACAGAAGAAACGAATCCGACTAGAAACCATGAGGTTGCAGGTTCAATCCCTGGCCTAGCTCTGTGGGTTAAGAATGCGGTGTTGCCATGAGCTGTGATGTAGGTGGCAACACTGCTTGGATCCTGCATGGCTGTGGCTGTGATGTAGGCCAGCAGCTGCAACTCTGATTCAACCCCTAGCCTGGGAACTTCCATATGCCACAGGTGCAGCCCTAAAAAGCAAAAAAAAAAAAAAGAAAAGAAAAGAAAAGATTTTCATCTGAGACCTGACTGCCCAAATATGAAGCCCAGCCCTACCAATTAAACATTTTGTAACTTCAGGCAAGTTTTCTAAAGCCTCTGAGTTTCAGTTTCTTTATGATGGAGATAACAATACCTACCTCATCATGAAAAGATGAAAGATGCAGTGAGCTAATGCATGAAAGTACATGGTGTGGAGGTTGGCACATAGTAGGCACTCTATATATGTTGAGTGAATGAATGAGAAATACACCAGTTAAGTGACCTAAGACTCGGAACAGTCTCTGACCCCAAGTACAGGCTCCTTCTATTACCCTATCACCCAAGAAAGCTTTAAGTCCAATGAACCATCCTTAGAGAACTTACTTAAATCTATGGAGTTAATGGGATGACCAGACCAAATTCTTGCTAGATTCTGATCCAACATGGTTAAGGGCCTCATTCCATGACTAAAAGAAACTTTCCTCAATAATTCCCTTCTTTGAAAGTAGCCTTATATTGTTGGAGTCATCTTACCTGAATGCCAAAGGATGAAGTTAAATTTAAATGCCTTAGTTTTGTGGTTTTAAACTATGTTCCTAATAAACTGGAAGCTACTTTAAGGCAAGGACTATATCAACTTATATCAGCTTTGTTCCCTAGAGCATAACATACCACATGGCATACAGCAGTACTCTATACATATTTGTTGAATGCATGGACATGCCACAGGAATCTAGATGTTGACAGGGCAGCTTTAGGATTTCTGAAATAATTTTTAAAATATTTATTTGTTAATAAATATTTATTTTCAAATGTTTAATTAATTCAAAGCTGTAATAAAAATTGCACATATAAGAGTTCCCATTATGGCTCAGCAGTTAATGAACCTGACTAGCATTGATGAGGACATGGGTTCAATTCCTGGCCTTGCACAGTGGGTTAAGGATCCCGTGTTGCTGTGGCTTTGGTGTAGGCTAGCAGCTTCATTTCTGACTGGACTCCTAGTGGGACTCTCCATATGACACAGGTGCGGCCCTAAAAAAACCAAAACAAAACAAAAAAGCCAAAATAGCACATATATTATGTTTCAATACCTCACATAGTGGATACCAGCAATACAATGAATCATTATAGTCAAGTGAACCAGTCAAGTGCTGACTTGAATAAAATGTTTTCAGTCATTATTTGTTATATTTTTGCTTTTTAGGGCTGCACCTGTGGCACATGGAAGTTCCCAGGCTAGGAGCAAAATCAGAGCTGCAGCTGCCAGCCTATGCCACAACTACAGCAACGTGGGATTCATCACCAGCTGAACAAGGCCAGGGATCAAACCCCCATCCTCATGGATACTAGCCACAATGGGAACTCCCTATCCAGTCACTTTTTTGTGCAGTCATTTATTTATTGATTTCATTCAACAAATATTGATTAAGCATCTACTCTGTGCCAAGGCATCATCTAGGTACTTGAGACGTGTCAGCAAATAAAAAAGACAAAAGTTTCTGCCTTCATGGAGCTTACATTCTATTGGGGAGATAGAGACAATAAGCAGTAAACTGCATGGCTTACTGTAAAGGAAAAAATTGTTATGGACTAGAGTTGTGTTTAGGGGATGGGTGGAGGTTGCAGTTTTAAGTGGTAAATGTGGGTCTCATTGAAAAGATTACATGAGAGCTGAGACTTGGAGCAAGTGAGGAAATTAGCCAGAAGGTTATGTAAGGGAAAGATCACTGGATGCTCACGTGGGAAAAAATTAAAATTAATTCATGCCTCACACCATAAACAAAAATAATTTTTGATTGGAGTAAAGATCTAAATATAAAATGCAAAATAAATCATGTCTTCAGAAGAATAACTTTATGACATCAGGTTGTGAAAATTTTAATAGGACATGAAAACTTTGTGAAAGAAATAATGACAAACTTATTGTATAAATATATATCATTATTATATGTAACAATATATAAAATATTTTATTATATAAAAATACATTGTTCATCAAAGATACAACTAAGAAAATAAAAAGTTAAGGATGTATTAGGAAAGATATTTAATCATATATAACTGACATAAAGCTAATATCCAGAATATATAAAAAACTTCCACATAATAATAAATAACAGCAATCAAGTAGGGAAAAAATGAATAGGAAACTTAAATAAGCACATCACAAAAAAGGCTCTCCAAATAGTTAACAGCCATACAAAAAGGTGTTCACCCTCATTAGTCATAATAGAAATGTAAATTAAAAACACATGGATTATGGCTGCAGGTGCACCAGAATGACAAAAATTTTAAAGGCTAAAATCATCAAATTTTTCAAGGATTTGGAACAAATGAAACTCATGTACAGATGGCAAGGATGTAAATTGACACATTTTATAAAAGTCATGTGACATTGTTTATTAAAGTTGAAAAGATACATCCCTAATTCAACTTTCATTTATACATCCCTCTGAACTGCAACAAACACAACAATCAAAAGACAAGTACAAGAATGTCCACCACAGCACTCCTCGAAAGACTTCAAATCTAAAAGCAAACCAAAAGCTCATCAGTGGTAGAATGGAAAAATAAACTGTGGTTCATGCAGTGTGCAGCATAAAAATGAACAAACTCTTACTACACGCTACATAGAGATGACAGGATCACTATCATAATGTGAGTGAAAGAAGCCAGATACAAAGAATACCAGGCACAAAGACTACATCCCCCTATTTATGCAAAGTTCAGAAACAGATCAAACTAAACTAAACCTCTTAGATATGAACAAAAATTGATGTGTGGTATATATCACAAAGAGATTGATATTCTAAAAAAATCAAGAGAGGAATTACCTATTAGAAGAGACCAGGGCAGTAACTGGAAAGATACACATAAAGGGCTTTTGAGATGATGGTAATATCTAATTTCTTGATCTTGATGGTTTTCATGAGAGTATCTTTATAATAATGTATTATCAATTCACTTTTAGGTAATTTTTGCATATTACATTTAATAATAAATATCTGAAGTCATTAAAAAGATACAAATCTAAGCAGGTTTTTTTTTTTAATCACTGCACCATGGCATGTGGAATTTCTAGGGCCAGGAATTGAACCCAAACTTCCACAACAACTTGAGCCCCTGAAGTTGGATTCTTAACCTACTGTATTACATCAGGAACTCCTTAAGCAAATTTAAAAACTGAGGAGCACATCACAAAAAAGGCTCTCCAAATAGTTAATAGTCACACAGAATATATTCGACATCTCTGTACTTCCCTCTCAAATTTTTTGAAAGCCTAAAACTGCTCTTAAAAAATAAAATCTTGGGGAGTTCCCATCGTGGCTCAGTGGTTAACAAATCCAACTGGGAACCATGAGGTTGCAGGTTCGATCCCTGGCCTTGCTCAGTGGGTTGGGGATCCGGCTTTGCTGTGAGCTGTGGTGTAGATTGCAGGCATGGATGGGATCCCGCATTGCTGTGGCTCTGGCATAGGCCGGTGGCTACAGCTTCAACCCCTAGCCTGGGAATCTCCATATGCCGCGGGAACGGCCCAAGAAATGGCCAAAATAAAAATAAAATAAAATAAAATCTTGGAGTTCCCTGTCATGGCCCAGTGGTTAACAAGTCTGATGAGGAGCCATGGGGTTGTGGGTTTGATCCCTGGCCTTGCTCAGTGGGTTGGGGATCTGGCGTTGCTCTGAGCTGTGGTGTGGATTGCAGGCAAAGCTCGGATCCCGCGTTGCTGTGGCTCTGGTGTAGGCCAGCAGCTACAGCTCTGATTAGACCCCTAGCCTGGGAACCTCCATATGCCACAGGAGCAGCCCTAGAAAAGGCAAAAAGACCAAAAAAAAATAATAAAATAAAAATCTTAATTTAAAAAAAAAGAGAAAAATAAGAATTTTTGCATGGTTTTCTTCCAGTTTTATTGAGTTATAATTGACAAACAGCACTGTATAAGTTTAAGGTGTATAGTGTAATGATTTGACCTATATACGTCATGAAATGATTAGGATAAGTTCAGTAAACATTCATCATCTCATGTAGATGCAACATTAAAGATACAGAAAAAAATTCCTTGTGATGAGATCTCTTAGGGTTTATTCTCGTAACAACTTTCACATATAGCACACATAGTGTTAATTATATTCATGGTGTATATTACATCCCCTAGCACTTTTTTTTTCTTTTTTTCTTTTTTTTTTATTTTCCCACTGTACAGCAATACACTGTACATGTATACATTGCAATTACATTTTTCCCCCACACTTTCTTCTGTTGCAACATGAGTATCTAGACAAAGTTCTCAATGCTATTCAGCAGGATCTCCTTGTAAATCTATTCTAAGTTGTGTCTGATAAGCCCAAGCTCCCGATCCCTCCCACTCCCTCCCTCTCCCCCTCCCATCAGGCAGCCACAAGTCTCTTCTCCAAGTCCATGATTTTCTTTTCTGAGGAGATGTTCATTTGTGCTGGATATTAGATTCCACTTATGAGTGATATCATATGGTATTTGTCTTTGTCTTTCTGGCTCATTTAACTCAGTATGAGATTCTCTAGCTCCATCCATGTTGCTGCAAATGGCATGATGTCATTCCTTTTTATGGCTGAGTAGTATTCCATTGTGTATATATACCACACCTTCCAAATCCAATCCTCTGTCGATGGACATTTGGGTTGTTTCCATGTCTTGGCTATTGTGAATAGCCTAGCACTTTTTTATAGTTGCATGTTTGTACCTTTTGACTGCCTTCATCCAGTTCCCCCTCTCCCCACCTCTGGTAACTACAAACCTGATCTCTTATGTGTGGAATCCAAAAAAATAAACAAACAAACAAAAAACAAGAAAAATCAAAACAAAACAAAATAAGAGAACACACTAACCAAATAGAAGCAGCATCACAGATACACAGAACAAACAGGTGGTTGCCAGAGAAGAAGGAGGTGGGGAGAAGAGAGAAATAGGTGAGGGAGATTAAGAGGTACAAATGTCCAGCTTCGAAATAAACAAATCATGGTATGAAATGTGCAGTGTAGGGAATATAGTTTAATACTTGTAAAATATTTTCATACGGTGATAGATTGTAACTGGACTTAGAGTGGTAATCATTTTGAAATGTGTAGAAATATTGAATCAATGCTATGTAACAAGAACTAACACAGTGTCATAGGTCAATTACATCTGAAAAACAAACAACTTCATAGAAAAAGAGATCAGGTTTGTGACAAGGATTTTTTTTATTATGAAGAAAAATAATTAGATGTTATGGCTATAGACTATAGTTTTGAGGAGTTCTGTTTCAAAGGAGAGTGAAGAAATGAGGCTGTATCTGTTAGAGGAAGAGATCTCAAGAGGAAGATTGATGGAGAAATTGATTCTGTAGAAAGCAAATGCATAAGAAATAAAGGAGAATTGCTGAAGCAAGTTGTTCATATGGGCAAGAAGGAATGGAATTCAGGATACAAGGAGAAGGGTTGGCATTAGACAGAAGCATGGTTATGTCATCTTTGGAAAAAAGCAGGTTGTACCAAAAACATGTCATAAGATGAATAGATGTGATGGCACCCTACAAATATTTTCTTCTGATAGATTCTATTCACTCAACAAAGTGAGAGGCAAGGTCATTGGCTGAAAGTGAGGATAGGAAAACCGTGTTAAGCTTTGAGAAGAGAAAAAAAAGGGTGTAAAATACTCCTCTAGAAAAGTAGAAGAATGAATGGTCTAAAGAACTGTAGTATAAACACCAGGTAGTGATGAGTTCCTCTTCAAGTTAATGGAAATAAATATAAAATATGAAGAGTTAGCACATTGCATATTTTTCTCTAGCCCATATTCAACTGCACAGATTAAGGTTTTGATTTTACTACACACACACACACACAAATATATTTGTTTACATGCATATTTAAACATATATGTGTTTATTTTCTGTCTCATCTTATTAGAATGTAGGCTCCAAGAGCTAATTACCTTTTTTATATTATACATCCTTATGCCTCTAGCATCTAAAATAATGTTAAAGGAGTTCCCGTCATGGCTCAGTGGTTAACAAATCCGACTAGGAACCATAAGGTTGCGAGTTCGATCCCTGGCCTCACTCAGTGGGTTAAGGATCCAGCATTGCTGTGAGCTGTGGTGTAGGTTGAAGATGCAGCTTGGATCTGGCATTGCTGAGGCTCTAGCATAGGCCGGTGGCTACAGCTCCGATTAGACCCCTAGCTTGGGAACTGCCAGATGTTGCTGGTGCAGTCCTAGAAAGATAGAAAGAAAGAAAGAGAGAGAGAGAGAGAGAGAGAAAGAAAGAAAGAAAGAGAGAGAGAGAGAGAGAGAGAGAGAGAGAGAAAGAAAGAAAGAAAGAAAGAAAGAAAGAAAGAAAGAAAGAAAGAAAGAAAGAAAGAAAGAAAGAAAGAAAGAAAGAATAATGTTAGAGATTATAGTAGATTCTCAAGAAACATTTGTTGAATAAATCGATAACAACCATTGTTAAATATTATTAATACTTTAGTTTTAAAGCAAACATTTTGCCTATGCTTCTTTCAAATATATGATTCATTTCACTTGAAAAGTATCTTGAAATTGAAAGGACAATGGAGTTTAAAACCAGCCAACCAACCAAACTATTTCAACTACTTTTGTTTCAATCACAATATTCCCCTCTCAATACTGTGCAGCTGAACAAAATACTCAAGTAAATTAGATGATAAGATTGATCTGATTTCAGTCGTCAGCCGTAAACATTGATTTAAATTTCATGTTCAACAATAACTGCCTCATTTAGCTAATATGAAGGACTTAATGAATAAATAGTAATTATTTAACTTGTAAAATAAAATTATACTGACAAATGTCTCTTTTACATGTTAGTATGCTGTCTAACAGTTTACTTCAAAAAGCTTTCTGTTTGTGTAAAATTTAAATCCGCTACCTTAGATAATAATTAGAAAGACAACCTCATCAACATATGAGAATGACATGAAACTGGGCCGGGGGGGAGGGGAGAAGAGAATAGAAAATTAATTGGCTCGTGAAATCAAAATGGAAATATTTTGACAGACTAAAGCATTGTATTAAATCTAGTAAGTGAAAATTTAATAGGAAGAAAAGTATTTAGTTATTATTGGAGTCCCCCAATAAACTACACAAGTAGAACACAGGGACAATTTAGCTTAGCAGAGCAGGTAAAAATAATTGTTTTCACTGGCAAAAGGCTCAATGAATACTTATGATGAGATATAACTGGCCCCAAAGAGCTAATGTGATCTTAAGCTACATTAATAAAAAATATATCTTGAACAAATGAGAGGGCAATATTCCTTTGTCTGTACTAATCATAACATAACACATTCATGTACTCATCCAATTCTAAGGACCACAGTTTAAGTCAAATTAGACATTTTCAGAGGACAATGTATAAGGTAATAAAGAAAATTCAATGTCTTAAATGAAAGCATTTTTTTCTAAAGGATGGAATTATTTACCCAAAAGGAGAAAAAACCCAGGGAAGATAACAGTCTACCTCAAATATTTTAGTATCAATATATGAAAGAAGGATTCTACTCATTGTGGTCCCAACAAGTAGGATTGGGACAATGGGCAAAATATAGGGGGACACCATTTGGCTTGATGTGAGAGGGTACTAAATAGACTCAATCCCAACATTTTTGAAATTAGAAAATTACAATTATTGGATTAGGAAGATGTGGTATATATACACAAGGGAATACTACTCAGCTGTAGAAAAGAATGACATAATGCCATTTGCAGCAACATGGATGGAACTAGAGAATCTCATACTGAGTGAAATTAGTCAGAAAGACAAAGACAAATACAATATGATATCACTTATAACTGGAATCTAATATCCAGCACAAATGAACATTTCCACAGAAAAGAAAATCATGGACTTGGAGAATAGATTTGTGGCTGACTGCGGGGATAGGGAGGGAGTGGGAGGGATCAGGAGCTTGGGGTTCTTGGATACAACTTGCAATGGATTTACAAGGAAATCCTGCTGAGTAGCATCGAGAACTATGTCTAGAAACTTATATTGCAACAGAACAAAGGGTGGGATAATTTGGCCCCCATGTTGTACAGTGGAAAAAAATTTAAAAAATAAAACAAGAAAAAAATTGCAGTTGGGAATTTTTCCAGAAATTTCTCTACTCTCGGTTAGATAATGGAACTTGTCTTTGGAAATTCTATTTTTGTTTAGGAAAATGTCCCTCTGGTAAGCATCTTTGGTCATGCAGGTGACAAGAATCTGCTGATTGTTCCCAAAGCCTGATCAGTTGAAATATCCCAGATTTGAAAATTAAATGCTCTTCCTACAATCAAAACTCATTCTCAATGGGTTTGTATGTTCTTACTCATCAATTTTCTCATGGGAAGGTTAGAGATCAAATCTAGAATCTTCATGTCAATCTATGAACAAGACTGAACTCATCAGATGCTGCCTGCATCTCCATTCAATCCACAAATTCTTATTGAGTTCCTACTGTGTATCAGCAACTGTTCTAAATCGCAAATTTACAATAGGGAATGCAATATTCTTCTCAGAAAAGTTAGTTTACCCAAATATCAAAACTTCCTCTTTGCAATCAGAAGCTGTGGAGACAAATCATAGCTGATGATGGAGGCATGAATCACTCACGTAGATGCCTGTGGTGAGGGTCAGTCAGACCGAGTGGAAAGAAGCTGTTGATCAACCCTGAATTTCCCAGATTGCCACTACTGCTACCTGGATACCATCACAGTGCTGGAAATAACAATGCATCTACCATCACAAATTGGGCACAACATGAATGTGTCCCCATATCTGAAGCAGAAGCTGCCACTGAATGACAGACTTGTGAATCCTACCAAAAGCTGACCTGTTTATTTTGAAGTGAGAAAGACCACACTGCATAGGGTGGAGTCCCTCACCTGTTTGCTATAGATTGAGTATGTCAGACCTCTGAACCCTCTCAGGACTATTGGTGATGTCTCACCACTGTGGACACTTTTTCAGGTTATAAGTCACTCTGTTAGTGGCCTCTAGCCATGCCATTGAGACCTATTTAACCTGTGTTGGATTTCCAGCTCTGGACCATTTGAAATCTGGAAATGCTGCACTTCTTATTTGGAGAAGCAACTGAACAATGGCTGATAGTCAAGATATTAGATGTACCTTTCCATCCCATCTTGAGGGGTCTGTGTTGTTAATGGCTTCAAAAGTCTGCTCAAATATTGACCCAAAGACCTTTTTTGTTTCTACCTCTCTCAACTCCTCCTGGTCCACACACCTTAGTAATTCAATCTGCTCATGGCAGCTGTCCACAGAAAAGGATTATCTCTTCTCGTCTGCTTCTTGGGCAATTGTTGAGAAGAAAGTGGTGACTGTTATGTAGACCTATTTTGAAATTTCAGGATTTCAACCTGAACATTCCTGGCCATGAAACTTCTTTCTTCCCCTTGACAGTAACCACAGAATGATCTGGATGATCTCCTTTCAAAATGTCTGAGACCAAAAAGAGGCCTAAAAGACTCAGGTGGAC
Organism: Phacochoerus africanus; assembly: GCF_016906955.1. NCBI lineage: Eukaryota > Metazoa > Chordata > Mammalia > Artiodactyla > Suidae > Phacochoerus > Phacochoerus africanus. Next base: position 17,083,665 of record NC_062553.1, on the reverse strand, counting down.
TCTGGTTCAGCCACCTGAATTCTCCTGTTGGGCTGATAAGAAAATAAATCATAAGGGTATTAAGTACCATGGCTCCTGAGTTTTTCTACTGTGGCCTGAGTGAGCCTAAAAAGTGTTATCCATAATAAGACTCCATATAGTATATAAAAATTTCCTTTTTTTTTTTTTGCAAGTATCTGTTCAAAATAAAAGGTCTGGGGATGAATAGAGGAAGACTGGGGAAAATATGAAGTCAGATACTGGAATGGGAACACTTATTTTACATCAGTGGAAAGAAAGCAACACAGCACCCAGTAGCTTAGACTCTGTGAGTTACTTGAGAGGAAGGGGCATTGATAGTCTTTTTGTCTTTCATAGCTACCTCTAAAACTTTTCTCATTAAGGAAAACACCCTGGTACCACTCTCCTAAAGTATTGTAAGAAGATTAAATGACGGCTGGGCCTGCCATCCCCTGCCAGACAGCTCTAAACACAATTTAATCATCATCCTTCTTAACCTTACTGAGAAGCCTATCAGAAACAGCAGGGGATCCCCCAGTCCCTATGTCCCCCATCCCCAACAGCCATCAAGAGTTCCCAATGTCTTCCCCACCTCCATTACCAAAGCTCTCGCACAGGTGGTGGCAGAGACAGACAGGACAGACCGGATGGGCTCTTCTCAGGCAATCCCTTCATGAAAAAGAACTAGACTCAAGTATTCAAATTGAACTGGAAAACTTCAGGCCTATTACTTATCCAGGGGGCTATGTTGGAGGCACTGTCAACCTATGTCCCCCAGCTGATGTTGGTCTCAACTGGTGTAGGAGTTTACAGTGGCAAACAACATTTTCTTTCTGGCATGGAGACCCCTGTGTATGCTCCCAGTACTGTAATTCTTATTTGGAATCCAGCTATTAACTGGGCTTTCCTCCCCAAAACATGGTAACTTGCGCCATGGCAAGATAAATCTGTTGTCATGAAAGATTTCAGAGGGAGTATTCTGGGTACTTATGAGGCAATATTGAAAGAAAAGATTGGAGATACTGAGAGAGGTCAGTTTCCAGTAACTAGATCATTTGGGGATTGATTTTTTTTTTTTGTATAAAAAGAACATAACCTCATTTTGTAGTCTTATTGTAAGGTGAGGGAAATAACATATTACATAATGTGGAGCAGTTAGAGTGCTTCAAGGATGAGATGAGTAAATGTGCTGATTGTGGGTATTCTGTAACTGGAAGCACTCAAGTATGGAATATATAGTTATTTTAGTAAAAGTATTTTAGAAGAAATTCAAATGTCGGCTGCAAGACTGGACTAGATTCTATGATATTCCTTTTTTTCTCAATTTTTATCTAAGGAAAAAAATACTCCAGCATAAAAATGTGCACAAAATTTTAAAGTATGAAGCCTCGAAACTCCTGAGTACATCACTAATACAAATAACCTCTCAGAATTATACCACCCTTCTCATTCACCTAAGATTCTTTGAGTAACAAGGCACCTCACAAATCGACTAGCTCCTCTTATTTTAAAAATAAAGAAAATGATACCCAGGGTAGTTAAATGGCTTTCTCATAATCTCACAGATTTCTGACATACCAAATTTAGAAATTGAGTATCATGACTCTCAACCAGCCATTCTCATCTGGAGTTCCTTACCTAATCCACATAATTCAGAAAAATCTTTTGAATGACTATGTTCTTGATTCTCACAAAGAGAATACACAGCACCATTTCAGATGCTAAGGAGAGAAGACAGGGTCTTATATACACGGATACCTAGAGTGTTGGATGGTACTCTCTGGACCCCTAGTAGAGAAGGCTACCTGGCTGTCCCCAGAAGCTGCTGCATCTCTTATTCCACCCACATCGCTCTCTGTCAATACAAAGGATTGTTTTCCTCTGAGAATGATCAGTCTGCAGAATACAGTGAACCACTGATAGAATACATAGGTCCTTTGTAGACTTTGGGTCCTTTGGTAAAAATGGAGATGAAGCACACGGAAAGAATTTGCTGAAAACCAGGTAGGTTCTCCAGCCCTTTGCTGCAAGCCAGCAACCTTACTTCACCAGGACTCATGCTGTCTCGAAAAAACACTGACATTTTTATCCTCAATGTATTGTTTCCTGAACAAAATGCCCAGTTGAACCACTCCAGGGTTCAGTCCTAATTAAGCCCTTACTCTTTAGAAAGAAGCACATTTCCTGAGCACTTTGGGGGGAAGTGGGGAAGCCAGGGGCCAAGGCACAATCTGTGCCTCTCTCTTTTCTTTGTCTTAAAACAGGCTGCTAAGGTGTGCAAGTGTGTGAATTATTATTTTCCTAACATTAAACATTTGATTTAAAGCATATTCCCTTTGAAGGAAGGTATAATTTGGGAATTATTTGAAGTCTCTAAGTGGTTAGAAACTGGGTTTAGCCAGATTCTAGCTGTAAGCAAAAGTCAGCCTCTGATAAGAAGCTGTTGTACTTTATTGATGCAAAGGAGGTAAGCACCCTCTTGGGGGTTTCTCTGTTCAAAAGCATCCTAGTTGTTATTTGCAAACTGCAGTGTGCAATTCTGAATGTTTTCAGATACATTGGCCCCATATAACTGAGTTTTCGTCAGAGGAAGCTTCCAAGTACCTGGGCAAAGTTTTAACGATGTATTGGTTGTAATATGGGTTTTGTGAGGCAGGAAAGCTTCCCTCCATTACCTATTCATATGCAATATTGAATTATAAAATAAAGCACAGAACCAAAATAGATAGACTTTCCAACAGAGAGACATGCAGCCACATTACAAAGTCAATTTCATATATGGGATCCTGCGCTGAATCATTTAGCTATTTAGGAATGCATTTCGCAGCTAACTCATCCTGGCAGGCCCAACGGGATGCAGTTCCTCTTAAAATAAATATGGAGTCATCAAACAGACATCACTGTGACAATTAACTGCTGGGCTTGAAGGAACTTTTGCTTGACTTTTCAAAGCAGCCAGAACAAAAAGAGAGACTCCATGAGTCACCAGCATAATCTACATATGGGAACAATCTTTTGCAAAAATCAATCTTGAATAAATACACTATATTAGTCCTCTTTTTTTTTAACTTAGCACAGTTAGGGAGTAAGAGGTTCCACATAACAGAATTTTCCAGATACCTTGAAACTTACTCCTTTAAAAATCAAGAAGGGTAAAAGAGGAGACAATGGGCCTAGAGATATTCCTAAATATTTTACATAGACCTTGGTTTCCTGAAATAGAGTCTGGATTATCATTTAATTTTATAAGCTTTTCAGTTCATTTGACATCATCCGTTTGGCAAATCCCTTGCAATAGTTCCACAAAGGGATAGTTCAAGTCTGGACTAGGCCAGGGCAGTGGAAAGAAGGGGGGCAGAGTTGAGATAGAATTTGGAGGTAGAATTGATGGCACTTACTGACCAATTGAATGTGGCATTTGGGCCAAGAGTGAAAGCAAATGTGATTCCCAGTTTCTGGCACAAGCAACTGAGAAGACGGTTGTGCTATGAATGGTGATATCCTACGAAGAGGGAAGAAGAGGTTGTAGAGAAAAAAATAACAGGTATACAACAAGACCAAAAATCAAGAACTTCATAGAATTCAGAAAAAAAGCAAAAAAAAAAAAAAACCCTGAACCAGAGAAATGACATCTGTAAATCTCAGGTCTGAGTTCACATTGACTTTGGCGAGGCTTGCTCAAAGCAGAACAGCACTTGATTGACCCTCAGGGGTAAGGCATGATGTTATCTGCTTGCATGATTTTAGCATGTTGGAAACAGTACATGAGAGGGGAGAAGGCTTCATGAAGCAGATAGACTCACAGTTAAAGCAGTGGCTTAGAGCCTGAAAGGAAACCCAGTGTACTCCAGCACTAAAGAATAGGAGATATTCATCATAAAGTTCTGTACATTGGGTGAGGATCAAATGAGATATTATCTAGAAGGTTCACCGTTCATCATTTCTTTTAATACTCAGAACAATGCAGGGTCCTCGGTGGATTATCAGCATTTCATGGGCGGGTCGGTCAACTAAATCTCCACCATCAGTGGCTAAAGTGCAATTGTGATGAATATATGCCTAATTCCAAAGGTTGGCTCTCTTTTTCTTACACTGAGACTAATGAATGGAATTTATGGATGATGTCGCTATCAGAGCTCTGCTAAAAACAAAAATTCTTCTGACTTAGTAGAACTGTGCCTTTTAAATACTTGGCATCATGAAGTTGTGGGTTCCCTATCGACTAAATTGTTCAAGGACAAGTAGCTGCAAAACTTTTCATTAGGTTTTTAAATGAGATGCTTGTGTTGGTTGGCAATATTCTGAGTTTAGAATCTAGGTTCAAATGAAATTGTGGGTAAAAAGGTGCTGCAGATATTGTAAAATGATATTCAAAAGTTATCGTATTTGTTATTTATGTCAATGTGGGCATATCAACTGTCCCCATTCTACAACAGGCTGAATAATCTGATACTTTAGTATTGTAATTAGATACCTCTCAAGTGTCCTGCCCACCCTTTCCTGTCTCATCCTTTCCCTCTGATACTACCTGTGTTGAAATGCATGTCATTTCTTTGAATGACAACAAAATTGGGCATTTTCTCTGGAAGGCCACTATTGAAATGGACACATAGGTCAGAATGAGGACTGTAGGAGCTCAAATAGCTTCTCTCACTGTTTTGAATTATCATATTCACCTATATGAAACTGTTTAACAGACTAGCCTGTGGTCCCTTTTGGAGGTAGAGACGCATAGACAAATCATCTTTGATTGAGAGTGACAGAAAAATGTGGCAGAAAGAGTTTTGCATGACTAATTTATGTTTTCTCTGTCTTTCCTATGTCCTTTGCCCCCACTCAAGCAGGCAACAGGCTCGACCCAAGAAAGATTTGTGACAAGACTCCTGGCTTTTACAGTCAAAAGTCTAAATTCATTAAGAATTATAGGGCTTATAATAAGAGGGAAACCCAATAATTAAAAGAGGTTTTCCTGGCTGGAATAGAATTGGTGGAAAAGAAAAAGTCACAAGGATCTGTGTTCTGAGGATACCTGTAACCTACCTCCTTGTGACACCATATGCTGGGCAAAAACTCAATGAATGGCCATAGAGTATCCCAGAGAGGCTAGACAGTAAGGCCTAAGGCTCAAAATCTTACCGAAGTTTCCTTAAATGCATTGTGGACTGTGGAGGCTGGATAATGAACTCAACAGAACCAGTGTGTTTATATTTTGTAATGACTCCAGAACCTTGGCACAACCTCAGAGAAATGGTCAAAGGAATCCCCAAGAGTGTGTGACTCAATTTTTCGTAGGAAAAAGATGGGGACTCAAAGATGGCTATTTAGTTGGTCTAAAGTCAAAGTATATGAAATAATTTTTTTGTTCCTCTAATAAGAACAGAGATTTCAAATCACATCCACTCCAGCATCTACAGCCCTAAGGAACAGGGGGGGAAAAAACTGCATGGAGGGTCAAAGTGGAAGCAAACTCTGGTAGGAAAATTCAAGGAAAACCAGAGTTCCTGAAAGGATATGAGTCCATGCATTCCAAGCCCTAGATAAGGAAGCATCCTGGGTCCAAAAAGGAGCTGGATGCTACCATAGAGGGGATAAGCCCTCAGAAGAAGAGAGTACCCTCATCTGCTCTACCAGACTCATATAGTCCCTAAACAGCAGCCTTCCAATGAAACGCAAATTCTTACATATTTTCATGGCAAATCCTAATTTTACCATCTCCCAAAAGGCCTACCAGAGCCTAATTTAGTATGACACTTTCATGTTCAAACTACTTTTTCTCCTCAGGATGAGCTGGGTCTGAACATCAAAATGAAATTTCAGATACACTCTTTTTATTTTTTTTTAACTAAGCCCTGAAATTTTGCTAGAAAGTCCATAGCACTATAAAAGAATTTTTGCCTTGAAGCAAACCTTCCAGTTCCCTCTATGGGCAGAAGAACTTTACCCATAAAATAAACACCAGCCATTTGCCTCTTCTATGGGCTTGTGAAAGACTGAGTTTTCTCGTTGCATATCTGGAATCTGGATGCATTTTCTTCCATTTATCTTGTGGTAGAAAGTCTCTGCAGATGGCTCTCATCAATTGCCCTTCTCCCTGTATACGAAGCTTGTCCCCTCATCAAGAAGGGATGTCTATTTAAATCATTCTCTTTGAATCTGGGCTGGCCTGGTAATTAATGGAATGCGCAGAAGTTCAAATTTCAGTCCTCACTTTGAAGAGATCTGGCAGCTTTCCCTTCTGTACTCTTGAGAAAAGCCAAACTTCATTTCATAAAGAAGCCAGAAAGATTATTAAATGATAATATGCAATGTGGAGAGAGAAAGAGAAGGGAGGAAAGAAAGAAAAAGAGGGAGAGAAAGGCAAAGAAAGACCATGTGGAGGTGCCAAACTTGTAAATAAATTAATCTGAGACCTCCCAACCCAGTCTAGATCCACTGGAATGTGCCCGGATGAGTATCATAAGTGATGGCATTTCACCAGAAGAACAGTTCAGCTGAGCCTTGCCTGGATTCCTGGCCATGAGAATCAATAAATCCTTGTTGTTTTAAGCCATTCACTCCATGAGTTATTTGTTATGCACAAGACAGAACTGAAACCCAAGACTAGACCTCATGATGCATTATTTCAACCATTCTTTTGTTACCACTTCAGCTCCCATGAAAGTCTCTGATTCAATATATTTTAAAACATTTATCTCCAACACAAAACCTGCTAGGCCCTTCTGGAGAAGATCAAACATATGTTTCCTGTCCTCACCTGGGCTTTAATGCCCTTCAATGATTCTTCCATATGTCCTGGGATCACTCTTCTATTCCTCATTATACATAATACATTATACATCTTTACTATTGTTCCCTAACTCTTCTATCCATTTGTCTCCCCTTCTTCAAACATTAGAACTCCCCTTTCCACTTCAAATAATAAATAAGGGTGGGAATTCCCTCAGTGTCATCAATATCCCTGTTGGAAAGGGAACTCCCTGTATCACTTGTCTCATGATTCCAGAATTAAGTATCTGATTTCTTTGTATGGGAGAAAGGACCAGACTGCCCACTTCAACCTCTGTGCTTGACATCCGTCTTCAGAGAACACACACTGACATCTGCTCATTGTTCTTGGCTCCCCATTAAGGGGGCCATTCTGTATGGGGAAGCTTGGAGACATCCAGCTGTCTGGTACTATTGGTCTAATTCCTAACTCATGGCTAGAATATTAGCAAGTCCCTATGCCCCTAACTTATAGCAACATTCTCCACTACAATGCACCATTTATGAAGCTTCCATGTGAAGTTTCTTCTGACTCATCGCATGATTCTTCATTTGGTTCTGAACTCAGGGACCACAGTGGAGAGTGGGGAATTACATACTGATTCCTCAAAACCCCAATGTTCCCCATACATTTATGTGTAAATACCACCACCCTCTCCTCTCAACTCCAAGGAAAAAAGTAATCTTTTTTTTTCCTTTAGGGGAGCTAATGCCTCTACATATGCTCTGCATCTCAACTCCTATCATTCCCCACAGAGAACAGACATCTTACTGCAAATCCTGTACAAGCTTATCCTCTCTCTCCTTCATTTTTGTATTCTTGGTCAACATTGAATCTATGTGCCCTTCAAGTCTCTCTTGTAAAAGAAATAACTTCCCCTTCACCTTACTTCCAACTTCAATCTCTTCCTTATTTCTGTGCTACACTTCACATCTGGTTTCTTGAAAAGTCATCAATAAATATAATTGTTTTCCCATCATAAGCCTTAGGCTTCTCAATATACTCTAGTTTGGCTTCCATCCCTAGAGCTCCTCAGGAAATTTTTCTTAGTAAGTTGGTCAATCCTTAGTCTTCATTCCTCATTTTCTCATAGTCTCTCTACAGTACTGAATCACGGGTACAATTTCACTCTTTCTTAGCTTCCATGGCACTGCTACATGCTCGTCTTCCCAAATCTTTGACAACTTGTGCAATATCCCATTCACAGGTAGTATTTTCTCTACCTAACAACTGAATGGTAACTTTCCCCAGAACACCAACCTTGGCTCTCTTATCACTGGTCAGATTCTGGTTGGACCACGATGCTAATCATAATGATGCAGCCATCATTAACTATTCCTGCTCAAATCTCTATCACTAGCTTTCTACACTTGTATCCTAAGTTCTATGTGCTTAATTCACTTATAATTGAATTATATTATAAGTCATCTTGGGAGTTCCCTAACACCACAAACTCAACATTTCATTAAAAAAAAAAAATTCCCAAACCTACTCATCTCTCAATTTTCCATTTATAGCTAACATCATCACAATCCAACTGGTCACTCACAATAAATATCAGAATTATCTTAGACTTATCCTTGCTCCTTGAACCTTATCAGGTATCAATTATTGATTCATGAGAGATCTTCCTTTTAAATCTTTCTCAGACCTGACCCCTCTGCTCTCTGATTCCACCTCTCTAAATTGAAGTCTCTACCAGTATCCTACAAATGGCTTCTTAGACTTTAGAGGTACTTTTCTCTCACTCATCTTATGTTATCATTATATTTAAATATTTAAATCTCATCATTCATTCCCTTCTCAGTCCTTCAATGAACACCTGTTATCTTCAGAACAAATCTAATCTTTTTATCTTTGCAAGTAAGATTCATCATCATCTGGCTTCTCTATTGCTGCACCTATATAACCTCATTTCCATCCTCTACCCTGTAAGTTCCCTGTAATACACCCAGGCAAATTGTTTTCACAGTTCCACAAAGATATACACAAAGTGGCTTGTTTTCTCACCCATCATTGCCTTCTTCTATATTTTTCTTTCTACTTAGAATGCCCTCCTTCATCCTTGATATTCTTGTATGCCTGGTGAAATTCTTACCATGCTCTCAAATCCTACACTGAAGTTACCATTTTCCTGATCATGTCTTCAAGTTTGTCTTCACCCCTCCATGCTAAGAGAGAAGGGGAGTTTTAAAATAACTACAGGCCTCCATCATCACGCCTATCAATTGTGTTATATTGCACTATCTTGTCGGCCTCCCACCTTGAAGATAGGTTACTTTCATTTTTTTGACAATTATATTTATTGGGTGTCTGCTTTTCTCAGGTGTTGTTCTAGCCTCAGAAGAAAGACAATAAACATTTGACATAAGACATACATTTATTGTCTTTCTTCTTCCACTAGAATGTAAGCTCCATTAGAAAGGGATCTTTGCTTGTTCAGTAATTTATTCTCTGAGGCTAGAACAATGTCTGAGTAAAACAAGCACCCAATAAATATATTTGTCAAAAAAATGAAAGACAAATACCACATAACATCACGTATTTGTGTAATTTAAAATATGGCGCAGGGGAGTTCCCGTCATGGCGCAGTGGTTAATGAATCCAACTAGGAACCATGAGGTTGCGGGTTCGATCCCTGCCCTTGCTCAATGGGTTAATGATCTGGTGTTGCCGTGAGCTGTGGTGTAGGTTGCAGACTCGGCTCGGATCCCGCGTTTCTGTGGCTCTGGCATAGGCTGGCGGCTACAACTCCAATTGGACCCCTAGCCTGGGAACCTCCCATATGCCACGGGAGCGGCCCAAGAAATGGCAAAAAGACAAAAATAAATAAATAAAATAAAATAAAATAATAAAATAAAATAAAATAAAATAAATTATCCTACCTACAAAACAGAAGCAGATCACAGCCAAGGAACCACAGCCTTGTGGTTACCAAGGTGGAAGAAATGGGATGGATGGAGAATTTGGGGTTAGTGGATGCAAACTGTTACACTTGGAATGGATGGGCAGTGGGGTCCTACCATGCAGCACAGGGAACTATGTACAACTGGGTCACTTTGGTATACAACAGAAATAGAAGAAACATTTTAAATCAACAATACTTTAATAAAAGTGAAATAAATAAATAAATATGGAAATTGTGTAATATGTAAAAAAAAGGGGGGGTAAAGAAAATTAAGAATGCCAGGATTAAAGGAAAGGAGGACATTTGATTTCAGTTTTTAAAAGGTGGTCAGGCATCATTAAGAAGGTGAGTTTTAAGCAAAGCCTTGAAGAAGGTTAGAGTCAGTTGCTCAGATATTGGGGGAAGGGCCAATAAAGGAGCACTAAGCATTAAGTTGGGTGTGGGCCTGTCTTGTTTGGGAGAAAGAAGAAGGAGGCAAGCTCAACAGGTAAACAGAGAGCTGGGGTCTCATAGGACCTTGTACAGCACAGATTTAGCTCAGACTTGGGTAAAATGGGAAGCCAGAGAGGGATGCTTTGCAGAGAAAGGGTATGACCTGAACTATGTCCTAAACAGATCTCTCTGGCTACAGTTTTCAGTGCAGATTATAAGGGCCAGGGTAGAATCAGGGAAACCAGAGAGAAAACTATTGCAGCAGTCCAGGTAGGTATGAAAGAAAGCCCGATGACAGGAAGTAAGGAAGAGAAGTAGCGGGAGGAAACATGGAGAAAACAGAAACGTGTATAAAGAGGAGAAATAATGAAGTGGAAGAAAAAAACAACAAAAAATCCTCCCCATGCAAACTCGAACTATTGGGTAACCCATCAGTATGATATTCTATCAGCTTCAGATTCAGCAGTGTGTTGCTTACTGGTCTGTTACTAATCTGAGGATATTTACTGCTGGCTGAGCTATCCACCTGTAGGTCTGTCTGCTTTTTGAACAACAAAATCAGCCTCTGAGACAAGACAAGAACCTAAAAGAAATTAGGATAAAGTCTGGTGGAAATCAGGCAACTGGCCTAAATATAGTGCCCTACTTCTTTCTTCAATTTCTCTTTGCCTTGTTTTCTTGTGAATCTGTGTTTGGGGATCTGTATTTGCTTCAAGAAAATGTTTGTGTTCTCTCAGCTTGGTAGGTTGCTGAGAAATGAAGTGATTCAACAGTGACTCGAGGTGTGATGGGAGAAGCTGAAAAACAGGATGGTACATATCTCATTTGGGAAACAAATTGGTCTCCTGCCTTGAGAAAACAATCTTATTGAAGCAATATGTTTAAATCACTGACAATAACTAGTTTTAAAATTGTAAGTTGTACTATTTTAATAACATAGCTATTTTCTGTGTACACTTCCTTACAACATGTCAACTTGATTTTTTTCTATGGAAGAATAACTCCCAATGTTTCCATAGGTCTTTGTCATTTCCCATTTTCTACCTAGCAGTCATTTCACTACAGTGCCGTTTTGCTCCAACAGAACTTACTGAGATATCTAATAATTGCCCTTCCTCTGTTGGAAGCTGTTATATTGATCACTTTGAGAGATAATATTTACTTCTTAGTCTGCATCTATTTGTTCAGGGTATTCCTAATGCAGTCACAGCAATTACCAGAGATAATTCTTGAATGTTGAGCAATCCCCGTCCTTGGTTCCTATCTATAGGTTTTCTTTCACTTTCACAAATAATGATTTATGCAAAGTCACCAAGACAGCTATTGCTTCAATGCAAGGTTTATTATCTCCAAGATGAACAGACAAGTCATTAAGTGCTCATGGAAGGATTAGTGTAGAGAAAGATCACCACATTGTGATTTTCTGGTTACATGGTTCAATACAATGATGGTTTAAGGAAGTAAAAGCCAATTTTAGCACTGCCATTGTAGAGCTGTGCATATCATCAATAGGCAGTTATAAAAGCTGTGACTGATAGGAATCCCCCACCATAAAATTTCCTTCCATCGCATACTCACTGAATGAGTCACATAGGAGAAGAACTTCTAAGCAGTATATTTAATTCGCTGGCTTTTGTTTTCTGATATATCTCTTTTCTTTTTTTTTTCCTTTGTTACAGCCACACCTACAGCATATGGAAGTTCCTGAGCTAGGGGCTGAATCAAACCTGTAGCTGATGGCCTACACCGCAGCCACAGCCACAGAAAGGGGGAATCCAAGTTGTGTATGTGACCTACACTGTAGCAGCTTGCAGCATCACCAGATCCTTAACCCACTGAGCGAGGCCAGGGTTGAACCCACATCCTCACGGACACTATGTTGGGTCTTAACCCACTGGGCCACAATGGGAACTCCTGATATATTTCTTATATAGGAGCTAAGGCTATTAAGTAATAACATAGATTCCAGAAGAGCTTTGTGCATTTAGTCTCATTACTTTTTAGCCTCATTTTCTGTGAGTGTTTCTTAGTGCTCAGAGAATGTGTTTGTGAGTCTGTGATTGTATCATTTTCCCTGATAATAGCTAAGAACTTTTCAGCTGTATTCCTAATGTACCTTAGATTGAGTGGGTTGCTTGGTTGTATGATAAGTGAGTGAACGAATAAAATGCACTAAAATCCACGTACGTACCTAACTGGTCTCCTTGTTTCTGTCCTCTTCCTCTCCACTTTTATTCTAAGCAGCAATACAACTTAATTTTTCCCTTACCAAAAAGATTCAAATTCCCCCATTTTCCTCATAGCCAAGGCCTATTATGTTAGAGGGACAGGAAAGAGCTTCTGTGGTCTGGTACCACCCTCCCTCTTCAATCTAATTTCCTACTTCTTCACCCCACAAGCTCTCCACCCCAATCAAACTGGCCCAGGAGCTCTCTGTCAAGCCAGATGGACCACCACATTTCTGCCTTGACTCACTCTAGAATGCACCTCACTTCACCTTACTTTGTTCAGCTTTTCTTAAAGCTTTAATGGCATATAATAAAACAGCAATCACAAGAATAACAATAAAAATAATAGCAGCAGCGGTGGCGGTCATAGTGGTAGTAATAGTAGAACTGACATTTGTACAGCTGGTACAGTTTAGTAAAGAACACAGGTTTGAGGCCAGATGCCTGAGTTTTAATCACGTTTCTCACAATTCCAAGTTGTGTGAGTTAAGGCAAGTCATTTAACCTCTCTGCATTTTAGCATTCATATCTTTAAAATGGGAATAAGGATGCACCTACATCACAGGTTTTTGTGAAGAGGAAATGAGTGAACACATGTAAGGAGTGCTTAGAACATAATAAATGGTCAATAAAATTAGCTCTAATTACATAGCATTTATCATGTATCAGGCAGTGTACAGTTTTGTTTTGTTTTTAATGTCTTAAATAACTTTCTCAGTAACCCCTGAGGTAGAACCAATTGTTTTCTCCCAAGTTTAGCTCCATGTTACTTCTGAAAGTAACTGAGTCAAGTTATTTAACCCAAATTCACCCAGCATGGGAATGGTTGGGCTGTAATCCAAATCCAAACAGCCAAACTCCAAAGCCTGGCTCTTAACTGCTGTGATTTTACTTCTTCCAAGAGCCACTGAAAATCTTGCTTCATCAGTTGAGATTTTCTTCACTGCTGGATGTTTCAATATTTTAAAACTTTCAGAGTTTAAATGCCTGTTTGATAGTAACATTATTTGAGTGCTCATTAGGTACTAAGTCTCTAATAAAACTGCATTAATTCATCAATTTGATGTTTGCAATTTGATATTTCAAATCTTCTCTTATGTTGTCATGAAAATCATTTGTATGGTATTTGAGAGGTGAGTCCTAACTCCTATGTTCTCTTGTATATCCAGTGTACCTCGCAAAACATTCTTTAAATGTAATAAGTGCTTGTCAGAAGCACTGTCATGGTGTGTTGGGATGATAATGGTAATGACACTGATAATAGCTAAGTATCTTATAAGCATGTATAATAATTTTAGTTTGAACATATATTATGTGAAGCAAGGCAATTGCTCTAGAGAGTTTTGCAAGGATAAAATGAAAACCATTTTGTTAGATGGCTCTGCTGAAAAACTAAGAGCTGGGATCCTCAGTTTTAGACCCCTGCTTTGTCAACATGACGTGTGTTATCTTGAGGGTGTCATTCACTGCTATGTGTCTCATTTGAATTATCTGTAAAAAATATGTTACCAAAATATTCAGCTGGTCTGCCTCATAAAGGTAGTAAGGTCCAAAGAAGATAACGTGTGTGGAGGAGTTCCCCAAATGACACAATGAACCCTTGACAAGGAGGAAGGTTGTATTTCAAGTAAGAGCTGCTGAATCCCAAATTGTGAACATTACTGTAGCATAGATTTTCCTCGTAAAATGCATTCAATTACAACTGTAAATTTTTAAGTTTCTTCTTTAAAACCTTAATTAAAATTACTGGGTGTGTAACAATAAAAGGAAATCAGTGCAGCTGCCTTGAGCCGTGATTCATGGGTCCACGAGGGTCACTTGCCAACAATTGTTCACAACTTAAGGTGTGCTCTAAGGACCAGCATCACTGACACCCCAGAGAAAAATACAGAATCTCAGGTGCCTCTCTGGAGAGTCAGCATATGAATTTTCATAAAATATCCTTTGGTGATGCCTGTGTAGATTAAATGTAAGTCACTGTCATAAGTGCCTCAATTACCTTGCATGTTTGCCTTCAATAACAGCTGATTTGAATTCACACCAGAGCAAAAGCATCTATTACAGAATTTCAGGGATATCCAAGACAATACCCAACATGTCAAAACCACAGATCTTAAATCCCAGGATTCTCAAAGATTTCAGTAGTGGGCTATATACGTAAAACATGTAATCACTACCAATAACTGGAGCGATTCAAGTATTATGTCTACCAAGTGATACTGCTTGATAAAAGGGGCTAGCCTTAGATTCAAAGATTAATAATTGCATTCTTCTTGAAATTACTCATCTAGAGCACCTAAGGGTATGTGAAGGAGAAGGAGCAATTAGCTGGTGAATGCAGAATGCGTAGGTGGCTAATTTTCTCTTCGGAAAAAAAAAAGTTGTGTTTTTTTCCCCCAAATGAAGGTTATGGCATGTCTTGGTGAGTTTCTGACCTACTGTGTACACAGGAGCTCAACTTGTACACATTGATGACTTTGCAGGCTATTGCCCATACCTGTCCAGTTTGAATGAGTTAATGAAGTAAATTTTAATTCACTAAATAATTCACAAACTTTTGAGACACAATCATTGTCAACAATCCCCTGATCCCAAGATAATATTGGAACACAAAGCTCATTACCATTTTACCAAAGCAGAAATTATATTGCTTCAATATTGTCCACTAAGAAACAGAGTGGAGACCAAAAATATTTAAAATATTTTGCTTTGTTCACCATTCTCCAAATTGAATTATTTTTAAAAGGAATGTTTATAGTGGGTCCCAATGGGTGTTTAAGGTTGGTCAAGTCTACAGGAGCTGTGAAATGAAATATAGAGGCAATTATCTAAGTAATTCGGGATAATTTGCTTCCACCTGAATTGTAATTGAGACAATAATGGGAATGACACTTCCATGAGGACATGGATTTTTGTCTGTGTTGTTCATTAATGTACTCCAAGTTTTCTTAGAGTAAGAATTTTGTTCAGTTCTGCTACAACCTAAGCTCTGAAAAGCAGGTACACAGTAGGTGATCAATAAACATTCCCTTAAAAAATGAATCCCGAAGTTCCTTATATAGCTAATTTTATTATGGAAAAAAAATCTAATATTGGAAATGTATCATAACACCTTACAAGATTTTCACAAGCGAAAAACACAGTCAACTAATTGATTTTTGTACATACTGGCCACTTACAATTCTTTTTATTTCATTGGATTTTCTGATTATTAGGTCAAATCTAACCCATCGATCAAGAATTTAATATCATGAGAGACAACATGAAATAATTAAAAGAACACAGATAATGAAATTAGTCAGAAATTGCTGTGAATCCTAACTCTAACAGCAGGTGCAAAACCTTGGACAAGTTATTCAACCTCTAAGTTTCAAATAGTTAAAAAATAAGAACAGTAATGTGTTCTTTACAAGAAAATAGAACTTTAATGTGATAACCTCACTGAAAGTACTTGTCTGGCATTCAAAGATATCAGTTATTTAACTAATGTTAAAGTTATTTGTGTAAACACAATTTGAATGAATTTTGCTACAGGTCAGTGAGCATATGTCCCTAGCTTTAGAATATGATGCAAATTAGAAAGGATTAGAAGTGGATAGAAAGGAGTCTCCACTCTGTCCTAGGACCCAGGTTCGATCTCTAGCCTGGTACTATGGGTTAAGGATCTGGCATTACTGCAGCTGTGACATAGGTTGCAACACTCCAGCGTGGATCTGTTCCCCAGCCTGGGAACTCCACATGCCCTGGGGCAGCCAAAAAAGGGAGGAAAAAAAAAGTGTAGAAAAAAAGCAGTGAAAATTATTCAAGATGGGTATGAAGAAAGGATTTTACTGAAAGCAGTAAGATTCACCTTTCCACTTGAGTCAACTCATCCAGCTTTACAAGGAACTTCTAAGGTCATTAGACCTCAAATGTCTTAGTTATCCTGAAAGACTTACTTTGATATTTTCTCCTTGCCCACCTTGAATGATTTTCACTGTTTTGTTTTTTTTTTCTGCTGAACTTTGTTTGTGGCATTTTGACACAGATACAGATTTGAGGGGAAAATTAATCTCAGGAGAAGGTCTTTATGATACTAAACTTTTCTACAAAATTCTACAAAATGAGCACAATTTTCACTTAAAATAAAGATCATAGTTATGCCTGGAGCTTAACCTTTCTGGCTGCTCAATATTATCATAACCTGGGGGAAAGTGTAGCCTGTCTATAACAATCAGACTCCCAGCAAAGTGTGATTTCATTCACTCGTTTGATTCAGTCATTCATCCATCCATCCAGCAAACATTATTAGGAGTTTACTACATTCCCAGCTCTGTGTTGAGTGCTAGGGATGGAGAGATTATTGAGATTTCCTGCTCTCTTCAAACAGCTGGATAGACAACTAACTTATGACGATACACAGTTAGACTCTTATACTAGAGGTACACATAGGTACCTGTGAAAACACAAAGGAAGGTCCCCTAAACCAGAATGACTCTGTCCCAACAAGGAATATTTGTTTTTGAGTGAGCTATTCCTAACCCACATTTAAGAACAATCCCAACTCCTCAGGACATCAATGAGGTAAGAGTGATTTAAGGGGACTTTGGTTTGTGAGCACAGTAATGTTGGACAAGAGCTTGAGGAAGTAACAAAGGAAAAGAAGGTGACTCCACCTGTGAAGTCGCAACAGGCCAGGGTCCTAGTTCTGTACCCACATCTCCTCTTGTCATGCTTCTAGGCATCCGTCATAGAAGGGGATTTAAAGTACTTAACCACCAATCCCACTGAATTCATAGCTGAATGAATCTCTAAATAATTAAGAGACTGGTTAAGGTCCCTGAACCATTTGGTGGCAGAAAAAGAAAAAAAAAAAAGATTAGAAGCCCCTGAGTCCTAGGGTCTCTGCTAAATATCCTGTGACCCAGGCTTATAGAAGGCATGGCCCCACCTTCCTGGCTCACCAGACTCTTTGAAGAGAAAGATGACTTCTGGTTACTCTGTAACTAACACTCAACACATGACCTTCTTCTACCCCCCACCACTACCAATCTTGTTAGCTTAGCAGTTCCCGCATTTTGTTCACATCTTATAATGTATCCAGAATAGCCATTATAGTCTATGGGCACCCACAAATATTTCCCCCATCAAACTAAACAAAAACTCTTTGAGAAGAGCACAGACACTCTCTTCCTTTTATTTTTCACCTGCAACACCTGTCCTAGCAGTGTTTGTTGAAAGAATCAACAAATGCCCCCTTCTGTATTTGGTTATTGGTGCACTCAGTCCCCTGTATTCAGCCCACGATATACAGCACCCTTGAAAATTCTAGCACAACCCCTTCCCCAAAAGTTCACACAACTTAATTTGAACTCCCTCTACTGGTGAATCGAGTAAAACTCCCTATGACTACTGATGTAGCTTACAAGCCTCACTGAGAAAAAGAGAACGCTACCATGCAGAAAAAAAAAGTCTAAAATGGACAGCATTTCCTGAGGGAGCATTAAACCATGTTTAAGAGATCATTGCTTTGTGCAAGGAAACACTATAAAAAAGAGTGAACCTTATCGTCAGTTTCCTGTAGTTGAGTCTGGGAGTAAAAAGCAAGAGATTGAGAAAACTCCTCGGCCGAGATAGGAGGATGACTAATGAACTAGAAGATATCTGGGGTGGGTGATCCTTAATTGTATGTTTCATTGCTTTTACTATTTTCTATTATGACTTTATAGCTAGCTAACCATTTTTTCCAAGAGCCAATACTTGGCAGTAAGAATTTTTTTTAAGGAAATAAAAAGAAACCTCTCAACTTCTTTAGAAACTTTTTTTCTCTTTAATAGATTTTCACCTTTCTCCCCTGAAGCAGCAATTCTTTCAAAAACAAGCACACTACATTTATTTCAGAGAGACAGGGAACTTTTTAATATCTCACACTCATTTTCTCCTTACCTTCTTAAGCATTTATCTTCCTTATATTTCAATATAAGGCAATATTATGAGTCATAAGATTGATATCTAATTATTACAAGTGAAATAATTGGAAGTAATGGAAATTTATTTCTCTCTTAGAGCGTTGAGGAAATTCAAGCATTTTACATGTGATGAACAGTTATTGGCTTTGAACTGTGCAGAATTTGAGAAGTCTTCATTCCACTCAAGAAGTTCTCAGTTAAGGAGTTCATGTTATGGCTCAATGGGTTAAGAACCCGACTAATATCCATGAGGATGCTGGTTCAATCCCTGGCCTCAGTCAGTGAGTTAAGGATCCTGTGTTGCCACGAGCTGTGGCATAGGTCACAGATGCAGATCAGATCCCACACTGCTGTGGCTGTGGCATAGGTGGGCAGTTGAAGCTCCAATTTGATCCCTAGTCTTGGGACTTCCATATGCCAAAAAAAAAAAAAAAGAAGTTCTCAGTTAGAGAAAAAGACCAGTTAAAGTACAAAAGCTTATATAGACCAAACCCATCCTATGAAATTAAGTGGGAAAGAAAATGAAATGGAAGATCATAAATGTTCATGTGGTACCCAATATGCATGAGAAATTCTCATAAATATATCTCATATTTATGTCAATTTGTCTTCATGGAATTCCTATGAGATAAGTATGTATACCTTTGGTTTATAAAAAACGGTATGGGCTTAGGGAGACTGTGTAAATTACCTAAGGTCACACAGATAATGAGTAAGAACTAGGAAAATAATTTAGATCTGAAATCATAGGAGCAGAGAATGGAATGGTGGTTGCTGGGGGCTGCAGGGGAGGGGGAAAGGAGAGGAATTGTTCAAAAGATATGAAGCCTCCTCTATACAAGATGAATAAGTCCTGGAGACCTACTTATAGCAAGATGCCTACAGTTAACAATACTCTATTGTATACTTAAAATTTTGCTAAGAGGGTAAGTCTTAGGCTATGTTCTTATCACAAAAAATATTCATAATAATAAGTAGGAGGGTGGAAGAAAACTTTGGAGGTGATGAAATAGGTCTATGCCATAAATCATTATGACGATTTCTTGGGCGCACCCTTACCTCCAAACACATCAAGTTGTATGTGTTAAATATGTACAACATTTTGTGTGTCAATCACACCTCAATAAGGTGTCTTTTAAATGTATAACAATTCTGCTGTCACTAAACATTTTTTGTTTTGCAAAAGTTATATTTGCTTTAAAAATATTATTTCTGTCAACAACCTCTCTAAAAAGCCCTTCGTGCTTAAGTTGACTATAGTATGACACATTAAATACATTTATTATCAGTGACCTCTTATATACCTCACATTAGAAATAATGGGTACTATCAAAGAAATGTCTACTCCTCCTTTCTTGCTCAATGGGTAATTTCCCTTGAAGTTTCTGGTTGGTGTTTGTAATTTGCTCTTCTTTCTGTAGATGACATGCACACTGAAGTATAGTTTATCTCAAAAAAAAAAAAAAAAGGAATTCATGTCTGCCAGACTCTAACACCTCCTGATGGATATTAAAGAAAGTTTTAACATGCAATATTAGGAGCTAAAATTTTAGGGAATTTTAGATGTTCCTTTCTTTTCCAGCCCCTTTAGCGATAGGAACTTTGAGGGCCAGAAGATCTTAAAACTTGTTAGTCTGTGTCAGCTTAGAGAAGACCCATCCTGATAAAGTCTCTGTTTATAGCATAGCTGACTCTTGGCTTCACTTATATGATATTTCAGTTGAAGTACTTTAAAGATCTGAATCATCGCAGAAAGCCATCCAATTCTGTTTCAGCAAGCACCAGCTGTGTCCACATATGGTGACCAAATTGAACTAAGACTTTAAATAGAGTCAAGTTGGTGAGCAGAACTGCCCAAATGATCCACTGCACCAGTAAACACAGCAGCAAGAGGCATGCACCCTAGCTCAAGTGGTCAATGCCATCCTTTAGTCCTATTCCTATTTTGAGGAGATAGTATATCATTATACTATTTTAGAACACACATTTAAAATATACATTCTGGTCACTGATAAAAAGTTTTCCTTCTGAGATTCTATTTGAAAAGTGTGCAGAACCTTCCCAAAACTTCTGAGTAAGAAATAGGAATAAAATTGTTTCTCACATATATAAGTAAATGTGTTACATTTTCTGGCATTGCTGTCTCATTTGAACTTCACAACCGCTCATTAGATGAGGAAAACTGAGACTCAGCGCAGTTAAATGACTCATCCTAAAAAGTCCAATTGTTTGAGGCTAAGTCTAGGACTCTCTCCACTTAGCCTGCTGCCAAATAGAAAGTTTCACCTGAACACGTAAGTCCCTCACACACTCTCCTATAGTTCACATACAGATATCACCTCTTTCGTCTACCACTTCTTCCTTGTCAATTCTGACAAGGCTGAGGAAGAATGAGAGTGTGAGAGGGCTGGCAACAGGAAGGAAACCTTACCTCTTTCTTCTCCTTTGGAGACCAAGTTTTTAGGGCAAAAGTGTCATTTCTGGTAATCTGAAGTGCAAAGGTTGTCACCACCTACAAAGGAAAAAAGAAAGAGCCAAAGACCCAAATTCTTATTTAATGAGGATGAAGTTGATGTGCCCTTGTGCCATTTTGCTTCTCACCACAGGAGCACAGGTAGCATCTTCTGTTTGGGAAATACTCACCTTCACCATTTTATCTTACCAACAGATACCTCTGGTTCCTTCTCCACAAAAGTTTCTACAGAAGAGCCTTTCCTGGTTCTCTAGGTTAGGTCAAACCTCACTTCTCTATGCTCTTCTGATACACACATCTATCTTCCCTAGCACTTGTCAAGATCATGGTTTTACATTCCTGATAGTGTGATTTACAGATTAATGTCAGCCTCCTCTCCTGGATTACAGCATCCATCTAAGTAGAAATTTTGTGTGACCAACCATTGTTTCTCCAGGGTCTCTCATAATATATGGTATATAGCAGGTGTCTATAAATATACGCTCAGTGAATGAATAAACTAATGGATAAGCCAAGAGAATATGGAAAAAGAAAAGGATGTATATCCTAGGATCAGATGCAGAGATAATTAGAGAATTTTCAATTATACAAAATGCTGAAATTTACCTGAATGAATGCAATGAGATATTTTAATTTTAGTCATTGTTATTTTTATAATTATAATATTATTATTTTGATGTTAATTGTGGGGATTTTTTTGGCTTTAGGAAGTGCAGAGAGATTAAGGAAGAGCTCGAGAAAAGAAAAGACATAAATAAAGAGGGAAATTATTTGATTAATACTTCTGGCTTTCTGCCCTAATAAATCAATAGTTAGGTTATCAATATAATGAGGCATTATTCAAGGACTGCATGTCTTACCATTTTCCAAGAACAAAAAGTCCAAATAGAGTATTTTTCTAATTTACTCTTCAAATCCTTTAAATAGCGTAAGACTTTGAACTCTGAATTTCCACAATCTAATTCACTTTCATCATCAGGCCCTATACTCAGTTTTTAAACATTTCATTCTCAATGCTATTGTATTACAGTTCACAACAGAAATGTTTAATTCCCCCAAACACCTGTTTTTGTTCAAACAAAACAAAAACCATCAATACAGTTCAAGTTCAGTAAATCCTATCTACAATCCCCATTATTTTCATTGGGAAATAATAACAATTCCTGAACCTGAGAATTGAATACTTCATTTCACTTCTGTAAAGATTTTCATCAGCAAAACCCAGAGCACTCAAGTATACAATGATGAGATTAGAGCCTGCTGAAACTATTGCATTGTTTGAGCTATCAGAGGATGCTCATTTGACAATCTCTGTGTTTCAAACCTAATGAAGTTATGGCCAGAATATATGCAAATTAAACTCTGTTGAGAAATACTGCATTGTCCACATCATGGGAAACGCTCCTGTGGAAAAAGATCATTTCTGTGGCTTGAGGTAGCTAATTATTCCTGAAAAGGGGAGGGGTGGTAGTCAGAGAAAGAAGTGCAGGTGGAGAAACAGGACACCTGGAAAAAGCAGAGAGTCAACAGAAATAAAAAAAAAAAAGATGACACTTGACTGCTGAGATGGAGAGACAGAAAAGCCAGAGTCACCCCAGCCTATCTCCCAGCTGTAAAATCAGCCCAGGATCAGATGAAAAACATCATTAATTTCAATGTAATTAAATAGCATTAATAAGATGCTCTGGAGTGTGTGCTGCTTAGAGATAATGGAAGTTCCTGGGCATGACCTATGGGAAGGCTGTATCTCAGGATCACACCAGCTCCAGGCTTCCATGCAGAGCTAGGAAAGTAAAGTTGCGCAGTTAGTTAACTTTGTTTATTGACCTCACAGCTCCTTCAACAACACCACCTCTAATAAAAGAGATCAGAGAAGATGGTGCATGGCAGCCATAAAATTTATCTTGGTCAAATCAATACATAGAATTGCATGTCCTAAAGCCAACCCGGGCAGCCAGTGCACCCTTAACAAAAACACGGTAAATACACAGTAGGAATGCCTTTAGGAGCAGAAGAGTGTCTTGCAGGGGTTTCAGGTCTACACTCTGCTTATAAAATCATGTATAACCGAAACAGTTCTGGGTTGCACTGACTTTGTAAGATGCTAACGCATGCCTATGAGAGGTTTTGAATGCTGTGAGGCTGCCTTTTTTACTCCATGAGTGTGGGACTCAATTATGAATCCCCTGGGCTGGGGAGCAAGACACAGCACACAAGCACAGACTGGGAGAGCAAGAGAAGTCACATGCACATTGAATTTTTTTTCTCTCTAGTTCTCTCCCTCCTTCCCCTCCTCCCTCTCTTTCTCTCTCCATAAAGAAATGCATTCAGGAAAATGAAATGAGCATCAGATGCTATGACACTGTATGTACTCTTCCCTCTGTCTGGAAGATTGTTTCTCTCATCTGTATTCTCACACCTCACTCCCTTTACAGCCCACTCATATCCAACACATCCTTTGAGACTCCACTCAAGTCAATTCCCCTGACTCTTCAAGTCTAATCTAGTTGGCCCTCTTCTGGGTTCTCCTGGAATCCTGTGTGTCCCTCTATGCCATCACTTATCCTGTCTAGAGTAATAATTGGTTTACATCGCTCCAGCTGCACTAGACGAGGAGTTCAGCAGTCTGTGTCATATGTCTGTTTGTATCATTAACACTGAAAACAGTATGGCATCTGGGAGATATTCGGCAAATGAGGAAGGGAGGAAGAAAGGAAGGAAGAAAGAATGAGTTACCTTTGTGACTTGAGCAATTTGTCCCACCAAGGGGCATCAATTTCCTCATCTGAAAAGTGATGGGGTGGCTACTTCCAATTTTGGAGATTAGTACTCTATGATTCCTGACTTAGAATAACCTTACCAAGACCTAGCATCAGACCAAAAAGAAGCAATTAAAGGAAATAATTTAGATAAGAAATGGGCTTTAAAAATAATCCAATCAGCAGAATGTATTTCAAAATATGTGCACAGTTCTGAGCCACTATCCTGAACAGTTGGGAAGTAGCATGTTCAGCAGTGAAAAAATCTCTAGGGACTTGGCCAACATGAACTCACAGATGTTCCCTTTGAAGTCAGCTGATGAGTTTCCTTCAAAACTGTGGTTAACCAGAGACCTCAGTTCACCTCCATGGCATAACTCATTCAGCCCCTGAACCTTTGACTTATAAAAAAGCAAAGGAGGGAAGGAAGGAAGGAAGAAGAAAGGAAGGAAGGAAAGAAGGAGGAAGGGAGGGAGGGAAGGAATGAAGGGAGGGCGAGAGCGAGGGAGGGAAGAAAAAAAGAGAAAAGGCATCTCCTAACACAGAGATATCTTAGTGGTCCAGGAACTAATGACCTCTCTCTTCCTAACGAAGAGTTACCACTTGAAGTAAGACAGCCAAAGCAATAGATTTACTCATTATCTTATCATTTCTCTTTACTTATCATTCTTCCCTCCATGCCAGAAAAGCCACACCACTACCCCCAGCCAGCGAAGGTAAAGATTGGAAAAGGCATGGGTTTTCTTATCAAGTGATTTCTTAATTGCGTGTAGGGAGGTTGGAAAGATGTGGATAAGAAATAAATAACCTGTGGAGTTCCCGTCGTGGCGCAGCGGAAACGAATCCGACTAGGAACCATGAGGTTGTGGGTTCAATCCCTGGCCTCACTCAGTGGGTTAAGGATCCAGCTGTGGTGTAGGTCACAGACACGGCTGGGATCTGGTGTTGCTGTGGCTATAGCTTCAATTGGACCGCTAGCCTGGGAACCTCTATGTGCCGTGGGTGTGGCCGTAAAAAGACAAAAAGACAGAAAAAAAAAAGAAATAACTTGTATTTTGACTCTTCAGCAAAAGCTTTCTATACAATATCTCATATTTAAAGCTTCACGAGATCCTTTCCAGGTACTATCAGTATTTTACCAAGAGGGGGAAATGGAAGCTAAAGAATTTCAAAACACCTAGCTTTGGTCATGCAAATGACAGAAACAGAATTTGAGCCTAAGCCTAGACAGTGCAAAATTCCTACTGACCTAAAACCCACCTGCTCAGTCAGTGCTTGCCTAGTTCCTTCAAAACTTCCAGACTGGTTTCCCAAGGCTGTAAGTGAGCAGGGTGATACAATCAGATCTCAGGGAAGCCTAGTGGGACCTGGGGAAACACGGGTCCCTGGCCCGTTGGCTCCCTCTGTTTAACCCAGTGCTCCAAACCTATACAGCATTCAGATGCCATGATATGAAAGTTTGGGCAACACTGCTCTAGCTTTGCTATCAATCAGCCTCACATAGAATGCTCAAGTCACACGAAGCAATATAATACACCACTTACACAAGTATATTTATATCATGTTTGTGTGGATTTACTCATGATATCGTCATGAGACTGGATGCTTTCCACTTCTCTATCTGGTAAACCCCTACCAACTCCAAGAGCAGTTGAAATTTGGCTTCAAAAAGAGAAAGTTGCATGCTCCTTTCTCTCAAGCATATCGCTCGTACTCTGGTTAGGGTACTCATCACATTGTGTGGTAATTTAGAAGTTTATGCAGTTGTCTCATTCACTTAAATCACATAGGAGATACTTAGCAAAGACGTTATATGAATAAATGCATGGAATGTGGAGGACGAAAAATGCTAATTACTTTAGCATTACCTTAAACTTAGCTAAGGGGTAAAAAATTATAGCCCTTTAACCAAATCTGTGGCTTGTTTTTGTTTTTGTTTCATTAAGACTTTCTTTTTTAGAGCAGTTTAGGCTCACAGTAAAATTGAGAAGGTACAGATATTTCCCATAAATCCTGTGCCTACATATGCATAGGCCTTCTCCGTTATCAATATCACCCACCAGACTGGCACATTGTTACAATGGATGAATCCACATAGACTCACCATAATCACCCAAAGTGGCCTGTTTTTTAGAGCCAGCAGGCTAAGAAAGGTTTTTACATTTTTCAAATTGTTACGGAAGGAAGGAAGGAAGGAAGGAAGGAAGGAAGGAAGGAAGGAAGGAAGGAAGGAAGGAAGGAAGAAAGAAAGGAAGAAAGAAAGAAAGAAAGAAAGAAAGAAAGAAAGAAAGAAAGAAAGAAAGAAAGAAAGAAAGAAAGAAAGAAAGAAAGACTGACAGAGAGAGAGAGAGAGAGAGGAAGGAAGGAAGGAAGGAAGGAAGGAAGGAAGGAAGGAAGGAAAGGAAAGGAAAAATACTACATGAAAGAGAAATGGCCTGCAAATCCTAAAATATTAACTGTATCCGGTCCTTTATAGAAAATGTTGCCAACCCTCAATAGCTAAATCAATCAAGATTAATGATTGATTTCATAAATATACTAAGCACATTTTTCCTTAACTCTTTTTTTGTTTTTTTTTCAACCTAACCCCGTTTCTATCCTCAATCATATCATTTTTTCCTGTTACTCTCCTAGTCAATATTTGTTAATTTATCGTTAAACTAGAACACACGTACAAAAGAGGCAAAAATTATAACCGTAGAGTTCAGTGAATGATCACTAAGTGGTCACACGCATGGGGTTACCAGCCAGGTCAAGAAATAGAACACTGCCAAAAAGTCAGTAGCGCCAGGACTCCTTCCCAATCATTTTTCTCTTCCTTAAAAGTAACCATATCCTTTACTTCTAGACTCATGAAGTAGTTTCGGCATTGATATAAAAATTGCATTTTATGTAAATGAAATAATATAGTACATAACAATTTATAGCTCAGTTTTTTTGCTCAGTATTAGGTTTGTGATACTTTTCTACTTGGTTGTAGGTAATAGTAGTCTGTTCCTTTTCCTTACTGTATAGTACACCATTGTTTTTACTTTACTGTAGGTAGCCATTGCCATGTTTTTCTGATTTATGATTAATGCGAATAGTTCTGTTTTAAATGTTCTTATACACAACTTTGAAGGCATATCTATAATTTTCCCACTTAATTGTGTTCCCAGGTGATCACTACACCACTACCTCATGTCCCTTGGTCAGCTGCTTCTCTGGATATAGACACTAATGTCATTTCAGGGAGGCAGAACAGTATGAGTATAAGAGCTTAGAGTCTAGAACTAGACCACCTGGGTTTACATCTGGATCTCCCTTTACTATTTATGTGATCTTGCATAAATTATCTACTTTTTCAACACCTTAATTTTCATATCTGTAAAATCAGGATAACAAAATGAATTAACATTTGTAAACTATTTAGAGCAGTGCTCAGCACATAGTAAGTGACATATATGTATTTATTCAATAGCTAGTTATGCAGAAACAATCATGCATTTAGAAAGATGCCTTTAGTTTGAACAGCTTGCATGACATAGGTTAACTATGTTCTTCTATTTGCGAGTTACCAAAAAAAAAGAAAAGTCTCTAACAGTTCAAGAGTTGGAATTAATATTGAGGACACACAAAGTTACCATAGCCTCAAGTTTTTATTTAGGGATATATTTTTTATGTACTCTACCCTCAATGTACAGTTGAAAAGCCAGGCAGCTTATAGGTATTCCAAAAAAACTTATTGACTTAAGAAATAAATACCAGATCCCTCAAAAAAAGAATAAAAAATTCTTAGCATTATAGTATCAAAATTTAAATCAGTTAACAAAATATCTACCTTTTTAATTTAAGCACACTTTGTTAAACTACCTGAGAAATACTCTCTAATCCAAGTAAAAAACCAAGTATTTATTTATTTTATCATGTTTTTAGTACTGTGCAATATACCACATTTTCCATCATATGTCTTCAATTTTGTTATTCATTCATTCATCCTATATTTATTGATTGTCTCTTGAGATCTAGGCACTTGAAGGCTACACGTTCATATATAAAATAATTAGGGAGTTCCCATTGTGGCTCAGAGATAAAGAACCTGACTAGTATCCATGAGGTTCAATCCCTGGCCATGCTATGTGGATTAAGGATCCAACATTGCTGTGAGCTGTGGTGTAGGTCACAGATGCAGCTCATATCTGGCATTGTTGCATCTGTGGTGTAGGCTGGCAGCCGTATCTCCAATTCAGCCCCTAGCCTGGGAATTTCCATATGCCACAAGTGTGGCCCTAAAAAGCAAAACAAACAAACGAAAAACAAAACAAAAATAATTAATTAATCAATCAAAGAATATGGGATGAGAACTACTCAGATACTAAAGCAGGGCTGTTTTTGTTCCCAAACCAAAACAGAATGCCTTTCTGGAATGTCTTTCTCAGAATCATACAAGCTTTAACAACACCCCCAAACCTCACTTTAATAAGACTTTTGTTCTACATGGATGAAATTAATTTCCAAACCAAATAATACAAAGTGTTGATTTAGTGCATGCTTATAAAATGCGAATTGTATTTCCATCAGCTGATTTTCCTAAGTCAATGGAAAGCTCCCATTTCCCTTGAGTCTGATGCAAGGCTAGCCCATCTGATAAGAGATACTATGAAAAATACTAAATGGAAAGAAAGAAAGGGATGTAGGCAATGGAGAGCATGAAAATATTTAACAGCCATCTCTCTGAAGAAAAGGGCCTGGCTTGTATCATTTGCCCACTTTCGTGTTGTAAATATTACCACAATGGCTGCTTTCAAGTCCCCAGGGAGACATCACAAACATGGATGGGGAAAGAATCGTGTCATCAGCTAATGTGAGCTCTTAACAGCTGGTTCTAGCACACTACTGAATGAAGAGTAAGAAATCTTCAAGTTTGCTTCGAAGGAAGACCCATCCTCTGCGGCATGGCAGACCTGGCAATGGAGGTGTCCCACCCTGCCTTGAGGAGTAATCCTAAAAACTAAGATGGGTCAAATAGGTTCTTCCAAAAGTCTGAATCTTGAGTGGAACACAATAAAGAACAAAGACTTTATTCCTAACGGTTCTTCCTCCCCAAACCCATGCCCTGCTCCATGCCCAAGCTCTAATCCACCTAATTTATGAAACCTGGGTTTTCCAGGTTTCCCCAGGTTCTGTGAGCTTTTTTTAAGAGTAGAGTTGATTTACAGTGTTGTGTCAATTTCTGCTGTATAGCATAGTGACCCAGTCATACATGTACATTTTTTTTTTTTGTCTTTTTGCCATTTCTTGGGACGCTCCTGCGCATATGGAGTTTTCCAGGCTAGGGGTCTAAACGGAGCCGTAGCCACCAGCCTACGCCAGAGCCACAGCAACACGGGATCCGAGCCATGTCTGCGAGCTACACCACAGCTCACAGCAACACCGGATCGTTAACCCACTGAGCAAGGGCAGGGATAGGCCCGCAACCCCGTGGTTCCTAGTCGGATTCGTTAACCACTGCGCCACGACGGGAACTCCATGTATTCTTTTTCTCATGTGATTTTCCATCATGTTCTACCCCAAGAAATTGGATATCATTCCCTGTGCTGTACAGTAGGAGCTCATTGCTTATCTCTTCTAAATATAATAGTTTGCATCTACCGACCCCAAATCCCTGTCTTGAAATCCTTCTAATAAATGTGTTTCCCCTTAATCTGCCTAGAGTCAGTTTCTGATTTAAGGAGGAAAGCAACAGATTATTTATTAGTTTGTAATAATATGTATTTAAACAGTGGCCTCACAACAGTCTTCTCTCAGACTAATTCTGAGTCTTTTGAGAAAGGGCACAGCATGGAAGGAGTTAAACATAATTTAGTGGCAAAGGCACAAAGTGACACAACTTCTTTCCCACCTTTTCTCATTATGCTAACTAATTACACTAATATTAATAGAGAGTGGTTTGGGTGTTGGAGGAGTACTCTATTAGATTAAAGCTAAGCTGCCTTAACAAGGGGACTTGAAGAAATACAAGGGCTTGAAGGGTAAAGAACTTTATTTCTTAGTCACACAATAGCTCCAATGTGGGTTATCTGGGTAGGGGGAGCTGCTCTGCCCCACTTGGTCGCTCAACACCCAGGCTCCTACCTCCTGCCGGTGCTTTCCTTAGGCACATTGTTACCTGTATGATTGAAGTTGGGTTTCTACCAAATCCAGTTTCCAGCCATCAGGAAGCCGATAGAGAACAGATAGGAGGCATGCTCACATTCCAAGGGCAAGAACTTTGCCACATGAAAAAATATAATTAACTGATCATCGTCATATGCAGATACAACTTAGTTACAGTGGAAAAGCGAAAGGCAGCTTTGAGTAGAAAACTAACTGTGAAACATATTCCAAAAGATTAAAATAGGGAACAAAGCTCAATATTTTGTAATAGCCCATAGGGGGAAAGAATGTTTTAAAAAATAAATATATATGTATGGATAAATGAATCACTTTTCTGTACTTCTGAAACTGACACCACATTGTAAATGAATTATACCTCAATTTAAAATTGTTTTTAATTTTATATTGAATATGTTTTACTCCACAAGGAGAATATGCACCACTAGTTGATTAAAATGTTCTTCTTTCTTCTAAAATCACAACGCTTAAAGGAAAAAAAAAAGGTTAAAATAGACATAGTCCAATATTCTGTTTTCTATGTAATAAGTGTACATAGCTCAGCAGTTCTAAACCAGCGTGAAATAATACACTGGAACATCTTAAATATTTGTAAAATATGTCATAAAGAATCTGTTAGTAATAATTATCAAAGTATAAAAGTTTAAAATAATTTATTTTTTAAAAAATTTGAGCCAATACAAGATAATTCCTATAGCAACATTTCCTAAATTTACTTCATTTATTTAGTACTGTCAGGATTTTCTCTTTAACTATATTATTGCTGCAGCATATCTGCTCTAGTATGCCTTATGTTTACTGTTATTTACTTAAATATTTTTTTTCTTTTTTTTCTTTCTTTTTTCTTTTTTATTTATTTATTTATTTTGTCTTTTGTCTTTTTTGTTGTTGTTGTTGTTGTTGTCGTTGCTATTTCTTGGGCATATGGAGGTTCCCAGGCTAGGGGTCCAATCGGAGCTGTAGCCACCAGCCTACGCCAGAGCCACAGCAACGCAGGATCCGAGCCACGTCTGCAACCTACACCACAGCACACGGCAACGCCGGATCGTTAACCCGCTGAGCAAGGGCAGGGACCGAACCCGCAACCTCATGGTTCCTAGTCGGATTCGTTAACCACTGCGCCACGACGGGAACTCCTCTTTTTTATTTTTTTTACTGCACCCACTGTGGGCAGAAGTTTCCAGGCCAGGGGTCAAATCTATGCCACAGCAGCAACCTGATCCACTGCCATGACAACACTGGATCCTTATCCCTCTGAGCCACCAGGGAACTCTGTAAATCTTTTTCTTTTAATGGACTCATTTTTTTTACTTAAATAAATGTACTTATGGGGGAAAGTTTATACCTACTATAAATAGAAAAACAATATCACTTGCCAAAATATAAAATAAAATATAAAATAAATAAAATTACCAGAAAATGTTCTTAAATTTTCCTCAGACACTGTTACTTACCATATACATTTTTGGTAGCTGAGAACTCTGAGTCAGAGCTGGGTTTTGATCTGTTCAAAAGGGGAGATCGTAAAAGCTGAAATGTTTAAAAGCACACTGGCAACAAATTGAGTCGTTCCCCTTGATGTAATCTAAGATTGAAGGAATTTAAATAGAATTAAGCAACTAGGTGCATCAGTGTCATTTGATTCCTATCTGTGGAATACCTAAAACCACTCTTTGTGGAACTCGGCCCTAAGGAAAAGGCCACTTTTACTCATTTGCGCAGGGATATGCTTTTGAGAGTGAGAGTGAGAGTCGAGGGTGAAGCTTCAGTTCACACACCAAGAAATTTTAATAATCCTGCCAATGCCATGGGTTGTGAACATCATCATTCATCTGTGTCCAGGAGGTAGAGGGGGCAAGGAAATCCTGCCCTAAATCCAGCTATTGTCTCAGAGCCATGTCTTGGGGAAAAAATGTCACAAAAATTAGTCATCCATACCCATGGGCCTCAAATCCCAACCATCTTTCCCTCCCAGGTGCTCCTGGATGAAGTCTGGCTTCCTGACTTGAGAGGGCTGTTTTCCACTGCCAGATCTCCTTGACATGCTCTCTGGAATGTTTGTGTCAGAGGCTGCCTCAAATGTTTTCATCAACCAAACACTCCTCCCATGAAAAGAAGATGATTTGAATATCTGGTCGGCAAACCTAACCTATAATTATGCTGAGGATCTGTCTGCCTTTGATATTCTTAAACTTATACTGCACTCTAGGAAAACATTTTCCTTTTAGAAACAGACAGTCATGATGCATGAAAATAGTTGTGGCAGCCAGTCTGTCTCTTCAAGTGGCATTCAGCTACGGCTAGTTATCACAGCTGCAAAAGGGAAAGACCTCAACTCTCAAAAAAACTGGGACAATGAAACACTATGGCCATGGATAGACTAGACAATGCAGGAGAAGTGTATCAGAATATGCTACCCTAAATATGCCACTTTGGCATAAGGATTATTCTGAGCTGAAGGCAACTGAGAAAGGGAAAATACAAGAAAAGCTCTCTGCCCCTCACCTCAATTTGCCTAAAAGTGGACATAATTCATAAAGGTGGCCCTTCTCCCCATCAGGAAGGACAAAAGTAAATCACTGGGGACAACTCTAGGCCCTTATCAGCCCAGACGCACATCAGAGGAATCTACATTAAAAATCTCCCCTAAAACCAGCCCTTATCTACCCTTAGTTTTCCTACACATTTGCCTTCACATAGAGTACATCCCCTAGAAACTCAAAGTCCTTTGTCTTATCCCTTCCCTACAAAATTATTATTCTTTGCTAAGATGCTACAAACACTCAAGTTCTAACCATTCTCTTTGACTTGCTCATCATTGAGTGCTTCCATGTACATGTGTGACATACCTGTTAATAAACTCCTGTTTGGATTAGTCCTCTGTCAATCTAATTTATAGGACCCCAGCCAATGAACCTGAGATGAGATAAATAGAAAAGAATTTTTGTGCCCCTTCTTCCCAAGAATCCAAAGACTAGATATACAATTTCTTAGGTATAGAGATCAAAGTTCAACTTAAAATTCTGGTTATCACACTGAGGACAAACAAATGTGACACTAAGATGCATTTAGTGATAACGGAGGAAATTTTATTGATGATGGGGATAAAGAGATGATGTTTGAGTCATGTGCTAAGTAAATGTTAAAGGTTAGCCCATGTATTTCTCCCCACTCTTTTGAGACTTGCAGAACATGACGCTAACTTATTCTGATTTTACTCCCTAGTGGTAAGTCAATCAGACACTCTGCAGGTCCAGGAACTATCTCAATTTCAAACATTTATCATTTTTCCCCTAAACCATTTACTCTCAACTTGGAAGTGATGAGGTACAGTGAGGGAGTTACATTAAGATCATACTACTCAGCCATAAAAAAAGAACAGAATAATGCCATTTGCAGCAGAATGGATGCAACCAGAGATTCTCATACAAAGTGAAGTAAGACAGAAAGAGAAAGACAAATACCCTATGATATCACTACTACATGGAATCTAAAATATGGCACAAATGGACCTATCTACAAAACAGAGCACACTCACAGACACAGAGAACAGACTTGTGGTTGTCAACGGGGAAGTGGGGAAGTAGGATGGATGGGGAGTTTAGGGTTGGTAGATGCAAACTGTTACATTTAGAATGGGTAAGCAATGAGGTCCTACTATATAGCACAGGGAACTATATCCAATTTTTTGAGATAGAACATGATGGAAGATAGTATGAGAAAAATATAATGCATGATATATATATATATATATATATATATATATATATATATATATATATATATGAATGGGTTACTATGCAGAGCAGAAATGGACAAGACTGCAAATCAACTATACTTTAATAAAAATAAAATAAAATGATCATATGGGGGCTATTACCCAGTCCTCTGAACCCTCAAGATTCTGATGTCCCTAAGAATTTCCCTTCCCAACAATTGAGAAGAATTCCCTTAGCAAATTGCTGTTACTAAGAGTAATCTGCAGGTAAGTTGCAGGCTTCCTTGATTCGTAAATGCCCCTGAAGAGCTTATATTTTGGAGACCTGGGCTGCATGTCTAAGATTGCTCTTTACAACTAAGAATAGGAGAGAAAACTCTCTCAAACCTCTCTACGCTATCTTTCCCTGAGTAGAGCCCAGCTCTCCCAATTCTGTATGTCTCTTCATTCCTTTTAGCATAATTTTCTTGGTGTTGCAGGGACATGTGCAGGAGGACATCTCAACATGCCCTCCACCTTGAGATATCTCTGATCCCATAATATAATCATAATGGAAACTACCATTAATACTTGTCAGGTAACAGAATCCAAAATCTCAAAACTTAAAAGAATCCTATTATATCCTTCCCCGTACCTCCCAAATGAGAAGAAATGAATTTATCTAGGGAATTATTTTCAGCTGCAATTTTTTAGCCATTGTAAACCAGGCTCAAAACCCAGAGCAGTTGGATAGAGATCCTTAATTTACATTTAGAAAAATATATTTAAATCTCTTCACATGTGTGTATGTATTTATTGTGTATAACTAAACTGCCTGATAACAGAAGGCTTAAAGAATGCTAGCAGTGGGGAAGAGTTGTAAGTGGGAAAATGTTGCATTAGTCTGGTTCTTTAATTACAAGCTGTTTGCACTGTGGGTTGCTTATCGATGTATTTTTGTTTGTGTATATACAGGTTGAGCCTGATATTTGCAAATAAACTTGTGAATAGAAATAGTAAAGATGGTTTCATTATTCCCCCTAAATGGAGTCTTATGATTTGACCCTTTTTTCCAGAATCACAGACATGTAAAATTTCAGGGTTAGAGAAGAGATTATAGCAATCCAGTTACTGACTCAATTATTTTTCTTAAAATGTGCCTGACAAAATGTCATTCAACCCCCATCTGAGTGCCTTGAGTCAAAAGGAATTTCTGGAACAGTCTATGCATTTGCAGCAGATGACTAATGTTTTAGCTCTGCATCTTGCATTTCCTCTTCTTATGAAGGAGGCACCTTGGTTTTCCTTAGGGGAATTGTTCTTCCCCCTTTAATGCTGTCTTAATAGTATCATCAGTAAGAATGGCCTCTTTTCTGTTAGCCAAGGAGTGCGAATGTGATCCAAGCTATGACAATCCAAATCTGTCTCTGAAGGATTTAAATTCTGAGTGGAAGGGGTTAAGAGAGAAAAATAGTTGAAACCAATTTATCCTAATGGCAATACCTTGAAGAGCCTGGTTACCTGTAAGAACAGATCCTCCAACTTGAATTTCAGATTGGTGAGTACCCAACATTTTCTCATAAATTTGATTTTTGCCTAAAACTAGGTAAGTCAATTTATATTATTTTCAACCAAAAAATATTGCTATCCTACTGGTCTTGTATTTACCCATCTGGAGAATATAAACAGGCATACTCTCTCTTTAATATTATAGTCCTTCATATGTACGCCTACTTAGCATGTTCTTCAATCATTTTTATTTCTTTATATGACTATTTAAGAGGCCAGTTCACCTTTGTTCAACATCTACTATGTGTCATAAGTTTCCTTTTCCTCCATCATTCTCCTTTGTCTCCCCCATTATTTGGTATTCTTGAAAATATCTAGAATACAGGATGACAAATACTCATCCAATTTTTATTAAGGTACTTTTGCAATGGTTTGTAAAAATCTGTACAGAAAGAACTGTAAAACTATAAATTCAGTAACCAAGGAGTTGACATATGGTGAGTGGAAGCTGGAATTCCCCAGGCCACAAAATTTCACTGTTCAGCACATCCTTTTTTTTTCATTCTTGGTGACTGAGGTATCTCAAGTCTCCTTGATTTGCTTACATGTTGATTTCCATTGTATAAGATGTGGTGTTTCTGGCCTCCATCATCCTTGGGGCTTTAGTCATTGGCATTATTTTCTGAGACCCAAAGAAAATTCTTCCTTTTCTTACATAAATTCAGTTGTATGTTTGGATATCTGAATTCCTTTGAAAATACATGGACACGTCTTCCCAAATGGTAAGGAAGAAGGAAGAAAACCCATAACTTCTTTTTTTTTGCATGGCATAATTGCTTTTCCCATTGACATATAGTTTTGAGATTCTCACTCTCGGAACAAGGTAAAGAGTAGCTTCTGGCTTCCTTTGGAATCTCTCTTCCCAGTCAATTTCAACCCTTTCCATTGTTCTTCCTATGAGGGGATGATCCCCTACCTGCCTAACAGGAAGAAGCCCACTACTAGCCAAGCTGCTAATGTAGATTCCAGCTGGGTTTCCACATGACTACAAGTCCTACTCATGTCTGCTTGATCTCTAACAGATCAACATGCTCCAGCTGATCTGTCCCACTCAATTCCATAAATATGTACTGAGCCCCTACTAAGTGCCAGGATCTCTAGGTACAAAGTCGAAT
This sequence comes from Phacochoerus africanus, assembly GCF_016906955.1. Taxonomy (NCBI): domain Eukaryota; kingdom Metazoa; phylum Chordata; class Mammalia; order Artiodactyla; family Suidae; genus Phacochoerus; species Phacochoerus africanus. The sequence continues at coordinate 17,047,617 of NC_062553.1, read as the reverse complement.
TACACATGTATCTTGTCCTCCAGGGTAGATGGACACATAAGCCATGGCAATGAAAAGTGATGAATTTAATAGTACAATTGAGCCCGCACAAGATGTCAGTGATTAAATCTGGTGAGCATGGGATCGAGAAAAGATGACCTTGAGTTGTCTTTGGAAAGATAAATAGGAATACACCAGGCAGACAAGGGGGCATGCCATGAACTTAAAAGTGAATGTGTCACACCAGGTGTGCAGAAAAAGGGGAATGATCGCTTTCTTATATCCTCTGTAATTGCAGCCTATGATCACATTAGTCTTTTTGGCAGCCACAACACACAGCTGGCTCACAGAGGGCTAAAGCCACTATCTTTCTTGCATTGTTTTGCCACATCAACCCTCATCATTCATACCATCATTCATTATTCTTTATCAAGGAAGCAAAAGCAAGCTCTGAGCTCCTTTGGCTGTCCCTCCTTGATCACTGCTCCTTGGTCCTGGAAAAAAAAAAAAAAGCCTGTCTCTTCCACACTCAGTATGAAAATCACTTCACCAGTTTCCCCTCCTCTCCTCCTCACACATCTCCTTCAGTGATGATATGCTCCAAGCTTTGCAGGAGACAGAAATCATCTTTCCACAAGTTTTATGGAGAGTTAGAGGCAGCTTCTACCCAGCTGTTGTCCAGTGTTCTCCGAAACCAAACAAAGGAAAAGAAACCAAAAACATGTTTGCAAAAATCAAATTAAAGCCAAGCTCTGATGGAGTCGCAGCTATCTACGCCCATATGGGCTGCCTGCCAAGAATGTTTTTAATGTAATAATCGCTCATCCATAGACCCATAATAATTGATATTTGCAATTCGATAATGCTGCTTAACAATTTTTTATTTGTTTCCAATCTCTCTGCTTCCCTCCTCACCTCATCTGCCCAACAACCCCCTGTGTCAGCACATTCATGGCTCTTAATGACCCTCTCAGCTGCTACTGATCAAAGTCAAATTTTAATTATGAGTCTAATTTTGAAAGTTTGCTTCCTTTTAATCTGAACTTTTATAAGGGAGTCAAATGTGTGCTTGCAACAACTCACAGGAAACATACCAAGCTCTAGGACTACTTAAGCACAGGCAGCCAACTAGTTTTGAGCTTCATGCTCCCTACCAGTTTGTATCTACCTGGTGGTTATGCCTATAGAATGTAAAATACATAACTAATGACTGCAGTCTTACCTAGGAGACAGGGATAGTGCAATCAAGATGCAATTGTGTGAGCACAGAACCTTACTCTCATCATTTGAGAATGGCTGCTTTTTCTGCCATACTCTTCTCTCTACACAGTTTGGTTTGAGCCCACCTCAAGTTTTCTCTGCTCCTTGGCACTATTACCACTATCCCTTCAAGAATATCTTACTTTAGTCTTTGGAAATCCTAACCATTCTTACAAGACTTCAAAAACTCCATCTTTATTCCATTTTGTTGTTGTTGTTGTGGTTGAGCCCTCCCAATAAAAAAGACCTCACTCTGGACATCTCAGAGCCCCTATTATCATCAATAATACCAACAAGTAATCACGATGATAATAGCATTTATTGAGTGTACACTATATTGGTGCCTAGGAAACATTATCTTACTTTATCCTCCCCAAAATTCTGTTGTGTGCTATTTTCATCCCCACCTTATAGATGAGGAATCTGAGTCTCAGATACATTAAAATATGTTCAAAATCTAGTAACCATTTAGTGGTGCAGTGAGAATTTGAATGCCAAGTCTACCACAGCAAACCACAAGCATTTATATGCCTCCCACAAGCACAAAAATAATCTCAATTAGAATGTAAGCTTGTACAAGAAAGAAATTATATCTCATACTTCTTTGGATTCTCTAATGCTCACAAAGTTTTCATTTAATAAATATTTTTGGATGGGATGACTCCCTCTCAAAATGAATGCAAATATATTTAGAAATTTGCTCATGATGTGGAATATGTAACTTTTAAAATATTATTTCTCTGCTTCCCAACAGTATCTTTAGAAATTTGGCACTTCAAAAAGACAACAAAAGTGCTACCTAAATAGCACCACAGCAAACCTTTAATGGAAAGATAAAAGCACAGACTTAGGCATCAATAATGCCATCATTACACAGCAGTAAATAAGGACTTGATATGTGGGCACTACCATGCTAGCTGCTGTACATGACATTAAGATGAAAATAATTATTCTTGCCATCAAAGGAGTATTCCATCTATTTAGGGGCACACCAAACTCCCCCATATTTCCTTTTGCTAATCCAGATAGCCTTCTGAAAAGGTTAGATAATGATAATGACAGTTTTTTTGTTGTTCTAGAGATTATTTAGTTGAATAGTGTGTGCATTTGGAGTGGGATCCAAAGGGAGAACTCAGTGCTTATAAATAATGGAAGGAGAATTCCAGATAGACTCTGGACTAAAACAAGAAGACAGCAAGAGAGAGAAACTGTCAGTAGCAATGTCTTAGGAGAAAAAAATAAATGTGAGCTCTGAATTGTAAGTTGTTCAATGGGGCTGCAGTGGAGGGGGTTCATAATGTATCCTCTTCTATGAAATCTTCAGTAGGGTCCACACTGATCACTTGTAATTTTATGCATGTGAACATTTCTGTGAAATAAAAGCATGTTTAATTTTACATCTGTGTCAAAGCACTGCAGTCCAAGGGGCGCGTGGAGGGGCCCTGATAGATTCGCCAAAGAAAACAGTGGAAAACGGTTGTCCTTCAAGATGATCACAGGGTTGCAGCCCACCCCCACTCCTTCATACCATATCTACCCTTAGTCTCTTCTTCCTGAATTTGTCTTCCTGCTCTTTTATCACTGGGCTAGTGCCCTAACCCCGGACCCCGTTGTTTTGGTGGAATTCCCTTTTAACTTCTTGGCCCCAGTACTCAGTTGAATCATGTCTTTCAAATATCTGTACCCATCCTGAACCTCAGGATTGATCTTATTTGGAAATGGGGCTTTTGAAGACATAAAGTCAAGAAAAGATGAGGTCATACTGGATGAGGGTAGGCCCTATTCCAGTGACTGATATCCTTGTAAGAAAAGAGAAATTTAGGCAGACACTCAGGGAGAGCTCTAAGTGATGACGGAGGTAAAGATTGAAGTGATGTGTCTATAAGCCAAGCAATCCAAGACTGCCAGCAACTATCAGCAGCTAGGACAAAGGCAATAGAGCAGACTGTCCCTCAGCAATTCCGGGAAGAGCCACACCTGCCAACACCTTGATTTTAGACTTTCGACTTCCAGACCTATGAGAGAATAAATTCCTGTTTTTGTGAGCTGCCCACATAAAGCAAGCCTAGGAAATAATACAGACTCTTATTTTCCTAACCGAAAGTCAGGGATCCTCCAATACTCACTGAGAGAGTCTTCCTCTGTCCCATGTCTGAGAGTCCAGTTCTAGCCAGATTTGCCCTAGGAGGTGAGGTGAGACTATTCAGCAGAGATCCTTACAGAATTTTCTTTTTCTTTCTTTCTTTCTTTTCTTTCTTTCTTTCTTTCTTTCTTTCTTTCTTTCTTTCTTTCTTTCTTTCTTTCTTTCTTTTCTTTCTTTCTTTCTTTCTTTCTTTCTTTCTTTCTTTCTTTCTTTCTTTCTTTCTTTCTTTCTTTCTTTCTTTTTCTTGTCTTTTTATGGACACACCCATGGCATATGGATATTCCCAGGCTAGGGGTCAAATCAGAGCTATAGCTACCAGCCTATACCACAGCCACAACATGCAGGATCTAAGTCATGTCTGTGACCTACTTTGCAGCTCATAGCAATACCAGATCCTTAACCCACTGAGTGAGGTGAGGGATTGAACTTGCATCCTCATGGATGCCAGTCAGATTCATTTCAGCTGAGCCACGATAGGAACACCATATTTCTTTTTTCTTGAGATCCTGACAAGGGAAAACCCTAAGATGTATTTTTTCTATCACAACCCTTTCTGATTTTCTATATAATAAGAGCTCAGGACTCTTTGGAGGTTTAGGGCTTCTGAGTGATCAAATCACTACAGGAACTCCATAACCCGTCATGTTACCAGACAGTTAAGTACAACGTGGCAAACTTCATTTATACTTGAAAACACAGATGATAGGACTGTCACTGTCCACAAACTCATATGTGTTCATCTATACGCTGTAGACAGACAATAAATACATATTGACCTAGAATATGGGTGTTCTCTGCCATGTGGGCATTTCCTTAAATGACCTGTCCAGGAATTTTTCCACGAGGTAAGCACAAGGCGAATACGATGCTGGTCTGATAAGTGACTCCCTTCACCCATTTGACAAATATTTTTAAGTACATATTGGGAGACACGGAATTAAGGACTTAATTATTAAAAAAAAAAAAAAAGACACAGGACTCAGGGTATGGTTAAGAAGAAAGAAGCACAAGCACCCATTTCTAATACACAGAGACAAATGTTAGGGCTTGGGCCCCAGGAATTCATAGATGTCACTGAAGTTTCATAGATTTGGGAATGAGCTGAAGACTTTTCCACAAATTTAGATTGTCAAGTTTAATTGTTTGTTTGGTGGGTGAGTCTAGCTAACTGCCCAACATTAGCATCTCAGATTTCCCTATTCTCTATTCATCTTGTGTACATAGTTACTCTAGTGAGTGATAAAACTTTTGTTTCTTTGAGAGAAATGATCCTCCAGTGAGAGATAAAACTTTAGTGTGAGCTGAAGACGTATATAACTTGCCTTGTGCGTCTAAAGACTCCAAAACACCAACAGGCATGGAATTTAAGAAAAACTACGTCACCTAATCAAATATTGTCATTGTAGAAAATGGAGACTTTAGACCGCAGATAAGTGGCAAAGGTTCACTTTAATGAAAATGAGAGAGAGAGATGTTTTGAGCACAATCAAGTAATAAAGATCTGATGCTTCATTGTTTGGGGGTGAGAAGTTTGTAAAAGCATTGGTAGACAATATCCACCAGCCTCTCTTCCTTATTCTTATTGGTCTTCCAGAAGAAGGTCAGACAGGGGATTCATAACAGTAAGACAAAGACAATAGGCAAATGTGGCTTAACTCTTCCTGTCCTCTGTATTTTCAGAACTGTCTTTCCTTAAGAGGCACTTCTGTAAGAAACCCTATCACGGGGAGGCAGAGCTGGACAGCCCCTGCTGCCTTTGCCTTCCACTCAGTGGATAAGTATAATTCAGCAAAAGCCAGTCTTAGGACCTCAGTTGAGGCACAGACACCCAAGCTGCACCTCCAAACACTTTTATCAGTCACAAAGGTGATCCTGTGCTTTCCATCTTTCTAACGCCTGCATTTCCTTCTCAGTGGGCTCCAAATTCAGGAAGGAAAAAATATCAGGTGTGATTCATCAATGCCTCAGACACTCCTTACTGACTCTCTTCTCCACTGTCCACTGGGATTGTTCCCTTATTATCTCCTAAACTCTGCAGCCACTCCTGACAGGTTTCCAGTTTAGGAAAAACTTTAGGCTACTTTTCATGTTGGGAAACTGTGTTCAACTCCGTGGGCTCTCCTTTTCCACTGAGCACTGGGCCATGCTACAAATGTGACTCTGTGGCAGTTCCATTCTGCCTTGAGTAGCAATTACTTGAGTATTTAATCTTCCCTGCTAAGTCTTACCCACATACCACCAAGCCATCTGTTTCTACCTCACCACCTTCTTCACACGACTGAACTTCAAGTCCAGGGATAATGGGAACTCAATCAACTTTGCAGTTTCTCAGGCATTTGTGGCAAGGTTGGTTGCAAGGGAGTATCTTTGGAATCTATGTCTCATTCATGAAGAATCTTTATTCTGACACCCCTGTGTCCCACTTCCTAATTTCAAGGTAAAAATACCATCACAAGTCCAATTAACTATTCAAATATCCCTATGCCTATATTAGCAGTGAGTCTGGGGTTCTCCTCTGGGGGCTCACTTTCATCACAGGCTTCAATTAGAGGGAGGTACTCACCTAAAGATACGGTCAGTTCTGCTTCCGAATGGCAGTGAGAGAGAGAGAAATGAAAAATCTTGCCAATCACAGAGCAACATCTGATGATTCCCATCACTCATCCACCCTCTGTCTTTATGGAAAATGTAGTAGCTTTGGGGAACTTGGGATTCTTTTCTGTCAGTTCGGTTGGGACTATCTCAAACTATCAAAGAGGTTCTAGTTACAATCCATTCTTCTAAGAGATATGTTGGCCACTATGCAAATTTGCCTGCCACAGATTTGTTTGATCAGCTCTACATTAGGAGGCGGTAGTCTTGGTCAGGACTCAAAATATTCAGTCCCACACAAATGCATCCACATTCATCTCACAGTTGCGAAATGAACTCTACCCTTAAAAGACAATGGTGTTCTAAACGCACTGACTGGCTCCACTAACGAGGCAATTCACAACCTCTATAGCTACAATCTAAAATTAAGTAAAGTACTTTCTGCTGGTTAACAAAGTGATTCAGTTATACATGTACACACATCCATTCTTTTTCAGATTCTTTCCCCATATAGATTATCACAGAATATTGGGTAGAGTTCCCTGTGCTATACAGCAAGTGCAACATTGTAAATCAACTGTACCTCAATAAAATCTTTAAAAAATGAAAAATAATAAATTTGCAGCACTATGGATGGACCTAGAGATTATCATACTAAGTGAAGTAAGTCAGAGAAAGACAAATACCAGATGATATCACTTATATGTGGAATTTCTAAAATGGTACAAATAAACTTATTCACAAAATGGAAACAAACTCACAGACTTTGAAAACAAACATGGTTATCAAAGGGGAAGGGTCAGTGGAGAAGGGAGGAGGGGGGTTTGGAAATGACAAAGGCACACTTTTGTATAAGTAATCGATGATCAATGGAGACCTGCTGTATAGCACAGGAAAATCTACTCAATAGTCTGTGATAACCTATATGAGAATGGATATGTGAATATATCTGGCTGAATCACTTTGCTATACAGCAGAAATTAACACAGTATACATCAATAAAATTAATTTTTCAATAAAATTAATTTTTTAATTAAAAAATAAAGTTAAATAAAATAAAATAAATTACACCTCACCAAGCACCTCACTAAAATTACTTGTGTCCAAAAAATATATTTATGCATCTGTTTATTTGCCAATGCAGAGTTTAGAATTTTTTTTAAAAATACAAATGCCTTTAGGAAGGGCATATAAACTCCTGTTCTTCAGAGGATCTAAGAAAACGTGGAAGCACAGCTTTCTGCCTGGCCTCTGCAGGCACTTGAGTTTGATTTATGGTCCATAAGAGTAGTTACCCCCCTGGGGGTATGAGTATGAAAACACACACACACACACACACACAACCATGGAGCTGGGAGAAAGCATAACATTGACAATATTGTATGCTCCTGCTATTGATCCTAGAGCTCTTTTAGCAACTTGTCCTCTGAACAGTCACAGGTAAAAGGATGAAAATGGAAGCTTATCTCCATAGGGAGAGAAAATTTCCCCATAGTCACCCACAGGACTGAGGCTCTTTCCTGTCATGCATGTTATTGTGATGATCAGATTATCTGTTGAAAAGTTTAAAAGTCTACTCCTTGGGATGTACGGAAACAGGTCAGTCATTGCTCATGAGAACCACCTACAAGGCATGGGTAGCCTGAAAAATGATAAACGGGAACCAGGCTCCCCCACCACTCCCTTCTTCTTCAGAGAAGGAAGCTCTGTTTTCATCTGTTCTACATATAGGTGGTCCCACAAGGAGAAAATGAAGCAGATGGGAGAATCATTTATGAGTTAAAATAATTTTTTAAATACTCTTTTTAGAGAATGCTACACTCCATTTATTTTGCTTAAGTGACATTGAAGATGTCCTTAACCTCAAGTGTGCATTAAAATCACCTGGGGAGATTTTAAAAAATGATGTCCGGGTTCAACCTCCAGAGATGCTGATTTTTAACTCATCTGGGGTGTGACCTGAGCATTGAGGATTTTAAAGTTCCTGGGATTCCTATGTACAGCCAGGGTTGAGAAGCCCTGCAGGCGAGGGAGAAGGACAGATTTTGGAGTCACAGAGATAGAGTGTATTCTTTGACTTACCTCTAACTGTCCATATGCAAGCTTATTGCATAAACTCTCAGATCCTCCATTGTATGCATCTATATACATTTATGAACGTATATGCTATTATTCACTTGCACCTCTTTTGTCCTCTAAATAACTTCAGGTGCCTTAAAGAACTGCATATAGTATGGCAAGAAATTTTAGAAAAGAAAAATGAAGCAAAAGTGGAATATTCCCTAATAGTTATCAGATAGATGTCTACATTTCCTGAATCTTCTTAGCAGTGAGTATAAGTAAAGAGGGACACACAACTGTTTGCACAATCTACAGCTCCCATAAGCCACCAACTGCTCAGAGAATCCCTAGCAACAGAGTTTCGTTATGAGGTTCCCTAAAGAGATTGCTGTGTGATGTGATAAACAAAATCCTTAAAGCCATTGTAAAAATAATAAAGAGCTTGAAGGGCAGAGCCTCTGTTTCCTACCTATAAAATACATAGATTGCTAGTACCTACCACATAACAAGTGTCACCTTGCTCCTTAGCAACAGAACCCTGGAGCAACAATGTGTCCAGATATGGAGGAGGGAGAGAGAAAGAAACCAAGAACCGGAACAGGATGGAAATGACAGAGAAGAAGGAGGAAGAGGAGGAGGAAGGAAGAGGAAGAGGAGGGGAAAGAGAGGGTAGAAGGAGAAGAGGAAGGAGAAGAAGGAGGAAAAGAAGAAGAAGGGGGAGGAGGAGAGGAAGGGGAAGAGAAGGAAACGGGAAGGAGAAGGGGGAGAAGAAGAAGGAGGAGGAGGAGGAGGGCAATGAAGAAGAATGAAGGAGAAGGACAAAGAAGAAGGAGAGAAACAGGAGGAAGAGGAGGAGAAGGAGTCCTATGTCTCCTCCATTCGCTTGCAGATGGTTGTAGACAATGGCATGTAAATAGGAGTTGTTAATGACCAGATTGTCAAGGAAATCTCTTTAAAGGGAGCTGCCCTAGGTGGAGAAAGTGTTCTTGTTCTTCTCCCTTTCCACTTATGACAAGGACATAATGGCTGGACTACAGCAACCTCAGGACTACAGGACCACAAGGAAAAATAAAAAGAATTGCAAAAACGTTGTCCTGAACAATGAGCCTGGAAACTACAGCCAATGACCCTTGGATTCCTGATAACATTGAGCCTTTGCCACTGACATCATTTTGGTCAGGTCTCACCAACTTGCAGACAAACTCAATTCTTAACTAATATAGGGACAATTATATCTTAAAGTCTTGTGAAATTTGAAATCAACATAAGCATTTCTTAGTGTTAATTATGTTATACATCCATTCCTTCAGAATATATGAAATGCCTCCTCTGGTCCAGGCACCATTCTTAGTGCTGGAAAACACAACCTGGCCCTCATAGGGCTCATATCATACTGAAACATTACATCTGTTTACCCAAATATTTCCTGTTTTAATCCCTATTTATGTTTTTTGTTTGTTTTTTTGTTTAACTTTTCAGCTTATGCAACATCTGTGATTCACCACTTTCTATGGCTCATTTTTAGCATTAGATCCATTGCTCAAATAGGGTTTGCATGTATGTGTGCATTTGCTATGTAGGTACTGATTATACCTAACCTATAGTCTCTATTCTCAAGAATCATGGATTTTGACCGGAAGAGATCATTTGAATGAATAAGCAACAAACTCAGAAAGGCCAGACAGACAATAATGCTAGCAGCTAAGATCTACCTAACATTATATGCCATGCATTTTTCAAGCATGTCACAGAAATTATCTCATTTATCCCTTGCACTAAATTCTCGAGAGAGTGTTTAATATTTTCTTCATTTGCACCCTATGTAAAGTGCTCCAAAACTTATAACTCCTAAGTGGTAGTGCCAGGTTTCAAACCCACTGAGTCTAGTACGGGAGCTCGTGTATCCCACCCTTACTATACACAGGGTTGTAACCAGAGATATCAGGAAGAAGTGATGACAGCCATCAATGGGAAAATTATTCCAAACCCTCTTCATTCATGGATCTTCTTCTATAAGTTAAACATTGGTTGAGATACAATCAGTTCTATTAGAAAACAAACAAAAATCATCCGTCAGATTGGTCATCATTTACAGTCACAGTATAAGTAATCGCTGTGACGGAGGCAAAGGTTTTGTGTGGAGAATAAGGGAAAATGCTTTCAGTATCGTTTTAGTATCTTAAGTATTTGCAGGCAATGAAATTAGACCATATTCCTCAGTAATCCACCCAGCGGCTGAGAAATCTCACCACCCCTAACTCTTCCCCTGCTCTTCCCAAATCAGTTGCAGAACAATTAACCTTCTGTTGTCTTTCTCCTCCTGGAGGCCTACGTGACAACTGGTTTTTAAAAATCTGTTGGCATTTCCTTTCCTCTTCCCCCTTAAAAATTAGGTGTCAGAATGAGGGTCCATGAGGCACTGCCCAAATTTGGCGAGATGTGAGAGGCAGAGACCGGCATGAAAAACCAGAACTGTATTTCAAGGACAGCTCTGCTGGGAGGGAATCATTTGCAGAGAGTGTTGTCTCTAGTGGGAGAAGGACCCACAGACCCACCCCTGATAGAAACCCTTAGACACAGGCTGTGATCATGCTTTTCATCCTGAGGGCTCTTCACGTTCATAAACCCCAGCGAGCCAAGCTGAAGTATGGTTCATTTCTCTTTAAGAGTAAAGAATATGCTCAGCTTCACACCTTCACACTTTGGGAAACAAAAAAAAAAAAAAAGAAAATGAAGCTATCATCTCTTTTTTTGGAAGTAAGTCAATCTGTTGTGTAAGTGTGTTGTGCCTATTACAAATAATAGCCACCATTTACGAGGCATTTATTTCTGGCATGTACCTGCCACTGTCCTCGGTGTTCTGTGAGCTGTAGTTTCTCATTCAGACTCTCAACAACCTCATGAGATGGGGTCTTTTGTATACCCTATTTTACAGATGGGAAAAATGAGGCTGTGTGCTGTGGAAAACCGTTTGGTGGTTCCTGAAAATGTTAAAAATAGATTTGTCACATGACACAGCAATTCCACTCCTAGGTTTATATCCCCAATGACTTGAAAATGGGTATACAAACAAATATGCCTACACAGACGTTTATAGCAACATTATTCACACTAGCCAGAAGATGGAGCACCCCAAATGTTCATCAGTGGATGACTGAGTAAACAAGTGTGGTGCAGCCATACAACACGTTCTTCAACCACCTAAAGGAACAAAGTACTGATACGTAGGAATACAATATGAAGGAACCTCAAAAACATTGTGCTCAGTGAAAGAAACGCGATACAAAGCATAACATATTGCATTATGCCATCTGTATGAAATATCTATCAAGTAAATCCATGAAAGCAAACGTACATTTGAGGGTTGCCAGGGGTTTGGGGAGGGGGAGATGGGAAGTAACTACTTAACGGGTACAGCATTTCTTTTTGGATGATGAAAATGTTTTGGAACTAGATAAAGTTGATGGTTATACAACAATGGTGAATGTGCTAAATGGCCACCAAGTTACATATTTTAAAATGGTTCATTTCATGTTATGTGAATTTCACCTCAAAAAATGATAAGAATTTTTAACATGAGATTTCACGTCTGTGGTGGCCATGGAGGTGCTCACTCGGCTCAGGCTCAAGAGGACTTGCTGCAGGGGAGGGAGCTGGCTGACAGCCTCCAGCTGCTGCAGTATTTATGCCCCAATGCCATGCTCTCCGTGGGATGTTTCCAGTCAATGATCGGGCACAGCGAGTGCTAGAGCTACACCATTGCTGCCCAACACAGGACTCATCGTGCAGGTGAGCTTTGCTTACAACTGAGCTGCAGGCTGAAGTTCCTCCCACTTGCCTCTAGTTCCCACTCTTCTTTAACACATCAGACTTGTACTTCATGTCCCCACCTACTCCTGCTCCTTATCACTTATCCATCACTGGAAAGTCCCCCTAATGGCAGTCTAATCACATCGTGGTGTCTGCTTCTTAGAGAAACCAAAATGACACAGTAAATAAATTGCCCATGGTTACACAGAGAGCTGATGGCAAAGCTAAGACTCTGTGTCCATATTACTAATCTTTATCAATGGGACACAAATGCAAGATAACACATATTTGATGATGAGCACTACCTCAAGAGGGTTTTCATGTTTTCCTGGTGGAGCAGTTCCGATTCTTTCATTAAATAGCTGTCATTTTGAGCAAATTGCTTATCTTCGTGTATCTCTGTTTTTAAAAATGTAAAAAAGAAAGTTCACCCACTTACAGTTTGAAAACCCCTTCTCCCTCATGTGTTCATGGCTGAGCTCATTAGTCCATCCCCAGCCCTTTCTCACCTTAAGGCTCCAGGCATCTATTCTAATCGATTAGAGCTGGGCATAGGTATAAGATGAAACACTTTCCTCAGATACAGACAGACAGACAGCTTAAGGCGACTAAATCATCACACTCTTTTTGACCTTTGTACTGCACAGAGCCCTGAGTTCTCCAAGCAAGACATTCACTCCTCCCTGTTCAGCATCCTTACCACCGTAATCAGCCTAACCCAGGACACCCAGATGAAATGATCTTACCCTCCTTCTATATTTACATCAATCCACACCAGATGCCCCATCTCCCAGGGCATGCACATCAACCTACAATTCTGGAAATCTTTTCATATGACTCCATCTCCCATTTCTCCCCATGAGCCTTCTAGAATTCACGGTCCATTGTCAGCAAATCCCTTCTTTTAAGGGCATTCTGTTCCGCTTCTCTTACTTACTCTAACTAAAATCTTGGGCTATGCTAAAGATCCAGGGTAGCCCATAGAACTCTTAAGTATGCCTTCCTTTCTCCCCCATAAACCTTATGCCATAGAACCTAGGGTATGGTGCTGTCTTTGCACCTCCTAGCAATGTCTAGGCCATCCTTTCTTCTCTTCATTGAAATCCCCAGCTTTGAACTTAGCTCAATCAGACTGTACAATGATTATCACCCACCTTTTTTTTTTTTGATTTTGTGTAGTTTATTTATTTTTTTTGAAGTAGTGAGGCAGATTTTATTGTTAAAATATTAATATTTTCAAGTAGCCAACAAAGATGTTTTCACTAATTCTTTTTTTTTTTCCCACTGTACAGCAAGGGGGTCAGGTTATCCTTACATGTATACATTACAATTACATTTTTCCCCCACCCTTTCTTCTGTTGCAACATGAGTATCTAGACAAAGTTCTCAATGCTATTCAGCAGGATCTCCTTGTAAATCTATTCTAAGTTGTGACTGATAAGCCCAAGCTCCCAATCCCTCCGACTCCCTCCCCCTCCCATCAGGCAGCCATAAGTCTCTTCTCCAAGTCCATGATTTTCTTTTCTGAGGAGATGTTCATTTGTGCTGGATATTAGATTCCAGTTATAAGTGATATCATATGGTATTTGTCTTTGTCTTTCTGGCTCATTTCACTCAGTATGAGATTCTCTAGTTCCATCCATGTTGCTGCAAATGGCATTATGTCATTCTTTTTTATGGCTGAGTAGTATTCCATTGTATCACCCACCTTCTTAATCACTAGACCTTAGTCACTTCTCATTCCTTTTCTCTATTTATTTATTTATTTATTTACTTTTTAGGGCCACACCCATGGCATATGGAAGTTTCCAGGCTGGAGGTGAAATCAGAGCTGCAGCTGCCAGACGACGCCACGGCCAAAGCAACTAGGGATCCGAGATGCATCTGTGAATTATGCCACAGATCACAGCAATGCCACATCCCTGACCCACCTCTTTGAAAGAGGCGAGGGAGCAAACCCGCATCCTCATGGGTACTAGTTGGGTTCATTTCTGCTGTACCACAATGGGGACTCTAATCACTTCTCATTTCCTAACAAATTCAGTGCCTGGCTCATTATTAGTCTCCGATATTCCTCCTGTCATTGACTTTTGGTGATTTTTCATACTCACATAGACAGTTCTTTTATTACTCTGAGTTAGATGTTTCTCAACCTTCCCTCTCCATGATGAAGTCTAACTTAACTTCAGCCAATCAATCCTTAGGCTATATCCTGCACTTCATCATCACCATAATCTTCATTTCAAGTATCGTCTTCTCATACCACATTTCCTCTCTGTGCAGCTTTGTCACTCTTGTGACATGACTCAAATAGTCAACGAACCCCACATGCAGCAGTAAAACATTGATTCCAGCACTTACTCTTCCCTTTTCCTCATTTCCCCACCATTCCCAACTTAGATTCCATGGCTCTTTGCAAAGAGGCTCAAGTGCCTTCCCTTCTCTTCCTCCATTGTGATTCCCTTGCCAAACCCCAATCTTGAATAAATGCAGTTCTCCACTTTCTCTGTGCCTGCACCAGGACGATTAAACTTAGCTGCAGAAAAGCATACACAAATACTCACTCTTGTCCATCACAATCATTACCATGGCTCTCAAGAGGGTCCTTAAAGCTGGCTGACAGTTCCCAGTTTGGTTTTTCCTCCCATGATTCCAGCTGGTGATGTTATACCTTTCCTTTTAAATTTCAACACCTCCTGCCTCATCCTTACTCTCCACAATGGCATCACTTCCAGGTGCACTGAGAAAATAGAAGCAATCAGAAGAGAACTTCAAAACCCTCCCACTAATGCACTTACACACACACACTCCTTTTTTCTTACTCCCATGTTGTCCCACCTCAATCTGATTTTTACATAATGATTATTTATGTCATTACTTCTTTATTGTTTTGTCATCCATTTTCACCTCTAGAGTCTAATTCCCAAGATAGTAGATATTTATCTTTGTTCATTGCTCTATCCTGTGCACCAGAGCAATGCCTGGCATGTAGTAGCATTTATTAAATATTTGCTAATCATATAGCCATTATGTTGTTTAGACACAGCTCGTGTCTTCAATCACCAAGCAACCATACTTTGTCTCCCATTGTCCTTTTAAACCCACTCTCATTGTTCTAGTACTGCCAGGAGCCTCTGCAGAACTCATGATTTTGGGGGTGGGTGTCTTTCTTCAGTTTACAATTAGTTTTTTGTCACTTTTAAGCCAAGAACACTGTCTCAGTTCAGTAATTAAAATGTGTAGTTCTATGTAACAGTATATCTTCAATTAAAGCTTCTCCTTCACCTTTGGCTCAGACTTATCCCTTTCCTGGTGTTTCCCCCCTTCTTTTCCCTCTTTCCCAATTTGCTATCCAAGGCTCCTGATGCCTTCCTCTCAAATCGAACATTGAGTGAAGTAAGAGGAGAAGGTTAAAGAAGGAGGACATTTCTTATTAGCTGACTATCATGTTGACTTGTCATTGACTCTTTCTGATAATTCTTATAATTCTTTTAAGAATCATTTGATGTCCTTCCAACACTGAGGTTCTAACCTGCAGTTTCATAGATGGGATGAATGTGTCTCCATTTTGGTTGACTCTTACTCCCTTCCTCAAATCCTAGGAATCCAATAGCATCTCCCGGTTCTCTCTGCTTAGATATGCCCACCTCGTTTGGATAAGACTTTAGACCACTCCATGCAGATGTCCCTTGTGTGTAGCTGCATGGATTCATATAAAATACTCATTCTTCCTTTACTCTCACAATCTCTTAAGTGCCTGCTGCCCAGTGCAGCACTTTCGCCTTTGTTCTACCAAACTGGTCATTCAGCTAGCCAATTCTGGCTATAACTTGACAACAAACATGAGTCTCTAAGTAGCCATGTCAAAATAGATAGAAATTTGATACTTAATATATCCCAGTAGCATTTGAACTGCTTTAAATATATTCACTTGTTTAATCTTCTACCAGCCATGAGAGGTAGTTATTGTCATCATGTCTATCTTACAGATGAGGAACTGAGGCATCTCCTTTGTGGCAAGTCCTGGATGCTGGGTTCCAGTGTCACACTTTGGGGCATGATTTATAGTATCTTTAGCCTTAGCCAAAATAACCAAACTAATTAAGCAGTAATTCTGGAGTAGTTATAAGGTTCTTTCCAGAACCTGTAATTTAAAATTTTTAAATATCTCTTCCACCTCCATCCATGGTAAGGACTAGGAGTGGGTATAATTTGTGGTGGCAGTGATGGTGCTAGTAGGGGAAGATTGGAAAAGGATTTTGTTGGCCTAAATCCCTAGAGATCAGTATGATTCTAGCCATGACTTTGTAGTTCAGCAGAAGACTAGCTAGTAAGACATAGATGGTATTACTCATGGAACCATGCAGTTATAACTCCTCCCTGGTCTTATTAACAGATGTTTAATTGGACCATTTAAACTTGCACCAAACTGCATGAAGCAAATGAAAGCTTTGTGCCAGAGAGATGAGACATGAAGACCTGCTTTTAAAAAATGTATATACTTAAAACCAAATTCTCAACTGTTTATGCAGCTCTGCTCCCCAAAATTTCCAACATCCTTCTATTGAAAAGATTTCATAAAAGCAGGAACCATGATAACTAGTTGGCAATTTTCTGATACAGAAAAAAAAAAGGCAATAAGAATTTTAGGACAGTATTTTGGTACTTGCTGCTGAGGCATCTCTTGCCTGAAAGGGAAAGAACTGGGGAACTCAACAATGAGTTTAGAAGGATATTTAAATTGGTTTCCTGAACTGGGGTCTGTCACAGACTCTCGGTATCATTTGTTAATGTCCAGCTAAAGAGCATCACCATGACGTAGGAAGAAGGAGAACAAAAAGATATTAAATGTTAGAAAGTTCCTACACCTCATGTCTTGGATTTTGAAGGCTCTTCAGTGCACCTGGAGAGAAGAGTCCCCTGTCTGCCAGTATGCAGCTGTAACTGGTGAGACATCTGTGAACTTGTAATTAAAAGCTAAAGAGAACACATAAAAGTAAGTATGTGGTAGTAAGGTGGATTGAGAAAGATAATGATACCTAATCCTTTCCTTCTATCTCCACTACCATTGTCTTGACTTCGTTTCATTATCTAATTCTTTTCTCTGCTTTCAGCCTTCCCTGTTCTTATCCAAACTCAACTTCACAGCCAGAGTCATATTTCTAAAATGCAAATCTGATCATGTCACTTCTCTGCTCAAAAACTGTTGCTCCCCACTGCCTATAGGCTAGAGTCCAAACTCATTAAAATGGAAGTCAATGCCTTGAAAAGCTGGCACTAACCCACCTTCTGGCCTCATTTCTCAATGTAATATTTCCAAACCCATCATGCCCTCTGCTCTGCAAGCATTTGCACATGCAGCCCTCCTATCTAGAATTTCCTGCAGTTAGGAGAGATCAGTTTCAAGTAACAGAAAACTCAGCTCAGACAGGAAGGAAGCCTATGTATTGGCTCACAGATTAGAAAGTCAAGAGGCCAACAGATTTCAAAGTTGGTTGAACCAATGGTTGATCAGCGTTATCAAGCGTTCATGTTCTTTTCATCCCTCTTCTCTGCCTTCTGTAGTATCTATTTCAGTATTTGGGAGGCTAATCTTGAGGTAACAGGATGAGTTACCAGTCAGCAGTAGCCAGGTCTACATGGGAAGCAGCATATACACTGTGAGGAAAGAATCTTGGAAGAAATCTGGATGCTGAAAGGAGAAACAGAGGGGGAAAATGTTAACCACATCTTTCAGTCCCAGCTCAAGTGCTCCACCAGCTGTGGGGAACACTCCCTATCCTCCAGGCCAAGCTAATAATTTCTTTCTTAATGTTCATCTGACACATTATACATAGATCTGTCATTAGGATTCCTACAACTCATAAAAGTTTTCATGTTGGCCTACTATGTGCTGACTATTTGATATACATAACAGTAAAGCTTTGAAATAGATATTGGCATCTGTTTTACTTAGGAAAAAAACAGTTCTGACACATTACTCTCCCCAAACTCTCTAACTTCTGAGTTCATATTCTTTGTTCTATACTAAGCAAATGAAAACACATTACAAAATATCCACTATATAGCAGTCAAAGAAAGGTATGGTTTCTTTTTTAATTCTGCCACCAGCCTATGCCACAGCCATAGAAATGCCAGATCTGAACCACACCTACACCATACCACAGCTCACAGAAAACTACACCACAGCTCACAGCAACACCAGATCCTTAACCCACTTAGCAAGGCCAGGGATCAAACCTGCGTCCTCACGGATACTAGTCAGATACTTTTCCGCTGAGCCACAACAGGAACTCCCAGAAAGGTATGCTGAATAAATCATAACATATATCACACTGTCTTATATTTATGGGTCTTTCATTCACACCACCTATAAAACTTATAAAAAAAAAAAGGAGTATTTCTTATTCTAGTTGAAAGCTCTCAAGTGTCATGGTTAAAATCATGGGCTTCAAAGACAAACTACCTGGATTAATATTTGAGTGTCTTCACTTCCTGTGAGACCTTAGGCAAATTTCTTCACCTCTGTATACCTCAGTTGCTTCATCTGTAAGATAGGGATAATAATAGTACTTCCATCATGGAGTTGTTGTAAGGATTGAATAAGGTACAGAAACTCAACTGAAACACTGAATAACCTCAGTAAGTATTGCATTTATAGCATTGTTATTTATCTGTTGTCCCATTAGGATAGTGACTGATACAAAGCAAAGGAGTCAATGAAATATGATCAGAGTCATGGGTAAGGCCCTTACCCTGCGGAAGACATTTAACTTTTCCTCACATTTTCCTGTCTTCTGGCTTTAAGGACACAGAACTATTTCATTGATCTGCAAAGCAACCAGGACTTCTTTAGCACCGAACAATGACCCTTTGATGTCCGGTACAGCACAACATGGAGGATTAAAAAAAAAATCATGTTTTAATGAGATGAAATTATACATTGTCTAAAAATAAGGAGATTTCAGTTCCTAGAGTTGCTGTTTTATTTTTAACCATGTGGAGCATTGAGGTGAAATCAGTAGAACTAGATGACTGAATGTGGGGTTTGAGAAAGAAGATGAAATTAAGAATCACTTGCAGTTATTCTGATCCAGTTTGATTTCTATATCTGTGAGTGTGTTTCTATTATGTTCTTTTTTTAGATTTCACATATAAGTAATAAATATAACATCTTCTTTATCCATTCACTTGTTGGTGGACACAAGTTTCTTCCATATTTTGGTTATTATAAAACATGTTGCTGAAAACATTCAGGTACTTGTATTTTTTACATATGTATATATTTTTTTATTACTCAAATGAATTTATCACATCTGTAGTTGTATAATGATCATAACAATCTGATTTCACAGGATTTCCATCCCACAGCCCAAGCACATCCCCCCACCCCCCAAACTATCTCCTCCGGAGACCATAAGTTTTTCAATGTCTGTGAGTCAGCATCTGTTCTGCAAAGAAGTTCCATCTGTCCTTTTTTCAGATTCAAAATGTCAGTGAAAGCATTTGATGTTGGTGTCTCAAGGTACTTGTATTTTTTATAATTAATGTTTTGATTTAACAGAAACCTTCTTTAAAATGGAGTCAGGGGGTCAGAAGAGGAAGCTGTCATGCCCTACCACCACCTGAATTGCAGACCCCCCAAGGAAGAAATATACCTTGCGTCTCCAAACAGAAAGAAGGTTACTACTTTGCTACCCAGCAGGAGGAAGGAAGAATTTCTTCCTGCCTGGCAACAGCCCCACCAATGAGAGATCATCACAATCCTTGATTAAAAAAAAAAAAAAACTTTAATAAAACATGTTATGCTTCCATTTGTTT
Organism: Phacochoerus africanus; assembly: GCF_016906955.1. Taxonomy (NCBI): domain Eukaryota; kingdom Metazoa; phylum Chordata; class Mammalia; order Artiodactyla; family Suidae; genus Phacochoerus; species Phacochoerus africanus. Next base: position 17,027,951 of record NC_062553.1, on the reverse strand, counting down.
ACATTTCAAAACTAAGCAAAGACTTAATACAGTCCATCCTTGGTATCCTCTGAGGATCAGTTCCAATACATGCTATGGGTACTTAAATCCATAGATGCTTAAGTCCCATAGTCTGTCCTCCTTCTATATCTGCTGATAATGCATCTGAGAGTTCAACCAACCTGGTATGCTACTGTAAGCACCGCAGATGTGGGACAGGTAATAGGGAAGGCCAACTTTATATACTACGGTTGACCCTTGAAAAACACAGATTTTAACTGTGTGAGTTCACGTATATGTGGATTTTTTTCAATACATATATTACTATGTATATGGTTGATTGGATCCCTGGATGCAGAAAACTTGGATATTGAGGACCAACTATGGGATATGGGACTTGAGCCTCCACAGAGTTTGATAAAAATAGCAGGTCCTACAATACATACCCTGCCAGTACAGAGGGATGATGGTATAATATATTGCGTATATACGTATATATATTGCAGAACTATAAAGAAAAAAAGGATCATTAATAAAATACTGGATAATACAGAATAGAGACTTTTTGGGCGCATGGTCACATGCAATCAAGGGCCCTTCAAAGATGCTGGTGATTCCTAAACCTTAAACTGGTGAATGGATACAGGGATGTCATTTTATTATCTTTTTAGTTAATATATTTTAGTCCTCTAGATTCTTCTCTTGTATAAGATAGGATGTGTGTGTGTGCATGCAATGTTTCACAACAAAAACAAGGAATTAAAAAAGAGCCTATTGTCGTGGTCCAGGTGACAGTGGTTTGGTCCAAGCTGGTGGGGTCAGATAGGTAACACATCGTGGAGGAAGAAGGGACAGGGGTCTGCGATTGCTCGCATGTAGGAGTGGGAGTGTCAAGAATGACTTCTGAGGATCTGGCATGAAAACTGGGTAGACACAGCATTAGGCATTATTTCTTGAAATGGGTGACTTGGGCAGTCCAATTCAATGAGACAGTGTGTAATCCTAAGTAAATTTGTAATGCCTGTGAGATACCCGAAAGGAGATGGCTTTAAGCAGCTGAGTGTGTAGGTCTTGCTCAGAAGAGAGTCTGAGACTGGAAGACCCAATAAGGAGTCATCAGCACAAAGGTGACATTTCCTACCATGTGAGTGGTGGGGATCAGGGGGCACCGAGAACAGAGGAAGGCTGCCTGTTCAGTGGCTGGTGCCTAGGTCTCTGAGTCAAATCCATCCTCTGCCAAAATGTCTTGAGAAAGTTACTACCCTCACTGGCTTGGTTTTCTCATTCCATGAGAACAAATGCAATTAAGGCCATTGCACAATCCTAAAACACAGTTGGTATGTGATGAAATGTATCTCTTAACTAATATTATTGTATCATCAAAGGGCACAGAAAATGCTGACCCAGTGAACGAGAAGGGAGAACTAAGAAGGTGTCCCTATTCAATTCTGCCCTTTTCCTTCTTGCTGGGGAGAAATATCTACCCTTTTACCAAAACTGCATCTTTTATTCCCAGCCTAAGGCAAGTGGAAAGCAGCAGAGAGAAACCAAGGAAGGAGGAAGGAGGGAGAAAACACTGCCCCACCAGATTATACTGCATTTTAACACAACATAAATCTCACTGCACTTGTCTCCCGCCTATTAGCCTCACATCTTGCTCTCTCTCTCTCTCTCTCTGAGTAGTCGGCCCAAGTCCCTAAATGTATCTGAACCAAGCATAAACTTCATTTTCCTTTCCTCTTTTCTTTACTTTTCATTGAGCTCATCCACCCACATCATTTTCTCTCGATGAAAGCCACCATGCTCATCAAGAAAAAACATTAAGCTCTCAGTTTTATCTGTCACTGGGAAACATTTTCAGATATTTGGGATGAAGATTGCTGAAGAAAAACAAATTGTATTTTCTCCCACCTGCCAGAATGGCTGTTGCTATACCAAATATAATGAAAGATTGCCATCAGGTGTCTAAATGCTTAAGCGACCCAAAGGTCAGAGGATGCCTTATCTGCCATTGCAAAACCTAATGCAAATTACAGACTCATAGAGCTGAGAGAGAGAGAGTAAACAACAGATACAATCATGAAACTCCTTCTTTGTCTTGTCCATATTTTCATGCAAATTTTCAAAAAAATTATAATATAAAATATTTTCTATTAAAAAATGGGAAATTAAAACTCACCTGTTACATCTCTCCTGGCACTGTGTTGTTACATCTTCTGAAATTGAAACATTTTCTAAAATTATTATTATTAGGAATAATCTCTTTTTTTGTAGAAGTTTTAACCAAAAAATCTCACTCCTTTTGAGTGAAAGTGAAAGGATATAAGATATTGAAGTGGTTTTAACTCTCAGGCAATTGCAAGACTATTCTTCAGTTTTAAACACAGTAATTCATTCATGTATTCAAGTACTATTTAGTAAGTACCTACTAAGTGCTAGAGACTGTTCTAGACTCCAGGGAGAAGCAATAGAACAAAGCCGACAAAGTCTCTATATTCTTAGAGTTTATACTGTCATTGGGGGACAGGGAGTTGAAGTGGAGAGGTTGAAAATTTAAAAATAAATATATACATAAACAATTCAATTACTGAAGATGAGAAGAGATTTGAGGAAAAAATAAACAGGATGAAGAATCAACCCTGGGGAACACCCGTGAGTAGAGTGTTCAGGAAAGGGGAAATCCCTCTTAGGAGGCAGTATAGGCTCTAATACCAGAAGGATGGAAATGAGCCCTTCAGGTGACGATGAAGGTGAGGGAATTTCTAGGCAGTGAGAATGGAAAATGCAAAAGCTGTGGCTGGGATAGCACTTGGCATGTTTCAGATCACAAAACAAGCTAGTGCTTGGGATATATAGAGGAAAGAAGTGAATGTACAAGTGCATCTACAAAGCTTTATATGCAATGAGAGGGTTATATTAAAAAGCAACCCATTACCTTTGGTCCCAGGATTCATATCATTGACCGAAACCATAAAACAGCCAGTTTTTTTAAATCAACAAAATGGGTTTATTAAGCGACATCAAAGAATTGCAATTCTGGACATGCAATCTATGGGAACCACAGGCAAGGCTGGAGAACAAGTAAGAGGAACATTCTTTATAGAAGAGAAGGGGGAGTTGGGAGGGGCTGTTGTAAATAAAAAGTCCATTGGAGGAAAGTGGGAGTTTGAAGTGTAGTGGCTTTTCGATGGCTGAGTTGTGACAGTCTCTCATTGGGCTGTTGCCAGGCAGGAAGAAATTCTTCCTTCCTCCTGCTGAGTAGCAAAGTAGTAACCTTCTTTCTGTTTGGAGATTCAAGGTATATCTCTTCCTGCCAGGTCTCCCACTGAAGTGGAGTGATAGGAGGTAACAGACCCCCTTTCTGACCTCTTGACTGCATTCTCAATAAGGTTTCTCCTAAACAAAAACAGTAATTGGAAAAGATACATACACCCCATTGTTTAGAGCAGCATTATTGACAATAACCAAGATATGAAAGCAACCATGGAGTTCCCATAGTGGCACAGCAGAAACGAATCCAACTAGGAACCATGAGGTTTCAGGTTCGATCCCTGGCCTCGCTCAGTGGGTTAAGGATCTGGCGTTGCCATGAGCTGTGGTGTAGGTTGCAGACACAGCTCAGATCTGGCGTTGCTGTGGCTCTGGTGTAGCCCAGCAGCAACATCTCCAATTAGACCCCTAGCCTGGGAACCTCCATATGCTGCGAGTGCAGGCCTAAAAAGACAAAAGACAAAAAGACAAAAAAAAAATGAAAGCAACCTGTGTCCATCAACAGATGAATGGATAAAGGAATGCTATGTATATACACAATGGAATATTACCCAGCCATAAAAATGAATGTAATTTTGCCATTTGCAACAACATGGACAGAGTATGTTATTCCTAGTGATGTAAGGCAGATAGAAAGACAAATATTGTATGTTATCACTTACAAGTGGAATCTGAAAAATAAAAGAACGAATATAACAAAATTGAAACAGACTCACAGATGCAGAAAATCATCTAGTAGTTACCAGTGAGGAAAGAAAAGAAGAGAGGTACGTGTTAAGAGGTACATAACACTATGTATAAAATAAATAAGTTGTAATTTCTATATTGCACAGCACAAGAAATATAGCCAATATTTTATAATAACTTTAGATGGAGTATAATCTATAAAAATATTGAAGCACTGTGTTGTACACCTGAAACTAAAATAATGTTGTAAGTCCTTTATACTTCAATTTAAAACTGTATCCAGGAGTTCCCCCTGTGGCACAGTGTTAATGATATGGCTTGTCTCTGTGGAGGCACTGGATAGACCCTGGCCCCATGCAGTAGGACTAAGGATTCAGCATTGCTGCCACTGTGGCGTAGGTAGCAGTTTCAGCTCAGATTCTATCCCTGGCCAGGGGACTTCCATATGATGCAGTTGCAAGAGAAAAAGAAAAAAATAATAATAAAATAAAATAATATGGCATCCAAAAAAGTAAGTAAGATTTGTGTTTATTAATTTTTACATTCCCCATTTGTGAGCAATCCAAGGAGAAAACTACTGCAAATCTGGTGGCTGTTTTGATTTCTCTTTTTTTGTTGGCTCTGTCCTATGGTTGATCAGGTTTCCCTATGCACTGTTTTATAAATCCCACGCAAAGCTTCTGGCCTCATTTAGGCCTTCAACATTTTTCACCTGGCCCATTGAAGAAGCCCCAGGCTGTGGCATCCTACTGTCACCCTCTCTTCCTTCAGCCTAAAGTTTTTCCACTCTGCTGCAAAGTTAGCTTATTAAGGTACCTCTGACCAGGCTACTCTGCCTCAGACAACCTCAGAAGCTCCCCGCTGTTCAGACTGCTGAACACACGGCAGACGGGCTCTCTCAATCTAGCCACAATTTACATTTCCTGCTTCATCTCCTGTTTTAGTTTCCTAGGGTGGCCCTAACAAAGCCACCTAGGGTGGCTTAAACAAAGTTTACTGTCTCACAGTTCTGGAGGCTAGAAGTCCAACACCAGAGTTGGTTCCTTTTGAGGAGCTGTAGAAGCAGCATCTGTTCCAAACCTCTTTCCTTGATTATGGACTGCTGCCTTCTCCCGATGTCACTTACCATCACCAACCCTCTACGTGTGTCTATGTCCAAATCTCCTCCTCTTGTTAGAATGCCAGTCATACTGGATTGGGGCCCACCCGAATGACCTCATTTTAACTTGATTACCTCTGTAAAGACTATCTCCAGGTAAAGTCTCTTTCTGAGGTACTAGGGGTTACAACTGCTACATTTGAATTTAGGAGAAGACACAATTCAACCCATAACACTTCTGATCTCCCACCCAATATTTTCCCATCCTAGGCTCCGATCCCATTTAATATTCAGTTCCCAGAGTTCCCGTAGTGGCGCAGTGGTTAACGAATCCGACTAGGAACCATGAGGTTGTGGGTTCGATCCCTGCCCTTGCTCAGTGGGTTAACGATCTGGCGTTGCTGTGAGCTGTGGTGTAGGTTGCAGACACGGCTTGTGGCTCTGGCATAGGCTGGAGGCTACATCTCTGATTTGACCCCTAGCCTGGGAACCTCCATATGCCGCGGGAGCGGACCAAGAAACAGCAAAAAAAAAAAAAAAAATTCAGTTCCCCAAATCCTCCTACATCTTTGACACCACCAACTATTTCCTCATTCTTTTCCTTCTGCATGTGGATTATCCTTCATGTCTTATTCCATTTGGTGAAATCTTACTCACCAAAAGAGCCAATCTCAAAAGTTATAACCTCTATAAATCCCTTATTTTCCCCAATACACATATTTCTGCAATGGAAAGAAATGGCCTCACCCATTTGTGCCTTTGTGCCAGTTTGTTTATAACTGGACATGCCAGTGTGATGCATTATATTAATTAGCTTGGGGCATGTCCCATCTTCCCAGACAGAAGGTGGTCAGTTGCTCCATGCCCTGCATGTATTAAATTCTCAATAAATGCTTGGTGGACCACACTGCCTGGCATTGTTTTTAGTCTCTTGATTTTCTTTTTAGAAATATTTTTGTTGGAGACTTCTGACAGTGACAGATGGCATTATCAAAATAATGATGGAGACACGTGATGGATCATATTGTCAGACTCTACAGTTTCTTTTATATATGAAGTATTGACCAGTTGTGTGATTGAAGGAAAATAAAAGTACTATCCATTGGATGAGTGGTTGGACTTGACAAACTTCAAGCTCCCTTCCCCCCCAGCATGTTATGACAGAAATTTCAGTTGGATTTAAATAGCAGTTTAATTGTTAACCCATCCCATACCCCCCAACAAACAATACTTTATTACCCAGCTTTTACATGTGCAATGCAGTGAATGATAACCCAGAACATTAGCAAATGAATAAAGGTGTCCCAAGGTCAACTGAGTCTGACTAAAGCTAAATTCCAAATCTTCCTCTTGAAGATGACAATGATGTCAACATATTAAAGACAGAAAAATCCAGCAGCAAAGAGGACTTTTTAAATCCTTCAACATTTCTCCCACGTGTTCAACTACATAAAATTATATATATATATATATATACACACACACACATATAAATAATGCATAAATTTATTAAAATATATTTGCATGTAAATGTATATATTGTATTAATATGTTATTAAACTCATGTTTTGTATGTAAGTGAAGTCATAAATGTAGGTATGTATATAGATAACAATATTGCAAACAACTGCAAAAATTTCATGGGAAGAAACTAGTGTTCCAGGAGCCTACTTTAGGAAAGGCAGACCCAGTAGCATATGCTGACTCAAATAACCAAAAAAAAGTATGTTTTATTAGAAGTGGCCATTTATATTTCTTTTTTTAATACTCTATGCTTGTATTTTTTTTTCCCACTCCACACATACATGGATTAGAGGGAGTAATATAAAACTCATTTCTCCTCCTAATTCCTCCCTAAAGACATAGCAGCAAGAGTCCTGAACTTCTGGAGACAAAGTAAAACCGGTGATTATAATTTCAAGGTAAAATTGTTAGCACTTAAGGTAACAGATTCTCGTAATATTTGCTCACCAGACATTGTCTGTGATTTTGGAAGAGCTCTACATTAAATCTCTGACTCATGAGGATTTTGCAAATGATGATTGTGATAATCAATTTCATGTGTCAATTTGGCTGGCTCTAGTCCTAGGTTATTCAATCAAACACTAATCTAGGTGTTTCTCTGAAAGTATTTTGCGGATGGGATGTAAGTCCATAATCAGTTGACTTTAAATAAGAGACTTTGTTTTAGATAATCTGAGTGGACCTGATTTAATCCATGGAGACGTCTTAATTGCAGCTGGGGCTTCCCTGATGAAGTGCAAGTTCTGTCTGTGGCAGCAGCTTTCACTTGAGTCCATGAATTCCAGCAGACCCTTACTGATGGCCCATCCTATGGATTCTGGACTTGCCTAGACAGTCCCACAATTGCATAAGCTAATTCTTTGCCATAAATCCCTTAATAGGTATCCTCTGCTGTCTCAGCTCTTCTGACTAAGCCTTAATTGATATCAAGATAATATGTTTTCTGTGGCCACCACCCTACACTTTATTTTGCCGTTTTTGATCAGGAGATTTTGAAGGGCAGGGAGCAAATCTCATTCATCTCATGGGCCCGGTACCCATGGGACTTGGCAAACTCAAGCTCAGTAAATGTACACTGAATGATATAATTAATCAACATAGGCTGAACTCACAGCAAAGGCATATTTAAATAGGCTTTTCTGTGTTTCTGTATGGTTTCATAATAACCCACTGAGGTCATATTTTTGTGGTTTTGCTGATAAAGAAAAAGAATTCTATTTTTCTCTATCCTTCTAGAGAGTGGAAGGAAAATATAAAAGCACCATAAACACAAGCCTTGGGTAATTATTAGGGAAATTACATGGAGCAAGCAAAACAAACAAGATAGTTTCAAGGGTAATAACACTGTGGCATTTTATATAACTATATGCTCTTTTAACGAGAAAGTTTCTTATAATACAATTCCATACTTTTGTGAATAAGACTGATTTTTTAATTATTTTTTTCATACCCTAAAATGCAGGTGTATCATAAGGAAAAACCCAGAGTTTCAAAGGGGCTGTGTTGGTAAGTATAAAGAAAAATAGCGTAATTTTCATCAAATGTATATGTGATAGATGCTGCTCTGGATGGTTTGTATTACCAACAAACCTGTCCTCCCTCAACAACAGGTCAAGTGATTATGATAAAGTGAAAGGGGGTTACGAATGCACGGAGGATGTGTATGTGTGGGGGTGGAAAGGGGGGAAGACGAATAAATGTTACTTGTTCAAGAGAAGAGAAATGAGGAAAATAATTCACGGTGCATATCTACTGTATGCCAGCCTTAGTGATATTGAGAGATAATAAAGTTATCCATGTTACATCATTCAATCTTTACAGTCCAGGGAGATGGGTTTTGTTTGTGATATTTTACAGAGAAGACTCAGAGAGGTTGAATAATTGGGTTGATCACTAGTCAAAGAGATCGTATCGAATACAGGGCCAAGTCCAAGGTTGATGTGCTTTTCCACTATACAAATGTTTCCCTTGCATTTCTATCTTGAATATTTTTATGTTTTATCTTTAATTAATGTATGGGTTTGGTATCATAAATAATTACACCTATTTTCCACACCCATCTCTGAAAAAAGGATAAGAAAATTTAGATGGATAGAGAACAAGTATCCCCTTTTTTATATGCAGAAGTGGAAGAGAGAAGCCAGCTTAGAGGGGCATCTACACATTAGGATTTCACAATACTACTCCCCAAATCAAGACCTTAGGAAGACCCACTGGAGGGAGAATGTAGGTGTGTTTATCAAACACTCTTGCTCAGAACCTTTGGACCACATGACTTTTCCCTTATTGGTAGGAAGAGTCAACTCCAGCCCATCCTTTGGAAACCAGGCTTAGACTCTGATCCATGTGTGCTAGCCCTCTGGAAGAACAAAGCAGAGAACAGCCATGCTGTGGGCAGGAAGATCCAAAGGAAGAAACTGGAAATGATTCACCTGGATGTGTGAGCCTTCTCTCAATCTCAGAAGTCAGAAGAGCCCCACTTCTCCAAAGGAGAGCAGTGAGTGAATGGTGGAGAAAGATGAGAAATATACCATCTAAAATTTTCCCTCCAGGAAGTGTTGTGGAGCCCCACTCCACCAAATTTCCCTGCTAGTCACCAAAATTTAAGGAGTGAGAATTAAGGCCCTTTCTAATATCTTTCAACTATGTCAGTCAGAATGTAACTACCTTCCTGGATGCAGATAAGGAAAGAGTGGGAGGGCAGCTGAGCTTTTCCTTAGGGAAAGCTCTGAAATTATAAAAGATAATATTAATAATAATTCATTAAACACCAAGGCCAGGTTCCACCCCCAGTTACAAAATCATTCCTTAGTCTATGTATCATCCAAAATTTTGCCTAGCAAATTTTTCTACATGGCTTTCCAAAGCTATACAAAGTACATTAGTTTCCTTAGGCTGCCATAACAAATTACCACAGACCACATGATTTAAAACAACAGGAGAAAAACTCCTAAAGAATAGGAGTCTGCAGTCAAACGGTCAGCAGAGCTGTGCTCCCTCTCAAACCTTTCCTGGGAGTTCTTCTTTGCTTTTTCTAGCTTCTGTTGTTTGGCTAGCAATCCTTTAAACTCCTTGACTTTTAGATTCACCATTCCAATCTCTCTCCATCTTTGCATGGATGTCTTCTCCATGTGTATGTTTGTGTCTTTGCCTGGTGATCTCCTTTCTACATATCTCTTCTTAAACACCTAACCAACTTCTTTCTATATCTTCTTAAATACCTAACCATCTCCTTTCTATGTATCCTTTCTATATCTCTCTTTCTTCTTAAACACCTAACCAACTTCAATAGGACTTCAGCATAACTTAATCCATCATATATGAAACAATTCTATTTCCAAATAAGTTTGCATTCTGAGTACTGATAGTTAAAACTTCAACATGCATTTGGGTTACACGATTCAACCAATAACAGGAAGTCATCACATAAATATATAAAGGTACAATAAGACAATACTACAACCTACCCCAAAGAGCTCCAGATCTAAACAAATTTTTACACTCCTAGAGAAAAATTCAATTTTCAAGATTAAATGCTCTTGTATTTCAAGTTAGTTTCCAATGATATGACAGTCCAAAATTTCTGAAATCATTTCCAAATTTACATCATTCTGCTGCACCTCAACCAGAATACCTGTGATATGTTCCTCCAGAAGTTGTTCAGCACTCCCTGGACTGGAGGTGATTCTTTCATGGAATAGTTCAATATAAAGAATGAGTTCAATGCAGTTTCTTTTGTACCTTTTCCTCACAGAAGTCCAAAGACTCAATAGGACACATAAGAGTACCACCCCCAGAGTTCCCATTGTGGCTCAGTGGGTTAAGAACCCAATATAGTTTCCAAGAGGATGCTGGTTCAATCCCTGGCCTCTCTCAATGGGTTAAGGATCCGACATTGCCCCGAACTGTGGGTGTGGGATCCAGTGTTGCTCTGGCTGTGGTGCAGGCCTGCAGCTATATCTCCAATTCACCTTCTAACCTGGAAACTTCCATGTGCCACAGGAGTGGCCAAAGAAAGAAAGAAAAAAAAAAAGATTATCACCCCCATGTCCACACAATTTAGAGAACAAGACAATCCCCAGTACCAGAAGAAGGCAAAGTTACATTTTCCTAACCCAGCAGTAGGTACAATCCAAGTGAAGAGGAAATATTCAAATAAGAGAAGACATCTGAGTGAAGGAGGAGAGTTAATGGAAAGACAGTTACGACTATGTTTCATGCTTTCCAGCAGGTCCACTACCAATATCTGTGGGACCTGGAGCAAGAATACATATAAATGGAGGCCCTCATACCATTGTTTAAACATTAATTCATAAACCAAATTAACAAACTATGAAATACAGTAAGTTCTATCCTCCCACCTAGACAAAAATACAGCATGGAGGTCAAATTAGAACTTATACCTCTCCAACTCTTCTAATGACACGTTTAAGAGCAATTAGACCCTGGGGCATCCCTTTTCTCCTGGACCTTGTAATCACAGAGCTCTTCTCAGAAACTCCCTCCAACTTTTTTTTGGTCACTTTTTGGTTCTACCTCAGTTTTCTCTCTGCTGTTCCCAGAAGTACACCTTCTCCTGAGTTCTGGCTCTAAGTTCATCTAAAAATATCCTCAAGTTAGTTTATCCGCTCACCCAGGTCTTTTCCCTCTTTCCATGTTCACCTGATTCCTGAAAAAAAGACATTCTAGATAAAAGCCGTCTTTGGTACATTTGTGGCCTTTGGTTCGTGATGCCCTCATGCCACATTTTCTCCTCCTCTGTTCACGGAAGCTGTTCCAGTGGATGGAGAGCACCACTAATCTTGATCTGTTTATCAATAAAACACATTATTCTCCCATTATTGAAGCCAGGGTCCAGGCAGCTGGAATAAAAACCATTGTCAGAACTTCCATAATTGACAAGCCTAGAAACAAAGTGAAACTATATGATGGGAGCAAGGGATACAGAGAATGAATGACTCTAGGATTCTGAACAAGCCACATGGAGCCAAGGTGGTGGTCCTTCCAGAGTCCTATTATTGACCCTCTTTATCACTAGTTCACAGAAAAGAGGCAAGAGAGAGAGAAAAAAAAAAGAAAGAAAATCAGGGCAGCTAGTTTATTGCCCTTTATATCTAACAAAAAACAACTTAAAAAGTTCAAATCTAAAATAGTTTTTTTGTGATCCAGTGAAACTTAGCCGTCCTTTGCATTTTCAAGTTCTGTTCTGAAAGTTCTAGGTGAGAACACAATAAAAGAAACAACAATAAAGATACTGTGACAAATACTGATAGGTAAAATGTCAGCATGCTGCAGATCTGCTCATTTGAAGTGAGCTTTAATGAGAAATAAAAATAGCCTTTTCCTTATAATCTAATCACTGTCCCAGTTAAGCCTGAAAGGTCAAAGTCAGCTTTAACAGTCCATTCAGCACAGCACAGGTAAGTTTAAACTACTAAAACAAGAACAAGGATACCAACTGAAAAACTTTGCTGGTAGTTCTCTCTCGTCCTCACTGTCATCCAAATGGGTCAATTCCTACCAAAGGAATTAAGACAGTTTGAAGGAAGAATCAATTTAGTCCTCTTACAAGATGACATTGTCTCCACTTTATAGGTAAGAAAAATCACCCGCCTTTGCATCATGAGCTGAACACACACTGATTATAACATGGATGAACAAAGATCTACAGCTGGTACCTTGAGCCATGTAAGAACAAATGAAGTCAATATTGTTTCACCCTTGAAGATTGTATTATCTTGTAAGAAGGAAAAGAGTTCTAAGTAATGGCCCTTTTTAATTCTGAGAATCTATGTATCTAAGGTTAGAAATTTTTGTGAACCAAGACAATTAAAAGTAGGTTATATTGGAAAGTTCTAAGTAAGAAAAAATATTCAACTGAAGGAATGGACTAGATTTCAGAAGGGAAGTGACATTTGAAATAGGACGGGGTAGATTGAAGTTCACACTCTTTCTCTCATGTAACTATTTATCTATAACACCTTAATTTTCTCATAAGCCCTATCCTACATTTTGGGCACCAGCAGACCCAGTTGTATCATTTCAAGATTGTTCCATTAGTTTTTGATTGAAACAACTTCTTCCAATTTAACTCTTTCTCTTTTTTTGAACACGTTTCCAGAATGGTTTGTTTTGTGCTTTTTTTTGTTCCCTTTGGTTTTCAGGATCTCTGCCCACTCTTTTACTTTCTGTCTCCCTTTAGACTTGATCTAAAATCACAGAGGCCCTGCCCTCATGGTCTTACAAGAAGACCATGTTGTTGGGTCTGTTTTCACCCACAGACCCACATGTGGTCTAACTGTTCCACAAGGTCATGAGATGCCCTGCCCTAGAATCCACAGAGGTGTGGCTGGATACACCTAAATCCCTTTTATATGGTACTAACACCACCACTGTGGAGTGTGGTGGTCACTTCCCTGGCCTGCACTCACAGAGCATCCATCCTCATCCCCATCTCAAGCCCCTCCCACTCACCCAGTCTTCTCAGTGTTTCCCTACAACCTGAGGAGGCCTGGGAATGCTCAACTGCTGCCTACAGATGTCACTGAAATTTGTGGGACTCTATGAAGCTGCCTGAGTCCTGCCCCTTAAGCAACTTCATCAGCCACAACTATGGAAATGCCCCCAAGGAGAAAGCAAAAAGCACATCCTGAACTTACATTTACAAGCCTTTTCCATCTTCTCTCCACGCTCCTCTTTCTCCTCCTTCTCCCTCCTCCCATCGCTCTCTTTTCCTTCCCCTCACCTCCCTCCTCCTCTACCATTTTCTCTTTCTCCCTCTCTCTCTTTCTCTCTCTGGTTTGAACAACCCTAGTGCCCAAAAGTCTTTGCTTTCCTTCCCAAGTAACAGAAACTTCCTTTAGGGTATAGAGTTGACCCTCCCTACGGATCCAGACAAGTAGCGGTGGAAAATATCCAAAACAAGAAAAATTCCGGAAAGTTTCGAAAGGCAACTTTTGAATTTGCCACGTGCTGGCAACAATTTACATAATACGCTTGCATTGTAGTAAGCATTTAAGTAATCTAGAGATGAGTCAAAGTAGATTGGGGGGGTGGAGAGATGTCCTAGGTTATATGCAAATGCTACCCCATTTTATATAAGGAGCTTGACCTTTCAAGGATTTGAGTGTTTGCAGGGGAAACTGGAACCTCTCTCTGGGGATACTAAGGGACAGCTGGATATGATAACTTACCTTCTCTACAAGCTGTTCCTTGGGTGACCTCTGATAAACAGGCTCGCCTTTTCATCTGCAAAATCCACCTTTGAGAAGAGAGGGGCAATATCACTTTCTCTCAGCACAGCCAGGCTCCTGGAAACACTGAAACTCATTAGTGGCAGGGTGGACTAGGAATAAAAATAAAGCTATTGCAGTTGTGTGATTGCTTAGAACTGTCCAGGGCTTCAGAAGCTAGGAATTGTGTGGGCTTCTGTGGATGCCTAGCATAACAGGCTGAGCTGAGACAAGAATTCATTGCAGGGGACTTTTTTCATTCCGGTTAAGACTCCCTTCAACATGAGCAGAGTGGCTCTATGTTGACTTTCTGAACACTGTTTACTTATTTTTTTTTTTTAGTGCTACTTTTATTATGCTTCTTAAACATTACTTGAGGCCAGGAGTTTTCAATGCAAGGGACAGAAAATTCCACTGAGCTGCAGACTACTGGCATTTGAGGTTTGAGCCTTTAACTGATAGTTTGGGGAACAAAGTGGTGTTAGATTTGCTGCCTGAAGTTTTGGAACATTCCATCTCTTTTCAACTACCTGTAGACAGGGTCAATGTAGGGACTGTGGAGGAGGCCACCTGCTTTTCCCATGCCACCAACCCACCCCTTTCCTTGCTCCTAATCACCTCCAGGCTTCAAGTTGGCTTTGACTATCTTTTGAAATGTCTTCAAGTCAGAGTATTCAAGGGCTTATCCTAGGCAGAAAAAAAATAAGAGCAACAACAGTAAGTACACAGAAATGAGGTGGAAGGAAGGGACAGCAAGTACTTGTGTTTGTCTTAAGTTTACGTTTAGATCATTTTGTGAAGGGCCATGATTATAGAGTTTATTCAATAGACAAGGAAGAACCATTAAACTATTTAGGTTTGTGAGCGATGAAACTGAAAACAACCTGGGGGTGGGGGTGGGGACCTGCTCTGAAACAGTCCTCAGTAGGTACTCAGAATAGATGTGACTTTAGGGAAAAAACATCACAGTTTACACACACAATATATGGACACAAGGAGACGGCGTCCTAGAAAATGTCCCTTTCCCCAAACCTGAATCAATAACTTTTACTCAAAAGACCATAGAGCTCTCTCTTTAATAAAAAATGGTTATTTATATCATTAAGGCATACACAGAGTCTCAAGAAGTACCAAACACATCCAGACAGTTTTTTTTAAAGAATATTAAATATAGGTCACTCTCAGATCCCCCTGGCTGATCACATCGGCTGCATTCAAATTATGCTCCAATGACTTACACCGTGCCAGCCTGGCGTGACTTCCGAGTGGCAGCAGCTGAGATGTGCTTTAAAAATAGATTTTCTTTAATTGGATTCACAATCAATTAAAATCCCATTAGAAACATAATTGTAGTGATACAAATCATAAAATGGTATCTTTGAAAATATACTAAAAAATGGGGGGGGTGGGGAGGGTTTGGGCATAATGAAGGCTTGGTACCCTGTGGGCCGCGTCACACTTTTCGGTCACTTCTTGCCAAGATGCTGGTAGATGCCTTCTGTTACTGAAGAAGGGACCCTTGGAAGAGCCTGTCAGATGCAAGTGTGGACTCCAATAAAACGTATAGATCCCCACGGAGTCTCTTCTGAGAGAGGCAAAAACCTTTTAGATATTCCATCATGGTTTTGGACACATTCTGCAACTTTTCTATCAACTAATTAACCAGGAAGAACAAACGAAGCAACACGCCCTTCCATCTATTTTTACCTGTAGACAGGGTCAATGTAGGGACTATGGAGGGGGCCACACCTGCTCTGCCCACCCCTTTCCTTGAAGTTAATTGCCTTCCTACTTCCCTCAGCTGCAGTTACTACTGGCTGGCACCTTAGAACAACGAGGACACCGTTCTTTGGCTTTTATCGCTTCGAAATTGCTTTCAATAGCCTCTGTCCTTGTTCCCAAAGTGTGGTCCTCAAACCAGCAGCATCAACAGCAGCTGGAAGCATGTTAGAAATGCAGAATTCCAGGCCCCACTCAGAACTGCTGTATCAGAATCGGCAGTGTGACAAGATGCTCAGGAGGTTCACCTAGACAGACAAGTTCCAGAAGCAGTGCACTTGGCCTTGTTCTTAGGAGGGTGCCTTGGAAAGAAGAAATTCTCAATATGTACAATTTTAAAGAAATAAATGCTTTCTAAAATTTTGAGATAGTAGTAAAATTACATTAAAAATTGAGTCCAGTTTTTCTATATTGAGGGCACCCTTTGCTTCTGAGAAGTAAGAATTAAATGAGACAATTACATACAATGTGCTTATACAAGGCAATTACATTTAAAGCACTTAGAGAGCCTATTAGAGAGCTTATTAAATGTTAGTTAATATCATTATTATCCAGACTGTTTTGCCAATTGGTTTCTTTACCCGTACAGACAAGATTTCCCTGTTTTGGTCAATGTATTCAAGTATAGCTTGACTGTATTTTGCTTCCATTTTAAAGCAGGTAAAAGACACAATATTGCAGAATCATTTTTTGGGGGGAAAAAAAAAGTACAAAAGCCAAGGTAAATGTGAACTTTTTCTTCTGTAACAAATAACTATGAACCTTAATCTGAGGAATGCAGTTATTACTGTTATCATATAGAACATTTAAGGTGCCATCGAGTATCTGGAAAAATTCAGAGACCACAGAAAACATATGTTCTATTCAGTATAGTGCTATTAAAAATGATTTTTTTTGGAGGGGGAGAGTGGGAGGAATCTTCCTTCAACCAAAATAAATTTCAAATTTTCAGTCATTTCCTTGTCAATCTTGCTTTTAAAATCTCTTTCAAAGATTTTTAGGGGGAAAAAAAAAAAACTCTGTGTTAGGAAAAAGTTAGACATTTCCAGTTTCTGGAATGATCCTTGAAGTAAGAACCTATATAAAAATGAAGTACATAGTT
This sequence comes from Phacochoerus africanus, assembly GCF_016906955.1. Classification (NCBI taxonomy): domain Eukaryota; kingdom Metazoa; phylum Chordata; class Mammalia; order Artiodactyla; family Suidae; genus Phacochoerus; species Phacochoerus africanus. The sequence continues at coordinate 17,011,279 of NC_062553.1, read as the reverse complement.
TGTCCTCTTATCAGATTGGGGGTGGGTGTGCCTGATAAGATTCCCTTCAGCAGCCTATTGACTCTTTCAACCTTGCCTCTTGAAACCTTTCTGAACACAGGAGCTGATACTGCAGGTTTTATATTTATAATGATTAATTAATTCTGCACTAAGCAATGTTCTTGACTGCAAGAACAAAATCCACTTTAGAAAGCCTAAATGACAGCTTGCCTAAAATAATTAACACCCATACTGATAGAATTGAAACATTCTTACTCTACACAGGCATATTTCAGCAATGTAATCACTAGTATTTCTAATTGTTCTAGAATTATAATAAAAATAAAGAGAACTTGACCATGCAATGGTGTAGATGAAAAAAAAAAAATCAAGGGATGGGAAATGAAGAAAAAACACTCAAATGTGGTCACACCTACAATTATTACATACAACCCAGGCCCAAAGAGGTATTTCAGTTGGTTGAACTACAAACATTAAAATGAAGCTGATTATGGTCTGAGTTTGGAGAGGAAGTTCTGAGAGCATCACTGGAAATCTCTGGAACTATTAAATACTCTGGCGAAGTATGATATAACTGTGGCTTCTGAGTGTCAGAAGTTTAGCATTTTCTTGAAGTTCCTTGGTCCTGACTGTCAACTGTAGCTATTATCTCGTTCATCATGGGACTTAAAAAAATCTCCAAATTTAAGAGTTCTGACATCTGGTTCATGTGACTTACGTAAATAAAAGAGGCAGAAGCATATGATATTGTCTCTTGCCTTTTCCCACGAATTTCCTAGTAGAGTTCATAAAATTACCTTACAAGTGGAAGCTTTCAACCAAAGCAAACTCAGCATAGCGCCTGTCAGATTACGTCTTTATAAAGTGACAGCTTTGCTGATAAAAGACTTTGATGGCATCCTCACAGTTTTCATTCTCCCGTCTCCCTGTTTTGTACTCCCTAAATATCTGGTAAATGAATTCTAAATATTCCCTCCTGTTCCATGTAAAATCCTAACTACCTTTTTAAAGTCTGCTTTTAAAAATGTAAAAGCAACCGAGTTCCTATTTTGAGTGAACAAATTCATTTTTTTTTTCCTTAAGAGAAAAATAAGTTAGACTCTTCTTTGTAGAGGTAGCAAGTGTAGTCCAAAATTTCATTGACAGCATTAATTTAGAAAATCTTTGATTTCGTTTTTTTCCTTCTTACTTGTTATGCTGTGGTAATCTTGCTGGAGCTACCAACTTCAATGCCTTCTATAGCTTAGAGAATCAGCCAAATTGACAGAGCTGTCTAAAGCCACCCGATGCAGTGTGGTAGCCACTAGCCACTTGTGGATTTCAAGCATGATTTGAAATGTGGCTAACCCCATTTTGGAGGTGCTGTGGGTATAAAATGCATAATGGATAGCAAAGACTAAGCACAAAGGGAAAAAAAGGAATGCAAACACCTCATAAGTCATCTTCATATTGATTACATAATAAAGTCAAAATGTTTTCAATGGGAGTTCCCATCGTGGTGCAGTGGAAACGAATCCCACTAGGAACCATGAGGTTGTGGGTTCCATCCCTGGCCTCGCTCAGTGGGTTAATGATCTGGCGTTGCTGTGAGCTGTGGTGTAGGTCACAGACATGGCTTGGATCTGGTGTTGCTGGGGCTGTGGTGTAGCCCAGCAGCTACAGCTCTAATTAGACCCTCAGCCTGGGAACCTCCATATGCCATGGGTGCTGCCCTAAAAAAAAAAAAAAAATACAAAAAAAATATTTTCGATATACTAAGTTCAAAAAATATATTAAAATCAACTTCACCTGATTCTTTTTAACTAGTTTTACCTAGACAAGATTAAATCATATCTGTGTTTTATTGGTGACAGGGCTCACATTCTATCTCCATTGGACAGTGCTGGAGGGCAGAGGGCTTTCCACTCAACAGTTTACAAAATACTCATCTGTATGTTATTAACATGGAAAGAGAGTAGGCTTTAGAATCTGAGAATTACGGGTGTACGTATCCTTTCCGAGATTTCCTATAAATCAAAAGCAGAATGCTTGTCTCTCAGAGTTACTTACTGTAAACAATAGATGAATCAATTATTCAAGGGCCAAAGGTTAAGGTGGACAATGTTGCAGTAAAAAGAGCTTGGGTTTATCTCAGTGGACAGAACATCTTTTATTTTATTTTTTTAAATTTTATTAGAATATAGTTGACTTACAATATTGTATTAGTTCCAAGTGTATAGCAAGGTGAATCTATATATATATATATATATCCATTCTTTTTTCCCATATAGGTTATTCCAAACTATTGAGTTGATTTCCCTCTTCCCTACAGTAGGCTCTCGTTAATTATCTATTTTACACAATAGTGTGTATATGTTATTCCCATCCTCCTAATTTTTCCCTCGCCAGCCCCCACCCCACCAACAGTTTCCCCTATGGTAACCATAAGCTTGGTTTTGAAATCTGTGAGTTTGTTTCTGTTTTAAAAACAAGTTCTTTTGTATCATTTTTATTAGATTCCACACATAAATGGTATCATATGGTATTCGTGTTTCTCTGTCTGACTTACTTCACTCAATATGTAGAATAACATCTTTGAATACGTGCTTCTTTCCAGCATCATAGTTGTGGGTCAAGTAACCTCCAAACAATTTTTTTCAGTGATAAAATGATGACACAGCCTTGCCAGGCCGGGGTGGTGACCGCCTTGTGCTCAAGTAGATGACATTATTAATAGTCTCAATACATGCAATTATATTCCTTTTTCTTTCTACCATTTACTACTTAACAGGTGCCAAGGATTGTTTTAAAGAATTTCATACACATTTTACTATTTAACCCTCACCACCACCACAGTAACCACAGTTGAAGCCCATGGAGATTGGATCAGGTGCCAGGCCAAGTGCCTCATCTGTGTCATCCGTGTTGTACATTATGATGAAGGCTGCGCTCTGTAAACAAAGCGGAGAGGAGTTCCAGCCCATCATGGCTCAGCAGTAACAAACCCAACTAGAATCCACGAGGATGTGGGTTCGATCCTTGGCTTCACTCAGTGGGTAAAGGACCCAGAATTGTCATGAGCTGTGGTATAGGTCACAGATGTGGCTTAGATCCCGCCTCGCATGCTTGTGGTATAGGCTGGCAGCTACAGCTCTAATTCGACCTCTAGCCTGGTAACTTCCATATGCTGTGGGTACAGCCCTTAAAAAAAAAGAAAAGAAAAAAGAAAGCAGAGATACCAGGTGTTATTAGACACATTTTATGGATGAAGACATTGAGACTCAGAAAGGCTAAGTGACCTCCCAAAGTCACACAGTTAGTAAGATTTGTTGGTTTTAAGCCAGTCTCTTAATCGCCATAACCCTGAGTCAGCCTGCCCGCTCCCTCTTTTCACAGCTTTATTCCTTCCTGCCTTCCCTTTCCTGTCTTTTCCTTCCTCCTTCCATCCTACCCTTCCTTCCTCTATGTCTGCTTTTCTTTTCTTTTTTTTTTGTTGTTGTTGTTGTTGTTGTTGTTGTTTTGCTATTTCTTGGGCCGCTCCCACGGCATATGGAGGTTCCCAGGCTAGGGGTCCAATCGGAGCTATAGCCACCAGCCTACGCCAGAGCCACAGCAACTCGGGATCCGAGCCACATCTGCAACCTACACCACAGCTCACGGCAACGCCGGATCCTTAACCCACTGAGCAAGGCCAGGGACCGAACCTGCAACCTGATGGTTCCTAGTCGGATTCGTTAACCACTGCGCCACTATGGGAACTCCCTGCTTTTCTCTTATTCTCTCTTCTCGCCACCCACATCAAAGATGCCAGTTTACACGCAAATGGGATTTTTTTTTTTTTTCTCCCAGCCATGTCTGGTTCAGGGAGTCCAACAATGGTTTTTAACGTTTTTTAAGCATCTATACCAAAACTGTCTCTGTGATGCGGTGTTTGCACGTTCACTTGTGAATTACGATCTGGGGTGTAGCCCTTGTGGTTGTTGCTCCTCTAATATACGACCCTGTGGATGTGTGCAGCCATGGAGGTGCCTCTTGGAGTTGCAGTCAAAGGCTCAGAAGTCCAGCCAAAACAGTTACATATCACTGCCACTAGATTCCAAATTGACAACAATATAGCTGACCTCACAACATAAATTATAAAATGCAGTACTAAGCATCTTGGACATCATCCAGCCCAGCTCTTCATATTTTACAAATAAGGCAATTCTACCCCAGAAAGAGGTTGACTTGATTTTGATTTTCACATAGCTATTTAGTCATTAAGGTCTAGAGCCAATGCTATATTCTTTGTATTGTACTACTCTATGCTGCAAACTTATTTATCTTTAATAAATAGCTAAAATTCTACTGTTAAATACAAAGATCCATTTAAGAAAAGACAGTTTAGGGAAAGCAAAGCAATATTAAAAATTTTATGGCTGAATCCCATTACTCCTTTTTCTATCTACATTGCTATAATACTATATTATTTACATTAGTATATAATTATCTGTATTACTATTTATCTATATATCTTGACCCTGTTTTAAACCATACCCATGTGCCCTAGTCAGCCTTTCCTTGGCTCCAAACTTCAGTGCAGAAAAGAGCAATCTGTCTTGTCCCTGCTGCTTGACTTTCTAGCCTCCAATGGAAGACTGGTCTCCCAGTTTCAGGGCTGCAAATCCACCCACCTCATGTTGTACACATCAAAACAACGAAGGTATCAAGTTGTTTGGTAAATTTCTCAGTCACACCTCTGTCCTTCCACGGATCCAAGCCCTCCATACACGTTAGGTGTTATTATTATGTTCAGGACTGGAGTTTTTGCATTTTAAAAAACACTCTGGGAAAACACGCAAAGCTGAGGGAAACCCTCTAAGTATTTCTGGTCCAACCTTCCTAGTCCTTTTCTCCCCATACCACTCAGACAGCTTTTCAAACTTGGGGCACCACTTCCCGTTTATCTACCCTCACGAACAGGGAGCCATTGTGCAAGGCCAGGGAGGGCTAATGATTTGAAAAAGCCTTCACTAGCAGAGTCTTCTCAATCTGAGAGAGGATTTACACACCCCTCCTTGGGGGTAGCTTATCCCCACATGTTTTATGCAGTCCCCAACCACCTCCACTTCTTGTCACCTTCGAGAATCAATTACTGTGATTACATCTTCTAAAGAAGGTGGCAGAAATGATCGTTTATTGTTCTACATCTTTCATACACCCATGAGAAATGAACTACAGATTTATTAACTTGGACCAGACTGTAATAAATTTGATGGAAATAACGTTAATTTGTAGCAACCACAGTACACGTTGACATGCCTCTAATCTCTGAGGCTGGTTACCAGTCCTTCTGATCCATAGCTCTAGCGGAGGAATCTAAATCTTTCCCATCTCCATGGGGTCATTAGTTCTTAGGAGAGTTAGATGTATTTTCCAATTGTGCTTGCTGGTGAGTGAACAGAAGGAAACCACGAGCACCAGTAGCTTTAAACAGCACAATGGAGTGTCTGTCCACACTCAGCAGAGCTCTGGGCATCGTATAAAAAAAGCTAAGTAGAGGTGGTCCTGCCTTCCAGGAGCTTAAATAGATACCTACACTGTGGATACCTAGAGGCTTCAAGCATGCACATCTGCTCCTATGTGGTGACAAGAGCACTCTGCTATATAACATAAAAATAGTGGATTTCAACAACACGTACTACTCCAGCCCCTATGTAGCAGATCCTTCAGAAAGGTATTAAGGACTTTCTTAAGACAGTCTGTTTTTAAAACTTGTGTTGACTACCATTTTGCCTCAAGACTGAGACATAAATTAAACTTGTACTATAACTCAGTACCTGTCCATAGCCTCTTCCTCTCACATCAATCAAATGTGGAGCAAAGATGCAGATTTCTGAGGGATATGAGTGGATGTTCCAGGGATTAAATACTCTACAATACATCAGGCATATTCTCTCTATAATATAAAGAGAATTGTTTAATTAAAAGGAAATAGAGGAGTTCCCGCTGTGGCACGGTGGGTTGGGTACCTCACTGCAATGGCTTGAGTTGCTGCAGAGGTACAGGTTAGAGCCCCAGCAAGTGCAGTGAGTTAAGGTCTCCAGTGTTGCCATAGCTGTGGAATAGGTTGTAGCTGTGACTTGTTTTCAATTTCTGGCCTGGGAACTTCCATATGCCATAGGTATGGCCCCAAAAAAAATTTTTTTAAAGAGGAAATAGGTCCCTACTTCTCCTATAACCCCAGACATAACAAACTAAGTTTGAATAGGTTCCCTTTGAGAGTTGTCACTCGCGGATGGTTGATGACCTGACATGCATGATAAAGAAAGTTATGCCGATTTCTCTTCTCTAAATTCTCCCTTGGCTGTTTCTCAAGGTCTCCTGGTCATTGTCCTCTGAAGCATTTTCTTGCTTCACTCCAGCCCATGGGTTGAAACCCTCTTCTTCCAGAAGCTTCTCCCACTTTCTCTTCTTCCAGAGTCCTCAGTAGGATCAAAGATGTCCACCTGGAGGTTGGGGTCAGAGTCAGAATGTCCACCCCCTCCAAACTGTGAGCTGGGGGGCTTTCCTCTCAGACCTCAGGGAGGTGAAGGCATCATAGCCATGTTTCACAAGGAAATGAAGAGAAGGATCACACACCCCGGGTGTCCACACAAGTGCTGCTGGGATCCCCAATCTCCAGAATCCTCTTACAAGTCATCAAAAAGTAGTCCATGAAGCCAAACCTACCAGACAACAAGAGTTTCCCCCTGCCTCACTTCACTCCCACCCTACCCCCTCATGCAAAATCAGATTATGAAACATAGATAATCTGAACCACGAAATACAGCCAGGCAGGGGCTTCCTGGGAAACAGGAGAATAACACCTCATGCTTTCTGAGTGCCTCACGTAAGGTAGGCATTGTTTTAAACAGCTTGTGGATTCAAACCCTGACTCTGCCACTTTGGGCTGTGTGACTTTGGGCAAATTTCTAAACTCCTCTATGCCTCAGATTCCCCAGCTGCAAAACAGGATAATAACCATAACAACAATAATATGCATGTCATATGTTGTTCTGAGGACCAAAGGATTTAGAATAACACCTGACACATAAGCATGATTTGGGTTTTAATTGTTAATAATTCTCACGATAACACTCTTAAAATTAAATTTACTCTCAACTCGCAGATGAAGAAATGCAAGCCCAGAAAAGTAATGTCACGTGTCTAAGATAACCCAACAAGGAAGTGACAGATCTGGAACTCAGGGTCAGAGATCCTAGAAACCAAGAATTTAATTCCTACCTTCTTTATCTGTTGTGTGCTACAAAATTGAAATCTTCAGATGTCCTATCAGTGGTCCTATAAAATCTCCATTTGAGCCGCCTTCTTTTTTTTTTTTTTTTTTGTCTTTTTAGGGCCACACCCACTGCATACGGAGGTTCCCAGGCTAGGGATCAAATCGGAGCTGTAGCTTCCAGCCTACACCACAGCCACAGCAATGCCAGATCCTTAAATCACCTAAAAGGGATCGATCCTGCATCCTCATGGATACTAGTCAGATTCTATTCCACTGAGCCACCAAGGCAACTCCCCATTTGAGCCTTCTAACTGATTATCTGTAGTTTTTGCACAGTAAGGGAAATAAGGAATAGTAAACAAAAGGCCCCCAAGGACCAGATCCTGTAGCAGTGCCCTCTGCAAAAATGTCTTCTCCTCTCAGGTGAACCAGAGACGAATGGTTGGTGATTACCGGTGTTGAGGGGCTGTGGCATTAGGCGTTAAAGGTTTAATACTGACTTCACTTGTCTTGTGTTGTCCTCCAGTGCCAACACTTTCCTCACACCCCACTTTTACACTGCATCTGGGCATCTGACCTTAATTCTCTCTTTTGCACTTTATTCCATCAAATAACCTATAACCAGTTTTGAAACAGAAAACTTGGGCAGTGCATCCCTCCCCCTAGTGGTGATGCGGGGAATATCCTAAATTTGCCTGCATTACAAATGAATTGCTTTGTTAAAATCTACCTGCTTCTTTGAAAGAGGCAGCAGATGAGTATGGAATGTCAAATAAGGATGCAACAGGTTTACGATGCCCCCCCTCCAAACTTAGGTTCTTCAGTCATCTGGAGGTTAAGAGAATTAATAAGTTGGAGGGAGGGGAGGGCAAGAAAACTCAAAAATTCAGGGTAGACCCTTGTGGCATTCAAAGTCCCTTATGCAAGAGGGAGTAAGCTGTGTGTGGAGCATGAGGGGAATATAGAAAGGCTAGTGAGACTGGAATTCATAGAAGAGAGAGAGAATTATCAAGGCCAGTGCACGCAAGCTCTTTTGGGCAAAGTGTAGGATTCTGGGTGTGGGGAGAGGGGTCAGTATCTAAAACAATGGGAAGCAATTAAAAGTCTTTAGTCAAAGAAGAGGCATGATCAGATTACCATTTTTACTCAATCCCTCAAATCATATCTGGTCATGCCGTTGGAGTCATGCCCAATCCAGTAATGTTGTTTTCCCCATTATCTTCATTTCATATTCCTGGACATGGATGTGACTAAACCAATAGCAGTAGAGACCTGCTGTCTTAACCAAGATTGTAGGAGAGATGCATTCACTGGGAGTAACGCTGCCCCTTCCCTCCATTTTCACCACCACTATCTGCTAATCTAAGCTTCCACTACATCTCGCCTGGACTGTTGCAAAAAAGAAATTATATTCTTTTCCTGACTTCCTATATAAAGCCTTCCAGCCAGTAGCTTCTATCGCATTTGAAGTAACATCTAAACTCTACCCAGTGTCTTTCTCGGTCTCCCATAAACCAGCCCTGCCCATCTCTCTGGCCTCCACTCCTATCCTCTTTATTCACCACACTTTAGCACACTCCCTTCTTTTCTGTTGGTAAAACTCACCAAGCTACTCCCACCTCAGAGCCTTTGCACAAGCTGCTCATTTCCGTATGGAATGTTCTTCATCCAGGTAGCTACACGCCAGCTTCGTCTTATCTTTCAGACCCCAGCTCAAATGTTGAACCTTCAGTGAAACACACTCCCTGACTAGCTAATCCAAGGTCATCCCTCAGTCCTTCTCAATCACATCTTCATTTCATTTTCTACATGGCCCATTCTATTGCTTGCTCATTTATTTTTGGTCAGTTGAACATATTGATTGAACTCCTACTCTGTGATGAGAACTCGTCCAAGTATTGTGGAATATAATGGTGGAACGGCAATCTTGTTCTCCAGTTTACCTCCCAATGGAGAAAGACAGACAAGTTATTTATCCCTACCTGATGCTTTTCTGGTTTATTCATTTCTTAATAGTCTTCCCACCCCACTGCTCCTTCCACTAGAATGTAAACCGTAAGACATTGGGAAACTCTTCTACCTTGTTCATCTCTGTACCTCTAAGGCTTTAAACAAAATCAGGAACATTTTTCTTTGGGTAAAAATATTTAGAATCAATAAGCAATGAGCTCCTACTGTATAGCACAGGAAACTATATCCAGTCTCTCAAGATAGACCAGGGTGGAAGATAATATGAGAAAAAGAATGTATATACATGTATGATTGGGTCACTGGGCTGTACAGCCGACATGGATACAACAATGTAAATCAACTATACTCTAATAAAAATATTTTTTTTAAATAATGAACAAATAGAAGGGAAAAAAAAGAATGGATGATATAATACTTACAACATGGCATTGCAAACTTCCGTCCCAGCTCCATCACTGAGCACACCAGTTCGCACAATTGAGCCTCAGTAAACTCACCTTTAAAGATGGGTATAGTGATAACTACTTTAGGGTTATTATGAGCCTTAAATAAAATCCCGTTTATACTGTTCTCCACAGTGTCTCACACACAGGGCATCCACAGTAAATGCTTAATGAGTTAAAAATTATGAAAGTAATTAGGAGCCTTTCTTTGAAACCTGAAAATTATGATGGAGACCCCAGGCAAATGTTTAGATTCTATTAGTATCTTAATTCCCCAGTCATCTTCCCTTTCTCTGCACACCTATACAATCTCATTCTTGCCAAACTTATGATTTTCCAGTTTAAGCCATAGGCATTCAGATAACATGCTTCAACTGTAATAAGAAAGGTCCACTTATTTGCAAAAAGAATTACACATGGGCTTGTATTAATAATCCCTGTTAGTAGCAGGCCATCTCTCCAACTCCACTGCAATCATCCTGGAAAGAGAAAACGACTCACACTTATCTTTTGGCTGCCAGAGAGCCCACTCATCACTGCCACGTCAAACCTCCTTATCCGTTGGGCAGCCCTAGGGAGAAGCCCCTATGATATGGAACCAACGACTCCAGTCTACATCCAAGTAGGCCCTATGGCTTCCTCATGGCCATGGGAGTCTCCTTGGCAGTGAGCATTCTCAGACTTGTCAGCATCCCTGTGAATGAACGTGGAATTGGATCCTTCTCCTGTTAAGCCTTGAGATGACTGCAGTCCTCAAAGACACCTGATTGCACTTTTGTGGGAAACTCTGGGTCAGGGGCAGCCAGCTAATCCATTCCCAGATTCCTAACCCAGAGAAACTCCAGGGTAATGAATATGTGTTGTTTGAAGCCACTAAGTTTGGGGATTACTTGTTACACAGCACTAGATAAATAATACACAGAGGTAGAGCTCAGTCAATATTCTCCAAGTGAACCAAATGAATATCCTGTGACTCTTGATTGACAATTAAGACATTTGAATTCAGAAATTTATAAAAGCCACATTTTTACTTTCCTCTGCAATCTGAAACTACAGAAATATAAGTATTTCTGAATTAATAACTATGTATTTATTACACATTTTTGGATGACCCTAAGTGTCAAAAATTGAATATAATACATTTTCTGACCCCCAAATGGACCTTCCAGTCTAGAAGGAAGACAGCAGTCTTCCTATTACTCCATATAGTATTACCCTTTATAGAATGCTGAGCAAATGAGAACTTAATAAATCTGATAATATTTAGGTATATTAAGTTCCCAGACTAGTGACTGAATCCAAGCCACAGCTGTGATTTACACTGTAGCTACAACAGCACAAGATCCTTTAAACCACTGCAATGGGTCAGAGATCAAACCAGCACCTCTGCAGTGACCTAAGCCACTGCAGTCAGATTCTTAATCCACTGTGCCATAGCAGAAACTCCCTGACAATAATTTTTAAAAGAACCTGGAGCCAGACAAGGCTGTATATAAGTCTTGGCTCTCCACTCCAGATAACAAAGACATCTGGAAGAAGTGAATAAATCTCTCCAAGGCCTAAATATCTTTCATCGTGAAATAGGCATCATGATACCTACCCTGTTAAGGATTTATATGGTCTGAATCCCAGCTTCAGAATTTCTAGCCCATAAATATATACATATACTCATTTGCCATAAATAAAAACAGGATCATCAAATAGGAAAAATAAGACAGGGTCAACTATAGGTACCCCACAGAAAAGCAAGTGACTCATGTTGAGTAAAAACCCACAGGCAGGAATTCCTGACTGAACATGACTATAACTAAACCTATAAAACCAACTAGGGACCCTTAGATCTCAGACTTTTTCTCCATATCCTCCAAACCCATATGGAAGCAAGAATCACTTATAGTTTGAGAAAAATAAACTTTAAAAATGACAGTGTAAAATAGGTAATAAACATAAGAAACTAGTAAACCTGAGAAATGGTATGGGATGAAATGGAAACGCAGAAATATAGCACTGAAAGGGGATTTTAAAACCCAGAGCTTATCTGAAAATCTTTAAAAAAGAGAATAAAAATCCAATAAAAGGCAAAATCTGTGTCACAATGTTTATTCATCAAAATCTGTGTCTTTTAGTCCCTTGGTGCCTATTTACCTCTCCTTTACACACAATTCTAACAAACATGGATATTTCATTTTTTTTAGTCCTCTCTAGATTAGGCTCAGTTGCATAGTGAAACAAGGTGGAAGTACTGGAAAGCATCAGTCTCACAAAAAGAAGACAAATGACAAAAAGTAGACAAAACCTAATAAAAAGAGCAATCTGAGGCATTTTAATGAAGAGGAGGAAGTCCTACATAAGACAACAGCATCAATGCATCCCTATTTTATGTAAGTGTTACATAAGAACATAAGTGTTCTGATTAATCTGAATCTTTCCAATGCTGCAAAAAAGTGTGTCTTGCATTTTCTCTCTCTAAATATGGAAGTGTATAAGTTTAAAAAAATATGTATTGTTATTTGTCATTAAAAATTATATAGGGTGTCACATTTCAGTCATTTATTGAATTCAAACATAATGTCCCCTAATTTTGTGACAGCAAGTAAATAAAATATTAAATAAATACATATATAAGGATCTCAGTCACCTAATGAATCACTGAGGGACACCAGGCTATGTGAAATAGACCTTAATCTTTGATTTTGACATCCAGATAGACAGACACATCTATGTTCCACAGGTCCCTGGGGACTATCAGAGGGTCTACAGGTGAGCATAAATCCACTTGAAGAGAAGGTTCAAACTGTACTGCCTGGATTCTTCTTTCTATACGCAGTGATGGGAAATAGGTACACCGGGGATGACTCTTAGAGTATCACGCTGTATTTTCCTAATGTAGAAGGGGTCCCTCAATCCATTTGCCCTGTCTTGTCAATTTTCCTATTTGCAAGTCATTAAACCAAGAGGTATTTTCCTACCTGACATTCTTCTCCCCAGAGGTTAACGACCTCACATGGTGTGAAAACATCTTCTGCTGTTTGTTCTCCACTTGCTCTCTGCTCTGCTCTGAGTCCCTAAAGGCTCACCTCTAAGTCCTGCCTCACAGACCCCTGGTCTTCTGGCTTTTATGTAGCTACCCAACCTGTAAGAGTCAGTGGGAGAAGAGGAATATTGCATTTTATCCCCCTTTCCTTTCCACTGGACTGATTGTTAGACGTGGCTTCCCTCCTTCCTTCCTTCCTTCCTTCCTTCCTTCCTTCCTTCCTTCCTTCCTTCCTCTCCTTCCTCTCTCTCTCCCTTTCTCTCTCCCTTTTTCTTTCTCTCTCTGAATCTCTGTTTCTCTTTTTTCATCAATAGCATTTGCCTTCATAAAACCTCTTTTACTTGTACCATTCAGTGAGTTTTAACAAAGGTATACACCTGTGTAACCACCACCACAGTCAAGAAAAAAGCATTCCACCACCATGAAGTGTTACATAGTTGCCTCTTGCAGTCAGTCCCTGCCTTCCCAGGCCCAAACAACCAAGTCCAACAGTACAGTTTTACCTTGTTTAGAATTTTAACAGAACTGGAATCATGGAGTATGAACTCTTTTGTTCAATATAAATATTCTGAGATTTATCTATGCTGTTGAGTCTATCAATAATTCATTACAGTTTTTTTGCACTGCAGTAGCCCAGTGCAGGCCCACGCCAACAAACACTGACAGTGGCTACTTTCATACAGGATCTCCTACAACTGGCAGTCTTCAGGTTCCACCATTTTGTTGGTTTCCCTTAAGTCCTCTCCTGTATTTGTAAAGAATTCCTTCATGAAACACTCATCAATGATCCCTTGTGGATATACCCTCTGTCTCCTGCTGAGTCTCTAACTGACCCACTATCACTTAGGAAACACAATATGAAAAGAGAATATACAATGTTCATAGCAGCAGTATTTACAATAACCAAGACTTGGAAGCAAACTAAGTATCCATCAAAAGATGAATGGATAAAGAAGATGTGGCTTGCACACACACACACACACACACACACACACGTATATAATAGTATTCCATTATATTCCATCAGTTGAGTTTTGGGGAGGGGGGTTGTTTTTCTTTTTCTTTCTTTTTTTTGTTATCTGCAAAAATTGAGGGAAATAATACAAACCAGTATTTCACGTTGGAACACATTTCCTAAGCATAAATTTATCTTCCTCATTATGTTTACTTCTGCAAATGTTTGGTTTTATGTGAATTTTTTGAGAGTGGTTTTACTTGAAGATAAATGCAATCTAAGTGTACATCTAAATATTAGGCAGAATTCAGTCTATGATTTTAGAATTTCCTTAGATAATCCATAGAATGGATAATTCGAATACAGATAAATGAGGGTTGGTAGTATATTACAGTGACAGTTTTTTATTTTTCAGACAAAATATGTAAAGAAAATTCCTGTTACTTTTTTTTCTTTTTAATATAATGACCATATTTGGGGATTTAATTGTTATTGACATCTATTTTTAGAATATAAATTTGTTCTTTTAGAAAAAATACTATTTAGCCATAAAAAAAAGAATTAAAAAGAATGAAATAATGCAGCAGCATGAATGGACCCAGAGATTATCATACAAAGTAAAGTAAGCCAAGGACAAATATATTTTATCACTTAAAGGTGGAATTTTTTTAAAATGATACAAATTTACAAAAGAGAAACAAACTCACAGACATAAAAAGAAATCTTATGGTTACTAAAGTGAAAGAGCTGGGGGAGGGATAAATTAGGAGTTTGGGATTAAGATATACACCCTACTATATAAAAAAATCAATACATAAAAGGACCTACTTACTGTATAGTACCTAGAAACATAGCCAATATTTTGTAACAACCTATAATGAAAAAGAATCTGCAAATACATATATATATATATATATATATATATATAGATATAGATATACACACACATCACTGCATCATTTTTCTGTACACTTGAAACTAACACAATATTGTAAGTCAACTACAATTTTTTTGAAAAAGGAAAAAAACTTTTGTTCTTTAAGATGGTGAATGTTTCAATAGCCATAATTTTATCATGCTTTATTATGTCCATCGATGGCAAAGAAAAGTAGATATAACCCTTTTATAATAGCATAGAGAAGAGAAATATGGAGATAACCAGCCCCGTGTCTACTGTAGGTCATGAAATAGTAGATAGAAAACAGTGGGGGCAGAACAGTCTAAAGCCTTTAGTGTCCCTTTAATTATTTCAAAATAGCCTATTTCTTCAGATAATGCATATATGGATGTCAAATAAACATTTGAAAAATGCAGAAAACGGTAAAGAAAAAAATAAAAATCATTCATAAATCCACTTTCCCAAAATAAATATAACATTTCTTTCCAGCCTTTTTTTTTTTTTCAGGGGGTCCATATGCTGCTGTTTTAAAGAAACAGCGTCGTTGGTTTTCTGCCTTTTTACCCCAACTATATATTGCAGCATTTTTGTTATCATTCAATATTATTTGCAGAGATTATTTTTAATGGCCATATAAATCTTCCATTGTATAGCACCTGTGTTCAGCTACTCCCTGATTGTTTGTGATCCTTGGCTTCTAACAGGGACCTACGTTTTGCAGAAAGCAAACCAAGTTTCAGTTCACTCATTGGCCATTATGATGGAGTTCCTTGACGTTTAAAGCCAGCCTCCACCCTAAATAGAATTTAAAATCAAAGGATTTAAGAACTGAGAGAAAGGTGCTTGACAGTTAATGGAAGCATTTGGGGAATATTCACTGGGCCTAACACAGAAAATAGTGGGGTTCTCAGTGCCCACCTCCATGTAACATCGAAAGGCTGCCCTGCTAAGGTTCAATTAAGAGGAGAACAATCAGATAACTTCACAGGAAGACCATAATTCCTGCAATAATAAATGTCAAATGCTGCCATTTTAGCAGTTCTGAGTGACTGCCTTGTTATTTCTAAGGGGTTTAAGGAGAGTATTTGTCAATGGTAGTCTCACTGACTTTTCAAAGTAATTAACTTTGTATCCAAAAATAAACTTAATTGTTTAACCACCAGTGTATCAGATGCCATAGGAGGGATGTACCACTTTCTTCAGAAATAAATCTGATTCCTTCAGCCTCTGGATTTATTTCTCCAGGAACCGTGTTATTGTCTTGTAAAATGGTCCACCCCTCCCATTATCTCCTAAGTAGCAGTTAGGCTAGGGAGAAAACAGTTATATTGATATATGAAGTTGGAGGCAGATGCCAAGCTAATTGATCTGAGTAGGTTAAATGGGAGAAAATACTTCCAAGAATCAATAGAGGTGCTAATTCGGCTAATTGTTGGATAGTGTTTCTTTTTTAAGTGAGCAATTTTCCCAATTACTGTTTATCATGTTGATTTTTTTTTTACCCTGAGTTTATCAGTTTTAACTTTACTAACCCTTCTATGATATTGGTTTCCAATGTGTCTTGGGCCCAAAGTTTTTATCTCCACCTGAGTGACAGGTAGTTTTCCTGAATATGCTGCTCTTACAGCACAAACACCAGGCTTGGTCTTTTCCCAAGATGACTCCAGTAGGGACAAGTTTCTTCCGATGGCATCTAAAACAAGAGTTCCTATCTCACTGGAGTGGATGAACCAAGAAGTAAAAGTTGCGGACCAAAAATGATTTTGATTTACCAAGTTCTTAGTAACTGACAGATAAACTGAAGATTCATATCTTACTAATTAAAAACTAGGAAGACAAATGCAGAGGGAGTAGGTGATGAACTAACATCTTACCTTCCAAAGGGAAGGGAGTGTCCATTGATAGTGCTCCAAATTGATGGTTCAAGGCATTGGTCAACAAGGATACAAGGAATAGATGTGGGAGAAAAGTGAATGGGCCCAGGAGAGAGAATTTTCTTTCTTTTATGTAACCCTTCTCGATAATAACTTTAAAACAATAATAACATAAACAAAGGTGTTAAGAGTTTGGAAAGAAGAGTGAGCAGATGAGAAAGGAAGAGGAATCCTGGAATCCTAGAATGTCAGGACTAAAGGAGACCCAGGAGAATAGTCTTTTTTTCACTCACCTCCTCTACAAATGAGAGACAAAGAAACAGATGGTTGAATAATAGAGAATATTACAAACACTGAGATGCAAAAGGACAAAGCAGAGTAGAGTCTATTGATATGCATGATATTTTCTTGGAATAATACTTGGAAAACTCTCCTTACTAACCCCCACCCTCCCAAGCCTGCTCACTAATGCCTGAAATTTTTTTAAGATAGGATGAAACTTTTCATTCCAAAATGAGGGATACCCTAGGGAGAAATTTACCCATTAACTCAAGGTTCTACTTGAGTGATTCTGACCTAAATTGGAACAAAGGTTTAAATGTCTGATATTAGAGTACAAAACTCTGAATGCAGAGATAGAGGAAGCCTTGTCAATGCGAGCTCAAAAAGGGATGACGAGAGGCACTGGATAGAAATATTTTACATCATATATGTTTCCTGCTGTTGGTTCCCTTTCTCTGGCCTCCTTTTTTCTTTCTGTGCAATGGTCCATGATGTTGGAGTTGGTTTGGTGGATAAAATCAGCATCAGAATTGGAATTTCCAATAGTTGCTGTCAGATTTTGGCTGGAATCTTTGGCATATCCCCCTGCTATAGTGTTCACCGCCATATCAGGGTAGTAATGATAAACTTGAACTGTCACATCAGCTGGTGACTAACTTGGAACAGAGAAGAACTTTACAAGGTCTTTCCCAGGGAAAACAGTTCATGGAAACATCAGAAAACCAACAAGTATCTCCTTGCAATTGATGTGTTATCATCATCAACACAGCACTGGGGTTCCCATATGACCTAGAACTTACATCACTCCTCTGAGATCCGCCTGCCTATCCATCAAATGGAAATATTGAACAAGGCCCTGTCTGCCTTGCAAAGAGACACAAATGTGGAAAAATTAATGAGGCAAAGATGCCTAAAGAAGCCATCAAAATGCACTAAGCATATACGAAAATAATCAGGAATGATTCCAAGGTCATGAACTCTTTGAAGTCAGGGACCTCAAAGAGCACATGGAGTGTTGCATATCGTAAATATTCAAATATGTTTTATGTACATGTACCAAAGAAAACTAGGTAAAATAGACAAAATGTAAGTGATCATACAACTGATTCTGTAAGGTGGCATATGATTAGTGAGGGATATGAATAGTCAGTGCCAGGATTTCAGATGGTACTGAGCCCTCCAGAAAGACTCTGGAGTAAAATTATGGAGGAGAAACTTCAGGTGAACTCTGCAGGACAGATAGGGTTTAGAAAAATTGAATAAAAAAGATAACTAGGCAAAACATAATTGGCAAATTTATCCAGTTCTTATTATATGTTCAGATATGATTATCTGGAAGCCCTTTACATATACTCTTTAGTCTCCCCATAAACTTTCTGAGAGATAAATGTAAATATTACTATAAGCTCCTAATAATTTCATAGAGAAAACATGATTCAAAGACATTAAGTTGCCTGAGATGGCAGAGCTAATCATAGGGAGGCCAGTCCTCCAAACCCCATGCCCTTAACCATACTGCAGAGAATTGGTGCACACAGTTTAGAAGTTAGAGACCCTTATTCACTTGACAGTAAGATGTTCTTGAACCCGCAGAGGGTGTTGAGTCCTGACATCCCAGAAGAGATGCTGTTTTGTAGCCTGAACTCTGTGAAAATGCACATAGAACAGTCCTTCTTTATTTGTAGGCTCCAGATTTGTGAATTTGCCTACTTGCTAAAATGTATTGGCCAAAATCAATACTTGCAGAGCTGTTATGGTCATTTGAGTTACCCAACATGCATGCTCCCAGCTGAGGTCCAGCAAGGCAATGACTGCCTTGTGCTTTAGCTCTCATCCTATAAACAAATGTCCTTTACAGAGTCTATTTAGTGCATCCCTTTCACAATTTTTTTGCTTTTTGTGGTGATTTCACTGTTGAAAATAGTCCCCAGGTGCAGTGATAAAGTTCTGCCTAGTGTCCCTAAGCACAAGAAGGCTCTGATGTGAGAAGACAAGTATTAGATAAGCTTCATTCATGCACGAGTTATCGTGTTGTCAGCCTTGAGTTTAATGTTAATGAATCATCAATATATATTAAATAAAGTGTCTTTAAACAGAAACACACATAAAACAAGGTTATGCATTGAATGGTGGACAAAAATATGACCAGAGACTCCCAGGAGCCTAATTCTGTTTTTCCCCAGAGAGCAATGGTTCAATATCCTCTACCTCAGTGTTCACAGTAACGTATGACACTTAACTACCATGAATGACAGGAATCAAGTCTATTACCTTCACAACATAGCATGTCACATGCAGTCTCACTCATTGGTTACATATCAGAAATTCATTTATTGGACTTGCTAAGTCGTCTTGGGCATAGAAGTGAAGTTGCAATTAGGGACAGAGGGAGAGAATGGGATGGGTACAGCAATTTGACCTAGGGGGACAAGCGCAGATGTCTTAGCACAATATCAAGGAAGATGGCCTCAGTTGGAGCAGCTGGAGAGAGTTGGGTGTTTGAAGTTCTGAGTGTGAGAGATGCGAAAAGGAAGCAAGGAGGGGGCCACTGAGTACAACCTTTGATGCTCCTTATTTTACCGCTAAAAGAAGGACCTCTACACATAGCAGTGCAGGAGGTACCCATTGCAGTCAACAGGAATCAGTCGGTGTGACTTCACTCTCCCTGAAAACCTAGTTAACTCTCCAGTTAGGACCTAGGAACTCTGCAGTGTCCTCTCCAGTATCTTCAGCTCAGACTGGCCATCCCAGTCTCTGCTTCTAAACCATTCCATGGGGTCAGTGCACATCGAGTCAGAGGAATGTCCAAGTCTGGAGGTTGCCTGAAGTTGCCTATCATCAAGGTTCAAAGTTTCTTTGAGGGTTTATCTTTTATCACAGAAATTCAGAGACTCGGATGAATCTTTTGTTATACTCGATAATGTGTGCAACACAAAATAACATAAAATTAAAAATTTTAGAATAATAGTTAATTTGTATGAATGTCGACCATGAGCCAGGCACTAATCTAAGTCCTTTACTTTCACTTTTTTTCATTAAAGTATAGTTGAGTTACAATGCTGTGTCAATTTCTACTGTACAGCAAAGTGACCCAGTCATACATACATACATGTTCTTTTTCTCATATTATCTTCCATCATGTTGTATCCCAAGAGACTGGATATAATTCCCTGTGCTATATAGTAAGATATCATTGCTTATCCATTCTCAATATAATAGTCTGAGTTTGCATCTACTAACTCCGAACTCCCAGTCAGCCCACTCCCCACCCCTCCCCCTTGTCTGTTCTGAATGTCTGTGGGTCTGTTTCTATTTTATAGATAAATACCTTATGCTATCATTTTTATACAGATTCTAAAATATGGCACAAATGAATCTATCTAAGTCCTTCACTTTCGTGGTCTTTTTAATCCTCACTGCATGGAACAGTATGATTGCTACTGTCATCATCCCCCTTTCACAGGTAGAGAAACTAAAGGCTTAGAAAGAATACTTTGCCTGAGCTCACTTTGCCAAATCAGCGCTGCAGGCAAGATCGAAATCCAAGGCAGGTAATTCCACAGCCCAGCTGGATACGTCAAGACCCAACCAAAGTTCCTCCTTCTCTGCAGATCTCTCCATGTCCCCTCTACAGAGCCCAGGGTCCTCTGAAGACATCACATTTACTGTACCGCCCCTTCTGTAACTACATACTCCCTAGGGTATTAGGTATACTGTCGTTCACATTTTTTATGACAACATGCCTATGCCAGGGTTTCTATAACTCCCAATTCCAAGACCTCAAGTTTGATAAGGACACATCTACATGATCAGGCCTGCCAGGGAAGGTCTTTACATTGGTTAAGCTAAGCAATAGGCTTCAGCTTGTGTCACAGACTTCAGTACCCAATGGAGGGAAAGAGGTCAAAGAGGGCAAAAGAAAGTGGTGGTGAGCGGGACACAATTGAAGACTTAAAATAATAATAATAAAGTTAGTAGAGGAAAAGAAAGGCTATGAAGAAAAATAAATACATGTTAAAGGGTATTTTAGCCCGGGTGTGGTCGAGAGGTGTCTACTACCATGCATATCTCATGGCTTTCCCCCATCCCACATGGGCTGGTCCAGGCTCAAGGCCAGTGATTAGAAAATAAGAGCTCTGACTTTGTCTTCATAACTAATTACTTAGAAAATCTTGAGCAATTTGACCATTTCCAATCAACACACCTCACTTAATCTCAGCTGCTTCTCCATCATTACTTCTTCTGACCACTTCATTAGATGATTGGGAGAACAAAAGGAGTTCTTATGGTGTGAAAACATTTTGGGGGAAAAATGCATTTGGCAGAATATTCCATTGCACTTCTGTAAAGTATCACATATCAGCCAGGCTCCATACGGAGTGTTAGAGATCCAGAGATGAGCAAGACCTAGTCTCCACTCTCAAAGAACCCACAGGCCAGGGATGGAGATAAGATGGATTAACAAATGCATTAACAACAGCATGGCAAGTGTAATAACAAAACACATTCCAAGAGTAGGGAATGGTTCACTCTATCAGGGGAGGGCAGGGGAAATATCATAGAAAGAAACATAGGTATTAGTATTTGTTTTATGGTTTAAAAAAAAAAAGGAAGGTGATGAAAGACAAGACATAAATAAAAATGTCCAGCTTTAAGCCCACCTGATTCAGGATCAGAGTAACAATGTATTTGTTAATGTCTGACTTCCTTTCTCTGCAATTTTAATCAAGTCCTAAAAGATACTTGTGAGATTAAATCACCACCCACAAGACCTTGATTTATCCAGAGAAAATGGACTATTTCAGCCTCCATTCCCTGAGCAGAACAGACAAGCCAATTTTGCTTTAAAAAATCAACAGGTAGAGGCATAACAAAGGTCATATATTATGAGGCTGCAGATGGAAATTCAGCCCCAGCAGTTACATCGACACAGTTATTACTGTTATTACAGCTAAACTTCCTCATTCTGCTGACATTATTAACCAAGACAAACGTGGCCCTGCAGCTTTATTTCATGGGGTAGATCACCTATTAAACCAAGAACAATATCACTGTCTTTTGCAGCACTTCCAAAATTGCTTCCTGCCTCTAAGAGGTTTCCTGGGCTTTTTTCCTCTTACCATCAGAATAGACACCATCCATCTCATAAATGTCATGAGGCCAGATTCTGTTTTGCATATCTCAGTAAATCCCCAAAATATTCAAGCAGGAAAAAGACGTGCAATTGTTGTGATCATTGGTGAAACCATCAATATGCTCTCCTATAATATTATTTAGGTGATTACAGAGTAAATCCACCTCTTTGAATGCCCCAAATTTATCAAGGTATTTTTTTTCATCCAACCAAAAATGTACACTTCAGGATCCATGTGTGAAATTTACGCCAGTATTTGCTGAGTTTCCTTCAGCTTGGGGAAGAAACCAAGCCATGTTCAATCACATGGCTATATGTGATTGAACAGGAACTGTAACTGAAGCCATATAAATTTTTTAACCTATTTAATCTAGGAAAATTGGCCATTCATTTAAAACAGGACCAGAAGTCCTTACTTGCGATGTAGCTGATAACATAATTCAAAAGACCTTTATTTTGCTTATAGGTTGGGCTGATTTTTGCATAGAAGTTTCCCTCATTTAATTATACCCTTTTCACCTATACTAATTTATTGAGTAAGTCATACTCGCACTCGGCATCATGTACCTTGGATTTGTTTCAATTTGAGAATGGTCCCTTCTTGTCAAAAGGGGAACAGATCCTCTCTGAGCATTGATGATCCTGGAACTGACAATTTTGACCATTTTTGGCACAGTCCTAGGTGCCCTATGTCATTGTAAATAAAAATCCAGACTGAAATAACTACATTAATCATGCAGCAGCATCCTGGATTCTCTTGAGAGTGGTAACCTCAGGAGGCAGAGTCCAGCAAGAAGGTTAGGACAATGCGATCCTTAAGAAAGGGGAAGTATCTTTCAGGTTTCGTGAAATTCCAAATGATCAAAGCTTTCCCAGGAGGTCTGCCATATGGCTGGGGCTTTTGCATGTCTTTTCTTGAATTTTCTTCTCTAATAAGACACATCAACATGTTGCTGTGGAACGACAACAAAATAGCAGGACTTGATGTTCCACCGGCATCAAGGTCGGGAGCCTGACCTCCAAGGACCTCTGTGGGCTGCCTCCCCCTCGGCCTCCACTCTCTCAGCCAAGCTGGACACCGGCAGACAAGCATGATATGTGGGGGCAGAGCCCAGAGCCTCGCTGGTTCCTCTGGTCTGTGGGCAGCTGGACTGATCCAGGGCCAAACCTGGCTCCCCGGCTCTATGCCTTTTGGCGACCAGCCACCTGGAGTCTGTTCAAATGAACAAGCTGCCTTTTCTTCCTACATATTGGTTTCTCCTCCATTTGAAAACAAAACTCTTCCCCATCTGCTTGCTTCTGGGATCGCCATAATTGCATGGAGGATAATTGGCGGCAACTCAATCTGAGGAAAACCCTGTTGATTCGAAGCACAGTCTCAATAAACGTTTGTGTTTCATCGTTTTGCTAAATGGAGCCTGTGTCCCAGCCAGCTTTGGTAATGCAGGAGTGGAAATTAATGGGAGGCATATGAAGAGGAGGGGAAGCAGTGAACAATATTCTACTGTGACCCTCTTTGTTTCTAAGAATTCTTGACTGTAGGGGATCCATTGATTTGTCTGGAACGTGTCCCCCCAGTCCATAAAGCACCAAAGTAAATGATGTCAGAATGCCCTAAAAAATGATGGCACTGCCATGAATAGGACTATTTTCCTGACTCCATGTACTAAACTGTGGCTCTGGATTTGAGTACTGAGCTGGTCAACTCCCATAAAAAACAAAAAATCATTGCCTGAATACCTAGCATTTGCTTTCTGAAATAGTCCTTGACACCATGAAATAAGCCACTCAAGTTTGTGCACAGTCCAAGCGGAGAACATTGGTACAAGAGAATAAACTTATTCACACACTTGGGTTTGAGAATTGGCATTTACAAGCTCTGTGACCTTGAGCATATCCTTTAATCTCAGCCTCAAGGTTTCATCTCTAACATGGGGGGCAAAGAATTTTTCCTAATACATTGGGTTGCTGTGACTGAGATAGTTCACATAAGAATCACATCAGTATCTGATGCATAGTAAGCTCTGTAAAACTTGGCTACTATTGCTTCTTACATTTGCTATTCATTCAACAAACCTTCACTGAGCATTTACTATATACATCAGGCACTCCTTTATGTTCTAGAAATATAGCATAGAAAAAGATAGACAAGGTTTGGCAATCATGAATCTTAGAGACTTGTAAGGAAGATGGGTAATAAAACAAGGAAATGCATTAGCAAACAAGATCATCTGGAATAGTAACAACTGCTATGATAAAAATAAAACAACCTAAATATCCATCTGCACATGGATGGATAAAGAGGATGTGGTACACATACACAATGGAATATTACTCAGCCATAAAAAAAGAATGAAATAATGTCATTTCTAGCAACATGGATGGATTTGGAGATTGTCATACTAAGAAATGTAAGCCAGTGAAAGACAAATATCTTATGATACCACTTATATGTGGAATCTTAAAAAATGATACAAATGAATGTATTCATGAAAGAGAAATATAGACCCTCAGTCATAGAAAACGAATTTACGGTTACCAGAAAGGAAGGTGGGGAGAGATAAATTAGGAGTTTTGGATTAACATATATATACTACTACATATAAAAGAAATAGCCAACAAAGACCTACTAAATAGCACAGGGAACTGTTCTTAATATTTTGTAACAAATAAAGGGAAATAATCTGGAAAAGTTGTATAACTGACTCATTTTGCTATACACCTGAAACTAACATAACATTGTAAATCAACAGTGCTTCAACTTTTTTAAAAAAAGAAAGAAAATAAAACAAAGTAGAAGAGTAGAGAAAGACTAGCATGGGGACTACTAGCTTAGATAGGATATTTAGGGAGGATGAAGGCTGCTAGTAGGAATAGCCTTGACATGTTCAATGGAGACCAGTGAGGCTGGAACATAGTGAACAAGGGATGAGAGAGACATGAGGTGAAATCAGATGACTTGGCAGGACCTTGTAGTTCAAGGTAGTTTTCTTTCATACACAGCAGAAACCCTTGCAGAGAATCATTGTTATGTGAGTTTTCATGTTTCAATGCTCCCTCTGCTTTGAGAACCCTTTCATGGTCAAGAGCAGGACCAGACCAACAGGAAACTGGTGCTATGGCCTTGTTGGGACATGACAGGGACTTGGACCAGGTGGGAGCAGTGAGATGGGGAGAGGTAGATGGGATTCAAGTCATATACTAGAACAGCATTGTCAGTCATCCTGGCACTTGCTTTCTTTGACTGATCTGATTAAGCCTAAGTTTTGAATTCAGTCCTGAGATGGCATTGTCTGAGAGTGTACACAGACAATGGAGAGGGTTGAAATGAAGTATATTCAAGGGACTGCTTTTCACTACACCAAGTAGGCACAAAGGGGTAGTGGAAAGTGCTTGGGGCTTCTTCTTTTTTTTTTTTTTTTTATTCAAAAGAACTAAGAGTGACCTCCATCACCTGCCAGCTCTGTCACTTTGATCAAGACACTCAACATCCAACTTCAGTTGTTACCTCATCTGGAAAACGAGGGGGTCATACGAAACCCATAGAATTGTGAAGATAATATATGTGGAAACTGTTCTGTGAACTCTAATGTGGTATTAAAATATAAGAAAGTATTTCCATACAGAGAGCTGGAACAGATGGTTTCTGCTTTTCTTGATGTTCAGCACCCAACCACAGGGCCAACTGGGCCACATCTTGTTTGAGTTTCTATATTAGTTTCCTACGACAGCAGTAACAACTTAACACAAACTGGGTGGCTTAAGATAAGAGCAATGTATTTTTTCACAGTTCCAGAAGCTATAAGTCCAAAAAAAAAGGTGTTGTCGGGATTCTACTTTCTCAAAAGACTCTAGGGAAGAGTCCATCCTTGCCTCTTTAAACGTCTGGTGGCTCCAGGTGTTCTATGGTTCATAGCAATATTTCCCCAGTCTTTGCCTCCATCTTCACATGGCCCTCTCTCCTCCGTCTTCACTCTGTTTCTGTTTTCTCAGCTTATAAGGTCTCACCCACATTAGTATGACATCATCTTAACTTGATTACTTCTCCAAAGACCCTATTTTTAATAAGAATACCAGATACCAGGGATTAGACTTTCAATGTATCACTCTAAGGGACACAAAAAAGGAAATATGCAGATTGGGACTATTCTGGTATCTTGTTAAACGAGGGAGAAATGACAAGTTTTGAATTGCAGGAGATATCTTGGTACCAGGGCCAAACCAAGAATCTATGATATAGGACCATCGGTAGATGGGATGAAATGGGATAAATTTGACATTAAGGTTACAAATTAAGCTGGAGCCACCTGGTGGCCCCAAGGAGGGTTGTCAAGTTGGAAGAACTAAGGAAAAGAGGGACCAGAGAATAATCCAGCAATGTTATGAGAAAAGTAAGAGTTAACTTGGTACAAAGGCAGAAGTGGCCTCACACAGTGGACACTGCCTAGACATTCCATTAGTTGGGCAAAGACTAGGTTACTCAGGAAGAAACAAAGAAAATGATTCAAGGAAAGCAGGTTTCAAGTTCTGCGGTTCATTAATTGAGCACAGGTGGAAGCCCTAAAGAAATTAGACTGTAAGTCACTCCAAATTGTATGTGTGTTTGACAGTGGCTCAGCCTGGCAGGTAGCCCTATTCCTAGGCAGACAGGATGGAGAATTAAAAAAAAATTTTTTTTTCTTTGTTGGTTTCCTTTTTTGGTTTTGTTTTAATACAACTTCAATTTAAACCTTCCATGACTATACGATTAACTTTACTAAACAGAGATAGCAAGCAATAATTCCAATTTATTAACATTTTTCCTTTCTCAGCTGGGGGAGGGGCTCTAATCCCAGAATTAACTAGGTGCATTAAAAAATATTCAAGTGGAGCTTCATGAGATGTTTTCTGAAAGAAATTAATTCAAGGAATGTCAAATTTTATGTAAAAGGAAAGAATCAGAATATTCTCTTTCCACGAGAAATCATAGTGGTTTTCCAGGATCAAAGCAGTAGGCAAATCATTATCCCAGTCCTCCTGAAATGAAATGTGGACTTTGAATCCATAAAGTGGAACTGACGGTGTTTCTTTCACAGCATCAAGTACTGTCATGTGAATTTCACTACACATAATTCCACCCACATATATCACATGAAACTACATTAGGAGACATTTAGGCACACCAACGCTGTACCAACCTCTGAGACAGTCCACATGCGAGCATAGTTGCTTGTCTCTGTGTTATTATTTACTCTCCTAACCCCCACACTAGACTGGAAAGCCCCCTAAAGGTAGGGGTTGTCTCTCATTTTCATCTTCCTAGACCACTGTTTAACCAAAACCCAAAGAATGAATTTACCTAACATACTAACATGCAAATATCTCACTTCCCCCCAAATCAATGACAGAAAGCTCTCAGGGAAGATGCCGCCCGAACTGAGGTTTAGAGGAAGAATAAAAGGACATTCTAAGTGGGAGAGTGAAATGAACAGTCATGGAAGGAGAAAATCATGATGTGAAAATTAAAAGATGAGGACTTTTAACTTAAGACCGAAAAATTAGCTATAGACATGCAGCAGTCCCATGCAAGTGATCCCTAACTGTCTTTCCAGGCTTCAGTATCAGTTGGGGTTCATTCTAGAAACAGAAACCACCTTAGATGTCTTAATCAGGAGGGGATTTAACATAGGGAATTGGGAGTTTATAGTATTCTTGGAGCTGCTAGACTGTAACTCCAGAAACAACTCCTGATCTATACAGAATGAGCCAGTAGGAGAGTTAGTATAACTGAAACAGCTGAAGCTATGCCAGAATCAAGATGCTAGAAGTTCCTCTGAGGGTCCACCATGATTGCCTCCAAATGCCTGGGAAGCTAATGGTCAATGCAAGACTGAAGCAGAAACAAAGGGCAGGAGGATGGAACTTTCCAACTATTGCCCAAAATCACTCATTGGTATAACCTAATTCAAACCCAGAGTCCAATCCATAAAGGATTCTAGGAAATGCAATTCCAATGTAGTTTTCAGCTTTTTAACCTCTTCAACTAGAAGGCAGCTGGTGGTTTGAGTGATCCAAACCACAGCATCCAGAAAACCTATTTCAGGATTAAAGGGTTGATAATAAAAGTGATGGTTTAAAAATTTTTTTCCAGGATGAATTAAACAGAGTCTGAAAACAGAGAAACCAACATAAGCAAACGAAAACATTTATTCTATAGCATGATCTAAATACTAATCAGACATTTTACTGATGACAAAATTCTTTTTTAAGAAAATATCTTTCCTATTTTGGAGCATGCATGTGTGTGTATCTGTGTATATGTGTGTGTATTTTAAGAAAACTGTTTTATGACTGATAAGGGCATTTATCAGTAGGGAACAATGAAATACTGATAAGGAAAAAGCATCCCTCAGCTCAGAAGGACTGCCTACTGTTGTCATCTTACACAGTAGCTTGCTGAATCCTGGAGCCATCCACGGGATTTCTTGAATTCATTTGGCATTTCAAATATCAGCTGCAGTTTTAGGTCAAGCATTGGCTTAAATTTCTATGGGGTTTGTTCAATATGGTGCCTCAGGTTTGGGTATTGGCGAACTGTCATTGTAATTGTGCATCTAATTTGATGTGACTTCAGTATGTACCTTTCACTAAAACCTCCTGAGCGGCTTTTAGAATCCCTGATTAGTTTAGGAAAACAAAAAAATATAGTTGCTCTATTTAAAGAGAGAAATAAAAATGGCCACTTTAGTTGCAAGGCTTTCAAGATTTGTGACTGTGAGAGAACAAAGAAAACATCACCTTACAGCTGCCTTCCAACTAAGTCCCTCCCTAGTGCACCTTCGGGCAGTGGGGATACAGGTTTTCAGGCTGAGCTAAATCCCAGTACTGCTCAGTACCAGCCAGTTACTTAACTATTCCAAACCTCCGTTTCATCTTCTGTAAAATGGACATGATGTTTATTTTATAAGATGGTTGAGAGGGCTAATAAGGTATGCAATTTCTGGCACACAGTGCATGGTATAGATACTACATAATTATAGTTTTAATAAATGTTAGCGTGTGCACTCTCTCTCATTTCCCATTTAATTGTGTGTATAAAGAATACATTGTGTATCCTCTTGTTCTTGGTACCTGCATATATACCTGGCACATAGTAGGATCTGGAGAACTGCTTTTTGGATAATTAATTAATGTCAAGATGGACTGATGGGTTGTTCACAACAGCCACTCCTACCATGAGCCATTGTTGGTTGATTGTCTGGGCTGTACTCACAGCTCTGTAATGCTGGGTAGTAGGTTTATAAGGCAGGCACCAGCCCATGCTAAGCAATAAAGCAACAGTCATTTTCACTCCTGACTAGAGCAGAACGGGACCCTCCCTTTACTGCCTTGGGGGGCTTGACTTGCATTTGAGGCCCCAGGAGTAATTGTCCTTTCCAAAGGGCTTATTTCACAGTCGATTATGCTGTGGCAGCCCCAGACATCCCATTTTAAACATGTATAGCATGTCCTTGAAGAACCCAATTGCTTCAACAAGAAGCAGTCACTCAAAATATTACATATCACTCAATCTTCAAAGCAACTTATCATATCATCCAGCCTCTCCTGTGGCGAGATCTGCTATTATCAAAAAAGAGAAGAAAAAGAGAAAAGACTAGGCTTGAAGATGCAATCAGTCAATTACTGAGCCACGGTAGCCATAGCACTGGACATTATCAAAGGAACATAGCCTGGAGAAGGGCTCAGAGAGAGCTGTTTGGCTAACAGTATTGAAACAAGTACTTTGCACCAAATAAACACAGGGCTCTGTTTCTCCACGACATGAAAGGACTTAGATGTGCAGCTCCTGCGGTCCTGGTGTGAGTCCCATGGCTCCCTCTCACCTCTCAGAACCCCCAAGTGGTTATTTATCTTAGCTGCCTAAGCCACCACTGCTATCATCTCTGACTGCAGAAAGAAATGCCAGGCTCTCTCACTGCTTCCAACTCCCTGTGGGTCACAGAGACAGGGGGCTTTGGAGAACTCCTGAGATGCAGGCTGCTAGATGAGGTTTTCTCTCCTCCATGAGAAGTAAAATTATATGAGCCTTTGATCTTACTATATTTTTCTTCCCCAAAGTGAATTTTATGCCTGCGGAAAGGCCAGACCAGCAGGCCAGGAAAATGAAGGGCTGTTCTTGCCAATGAGAAAGGTCAAGGAGAAGGAAAAATCTTGCTCTCAGTGGTCATTTTTGCTCCCCCTTGTCTAGGGGATTTAGGAGAAAACAGACCAAGAATCAGATAGTTTCTTATCCCTGTTTCAGTCTAATGTAAAATCTTATCCAACTTCCTTGCTCCACCGTGGTTTTCCCTTCTGTTGAGTGGGCAGAATAACTCAGATTTTTCTTCCTCAGAGAGGCACTTGAAAACAAAGGTACTTTCAGGTCTGAGGTGCCTCTGAGTTTACTGAAGCATAAGCATGACAGCAACTCAGCAGCAAGAAGCAGGTCAGCTTCTGGGCTGTGAGAATGTATGGAAGGAAAAGCAATTGTCTCCTGAGTTCATCAAGTTCCCACTCTGTTCCCCAGACTGCACCCACTGCTGCATGGAGCAGACAGAGAGGCAGAAATGGCATCCTGCCCTCGGTCAAGGATTGTTGGTGCAATTTCCTGATTTTTCTGAAAATGGAAACACAGACCTAACCAGAAAAATAAAACTAAGCCAATGAATAATTGAGACGGGAAAAAAAAAAAAACTAAACCAAAGCTGACTTAGCATAACTTAACAACTGTAAAGCATTATGGACAGAGCAATAGCATCAAAGAGCTACCACCCATAAGGCTGGTGAAAATGCCAGAAAAGATTAACGTCATTAAAACAGAACAAAGACAGGAGTTCCCTCTGTGGCACAGCAGGAATGAATCTGACTAATGTCCATAAGGATGTGGGTTTGATCCCTGGCCTCACTCAGTGGGTCCGGGATTGTTGTGAGCTGTGGTGTAGGTCACAGATGTGGCTCGGATCCCATTGCTATGGCTGTGGTATAGACTGACAGCTGTAGCTTTGATTCAACCCCTAGCCAGGGAACTTCCATATGCTGCACCTGCAACCCTGAAAAGCAAAAAACAAACAAACAAACAAACAAAAAAACACAGAAAAAAGACCAATAAGGCTGAAACTCAACTCAGACTTTTGAGGAGGGAGTGCTGCATGGCTGGAGCCAGTGTCTCCGAGGGTATGTGATGGGGTTCATCCTGCAAAGGTTTGAAAAATCCCAACATGATTTCAGCTGCTAGGGTAAAGAAGCACTCCCCTGAGGGACAGTGACAGGAACTGGAAGTTGAATAAAATAAGCAGAAAACAAACTGGAAGAGGTTCCTTCTCCCCTCCAGCCTTGCTCACAGTCTCCCCCTAGTGTCTCCTTTTAGCAAGACTTAGAGAACGAGGCAAAGTGGAAAGGTGTTGCCGAGCCCCACGGTCAGCATCCCAAAGAGGAATAAAGAGGGTTACTTTGGAGTGGGGAGACAATTCCTTAATAACTGGTCATTGGGGGATAGTCAAGGAGAGAAAGAGATACGTACCATTTGGGGGGTTGATGCTGTAAAGACAGAGGCTAGAGGATAAGCCTCAAGAGAAACAAACAAAAAAGTGGAACAAGAGGCAACAAGTAAAAAAAAAAATTAAAAAATTAAAAATAAAAAGTAAGCCTTTGGAATTCACAGAGCAAACTTTGAAGAGGGAGTAAACATAACACAGAA
Organism: Phacochoerus africanus; assembly: GCF_016906955.1. Taxonomy (NCBI): domain Eukaryota; kingdom Metazoa; phylum Chordata; class Mammalia; order Artiodactyla; family Suidae; genus Phacochoerus; species Phacochoerus africanus. The sequence goes on along the minus strand of NC_062553.1, from coordinate 16,979,733 downwards.
TGTAAGATTAGGATGAGGCCACTGGGGAGGGGACAGGTAGTGACGAGCCAGATAGATCTTAACACCTACCTGTTAAGAGGCATGAACTTTGATTTAAATACAAGTTCTGTAAATTGCTCAATGTTGGACCCTTGGCAACTTGTTCAAATTCTTTGCGTTTCTTTGTCCACTTCCACACAGTTGGGATGATAACGGTATCTACACTATAAAGTTATTGTGAAAGATGAATGAGGTAATTTTGCAAAAGAACTTAATGGAGTGAATGGCAGAAGCCAAGTTCTCATCGTTTTGTTTTGTTTCTTTAACATGTTTCAAATCTATTTACACTTGTTTTTCTCTTTAGTGAAGCCATGAAAGAAACTGTTATTAGAATTCCAATATCCACTTTTTCTTTCAGCAACTTTTAGCTGGGCAAATAGCTATGCAGAGTAAAGACTCTGTTTCTCAACCATCTGTGAATCTGTACCCATTAGACTAATTTATGACCAATAGGATAAGAAGACAAGTGATGGTGCAACTTCCATGTCTTTAAAAGAATAGGGTACCATCTCTTCTCTTTCTCCCTTCCTGCTGGCTGGAATGTAGACATCGTGGGGAGCCATCTTCAACTTTATAGATGAAGGCAGCACATTAGGAGTGACAGAACAACAATATAAAATGAGGCTTTTCACAGGACAATATCGCAGAGCTATCACACATCTCTTTGTGTGAGAGAGAAATAAATTTTCATTGTGTTAAAGTCACTGTAATTTGGAGTAAAATGAACTTGGTCCCTGTCTTCAAGGACCTTGTATTCTAAAAAGAAAGTATGGCTGTTATAAAGATGTGTCACAGGATATTTTAGGTTTCAAGAAACAGAATAACCAGAAACTAAACGTTTTTAAAAGAAAGATTTGGCTCACATTAAAAAGAGTTTGAGTGGCTCAAGGGTTCCTTAATAGCTCGGCAATAACAAAATGGTCAGCTTCTCTGTGATGCTCTTGGATCTTTCTTCATGGTATAAAGACAGCTGCCATACCACCAAACATCACATCCTCACACACACAAATATGTAAAGCAAGAAAAATGGAAAAAGATGTGCTTCCTGTTTGTCTTTTCCATCAGGATGGAAAGTTTTTGACGTGTCCTTATTAAGTTTACTCTCAAGTCTCATTGGTCAGAATTGGAATATATGCCTATATCCTAGAAGCAAGGGAGGCCTGTAAAGTATGGAACTGATGTTTGCAGGCTCTATAGGCTTTGGAAGGTGGGATCTGCAAAAAAGGAGAAGTAGGCTGACAGTGCTGTTATGCATCAATCTTTTTAGGAACGCTTCCTTGCTTTCTGTAATTTTCATGTGGGTAAGTTAGTGCTGAAATTCTTCTCCACATATGCCTATTTACACTCCCACTTTCTTGTTGAGTAGCCCCCTTGTATTGTAGAAGAGTAGGGTTAATTAATTTTTAAAAATTCCATGATGACTATTTAATTCCATTCTACCAAGCATCGGCTCTATGTTGAATGCTTGATACACATTATATCATTTAACAAAGCATGGTTTCTGAAAATTGCTGGTCATCTGCTTGTTACCTTCTAAAGCACTGCATTTTAGCATGAATAAAAATAAAGCTGGATGATAGAAGGCACTGTGAATCAATTTTCAATATGTTCAAGAATCAACATTGCAGAAAGCAGACATCTTATTATCTTGGCCAAACTACATAAAGTGTTGGCTTAGCTTTTAGCTATGGCTTCAAATCGATTCTGATAATGGTGACAGAAAACGCAACGCAAAACTAAAACACATCTGGAATTCTCCTGTCAAATAAACCACCCACTACTTGGGAAATAAGACATTGGTCAAGAATTTAGATTGACTCACCAGGGTCACTCCAGGACTTTTCAAAAAGTCTGAAAGTTCTAATTTGCTTAAATATTTGCTGCAGTTGCGCACTCTGCCAGTTACTTGCAATGCATAAATTTTTACACATTCTCCTTTGACTATGGGCTTGCCTTTAAATCTGCTGAGTTTAAGGAATTAATGCTTGGAGACTTTATTAAAACTGTCACCATCACATCTCATCACCCTCAAGCAAATGGTCAGATTGCAGATATGGTAGAAGCGACTATAGATGCAAAGAAGAAAGTTATAGAAAGAATTGTCTGAGGAGAGTAGTCAGCGTCCTCATTATGGAGCATAACTCAAGGGTGGAATCAGGTCTGTGGTCTAGGCAGTTGTGTAGAAGATCATGTCTTGGCTACATCTGAACACTTATCTGCAGAGGCGCAACACAAACAGAGCATAGAATCATCGGCTCTTGTGTCTTATCCCAAATTGTGTATTGAGGGGATCTGGGCTAACAGAGATGAATCTGCATATTTGACATGGGCCCCAGGTGGTTCTGATGCAGGTAGACCAGACCACAGACCATAATTTGAGAAACATTGGTCTATTTGCGCCTGCGTTGGCACTTACTATTCCAGCTTAGAGTTATACAGTGTAGTCTTTGCAAGGAACTATGAAGTTGGCCTAAAGGAGGGTTCCTTTAAAACTGAAATCACATTGGCCAAGCTATACAATGATTAGATATCGCAACAACCAAGGTGGCATTACCATGTTGACTGAAATGAGGTTTGCATGTGTACAAATACACCCCCCACACACATACACCCCCATACCCATATACCAGCCCAGTGACTGACAGAAGCAGAGTTATTAAAGCGTCTCATCACCATCACTTAGCAAATAAATTATCAAGTATATCAGCCATAGAATGTAAAGAGCATGATAATTACTTTAAGACCACCACAAGCTGCTATAATTAAGTCATCTGATATTTTTATAAGAAGGATAAACTTGAGGTGCCCTCTTCCTGGATAAACCCTTATATTAACGTTAAAGAGTAAAGTTTTGCTAGCCAAGGACTTAAGACACCTCAACTCTTACACTAACAAATAAGGTTTCCCAAAGAGATACATGTAAAATGCAGAAGCAGGATGTTTAGAATGAAAGAACCCCTAAACTAATAGCAGAGCACAAGACTCTCCTTCCATTTCACTCTGTTACGTGGCAGAATTGGAACAAGTTTGTTTTTTATCTAGAGACCTAAGCAAGGCCTAAAATTCTCTCCTTCTTCCTGCAAATCTAAATTGTGAAGCAATTATAGTCATATCTGTAAGGAGAGGGATGAAAGACAGTGGGGAGGATACAAAGAAAAGAGAAAGAGAAAACAAATGAGGAGTAAATATAGAGGGTGAGTAAGGCCTGAGTTACCTACCTACTCATATGTGGAGAGAGACTGAAAAATAATTAACTCTGATTCTTCTCTAGGATGACAGGCCCTACCTAGATGCACATATTATGTGAAGAGATATTGAAAAGGAGAGGGAAAGAAACCATTTCCACCATTACAGGCTGTAAGCCTACCTGTAACAATGGTATGGCCCAAAGGAGTGCTTTGATCCGAACAATCGTATTAGCAACTGCTTCCTTGCAGCAATACCAAGGGATGAGGCAAAGACAGTGGACGAGAAGTCCACGTTTTCTCCCTGTGGTGATGCACTTCATAATTGGCTTTGATGTTGAAATGGAATGGTCAATCTTTTTCCTCACTCCTACCCATCTTTTTAAATCTTACTCAACTTTTAGGATTCAGCTCAAACACATTCTTCTGCCCGACACCTGGGCAGGCAATTCTTCCCCTGCCATCAGAGGGCACACACCTGGACCATCTGATATTTGCCAGCTCACCTGTTGGCAGATTGTGAATGATTACACTTATTAGAAGGGATGCTAACCCTCGGCCAAATTCATAGAATCATCAGGAGGGAATCTGAGAATGTGATTATGCCTTGTCTCCTTAACTGGATCCTCTCGTCCTCGAATACAGAATCTGTGTTTGAAATATTTTTGCAATCTTCATATCACCTGTAACGCACAATTCAGAAATCCCCTCACTTATAAAGTCAAGTTATAAACAAAGGTTTTCACTCAGGCAAACGTTAAGAAATGTACTGGCCATCAACAGATGGTGGACATGGCCCCCTGAGCTGTGGGGAACAGGTCTTTCATTAATTAATGACAGGTCTGATGCAGTATCATGTTATCAACTGATTTTTGACAAAAGGAAAAACATGAAAATGCAAGCATATTTGAGGAGATGTTTAAGAGGGTTTGAGACATCAAAACTGTCAAATAATCACTGTTCTTTTATAAAGCTTGACAGAAATATGCTGACAGAGATTGTGTGGTGGGTATCCTGGGACTTCTGAACAAATAAGGTAATGAACAGCCTTTTGAATCTTGACTTGATCATAAGTTAAGAAGAGTTTGGACTGGCATGTAGTAAGTACGTAGTCCATTGTTATCCGATTTTCATTTCTTTGACTTCACAACTCAATTTTCACCTTTTCCAAGGCGAAAGCCTTATCAACTGCTTCCTTTGCATCCCCGAAAAAAGACCAACTACAGTGCCAAACACCATTGCCAACCACAGAGACATAATAAATCAAAAAAAAAAATCATATTAGTCCATAGTGCATACATGTGTTTGAGATTCTACACACTCACCCAGATATTTGCCTCTAAGACATCATCCCCGGAAAGGAAGAAGGAAAGAATGTGGAGAAGAATTTCAGATACTTGTGTGCAACAAAGCATCTAGGTCAAATAGCCTGATTGTTTCAGAGGGAGGAATTTGTTAAGTTTACAACTTTGAGTAAGTTGTCTATTCATTCTGTGCCTCAGTTTATGCTTCTGTAAAGTGGAGGTGACAACAATAGCAGGACCTATCCCATCCAGACACTCTGAGGCTCAAAAGAATTAGGGGTTGGCAAATTACAACCCAAGGCCAAAATCTGGTTCAATGCCTGTTTTTTTATAAATAAAGTTTTATTGAAACACACAAATGTGTTAATGTATGTGAATGCTTAGAGCCTTCCTGTCCTCTTGCCAATGTTCAGTGAATGTTGACCATTGTTTTTGTGGGCTCGGGAGACCTAGGCTATAGCCCTAGTTCTGCTGTTACTGAGCCTTTTGATTCATTCTATGTTTCCCTGTCTGAAAAATGGAAATATTTAAATATTTAAATCAGATGACCTCTAGGGCTAATTCTAACCTGAGTTATTCATATTCATATTCATATTATTCATATCATTATTTTCAGTAAAGAACACATATGATATTTAAAAAGAAAAAATATATAGACAAATAAAAGAAACCAAGCAGAGTAAATTATTTGACACAGAGCATACTTCCTCCCCCCCTCACATCCAAAATAAAAGGTAGCTAAGAGAAGGAACAGTATACAAGAAGAGATAGTGATGCTATAAAGGGAAAGAAGAGGCAATATTTCACTCAGGACTCTATTGCTTTTATTAACTGGGAGACAAATTCGCTCAGAACTTTTAATTCTTCAAGTAACAGGCATCATAAACACCATTATCTGTTTGCTTATGCCTGTAGCATTTACTGTAATTCCTCAGATGAAAACCTCAGCTTCTAATATTACAGGACAAGGATGGAGTGAGAAAGACTTAATGCAATTCAAGATATTCAAAGGTAAAAAGCTGCAAATGAAAATTATCACAATGAGCAAGAATAAAATTATTATAAAACTGTCACATTTCTAATATTTCATATCACTTCTGACCATAAGCTCTGCAGCTATAAAAGCAATATCTTTTACTCCCCAGTGTGCAGTGGTGATGGTTCGCATTCTTCAAGGCTTATGATGTTAAAATGCCTTTAATTATGTTCCGGATAGCTATTCGGAAGGCATTTTTAAACCTCTCCAAGGTCAGCATCTTCCTTCTCACTGATTCTCAGATCATCACTCTATGATTCTAGCTTCCCTGACACAATATTCATTTCATCCTGGGGAAAGGCACAATTGCTGAATTGGTCACACTGGCATCCGGGACGGGAGCAAGATTGTCCCAGAAGGTGCCTTTGCTGGGCACTTGATGTCTGCATAGGTCTCCTCTGCCATTTTTAGAGGTCAGCCAAACAGAAAATTCAGGCTGGTACTTAATGCAATTCAAAAGTCTGAGTGCTGAGAACAGCCACCACCTTTTGGGGCTACTTGGAGACCCTGAGTGTGAAGCAGATTGTAAGCGGCACAGCCCCTTATACATTTGTGTTTCTGGTGACACCTTACAATGGGGAACATGAAAGCAATGTTGAGTCACCCGTCTCAGTGCTAAGTGGGCACCCGTAAAATTGAAAGCCTAGGTCTACCCATAGTTTATCCTGAATTTAAACAATTGCTGGCTATGCTGTATATATAGTAATAGATTCAAGTCCCAAACCCTTAATTTAGATGCTCAGATACCAAAACCCAAAAAAGAATCAACTTCATGGATCACTGGCCTTGTTAACAAGTAGCAAGTGGGCTAAGTTATATTTCAGGAGCACTGGCTCACCAAGTTTCTGTTAAGGGCATAGTGATTTTGGAAATGTCCCTGTTTTCAGGGATTTTCTTTTCATTTACACACATATCCACCCACACAGACCCATACATCTGTTTCCTGTATATGAAATTTTGGAAAGGCTATGAGAAATAAGTAGAAAGGAAATCCAAAGCCCAAAGCCATGCAGAAGAAAAACCAAGTACAAAATGGGATAGAGAGTCTCTTCCAGGGCCACCCAGGTAATCAAAGAGATACTTGATTCTCTTTTTAATATTTTAACTAATAACTTCAGTGTGGTTTTTCTGCTTAGTGAGAGAAATCTATGCCCATTATAGGAAACTTGGAAAATACAGAGACGTCAAGGTTGAATTCTACCACTCAGAGACTTTGATAAGGTTTTCATGTATTTTTTACCTATGTTTTTCTAAGCATCATTACATTATCTAAGTTTTTTACACCTGTTTATTTCTAACCTAGACCTAATCACAACTTTTTTTTTTTTTGCTTTTTTAGGGCCGCACCCATGGCATATGGAAGTTCCTAGGCTAGGGGTTGAATTGGAGCTTTAGCTGCCAGCCTACGCCACAGCCACACCAATGGAGGATCCAAGCCACATCTGTGACCTACATCACAGGTCATGGCAACACCGGATCCTTAACCCACTAAGTGGGGATCAAACCCACATCCTCATAGAGCCCAATAAGTTTTGCTACCACTGAACCACAATGGGAGCTACCTTAATCACAACCTTCAATGATTGCTTATTTATTTGTTCATTGTCTGTCACCCCAACTCTGACCCCAAACCCTCCTTCTGCTCTGCAAATTATGCTTCTGAAAGGGAAAGATTTTGTCCTATTTGCTTTCTCAAAACCTGAGACCTTTTAGGTACCCAATAGTTAGTGAATGCACCGATTAATTGAGATCCTATTGAACATGTAACTTTAGGTCTTTTATTTCTCTCCCAATATTTCAACAAGTATAATAAGCACATCTTGTATATCACTACGCAATCCCTCTAATCTCTTCACTTATCTGAGTACTACAGGAATGGCAGTTCCCTGCAGGTCCTGACGCGGTTGTGGAATGCCTCATGCAGATGTTTGCTTCCAGCCTAAAGGCATTCTTCACCCCCCAGACAAGGACATTCACAGGAACCCTAGGCATCACCTGGAGGTGTGCCCATGAGGCCACCCTTGACCAACGACAGCCAGGAGCCTGTGGATAAATGCTTCCTTTTTTTATCTCTGAAGAAAAAAGATGGTTCTGAGATGTATTTCATAAAACCTCTCTGAAGGTCCCGGTGGGTTTGAATTCACCAGTCATGCACAGCATGCAAACACATCCTTGTTTTAATGCTCCCTCCTTCCCCCTCCTGCGTTTTTAAAGCCTGATCCATGGAATCCCACCCTAAAGGTTCTACCTGCACACAAGCCCTCATCTCAGATTCTGCTTCATGGGAAATCATCCGAAGAAAAATAGAGATTTTGTGTATTATTATAAATCATTTAAAATATCATTTGAAGAGTTCCCTTTGTGGCTAGCCCAACTAGTATCCATGAGGATACAGCTTTGATCCCTGACCTCACTCTGTGGGTTAAGGATCCAGCATTGCCTCAAGTTGTGGCATAGGTCAAAGATGCAGCTCGGACCTGGAGTTTCTGTGGCTGTGGCCTAGTCCAGCACCTGAAGCTCCAACTCGATCCCTGGCCCAGGAATTTCCATATGCCACAGATGCAGCCTTTAAAAATGAATAAAAAATAAAATATAATTTGAACGTCTACTAATATGAATTACTATAGATGTGTAATGTAATAACTTTAATATTACTGGAAGTTTAGGGGGTTTATATCTTCTAATATCACAAATAAAGCTATGTTTATCATCTTCACATGTAAAGCTTCTTCATTTAAGAAATGGAATTAATGAGTCAACAATAAGAATATTTTTTTAAGTTCTAGATCATATTGGCCAATTTCTTTCCAAAAAAGTTGGTACCATTTTATAGTCCCACTAATAATATATAAACTTGTTCTTTCATTGCAACTTCACCAGCACTGAATATTATATTTATTTATATTTTTGATAATTTAGGAAGTTGAATATATATTTTTTGTTTTATATCAATGACTTTTTACATTTTTTTAGTAAAGTATAGCTGATTTATACTGTTGTGTCAATTTCTACTGTATAGCATAATGATCCAGTCATACCTGTATATACATTATCTTTCTCGTACTATTTTTCATCATTTTCTGTACCCTGAGACTAGAGATAGTTCTCTGTGCTATACAGTAGGACCTCATTGCTTATCCATTCTAAATGTAATAGTTTGCATCTACCAACCCTAAACTCCCAGTCCATCTCACTTCCCCCTCCCTCCCTCTTGGCAACCACAAGTCTGTTCTCTATGTCTGTCAACCTGTTTCTGCTTTGTAGATAGTTTCATTTGTGCCATATTTTAGAGTCCACATGTAAGTGATATCATATGGTTCTTTTCTTTCTCTTTCTGACTTACTTCACTTAGCATGAGAATCTCTAGTTGCATCCATGTTGCTACAAAAGGCATTATTTTGTTCTTTTTATGGCTGAGTAGTATTCCTTGTATATATGCACCACATTTATTTTAATTTGCATTTCTTTTATTTCTAATATTTCCTCTATTGGGAGCTGTCTTTTACGGAAGAGCAATACTTTTCAAGATTTTGTGAAACTCTGTTATACATACCCTACAGTATAAGTCTAAACCCCCCACAAGATGGCCATTTGAGTATTGAGGTTGGAAAGGAAGTTGAAGGGAAGTTTTGAATTAGAAAAAGAAGGGAGATCTTCAGTTAAAGAAATATGGTGCCCACTACATGCTGGGATGCATTAGACAATACTGAAGATCTGAAGATAAAAAAGATAGAAAATGCCATCTTGGAGTTAATAGTCTAGTGACCACGCTAAAGAGAAAACTGAATGTCTGAAATAAAGTCATCCTAGAGGATGGTTTGACTGGAAAGGACAAACACTAGCTGAAAATCCTCTCATTTTAGATTAAGAAAAGTAGATTGTTTGGATTGCATTTAGTTTGGCTATGAAAGAAATTAAACATTGCTGGTGGTTTAGAGCTAGACATAACTGGATTAAGCTCAAGAGATACCAAGCAGGGGTAGGTGGTAATGTGATATTATAATAAGAAAACCTGAGCATAAAAATCAGGCAGCCCTAATTTTAAGACTGGGTTCATCCTTTCTAGTTTATGGCCGTGGGCAAGTTAATTTCTCAGGATCTCTATTTTCTTATCTGTGAAATGAAAATCATAATACCTTCCCAGCAGAGTTGTTATGTGACTTTAAAAAAGATAGTGTATGAAACAGCTTAACAAATTCTAATGCACAAAGTAGAAAACCAATAATAATTATGAAGAAAAAAATCAATGCTTTTTTAAAGTCAAAGACAAAATTCCTCTCGGGATGAGAAATGTATTTTGTTAAGTAAAATTATGTCATATTTAACTATGAAAAGATAGAAACAAGCCGAGTCTAAAACTGAAGGAAAGACTCTAGGAGATAGAAACGAGGAAGAAAGTAAAAAGTAGTATACAAAAAACAGTGTTAAAAAGAAACTCTCCCAAAATTTTTTTTCAAGAATGAAGGATATGAAACATCTGCTTAAAAGTTTTCTGTTGCATTGTGACTATAGTTAATAATACTTGAAATTTGCCGAGAGTGTAGTGAAATTTCCCAAGAGTCTTTCCTGTTCTCAACACTCATACACAAAAAAGTTAACTATGTGAGATCATGGGCACATTAATTAAATTGATCAGGACAATCACTGAACAATGCATACGTATATCAAAACATAGCAATTCATCTTAAAGGTGTATAGTGTTCATTACCAATTATACCTCAACCAAGCTGGAAAAAAAAGTGACTTTTATGCTCACCAAAATGGGCAGTATCAATCTTCAAATTTTGACAATAAGATTTGTGAATTTTTTTTACTTAATTTTTTAAGTCACATATTGTAATACCATATTATTAGCAGGATTTCCCCCACATTGAAATAATAAAAATATTCTCTTGAAAAGACAAGTTATGTGTTGGGCAATGCTGCTATATAACCCTCCTTCTATTTCCAGAACTACAACAAAACAGCTCAGTGATGGATATGTTAATTACTTTGATTGGGGTATATTGCACACTTTATATTACAATTTTATTTGTCGGTTATACCTCAATAAAGTTTGAGGAATAAAAACAAACACCTCTAAAAAACTTTGTTGTACACATAGTCTAGTAAGTGGGTTAATCAATATGTATGTATGATTTTTCTTCCACAGTCAGGACTAGTTTATTGAAAAACCGTGTTAGATATAGGAATGATAAAATGATTTAAAAAATGATACATGCATACCTAAAATGTTTTTATCTACTACTTTTTTCATGTTATTGTAATACCTTCTATTCAAGTAAAATTCTCTCAGTTGGATTCCCAGACATCTTTCTTACATAAACCATATGTATAAGACAGCATTAATTTCCATTTTGTTTTTTCAGAGTGGGACACAAACTTAAAACCAGTTGCAAAATAATCTGAATACAGAATCCATCTAGAGCCTTCCAAATTTTTTATGGTTATTTTTCCCAGGTTTAATTTAATGTTGTTTTTAAACAATTTATACTTATTGAGACTTGGCAATAATATTTCATAATAGACAAAATCTCTTTCTCAATTGTTTAGGATAGTATTTCTATAAATTAATTATTTATGCTAAAAAATATCTGTAGTAAGTCAGTTTAGCAACAGACACACCTAATTTTGATAAGCAAACAACCTGACTAGTAGAGGTACAGCTGCATAAATGTAGTTCTGGAGTGGTCTATAGTGACTTATCTTTCTAGCAGTATGGCAGATTAGATCATTCTGAACAGCCTTACTGACTAAAACAGCTACACTGTTGGACAAGACATATATACTTGATCTTCTAAAAAGAACTGCTGAGTTGGCACAAAAGGAAGTAATTCACAGAGGTTAAAGAAAATGTGAAAGCAGGAACCTTGGAAGATAAAGGATACCAAAATCAAATTATATGTAGAGGTTTCTGGTAAACCTTGGATTTCCTGAGCCCTGCATTGATGCTGTAAAAGAGGAGGGGACTAGAGTTAAAATCTAGGATTTGCCCAAGGATGGAACCGGTGAAGGCAAACTCCATTAGGCTCAGCTTCCAAGGACTGCATACTTAAGATAAATAGGGAAACAAGGAAAATTGCATTTATCAGTTCTTTGCAGTTGTTAATTCAATGCTAAATCAAGAAAGACCAAAAAAAATCTCTTATGAGAATTTGTTACCAATAGGCAATCATTATAGAAGTTTGCAATCCAAATTCATGTTACCATTTGAAAAGTAATTTTAAAAATTCTCAAACAAGTAATGTGATCCTGTGTTAGTAAAGCTGCCAAATAGCCTGAACAAACACAAATGCAGTTTGGAGGAATCCAACTACAATCTAGGCCTCAAGAAATTCTCACAGATAAAGTGCCAAGGAAAATGAGAAGACCACAGCCAAAAATCGCAAAACACAAAAGTGACAGCCAGCAGGAACAAAGAGATGGCAATATCAGAACTGACAGTCTTCAGTAATTGCAATATCCAATGCAGAGTGTAAAATACACAAATTCAATATGTTTAAAGAAATAAAAGAAAAGCTTGAAAGTAAAAGCAGAGAAAAGAGACTATAAAGAGCAACTAAATAGATTTGGAAAGACTTAAATTACAGTCCCAGACATGAAAAATAAATTAATTAAAATTAAGCATACAATGGGTAAATTAAATGGCAAATTGAAGACAACAGAAAAGAGCGTTAACGAGCTAAAAGATAGATCCAGATAAATTGTCTAAAATGCATCCCAGAGAGAAAAGTGATTGGAAATATAAAAGGGAGTCAGAGTCATGGAGAGTAGAGGGAAAATGCCTGGCACAAACCTAATTGGGGTCCAGAAAGAGAACCCATTGGAACAGGCTAGTCTATGGTATAGCAACAAAGCCCCAAGTTTTAGCGGCCTAACAAAACAAGCTTATTTTTCACTCACATAAATTCCACTGTGAATCAGGCAACTCTTCATGGAAATATTCTCCCCTGAAGTGCCCCAGGGATATTGTGGATCTTTCTATCCCAATGAACAGTCTCCAAAGTTTCTGCCAAAGGAGAAGAGAAAGCTGGAGGGTCATAGAATCATCAAAAATGATAAGGTGGAGTTTAGCATAGCATTTTCCCTGCATTTGTTTGGTCATCAGTCATCAAACCATTCTATTCTTCTACCCACACATAAAACACACTCAGCCCTACCTAAAGCCCACTTCTAGTGACTACCCTCAGCTCAAAAGCCAAAAATTCAGATCACCATTAGTCTCTCCAAATATGGCTTCGCTTTTCATGAAATCATCACTCTGCTCCATCCCATCAAGTCAACAATGGTGAAATAGAAAAAAAAAATCATTGCTATAAATATTCCCATTCTGAAAGGAAGTGAATAGAAGAAATATAACAAAATGAAACTGAAATCCACTGAGCAGACATAGTATATGCTCCTTATTGAAGGGAGATTTTCCTCAATTAAGCATTGATTTTCCTTTTTAGAAATATCTTTGTCCATTTGTCTTACATCCATGGTATCAATCTCCCTAAAGTTGTTCTTTTTACTTGCTGTCCTTTGCCACATCTGGTTTTGGGAGTCAGCCACTCGTGGTCTGCACAAATTTCACAACTGACTTTCCATTGATGGAAAGTTGGAAGCTAGGGGTTGTTTTAAGTCTTAAAAGTTCACGTCCTTTTTAAAAATCCAGGGTCTTAGTTTCTTTCTCACAGGTTGGGTTCTCCAGAAAGAAGATTTTAATGGGATTTTACTGTACAAGATTATTATGAAGAAATGTCCTTGGGACCATCAACTGTGAAAGGAAAGGGAAGGAAGATAGGAAGATTGAACAGAGGGAGAAAATTGAGATATGAAGGAGGGTCATGAAAGCCTCAGTCTACCCCAGAGGGAAACTGGAAGTAAAATGGCCCAAGAAAATTGCTGCATGCTGGGCCAAAATGGTTGGGTGCTTATACATCTGTTTTGATCAGTCAGTAGATATAAGCCACCCCTGGAAGGTTGTGACTTTGGGCAAGATGACTATCTGCCGACAAGAAATTCTATGAAGATGTTATCTAAAGGAGCTCTGTTAACGGAACTCTGAGACACACATAGGAATACATCCTATGAAGAGACATCTAGGCAAAACATCTCCTTGTCCATCACTGTCCACCCTTTGTGATGAGGAGTAACTTCTCTACAATTCCTGTAGGCCTCTGTTCTCAAGGGAAACTTAGAAGAGGAAGGAAAATGGAACAAAAGACATCCTCCACTACCTCAGATGGTTTCTGGACCACACCTGGTATTCAATATCTCTATCCTCCACTACCTGGTACAGTCCTTGGATGTCATGGTTATAGGCCTACTTCATATTTATTTGCTATAAACTGGCGTAGTATTATGTGGGATGGGCCAGTGAGTCAAAGATCAGATCTGGAAGTCTTTCAATAGTGATGCTGGTTGAGACCCTGTAGTCAGGAAAGAACATATACATAGAACATGCATCCTTTCCTGTGACACTTGATTACTAGACCCTCAATGGTAAAAAGTGACCAGTATAGTCAACTTTCCACCACCTGGCTCACTGGTCTATTCAAGGAGTGGTACTGTACAGTCTCATCATTGGTATCTATTATCAATCACCGGGTCTTTTGCCAATTGCAACAGCCACATCAGGCTTGAAGAGTGTGAGTCATGTCATACTCTGTCTCTGTCACCATGTATACCTCATTCACGTACCCATCATACCATCATTGCGTGGCCGATGACAGAGTCTGGTCAATGACAACCAACCAAGGGTTGTTTTTTCCTTTGTTTTGTTTTGAATATTTGGTTTTTCAGTACCTCTTTCATAGGGGATACTTTCTTCTGAACATTAATGTCCTTTAAAGATCTTTTCACTTAGCATTCATTCCCATGTATTCGCCTACATGCCTCTACCCCAGATGACCTTGTCCCCAGTCTTCTAATCCATCTCCTTCCAGATCTCTTACCACATGTCCAGGAGAGTCACAGCTTCCCATGAACTCATATATATTTTATCTTGAGGTTGTCACTCCTCTGGCCACACAAACTGATAACAAGTTACACCATTTGAATATCTGCCAAATTTGCATGGAACCAACATCCCTTCCGCCCACATTCCATTGTCCATAACTCCATTACATAGTCTTAACCTAATTTAAAGAAAGTTAGACAAGCTAATATCATTCTATTTCTGGAATATTCAAAGCTTTGTCTCTGCTACAGAGACAATAGAGAATAGAAAAAAAAAACGTAATGTTTAAGAATGTTGAGAATTTTCCAGGGCTCTTTTTAAAAAACACCAATTTTCAGTCCTAGGAATTGGAACAAGTCCCAAGAGGATTAAATAAAGATAAATAGACATCTCAAGCATTGTAATACTGAAAAACACCAAAGAAGATATCTTAAAGACAGATTGCTGACAAAGAAATGGATATTAGACCAATTTATTATTTATTAATAACAATAATGAAAGCCACACTGTATTGGAATAATACTTTGAATGTTATGAGAAAAAAAGAAAGTTGAACTATTGTTCTAGAAAGAGGGTAAAGACATTTTCAGACAGATAATATATGAGAAGCTCAACTTAGCTTCTCCCTAGAGTCGAGTCTCTGGGCTATACATTAAATAGAAGGAAAACAATCACAGATAGGATACCTGAGATAGAATGATAAGAAAAAAGTTTGGAAATATGGGTAAATTTAAATCAACATTGATTATTCAAAATAACTATAAAACTTTTTTTTCTGCTTTTTAGGGCTGCACCCACAGCATATGGAAATTCCAAGGCTAGGGGTCAAATTCAAGCTGCAGCTACCAGAATACGCCACATCCACAGAAACTCAGGATCTGAGCCACGTCTCCAACCTACACCACAGCTCACAGCTGTGTCTGCCACCTACACTACTGCTCACAGCTCACAGTTAAGCAGTATCCTTAACCCACTGAGCGAGACCAAGGATACTAGTGGGGTTCATTCCAACTGAGCCGCAATGGGGTATAAGATATTTTAATTGTTGGGTAAAAATAGAATTAAATGCAGAATAATACTAAGATTTAAGTTGGAAAGAGGGGTGAACAATATTAAAACATTTAAAGTCCTTGAATATCCAGTAGGATAATAAAGTGGTGGTGGGTGGTAATGGTTAAATAAATCTGTTAAAGGTATTCAGTAACTAATATAGATATTATATATATAATTAAAATATATTATATGTTATTTATATATAAATAAATATATGATTAATATCTATAAATATATATATTATTAAGCACATAACATCCAAACATACAAAGGGAAAAAATAAAATAAGGAGAAGAAAACAATATTTAGCCAAACAAATATGTCACAGAAGATATAGACAAATATATAGATAGATCATCTTATTTTATTTACATATAGATAAAAATCAAACAACATATCTTCATGTGTAGGTGTAAAATCATAGAGGGAATGTAGAGAGTGATTTAGAGAAAATTCAGGGTGGTGGTTACCCTGCAAGAGTGCAGGGGAGGAAGAGTAATGAGACAGATGCCATGGGGGAGGAGCAGGCATGTTTCTACTTCTTAAGCCAGAAGTTGGCACCCAGGTATGTCTCTTATTTTCTTTTAAAGGAATCATAAATATTTCAAATACTCTTTTACATTTTCATCAAAAAGTAAATATACAGGGAAACCGACCTTAGAAACCATGGTCTACTGAGTATGCAAAGTGGATGGATGGCTTGTCAGCACGTGTATTTTAGAGAAGGAATGGAGAGTGTCAATTAACGCAATAAATGGATCCAGAAAAGCACCAATCCAGCAGGTTGATTAAAGAGAGATCAGATAAGAGTGATTCTACTCTGGGTAAATACAACTATTTGGATATGCTCTCCCAGGGGTGGAGAGGAGAGAAAATCTGGTAGAATTCACTGCTTCTGGTTTGGTTTCTTGAAAACTACTCTGGGTCTTGCTTGTGGGTTTGTCTGACTGTGATGCCTGCATCAGTAAGACTATGTGTTAACTGCATTTGCATCGTGTACACACAATGTCACTTGTGTGGGCTATATACTTTTCTATGCTGTACTTTTTATATATCTTTTTATTTCTTTATTACTCAATGAATTTATTACATTTATAGTTATACAATGATCACCACAATCCAGTTTCCACCATGAAAAGCACAGCAGCAGGTTACTGTTCAATAACAGCAAAAAAAAAAAAAAAAGACAGCTAATAAGGCTTGAATTTCATATAAAGTTGCTTGAATAGTGTCTGCTCAGCTCCTTGAAGAAACTAGGATAAAATAATGGTAGATATTTTAGTAAAATATGCAAGGCGTTTGAACATTAAAACTGCCATTATCAGTAGAGAACTTGTATACCTAATTCTCTATACATTATGCTAAAAAATTAAAGCATTCTGTCTAATACAATGTAAGCATCAACGTTAATACAAAAATTAACTACAGGAAAGCACAAAAGTGAAAGAATGGAATTCTAAACGAACAGATTAGAAAGATGTTAGCATTAAGATATCTACAGCTTCTAAAATTAATACAGAGAGTTTCTAATGCAGCTCTCTGAAAAATTCATCCGTGGAAGTTCCACCAATAGTCATTTACATTTTCATAAGTGATATATAAAAGGACTAGTTGTTAAAATGCAGTATTGACTTCAGGTTTACAGTGAACCAATAAACCAAGACATGCCTGAAAGTGTATTCATCCAAACCGTCATCATCCGCCAGACATGGTGCTTCATCGCGGAGAAATACGAGGACCACACAATCAGTTTTTGTGCCTAGTGGAGTGAGTGAAGCAAATTCAGAGATTTCCCTGCTCACATAATGAGTCTCTGATTCCTGGTTCTCTGTCTCTTAGTAGATGCTTATTGAAATGTTATTTGAATGATGCCTACATGGTATGTTGGGTCAAAGAAATTTCAAAATACCAAGGCGTAGATAATGTTTGAACTGAATCTTTTAGGAGGGACAGGGCATTTCCAAGAAGAGAAATATTCAGTTGGCAGTGATCAATGGAAAGAAAGAGTGCTTTATTTCCATTCAAAATGGAAGATAACACAGGGGTAAATGGACACATAAGCCCTGAAAAGTTCAGAATGTCTGGAGGCTGAGGGTAGAGATGGGACTGGGATGTAGAATGGGCCATATAATAAAAGACCTCCATTCCAAACGGAAGAGCTTGCACTCTCTCCTATATAAGGTAAGTCTTCAGAGGTTGTTTAGCAGGGGAGTATTATGCAGGCTAGTTTCTATAAAGAGGAGAGCTCCTACAGCATATGGAAGATGGGTTGGAAGAGGAATTCCATGTCTTAAGCCCTGTGTCAGAGACCTCATGAAGGTGAAGGAGATACTGTGACTGCCTTCCAGGTGGTGGAGGCAGGTAAAATCAGGGAACAGATAATTGCTATGCAATGGCCAAGTGTTGTGATGAATTTATACACCATGGTGCTTTGAAAGCACAGAGGACTAACTTCCTTTTGGTGGAGAAGTCAGGGAGGGCTTCCAGGTGGAAGTGTCAGCTGAACTGGGACTAAAAAACCAGGAAATAAAGGCACACATGGTGTATTTTAACTCATTCCTCAGGCCACACCATAAGGTTAAGAGATCATAACTGATTCTTATCCAATCAAGTTTATTTGGGGGAACATGGCAGGATATAAACTGAAAAACAATTAATTCAATACTCAATAAAATAATTAAAGCAGTATTTAACCTTATTAACCACAAGGAATGTTTCATTGATTAACCATGCACAGAGAGAGTTTATCAAGGGCTAGGCACCAAAAAAGCTGCAGAAGAATTGTCAGAAGTACCAGAACTATGACCAGTGAGATTCTCACAATGGGAAAGGCCTTAGAATGGGTCCCATTTTACTAAGTTCCCTTAGATATTGAGATTCCATTTCTTCACCATCAAGAAGCTTATAATGCCATTGATAAAGCATATTTTTTTTCTTAGAAAAAAATAAAGGTCTAAACAAGGCTTATTAAAAGCTAGGGATATGAGTTCCCATCGTGGCTCAGTGGTTAACAAATCCAACTAGGGACCATGAGGTTGTGTGTTCGATCCCTGGCCTCGCTCAGTGGGTTGAGGATGGTGTTGCCGTGAGCTGTGGCATAGGTCACAGACACAGCTCAGATCCCGCATTGCTGTGGCTCTAGCGTAGGCCAGCAGCTGTATATCCGATTAGACCCCTAGCCTGGGAACCTCCGTATGCCCTGGGTGCTGCCCTAGAAAAGACAAAAAAAAAAAAAAAAAAGGATAGGAATAAGTGACATGATACAAAATGAAACTTCCAAACTTTCACAGGGATTCTGAGAGATGAACTGAGAAATTCCAGACAGAGGGAGTGCTCTGAACAGGGGGCTCAGGAATTAGCAAAAGCATCGCTTTCTCTTTTTCCCTCCCTCCCTTCCTTTCTCCTTCCTTCTTTTCTTCCCAACTTCCTTTCCTTGCACCCTTTCTCCCTCCCTTCCTCTCTCTTTTCTCCTTTCTTTCTTTTCTTCTTCCAATAGATATTTATTGAACCGAGAATTATGTAAAAAGTCAAAGACATATTCCTTTACTTTAAATTTGCTTATAGTTCAATGAAGGGACACCAAAAAGAGAATAGAGCCTGCCCTCCTTCCCCTCCTAAATCTAATCCATCCTTTGGAGATGGGAATAAGGGATTCACCAGGGCATACATCCCCAAAAAGGTGATGAAAAAACTAATCACGAAGGAGCCCAGAAGGTGTTCAAGGAAGTAAAATAACTCACACCAAAGCAAAATATGGAGTATGGTATATTCAAGGAAACACAAAGATTTCACTGTACTTGAAGCTCAGGGTGTGCTGGAGGGGGATGAAGGTAGGCCCTGAGCAGCAGTACCATGATGATTCATGGAACAGGAGACTGACCTGGGCCATGGTGGGAACCACAGGATGTGAGGTCGAATAGGTCATCTAAGGTTCTGCCAGCTAGAAAAGGCCAGATGGCCTTTACATAGAAAAGGTTCCTGATAGTCCTTCAGGACTGCGTTTGCTAAGCAATTTTGCACACTTGAGAGCAATCTGGGTACATTTAGGCCTTCTAACTATAGTTTGTGTTACCTGTAATTATTATTAATTAAGGAAGAGACTGGTGTATATGAAAGGAGTGTGGAAATCTGCAGGGTTCATTTTCGTATTTGTCAACTTTTATTTGAAAACAGCAGGTGAAATTCTGATTTGGGCAACGTTTAGCCTCAAACTATCATGCAGATTGTTTTGGTATCTATGTAATTGCAAAAGACTGCTTTGGTCGAAGCTCCTGAACACTTTCTATTGCTAATTTTGGCAATAAACCTGTTAATTAGTTAATTGTAAAACATTAGTGAATCAAGCAAAAAGAATCCATCTGTTTATAAAATTTCAAAAATCTCTTCTGGGCATAACATTTAAAAACAAGAGCTGGCTTGCACTGTATTGCCTACTAACTACAAACCATGTCTGTGGAATATTTGTACAGTCCCCTCTTAGGGCTAAGAGGTGATATTTTAATGCAACCATTTGCTGTATTTGAAAGTAATTTTGTAGGTGCATGGTGCTGCATACAATTTGTTTCCGGGACTGTTGGAAACTGAAAAATTGGTGAGAGATATGTGACTTTTTCCTCTATATCCCAAGCTGAACCTAGAAATAATTAGCCAGGCAGGAAATTAAAAAAAAAAAAAAAAAAAGCAGAAGGCCATTTCACACAGAGGCACACAGTTTTAAAAGCAAAGATTGTGGGGAAAAAAAAAAAAAAGAAAAGACAGAGGACTGCAAAACTTCCTAACAAAGAAAATCTGGAGTGGTCCTAGGAGAAGGGCCATAGAAAATACTGGTGAGCATGGCTTGGACCAGACTATAAAAAATGTGTTTCCGTAAAGAGGGATCTTTCAGCAACTATACCATCCAAGTCATGGGAATGCATTGAAAATCCTCCATTTGGAGAGTCCAATGAAAAATGTGTTTTGGAGAAATATTGACAATCTTCCATTTGGAAAACTGGGGAGATTCTTAAGGTCCTCCTTCTCGCTGAGCCCAGAGGTAAGAATAATGAGAAGCCCAGGAAAGCCCAGGCCCAAGAATAAAATAGGTGAAAAGGTCACCAGATTAGAAGCCAGAGATGTGGGTTCTAGTCCCAGCTGTGTACTAAGTAGTGGGTGAGCAAAGCCATGTCACCTATCCCCCAGCTCTCTGCTTTTCTGTTGAGGAACATATTTAGTCTGGGTTTAGATGGATAGATTTACATGCTCCCATTCACCGTCTCCTGCATACATAGCTAAGTTACTGATAATCATTGATGTAGGCATGGCTATGAAGAACTCCTACCACCTGGAATTCAGACTAACCTGATCTCTTGACATAAAGGTGCAGGGACAGAAGCCAAATCACAATGAGCTAAGGCACACAGAATTGGAATTATAAAGGTTTGGAGGAAGAAACAAGGCTTGAAATGTAAGATTCCAAAAACTATCCATGGTCCATAATCATAAACAGAGGTTATAGTTTTGATGGACACCTCATCAGAAGGGGAGTTAGTCCATTTGTTATCATCTGAATTTTTGGTTACAATTTGCCTTTCAATAATGCAAATGATTTCTATTTATGTTTTTTATTTTTTTGTCATTGGTCTTCATAGAATTTGGTTTGTATTCTATTAATTGTCTGAATTTCCTTTTGGATCTTTAATAAATACATTTAAAGATAACAAAGGAAAGTAGTCTTCAGATATATCTATATCCACATCATTTGTTTTGTTTCTTTAAGCATTCCAAAACATCTTAAACCTCTTTCAAAAACACGATTAAAATGAACACAGGTTAGGTCTCTGGAGAAGGGAATCAGAGGATCTAAAACATTCAAATAGTCTACCTCTCATTTATGCTTTCCCTTTCTGTGGAATTTATAATGTCTTGATGCAACTAGTTATTTCAACACTCTGGGAGACCCAGCCACTGGTAACTCCCACGCTCATCGATGACCTAATTGTAAGTCAAAATTCCATTTAGTATATCATTTCAAGGCTCGCCTTGCTTTGATATTTCCACTTGGAGATTCCAGTGAACATCTCTTGTTAAGGACTCAGATTTGCTTATGAGAGAATATACCATGATATGATAGAGAACCAAACTAAACTGGAGACATTTATGTCAGAAACAACGTGGAGATGGTCAGTGTGGGTGCATAATGGAAACTTAACCTAGCCCTACAAGAACTTAGAGCAGAGTACTCCAGCTACTCCCTGAATGCCAAGGGTGTTCACGCTATCTCCAGACTTCCTTGTTTTCCTGACTCAGCTACCCTAATCCAAATAAGGAGGAAAAACACCAGGCAACCAATTGGATAAAAAAGCCCAATGTCTTCTCCATTTACCCCATGAAAACCCCCAAATCTGTGAGCAACTTGGAATTCATTGAGTTTCCTGGATAGCTGATGGAAAGCTTTGCATCTTTTTGCTTCATTTTATTCAGTATGCAGAGTTTGGTTTTTGACATGTGGAAAGAACACCAAGGTAAGAGCCAGAAAACCTTGCCTCCAGTTCAGTCTTGAGAGCTGTGTGGCCTGTAATAATTCATTTAATTTCCTTAAGCCTGAGTTTCCTCAGTTATGAAAACAGAGAGTTGGACCAGGTATCATTTTAGACACTTTCTAGTGTAAACACTCTGAAATTTTATTTCTCAGGCTACTTTTAGGGGCATCCATTTGCTTCCAGCTCAGGCAAGCAGAGGCTAGTGCTGTTATAACCTAACAGCTAGATAGATAGACAAAGAATATAAATTTCCCTAAGTACTCTTGATTCTCCATTTTTATCAATAAATAAAAAGACTTAATTTTCCAGAGCAAATCCTGAGTTGCAAATGCCATTTTTTTCTTCACAGGGAAGTAAAAAAAAAATTAGCATTTAAAAATATGCCAGCATGTAGCATTTCGTTTGTTTCCATAATGTCTGATTTAAGGATAAAGATCTTTTTTCAACACTGAAAGCAAAACCTCCTAATTCATCGGGCTTAGAGGATAATTTACATATCCAATGGAACATTTATTTTATCTGACCAGAATTGAAGATGATACAACATTCTTGGCTGAGATTAAAAATATATAAGGATGGAATATTGATGGCAATACACAGGATAGAGAAGAAGAGCCTAGATGATGCACTGTGGATGATAAGAATGAAATGGTTCCTAGCTAAAGTGAAATGATAACCTCGAAAGATATAGATTAATGACAGTAGTTTATAAGATTGAAAAAGGAGAGGCAAGGATAAAAGAGGAATAAATTTAAGCATTTCAACGAAGGATGGAGAAATTTAAAGGATAGTGTTAATTGAATTATGTGTTGTAACCAGATAATACTCTATTATACAAAGATGAAAGCCACAGCTATATCAAACCATCAAGTGGAGAGACGTCAACTGAATCTGCAAGGGTTATTTTTAAAGCGGCAGATTCTAATACAAAATCTGAATCTCTGGCGTACAAGTTTAGTTTAAGCTTCCTAATTTATAATGGTGATAAACTTAACTTGATTGCTCAGGAACATATATCCAGATATGCAGCAACATCAGAATAGCTGAATGCACTGTTACTTTTCATCCATAATTCACTTTATTTATTTTGTATACATTTATTGAGTTCTTCTGAGTCCCTAATCCTAAGTGATTCAAAGGGCATTGTTTTTTCAATCTTTCTTCATTCAACAAACCTTTCCTAAGTACTTTCGGTGTGAAAAGCATTGTACTAAAGTTCAATGACTTAGAAGAAATTAATATGTTTTTATGGGCAAGGGCTATATTGCCTTTATCTTGCCATGACTAGCCAGAAGATCTGGTCTGATACATGTACCTGATAAATGTTAAAAGGAACTAAAACTTTTAGGGAGGCAGCTATATATAAAACTATATGCAAGGAGAACCAAATAATAAAATACATAGAACATGAAAAATGTTGGAGGAAGATATGGAAATAACCTAAGTATCTATCAACAAATGAATGGATAAAGAAGATGTGGTGTGTGTGTGTGTGTATGTGTGTGTATACACACCATGTATGTATATACAATGGAATACTACTCAGCCATAAAAAAGAATGAAATTTCGCTGTTTGCAGCAGTACAAAAGGACTTGGAGAACATTATGCTAAGTGAAATAAGTCAGCTGGATAAAGACAAATATTGTGTGACATCACTTATGTGTGGAATCTAAAAAATACAAAGGAGTGAATATGACAAAATAGAAGTAGACTCTCAGATACAGAGAACAAACTAGTGATTACCAGTGGGGAGAGATAGGAGGAGCATTACGGGAAATTAAGAGGTATAAGCTATTAGGTATACAATAAAGTTATATTGTACAATGTTTATTTATGAGAGTCAATTTTTATAATAACTATAAATGGAGTATTACCTGTTAAAATTTGAAACACTATATAATTTATATAATATTTTACATCAATTATACTTCAACAAAAAATAAAAGCTAAAAATTTATATTAAAAAGGTGCAGATCTCATTTGTCATTGAATATAATGTTTCCTAGGTTTGTTCCATGGAATAACAGTAAAAATGCTACTAAAATTAAAAGGGGTTGGAGATTCCTTGTTGAAATAATTTTGAAAGGAAGAGAATCAAACAAATTTCTTTACTTCCCAAAGATTTCAATGTGCTAAAATGTTATATTTCTCTCAGAATCAGCTATAGCACATAGCATTTCCAACCTTATTGATTCAGGGTACTTTTATTGTGATTCTAATATTCTGACTTTGGAAAGGGCTCAACTGGTCCATTTTCCTTTTATCTCCTCTTCTCAATCACTCTTAACCTAGTGAAAGACAACTTTGCAACTGCCTAAAGAACTCAGTGAATAAGTGATTCATCTGATTTTTTGAGCAAACTTGTTCTATCATTGGATAGCCTTAATTGTTAGAAATCTTTTGAGTTTTGAGCTGAAATCTGCCTCACAGTCTACTAGAGCATATGTTGGCAAACAATGGTTGGAAGGAAAAATCTGCCTTGGTGGCCTGGTTTTTTTTTTTGTTGTTGTTGTTTTATAGCCCTCAAGATAAGACTGCTTTTAGTATTTTTTTAAAAACTAAAAAAAAAAGATAGACAGAGAGAGGGAGAGAATATGCAATAGTTATTTTATGTAGCCCACGCAACCCAAAACATTTATAGCTTGGACTTTGACAAAAGAGTCTCCAGACCTGTGCTCTAAAGAAGTGGTCTCCAGACTTTCTGATCATGAACGTTTGGTAAGCAGTGTCTAAGGTAGTCCCAAAATATCCCTACATCCTTGTATTCAAGTCCTTGAATAAGTCCCTCCCCATGAGAATAGGTTAGTTTTGACAACTGCCTTCTGTTATTTCTTTTCTATTCTATTCTATTCTATTCTATTCTATTCTATTCTATTCTATTCTATTCTATTCTATTCATTTTACTGAACAGACTTGCTTCTATTTCACTGACTAGAATATGGCAAAAGTGATGAAATGCCTCTTCTAAAATTAATTTATAAAAAGACTGGCTTCTGACTTGGCTACTCTCTCTCTTTCTCCTATTCAAATGCTCCAAGGAAAGCCAGCTGCCGTATTGTGGGCTTTCCTATAAATAGTCAAGGAAAGGAGAAAGGCCTCAAGCTACCAGCAGCGAAGGACTAAGGTCTTCAGTCCAACAGTCTGCAAGGCACTAAATTTTATCAATAACCAGGTGAGTGAGCTTTAAACAGATTCTACTCTACTGAGCCTTCACATATGACACAGCCCTGGCCAACAGCTTTAGTTCAAATGCATAAGAGATCTTGGGCTAGAGGCAGCCAGCTAAATTATATCCAGATTCCTAACTCATAATCACTTTGGGATAATAAATATTTGCTCTTTTAAGATACTATATTCTGGGATAATTGTTATCCGGGAATAGATGACTTACAATATATTCCCATTAGTAACAATTTTCAGAGCATGCAGTCCCAATATATGTATATTTACTTATGAATTATAAACATGCACTACTGTAAATTTTTACTTTAACTACTAGTAAGGCTTACATTTTTCTTATTTTTTAGATAAAAATATAGAAGGGAGTTTCCATACCACGTTATAGGTATGGACCCTATTGCCTTGGTTTATCCAGCTCTTGATATGCCCACTTTTATGTTGGAGAATACAATATGTAAAGTAACACACACACAATCATAATAACACAAACAATCCCTAAAATTATAAACATAGAATTTTATTTGTCAGATCATACCTTTTTGATAAAATCAGATCATCCTGTCTAAAATAATTTATTTGTTCAGAAATGTTAGCTCTTCATTCATGTTAATCAGTAGATAACTCACCACAGATGTTACCTTGGAAACCTGTCCTTAGGTTTGTAGGAAATTTTCAGATGTCTAAGAGAGTTTGTTCCTGTCTTAAGGGTTACTTGGCCGCTGAAGAGGAATGTTAACAGCTGTGGGAGAAGCAATTAGTGTCCATTCTATCCTGATTGACAATTCTGTAAAATGCCCAGTAGCATTTTCTATGGTTGTACAAAATGGCGACCTTCTGTTTCCGAGTGCTGGGTAGACTGCGTTCTGGGTACAGTTATCATCATGCAGATGCCCCATGTGGCTTCCAATTAGAGAATCGAGACTAATTTCACTTCCCAACCAGACTGAAATATAAAAGAGATGGATAAGACCTTCATAGTGAGGTATGAACAGAGATTTCAGGCCAGCAGAATACATGAATATCAACTTTTAAGAACATTCAATTAAAAATGCAAAGGCAGAGCTCTCTGAAAAACTGGAAGGCTCTGGATGAAAGGAGAGAGATTAGTGAGAACCCCACGATGAATGCGCAGTTTTCATACAATGCCCTAATCAGGAGGACGAGTGGCAGTTGTAATGAAGCAGTGAGTTTGGAACAATGCCTTTCCCAGGGAAGTAGTCACTACAAAACAAGAGCTGCAGAAGGACAATACTGACTCATACACATGAAAGAGAATAATTACTTGAAGATGTTGTGTTCGACATCTGGTGAGCATCCTTGGTCCAAAGACAAAAATCCTAGAAACTGGAAAGTAGTGGGTTATTTTTTCCCTTGGCTTCCAAACTTCCTATTTTTCTCATGATGCATTTCATATTATCCTAATTATCTAAGTTGGTGCATTAATATAGAAAAACTATGATCTTCCATTTTCCCTAATTAAGACTATTAGGAAGACATTTTATGCTCTTATTTTTTTAATGAAATTCAATTTAAAGTCAGTGTATCAGATCTTATTAGCGGCTACATCATAACATATAATATTTCATTGGGGGCAAAATGCCTAAATCAAAAATTAGATCCAAACTTAAAGAATGCAAACTGCGATAGTAACATAGTCATGGTCTTTTGCATATATTTCATCCTGTATAAAATAAAACCTCCCTTGTGCCAAGTTTTAATCAAGCATATCCCTAGGAAGAACTATGACATGGAAGACCTGGAAAGATGTTTTACCACTCTGTCCTTTTAAATAATAGGGCATCCGAATAAAAAGCCCCACATACTTTATGGAGGGCATGAGTGGTGAATAAAGGAATTAACCCACCCTACACCATTTTTTTAAAGAACAAAAATAGGAAAATTTCATTCGGTTAATTCAGGAGGTATATTTAAGTGTTAATTGCATCGTGAACATGAAACTAATCACAATGGGATGGGATAAGACCTTGGAGAAAGCCATCCCTGCTGCCCAGCATGTAGCAGCTGTTCAATATTATATTTTTTAAATAAATGGGTCAAGTGTTTACTTTTTTCCCTAAAGGAACATGCAATCTAGTTGGGATTAACATACATTCTCTCATGTAACGTTCACCCGCTAATTTGACCAACGAAGATCAGGGAACTAGAGAGTATGGAGCCAGGAATTCAACCCTGTCTGTCTGACTCTGGAGTCCAGGCTATTAAATTGAACTTGCATCTTTCACCTGCTGGTGTTTCACTCTTTTGAGAGCTAAGGAGCATCCTCAATGATCTCTTGAAAGTTCCTCCTTCCCAGACTCTATTCTAGTATGTTTTCTTCCCTTATCTATTATTCTCCCTTAGAAATGTTATGGAACGACAATTCAGCCTCCCAGAGGAAATCTTCCAGCCAGAATTATTAAAACACAAGTAAACATGGGCTTGAGGGAAAACTATATTTCAGGTAAAACCTTAAGGGCTGCCTGGAAAGCGACTTTGCATGTATCCAGGGCGCCAAACAACCACCACCAGGACCATTGCTACGCAGGGATGTTTTCTTTGTCACCTCTGGACAAGAAGGACCTTTCTCAGTGATTTCCTATCACCACTCGAAAGTGATAAATTCTATGAACAGTTTAATGGACAAATAAAGGATTTCTGGATATCCCATGGAGGGGATTCTCAATTTTGCTGTGCTCCTAGTCCATCTCACAGGTATGCTTTGAGGACACAACCATGTTCACATTTTCACCAGGGCTCAGAATCGTCTGTTTCTCTTGGAATAGCTTGAAGTGGCTGAGCTCAGCTAAGACTAAAGATAAAGCATCTTAGGAAGCTGACAATTTAATTCAAGGCCTCAGTTTTAGCTCATGGGGACATAAAGGTTCTTGCCTAAGATCTTTTTTAAGCCTTAGAAAATTTGAACAATAGTGGGTAAATAAGCCAGAAAATAAAAATGTCAATTAGGATTCCCCAACCAACAGGAATAAATTGCTTCCTACAGCCAAAATATCCTGCCGCTTATTTTCTAGGTGTGCTTTGTTTTATTTTTTTACAATACTTAACTTGTAGCATTCAATATTTAACCTGTAGCTGTCTTTCCTAACATCCTATAACTGTTGAAGGAGGTACAGCCACTCTTGGCCAGTAGGCTTCATCCATCCACCCAGAATTGGATCAAACTGAGAAAAGGGGCAGCTTCAATTCCCAAAAAATGACAGATTTCCAAGTGCAACAAAAACAAGAACTTCTAGAAACACCACAGAATTTTTCTCACCCAATTTTTCTGTACTTTCTTCTGACTTGTAGCCTATCAATAGTCTGCACTGCCTTTGTCCTGTAACCATGATTATTAGGGATCAAAGTTTTTGTTTTCCCCATCCCCTTAGACATCCTTTTATCTTTGAGCAGCTTTCATTGAACAACTGGATAAGAATAGATGATCACATTGAAAGATAAGAAAAAGTTTTAAATCTCAGAGGGTTTTTTTTTTCAATTTGTAAAGTGCTTTCAGGTATGTAATTTGATTGGTACCAACTTTATTATAAGAACGTGAATTCTACAGTGAGGGAAGAAACTTAGAGAAGTTCATTGACAAAACTAAGATGAACAGGTCATTTAAACATTAGCACTGGAAGCTCTACTTGGGTCTTCCAGTTCTTAGGCCAATACCATTTCCACCTCACCACTATTAATGTTAATTGACTCACTGGCATACACCAAGGCCTCTCAAAGTGGCCAGCATCTGGCAACTCTTGAGAAATGCAAAGTCTCAGGTACTACACTAGAAGTGCTAAATCAGAAATTCAGAGATTGGGCCCAGCAATATTTTTTAAAACAATCTCTAGGTGATACTGATGCTCACGAATGTTTGAGAACCATTGTCATAGCTAAACATTGTAGCCTACATAATACCATGATCATCATACAATTTTTCATCAAATTTCTTAAGAACCACACAATATGCTCCAACTTTTGGTATCATAAAGCCATTCTAGGAATTAGTCCCTATACCAATAGTTTTTATATGAAGCCTCCAGAAGACCTCAAAACCACAAAGGGCAGAATGGCTAAAGTTTATCCAGACAATGCAGATGATGTGGCCATCATTTGCTACTTCTCTTCCCCTTATCTCTACAATTGGTAGATAAAGAAAATGATTTTTATTTCTTGAAATCAAGATCATCCAACAATTCAGTTTTATTAGAGTCAAAAATCTTCATCTTAGTTATGCAAATGCTCCCTTAAGGGTCTTCAATTTCTTCTCTTTTCACAGAATTAGAACAAAATATTTTAAAATATTTCATATATTTTTTGTGTATGGAAACACAGAAAGACCTAAAATAGCCAAAGCAATCTAGGAAAAGAAAAATGATTCTGAAGGAATCAGGCTCGGGGACTTCAGACTATAATACAAAGCTGCAGCAATCAAAATAGCATGGTACTGAGACAAAAACAGAAGTGTGATTCAGTGTAAAGGGATAGAAAGCCCCCAAATAAACTGAAGTACTTATGGTCAACTAATCTATGACAAAGGAAGCAAGAACATACACTGGAGAAAATACTGTCTCTTTAATAAACGGTTCTGGAAAACTGGACAGCTGCATGTAAAAGAAATTTTTATGTTAGAACACTCTTTATCACCACACACACAAATAAATTCAAAATGGATCAAGGACCTAAACATAAGGCTGGATGCTATGGAACTCCTAGAGGAAAACATAGGCAGAGCACTCTTGACATAAATCACAGCAATACCTTCATTGATCCACCTCCTAAAGAATGAAAATAAAAACAAACCAACAAAAATGGGACCTAAGTAAACTTAAAAGCTTTTGCACAGCAAAGGAAACCACTAAACAAATGAAAAGGCAACCCACAGAATGGGAGAAAATATTTGCAAATGAAGCAACTGCCAAGGGATTAATCTCCAAAATACACAAATATCTCATGCAGCTTTATATTAAAAAAAAATGCAACCCAATCAAAAACAAAAGGCAGAAGATCTTCATTTCTCCAAAGAAGACAAGCAGATGGGAAAAAAAAGCACATGAAAAGGTGTGCAACATCACTGATTAGCAGAGAAATGCAAATCAAAACTGCAATGAAGTATCACCTCACACCAATCAAAATGGCCATCATCCAAAAGTCTGCAAACAATAGGTGCTGGAGAGGGTATGGAAAAAGGGGAACACTCCTACACTGTTGGTGGGAATGGAAGCTGGTGCATCACTATGTAGGGCAGTATGGAGGTTCCTTAAAAAATTAAGTATGGATCTACCATATGATCCAGCATTCCAACTCCTGGGTGTATGGTGGGAAAACCATAATTTGAAAAGGTATAAGAACCCAATGTTCATTGCAACACTATTTACAATAGCTAAGACATGAAAACAACCTAAATTCCATTGACAAAGGACTGGATAAAGAAGATATGATACGTATATACAATGGAATATTACTCAGCCATGAAAAAGAATGAAATAATGCCATTTTCAGCAACATGGATGGACTAAGAGATCATCATACTAAGTGAAGTAAGTCAGACCAAGACAAATATCATAGGCTATCACTTATAGGTGAAAATTAATTAAAAAGATGCAAAAGAAGTTATTTATGAAACAGAAAGAAACAGAGATTTCAAAAACAATCTTGGTTACCACAGGGGAAATCATGGTGGAGGGCGCTGAGGGAGGAATTAGGAGGATGAGAATAACATATACACACTGCTGTGTGAAATAGACAATTAATAAAAACTGACTATATGGCACAGGGAAATCTATTCAATAGTTTGTAATAACCAATATGGGAAAAAGAATTGATATATGTATATGTATAACTGATTCACTTTGCTGGATATCTGAAATGAATACAGCATTATAAATCAACTATACTCCAATAAAATTTTTAAAAAGTTCCTTCTCAGTCTGCCTGGAATTGTATTTTCATCCAATTCATACGCAGCCAGAAAGCGTGGTTACCTCTCCCCACCCCTTACCCACTTCAGGAACACTGGAAATGTAAACCCTTTCAAGGGCTTTATTCCATGGTAGTTTAGAATGTGCATGTCTTGGATTTCATCAAGAAAAAAGAAGGGAGGTTAAGCCCCCCGTCATATGCTCCATAGCACTCTGTGCTTCTTCACAGTACTCATCACACTTCTAATTACTTGTTCAATGTCACTGTCTAATTACTTGTTCCCCACATGTTCTCTATTAAGACTTTTAGAGGCCCTAAGCTCTGACAGGATAATGGTGTCTCCTCCAACACCATATGGATTTTGAAATTAAAGAAAAAATTAAAACTTTCAAATAAGTTTAAGATGTCCAGCAAGGCTTTATTTCCCATCATGACTGCTTCGAGGCTTTACTCCAGATATCACATACTCAGCTTCATTTTAACAGAGGGGAGGAGGGCAGCTCCTTTGTCAGTGGTGCCTTAGGCATGGGTTGATTTCATTTGGTAACCCAGCATAATTTCCACATCAATTGTAAATTTCATGAGAACCAAAGCTGTATTCTGTATTGGTCACAATGCCGTCCTCATGCTGGCTCAATGCCTGAGTGAAGAGAGATTCTTAATAAACGTCTGATAAAAGGATCAGAGAATGAGTGAGTGAATGAGTGGGTGAGCGAGTAAAGAGAGCCAGAGGAAGGGAAAGGGGCAGAAAAGATAAAGTGACCACGAGGAAAGGAGGAGGGAAGGAAAAGAGGGGGGATAGAGAGGAAGAGGGGAAACAGAGAGAGGGCAGAGGGGCAGAAAGAAATAAAACCAGTTGGTTATCATCTTAATTTTGCTATAGTTTAGGAAAAAGAGGTACTAGGACTAAACATTTTAGTTCATTGTTAGCACACACAAAGAATTATCTGTTTCCTTATTGCTTACTTCTGGAATAAATGATACACTCATCTTTTTATAGAAATATGTACTGTGTCTTTATTTACTGACACGGCCCAATTTTCAAATACGTGACAGCCTACTGCTCACATTGCTTTTGTCATGGAATTAGGGAAATGTAGCATAAGCTTGAAATTTGCAGCTGCTGTCCAGTCAATGAGGAGGGCTCACCACGCAGATAGCGCTGTGATACATGAAGTTAGCTATTCAACTGTTAGAGTCCTTGGGACTTTTGATTTCTGTCACCCTGGAAAATGAACAGCGTTTGTGCTGACAGCTTTTTCTTTTTCCCCATTTCACCCCTTTCTAGTGAATCTAATCCAAACCAAGGTATGCATTTAAATAAATTTTACAAGCCATATCAAACCACAATATTAACAGTACTTGCTGAACAAAAATCCCAGGCAAATTATAGGGAACTTAGACATGCAATACATTTAGCCAAAGTGGAGCTTTTAGACGACATCAATCTTAAAGGTGTCAACACACAGCAATGATATTCAAACCTTATTTTCTCCTTTTTCTCGATATGAACAAAAGTAGGCTTTGGCACAGCATTCAAATTCATCAAATAAGCAACCAAGAATGGACGTATTGCATGGTGTAAAGTTTAGTAGAGGAGGCCCATATGCTGTGTAAAAATCCTCCTATATCTTTAGGTCCCCAGATCCTACTGTGACAAGGATATTATTATCCACTAGAGTCATAAAGCCTTTTATAGAGATATTTCCCCCCTTAGCCCTGTTATTTTAATTTGTGCACAGATTTTAGTACAGGCAATTTCCCCCTGCCAGGGCTTTTCACTAATAGAATTATACTATCTTAGCTCAAAATGGCCTTTGGTTCTTAGTCCACTGGGCTCAAAAGATTATTTCCTTGTGGTGGAGAGCCTTCCACACCACCCAGGAGCCCACCTTTATCTGCACCGAACACCCCAATCCTCTACATCCTTCAAGAGGCTACACAGCTGGGCCCAGCATGAAAATGACAAGCATTAGAACACTCTAAGAGTTTATTTTCCTCTGGCTGGGCATCTTGGCTTCTGGACTCCCGTCAATGCCATCACAACGCATGTCTTTCAATAAAAAGTGATCCTAACAGGATTAAATGTAATTTAGAGTCAATAAGGAGAAGTTTGCCATCGGGCGGAATTATAATAGACAGTGTGATCAGAACGAAGAGAATCTGGAAGGTTTTCAGAACGCATTCTACTGTAAAAATGAAACACAGAGAAGAGGAAAAAAACTCTGTTCTCAGCCAAACTCTCACTAGTTCCATCTTGCACACAAATCAATTCACAGTCTATTAAAGTAATAAGAACCATGTATTGTTACTGGCAGGAAAAATGAAAAAGAGATAGAGAATGGAAAACGAGGGTGACTTTTACACTGCTCTTCTTTGTTGCTATGCACATGGTAAATTAAATAAAATGTTTTGGGTTCTGCCTGATGTGGAATCTGAGCCCACAAAAGGCACATGGAGCCCAACACAGGATTCTAGTATAAGATGGTTCCCAAATCATCACTCAGAAGGCAGCAACTTTAGGAAGGCAAGTTGCTCTTTTGGAAGACAGCCTTCCTGGGCAGGGCAACTCTGGAAAAGTAATGGAGGAATTAGCCACTGGATTGCAACTCTAGCCCCGGGAAAACTAACTCTCCACTGACAGAAGGATGAGCTGCTGCTTTCTTGGATCTGCCAGTGATGTTCTTCATTGAATCACTGCTTTAGTACAGATGGAAGGGATAAGGACGCCAGGTAGGCCTGTAGCAAGAAGTGGTTGCCTGAAATTCTCTTTCCCTAATTTTTGAGTCTTTGCGCTAATATTAACAGAAAACAAAAATAATAAGAGCTACCACTAAATGGACGTGGTAATTTCCATTGAGTGGAGAGTGTTCTAAATTACCTAATTTGTACCATCTTATTTAAATTCTCACTACAGTCCTATAAAGTAGGTAGTTTTATTTTAATTCTTGCTTTACACATGAGGGAAGTA
Organism: Phacochoerus africanus; assembly: GCF_016906955.1. Taxonomy (NCBI): domain Eukaryota; kingdom Metazoa; phylum Chordata; class Mammalia; order Artiodactyla; family Suidae; genus Phacochoerus; species Phacochoerus africanus. Next base: position 16,945,586 of record NC_062553.1, on the reverse strand, counting down.
AAAATCAAAGATATGAGTAGTTACTTAAGGGTGTACATTTCATAAACGCTGGAGCTGTGATCAAACCCTGGAGCTGCAATCAAACCCTGGGTTATCTGACACTATCCATGAGCCTAATTTTATCTGCTCAACTGGAGATTGGAAATGCCGAATTTCATCATGGGAATAATTTTAGTTTGGTCAATGCCATTGCTGGGAAGAATCACTAGTTTATTAGGAGATAGAATGCAAAAACAAAATGGCCTGCATGAATGAATGTTTGATAAGGACAATGAAATCTTAAGGAAAGAAAGAAACTACACATCTACTACTTTGTGAAATGACTGGCTGTGAAATGTGGAAAATCAGCTCAAGTTTTACAGACATAGAAGACCTCACACTGAAATGTAGTGGTTTGGCTAAATCGTGTGTCATTGAAAATAACTGGGAACCAAAAACCATGGTTGCCAGGCTTGATGCTGCCACAACCTTATCAGGAATGGATATGAAGTAGCATTTTGATGTCTGGGAACAAACTGAGTTGCAACACTAGCTCCACTACTTACTGGCTCTGTAGTATAGACAAGTTATTTATCTTTCCTATGCCTCAGTTTCCTCGTCTGGAAAATCGGGATAATAATGGGAGAATTTAGTTCATAGCAAAGGATTAAATGAGTCAGTCTCCATCTTAAATTTTCATTGCAAATAAGAATATAACTCCCTAACACCCACTACATCGAAGATTTAATCCACATTTGTATGTTGCTAAGATATGCCAGATATCATGCTAAGTGCTGGAAACATTAGGATGAATAAGACCTCAAGTTGTTTGCCTTGGAGAAAGGCAAACAGAAATCTCTATATGTGACAGAGATATAATGAGTTGGTGATTATAGACTAGGAGTAGCAATTAATTTTTAAATATATCAAAGGTGTAACAAGTACTTTAAGAACATTTGTTGCCATGATGTGTTTAAAGTATCACCTACGTGGAGTAATGTGTATACTTTTCAATTTCTGCCAACTGTGTCATTGTTTCCTTACAGAGCCATCACTGACTTACCTATGTGCATTACTCCAACAACCAATGAATCACCTGACTGCTGAAGTTTGTCTTTAAAAATATTTTCCAGGAGTTCCTGTTGTGGCTCAGCAGAAATGAATCCGACTAGTATCCATGAGGGTGAGGGTTCGATCCCTGGCCTCATTCAGTGGGTCCGGGATCTGGTGTTGCTATGAGCTGTGGTGTAGGTTGCAAATGGGGCTTGGATCCCGTGTTGCTGTGCCTGTGGTATAGCCCAGCAGCTGTAGCTCTAAAGAAAAATAATAATAATATTTTCTAATAATAAAGGAAAAGAGAGCTAAGTTAAAAATTTAGGGAACAAATTATAAAGAAGGAAAAAACTAGCTGTCAGACCACAACACCGAAAGAGAAAAGAAGGACTGTCAAGACATTAATAGTAGTTATTTCTGTCTTATCTTTAGTCTCTGCCATTTCCATATACATAAGTTATTTGTCTATATTTAATATAGTGTCTAAATATATTATTAATTCTTTCCATATACAAATATATTTTTTAGGGCCACACCTGTGGCATATGGAGGTTCCCAGGCCAGGGGTCTAATCAGAGCTACAGCTGCCAACCTACACCACAGCCACAGCAACGTGAGATCCAAGCTGCATCTGCAATCCACACCACAGCTCACAGCAACGCCAGATCCTCAACCCATTGAGCGAGGCCAGGGATCGAACCTGCAACCCCATGGTTCCCAGTCAGATTCATTTCCACTGCACCATGACGGGAACTCTTCCATATACAATTTTAAAACTTTGGTGGAAGAAATAATTTTAGATTTTCAAAAGAGTTGCTAAGAGAATCCAGAGCATTTCATATATTCTTCACCTAGCTTCCCCTAATGTTAACTCCTTGTATAACCAGAGTGTTTATCAAAAGAAGTTGACAATAATAAGGTAATATTAATTAAACTGAAGAGGTTATTTGGATTTCCCAGTGTTTCCACTAACCTTTTTTTTTTCTGTTTCAGTATTTGATCCAAAGAAACTTGTTGCATTTTAGTTCCTGAGTATTTTTTATAATTAGTTATAATTATACATTAACTCTCCATATATGCATGTCCCACTTTAACCAGGGCCCTTAAATGCATCAACTGTGTTCTTCTAGAAAGAAGCTTTCTCTCTGATTCCTACCTCCATGTTTCTACGCCGCCTTTCAACATGTTGCTTTTAAATCATCATCCTGCCCAGAAATCTTCAACTTTCCTCTAAGAGAAAACCAAGGCATCTTTAAAGAACATCAGAGACTCCATATTCTAGTCCCAACCTGCCCATACTCTCCCCTAAGGAGAATTATCTTAGACACTACCTCAACAAGTGTTGTGCTTTCCATTTCCATTTTTTATATATATTCTTCATACTGTATTTTTGGCCACCTCCTCAGCATGCAGAAGTTCCCACACCAGGGCTCAAACTTGTATCATAGCAGCAACTCAGGCCACAGCAGTGACAATGCTAGATCCTTAACCCACTGAGCCCAGGGAACTCCTATATTACATATTTTATATCATATTGTCTTATTTTTCCATGCCCATAGAGTCATTTCTCTCATCCCAGCAAGCAGAGAGCTGTCTCCCCCTCTTAGCTGCTAGAAAATCCACTAAGCATCGTTTGTTATCATTTCATGTCTTTATCCTAGTTCTAACGCTAGACCAAGAGCTTCTTTAGACAACTGTCTTGTCTGCAGTATTGCATCTCCACAATGTATTGAAGTTTAGTTTTAAAAATATAGACTTATTAGGCTGCTGGAAATGTCATTTCTCATGATTATGAAAAAAATGGTGACTTCAGTTTCCAGTCCAAAATGTAAGGTGCTTACATGTTGTTGCTCCCACCCTAAGGACAAAAAAAAAAAAAAAAAAAGCCAAATAAACTGTAAATTAAAAATTCTTCTTATATCCACCAGAAAATTGTGGTCCTGGGGAAAAAAAATGCTGCCACAAAAATTGGAGAGACAGTGAATCACAAGCTACCAGAGCAGAAACCTCTGCAGGAACCAGAGGTAATGCACAGATTGAAATTTAAACATTATGGTTCACATTTATTGTACCCAACTGCTCTAAACCATGTTTCATTTAACCTCACAATAGCCTTAGGAAGAGCCCACTTAACAGATAGGGAAACGGAGGCTTAGGGGCACTCCATAAGGTTCCTCATGTAACTTGGCTGGGACATGTCAGAGCCAGGATTTTTTTTTTTTTCAGGGCTGCAGGTGCAGCATATGGAAGTTCCCAGGCTAGATGTTGAATCGGAGCTGCAACTACCAGCCTACACCACAGCCACAGCAACGCCAGAGCCGAGCCACAACTGCCACCTGCATCACAGCTCACAACAATGCTGGATCCTTAACCCACTGAGCAAGGCAACAGACTGAATCTGCATCCTCATAGAGACTACGTCAGGTTCTCAGCTCACTGAGCCACAATGGGAACTCCAGAGCCAGGATTTAAATGCAAGTGGGTTGGCTCCAGAGGCCACGTTCTTAATGTTACACTATATTTGCCTCTTCCCAGGCGCCAATACCACTCAGGCCAGGTCACATAAGGCAGTCATGGGTCAGGTGACACTGAGAGAGACTGGGAAAACTTGGGACAACCATGGGCTCTGTTTACTCTTCACAGGAGACACCAATGAACTCTCATCATTGGGAATCTAAACCCCCACTTCTACTGTCCCCCCAACTCACCTGCTGCCATAATTTATAAGGTTTCTTCTCCCCTCATGCTGCCATAACCCATAATTCTAAAGGCCACCGTAAAGTGTCTCTAAGTCCAAAAGTCTTCTAATCTCATTCTTTAAGGCTCATCACGCTTTGTACTCTGTACTCTATCTCTCCCAGGAAAGCTAGAGCCTAAAATATCGTGATCAGTGATAGATGTGTTCTCCAGGCCAGGTGTATTGCTAGTAATTAAACAGTATTAATTCCATCAGCTTTGATTTATTCTGCTCTTTCAATAATGAAGCCCAATCTTCTATTTTCTTTCTGCCTAGCACCAAGCAATAGAATTGGTGTTTAAGGATTATCATATAAATCTACTTTTTGGTCAGCCAGTACTGGGGAATTTTTTCCATATATTACACATGTATTCATTATTCCCTCGTTCATAAAAATAATTAAAAACTACAGGTCGAACTCAAATTCCCAGACCACAAAAGCCTGAATGGCACTCCGCTGCCAAATACCAAGGTTGCCATTGTCTTAGTTTACAGGTTTTTTAATGAGAATTCGTACCTTCTCATTCAATAAAGGGCTTAAGTGGACCTTTCCTGGTGGTGTTTGCATGAGTTCAAAATGAAAGCCCTATACCTCAAAATGAAAAGGGACTGCTGTTACCTTCTGCATGTTTCCTGCAATTCAGAAATGACTTGCCCCAAAATGAAAATTATTTTTTTAAAAAAATGTTTAAATAGATCCCCAGGATGTTTATAACATGTGTTCACAATTCTGTTTAAAAAAAAAAAAAAAAGCAAGGAAGGAAGGTAGAGAGAAAACAAGTAGATTCAATCCATCATTGTGATATCCAAGTTTTTCCTTAGATAAAACAGGCATAAAACATGTGCTTTACAAGCTTCAGGATGACCTTCAAGACATCTAAGTACAGTATCTATGGATTTTTAAGTATAATTAACAACTCCTGTTTTTCCATTGAGAGAATCTAAGTTCTGTTTCCTTGACAGGCAAAAGCCAATCAATTTTGTTCTCAAATGCTAATACAAGCAATTAAAAATAACATTAATTAAAATACTACAGGGGCTGTTGGGGTTTTGGCTGGCAGATTTTTTTTTTTCCTTCACCTTAACCTCACGGCAATTCTAATTTACAGGGCTAATTAGAGAAGCACCCTTGGTTTGATCCATCTCTGGGAGGAAGAGCTGGCCTTTCAAAGGCAGCAGAGATCTGCAGGAGGCCACTGCACTGTGAGGCAGCCAGGCACTGCCGCTAGATTGTTTGTTTCACCTGGTAGACCAAATGTGACAGATCGTTTTATTTACAGCACGAATATTAATTTTCTGGTTTTGGTAAGGAAAATACAGTGCTCGTTTGTATTGTTGTAAAATGTGTAAATATGCCCTGTAGGATAAGTAATATTCAAAGCAACATCCTAATTAAAAGGAAAACTCAGTTGTCTTGCAAGATAATATAAGGAGAGCACATAAATTGTAAATAAGATCCATGGTAAAAATGAAAAAGACAGGCTGGATAGGAGAGGAATGAAATAAGATTTGGAAATGTGCTTTTTAAATGAACACAAATTGTGAGATAATGTCTCCTTGAACAATAAAAATAACAAACCAGTGGCAAAGATGTAATAGAATTTCCTGTGTATACCGTTTTAATCTTCATATAATTTTCCCCAGTGCATCCACATTTATTGAACTACTACAATCACTTCTCTCTCACTCTGTTCAAAGTTCCTGAGAGAGTGTACTTTGCTGTAAATAATTCCCTGATTATGAACATGGAAACGATCCAAAAACTGACCACACTTCTGTTTTGCTTTTGTTTTTTAAATGACAAGAGCATCCACTGAAGGTGAAAGCCCTAGGAGAATGGCCAAGATTGTGCTGTTTCCTCAAGGAAGCAGAAAGAGAATGTAGAAAAACACCCTCCCCCCATCTTCCAACCTAAAGTTAACTCCACACCCTACTTTCCTTTTTTCTTTATTCACAAAATGCCGAGAAGACTTCCATGGAACCCCAACTTCCTCTGTGCTGGACAGAGAACAGAGCTGATGCCAAGGAGATATCAGGCTCAGTAAACAAGCCTGGAGGTGACTTGAAAAATGCATGTGATTGTGGCCTGTGTCTCAGTCTGAAAAATGGGGGTGATAATGCTTACCTCTTTGCTTCAAGCCTGATACACACGTGAAAGTTTACTAAATGTTACTTAAATATCGATGTATGCCATGGGAGCAGCTCTAGAAAAGGCAAAAAGACACACACACACACACAAAAAAAAAAAAAAAAATATATATATATATATATATATATATATATATGGATGTGAGGGCACAAATTCCATATCTGTGGAAGATTTGCTGGAATGAAGCCATGAAGTCCATAGGAAGCCCACCATCCGCTACTGACCCCCCTGGGGAAGCTCAGCGCAGTAACACATCCAATTGCAACTGACCACACACACATACATCTCAGACATTCAACTGCCAAACAATGAACTCCCCCCCTCCCGCTTTGTTTTCACTTGTGTAAGTCAATTAACTTATGTATTTATTTCCTGGCTGTCACTAATGTTCTTACAGATCCTTAATTTTTAAAAATATCCCAGAGTTGGGAGTTCCCATTGTGGGTCAGCAGAAATGAACCCGACTAGTACCCATGGGGCTGCAGGTCCAATCGCTGGCCTCACTCAGTGAGTTATGGATCCGGCATTTCCATGAACTGTGGTGTAGGTGGCAGACAGGGCTCAGATCTAGTGTGGCTGTGGCCGTGGCTTAGGCCGGTTGCTGCAGGCCTGATTCAACCCCTAACCTGGAAATTTCCCTATGCTGCACCTGTGGCCCTAAAGGACCAAAAAAAAAAGGAGAGACCATGCCCTGCTCATTCTTTTGTTTTTAATTTGGTGTCACTATACAGTAAGTATCCAATTGATGTTCAATATCCATACTCAAATACTCCTTTTGCCATTTACAATCTAATTTATATTATTTATGTATTATTTTTCAAAGACTTATCAGACAAGAGGAAGATGTACTCATTCGTGCAAAGATTAAAATAGTTGCCAAATACATCGACCAATCCATTTTATTAAGTAGGTTATCACTTCATCCTGTTGGTGGCTAGAATGCATAGCTATATAATGTAACTAAATTTGAATTTTGATTTGTAGACTAGATTAAATAGTAAAAAGTTATGAACCACATTACAGTGGATCTACATAAGCAAACGATAACTTACATAAACAGAAAACAATAGGCTCATAAACAAATATTCTTATAAGTGATTCGCTGTTAGAGTTGCAAATCATGAGCCTACTGTGCTCATAAATTTTGCGTTTTTTTTTCCAGAAAAATTCTAAGGATCTAAAATGAAGTTTACAAGTCTACCTGATTTCTTAACATAAAAATCAATTTCAGAGTTCCCATTGCGACACAGTGGTTAACGAATCAGACTAGGAACCATGAGGTTGCGGGTACGGTCCCTGCCCTTGCTCAGTGGGTTAACGATCCGGCGTTGCCGTGAGCTGTGGTGTAGGTTGCAGACGCGGCTCGGATCCCGCGTTGCTGTGGCTCTGGCGTAGGCTGGTGGCTGCAGTTCCGATTCAACCCCTAGCCTGGGAACCTCCATATGCCGCGGGAGTGGCAGAGAAAAGGCAAAAAGATAAAAACAAATCAATATCAGTGGCTTTCTATTCTATTTTTTTAAAGCGCCATTGATCAAATACGAAGAGGAAAAGCCATGATTAAATACATCCCCAGGCATGACATATTCAGACTTTGCGATCACAGATCAGCTGGGAGGACCTCTTGATTACAAATGCAACTTGAGGATGTCTGAGGGATCACCAAAGCAGATTTCATTATTGAGAGCAAAGGCCTCTTTTCCAGTGAAGTCGCCCAGCCATCATTTCTACAGGGGTCCTTCCAGGCCATTGTTCCTGATGATCTTAGCATACTCCTTGGCTGATGTGTAAGGCACTCGGGGTCTTGCTGGATCTTCAAAATCAACATGGAAGAGACCAAACCGGCTGCTGTACCCATGGCACCACTCAAAGTTATCCAGAAGAGACCAGGCACAATATACTTGAAGATTGACTTTATCAAGTTGTATAGCTGAAATTAAAAAAAAAAAAATTACCATTTCCCCCAAGGTTTTATGAGAACCCAGACAAAATCATCAGTGACCACTCTGGGTATCTTTCTTCTTCAGAGGATCCCAGTGGGAACAGAAAAAAAAACCTTGTCTCTATTCCCTTTTCTAATTATCCATTTTAACCATGCAGGGGCTTCATTCAAGAAGTTAAATTCCATAATTCTAAATATTTGGTTATTCATTCACTTTGACATTCATTGTATTCATTCATTCATTTGCTCAGTACATATCTTTTCAATACTTACTGCTTTTCAGACACAAAGAAATGTGTGCATGTCTCTCTCTCTCTCTCTCTCTCTCTCTCTCTCACACACACACACACACACACACACACACAGTTTCTCCCCAGTATGCTAGGATTCTACTCAGTAAAAACCCTACCCAGCTTCTAAATGTAACCTCAAGATAATCTAGAAAGTCCATTGGTAATTTGGGAAAAGTGATATTTAACGCAACTGAGAAAGCTCCAGCACTTACCTTGTGTCCCCATGATCAAATTAAGATATGTCTTATAATTCTGGAAATAGAATCTCCAAAGTGAAAAGAGTCCATGCAGAGTTGTGGCTGTGCCTCTATCCTGGACTGAGTAGGCCCAGAAATGCCATGACATCCTCTTTGCCCCACAACTAAACTCAAGAGTCATGCTTAAGCCCTCTAAGAACCAAAGCAAGAGACACCTCCCCTCCAAATGCACATATTTATAAAACAATATTTTGTATAATTTCATTCAATGGATGCCCCATGGCCCAGCCACGGATGCCATGTTGAGACCTCAAACTGTGGAGAATTCTTTAAGTAGTTTTGTACTGATTTCTATCACTTTAGTCGGGGAGTTTGAGCTCATTTTTTGCATTAGCATTTTTTAAGTTTGGCAAAACTCTTAGGTTGAATGAATATTTTCATCGAGCATTTTTTAAAAAGAATAACAAGTAAACTTTATATATGGGATGGGATGCACTAATATCTGTTTCATGGTGCAGCAATTAAATTAAAAGGCAGTTTTTCTTTACAAAATAGACATATTCCTAAATAAGCCCAGTGAACATGAACATTTATGTAACAAATGGGGATTGCTTTAGACCAAATAACTCTTATAACTTTAGCAAAGCAAGATCTTCCTTTATTTTTTCTGTTGTAAATCTGCATTTTTCAGGTCTCTGAAAAGTACTATACCCATATACTACTACACACGTGTTGGTCTCCAAATCTTCTTGGAATTTTTTTGACTATGGATATTGTATCAATAAAAGTTTTCTGATAGGTTAATTGATGTATAACCCCTCTACCTTTGTGCATGGAGGCACGCAAAGTACTTTATTTAGTGCCTTAGGAATGGCTTTCCAGGCAGGAACTGGCTCTTTTTAAAGTGTTGGAAAATGAAATATATACAATTCAAGCACATCAAGCATTGCAGGAATGAAAACATTTACTAGGTATTCCTTCTCCTACTTGTCCACGTACCCACATGTGTTTCCTGCTCTCTGTCAACCACAATCTTCAAAATACCAATATTTTAAAATAACTCTTGAAAGTTTAATTTCTGGATGGCATATGTCTAAGAATTAAAACGACCGAAACCAAATACCAGGTCAGAAAATAGCTCTTTTTTTTGACTGCCTCATAATTCAATGCAGGGACATGTGAGAATCTGCATAGTTTCTTTCTCATTTGCAAAACTACTGTCTAACAAGCCCGTCTGCCAGGTATAAAGCCAGACAGTTTCTGAAAACACACACAGTCCCACTGATCACGTACAAAAAGGATTGACTCATGTGCTAAACCAGGGGATAAAAACGATGCCCTGCCTGCTTGGAAGGGAACAAAAAGGAAATCTTGACAATTTCATTGTTAACTGCCAGGAGTTCCGCAGCAGGTACTAAACGGCCCGAGTGACACTGGTAGATGTCTCTGCGTTTTCATTGCAGGCACATTCGAGTAGAGAATTACCTAGTTAGGGCTGAGGAGCTAGCCTACTGGAATCCCTCTCGTGGTGCCACCACCGGGAAAAATTACAAAACCGTACTGGAACCTGCATGCCTCTCCTGTTCCAATCTCCTCGGGAACAGGAAGAGACTGTCATCACACTTCTTGTCACTGTGATTTATGAGGTCCCCAATCTTTAGTGGGGAAAAAACACTTCTGTGAATTCATTCTCTTTCTCTGAGCAGAGTTGCCGGCAGAGTAAACAGACTGACAGGAACTGTGGGTGGGTACAAAGTATGCAGGGCTGAGTATGACACCCATCACAGAGTTGGCTTGGTTTGGGACCAAAAGGCCAATGGGAAGGGTTAGCAGGTTGAACATAAATATGCAAAGAGAAAAGTATGTAAGACTAGCTAATATAATATAGCCTTAGGTTGTTCTCATTATAAGAACTCCATGCCAGCATTATACTACACACACACACACACACACACACACACAGCGGCACTCACATATACACTCACTGCCCAGTACTGGCCAAACTAAAAAGCTGAGGAAAATGTCCTTCACCAGACTCCCCTCACCTGTGACATCAACTCCAAATTCAAGGGATTGTCAAAATCACACTCAGTTTCAGTAATTTGCTAGAAGGAATCTCAGAGCTCACTGAAACTTTTATAGTTTATTATAGCAAAGGATGCAGATTACTATAAGCCAAAGGAAGAGACACATAGGTCAGAGACTGTTGGGTTTCAAACACGAAGTTTTCATTGTCCTCTTCCCAAGGAGTCAGGACAAGTTACCCTACTGGTGTTGGCAGGTGACAACACATACACAGAGAATTGCCAACCAGAGAAGCTCACCTGAGCACTGGTGTCCTGGGTTTTTATAGGGACTTTATTAAATTGGCATGATTGGTGGTGGATTGCCCATGTGAGTGACTCGGTTCCCAAGTCTGACCTAAAGCCCCCTGATCGGTCACGTGGTGGGTTTTCCTAAGGTGACTAGCCCTCACCCTCAACAAGGACATTCTGTCAGGTATGAACGGATTCCCTCCCAGCTAAGGGCAAAGACCAATCCATACTTTGGATTGGACAGAGCCAATTCTTTTTTGCACACATACATAGGCACACGATCTATTTTAGAAGCTCATTATATCTCATGATATTGGGCATATTAGTCTCAATGTACTGGTTTACATGGTGCTGCAATCATGCCTGTGTCTCTCATGTTACAAAAAGCTAGGAATTGGGCACTCAGCATCAATGAGATTTATTTCCCCACAGTTTATGAACAGAGGTAATCTTTATTTTCAAGATTGCCCAGGATTTATAGAAGACATCCGTGAATGTGGCACAACTAGGAAGCTATGAAAACAATCCACAGACCAGGAAAGGTCTGGGACAGCAATCTCACAGGGAAAAAATGAGAGATAAAACCCCAAGAATGCATGAGAGGAAAAATTACAGGCCTCTAGATTTCTGGGCTCAGGTAATAGCAGACTACACTATGCAAGCAAGTAACAACAACTGGTAAACATGCTGGATTAAAAAAAAATATATGGTCATACCCACAGCATATGGAAATTCCCAGGCCAGATATTGAATCCAAGCCACAGCAGTGACCTATGCTGCAGCTGCAGCAGTGCCAGATCCTTTAACCCCCTACACTGGGCCAAGGATCAAACCTTCACCTCTACAGTGAACCGAGCCACTGCAGTCAGGTTCTTAACCCACCACACCACAGCAGGGATTCCTTGGATACAATTTTTAAACAAATCTTCAAAACATCGGAAAGCCGACAGTTTCGTAGAGAATTACAGGGCCAAAGCAGAAAGTGGAAACAGATTGGTGGGCATGGCAGCTACTTTGCCTGATGGAATTCTCCAATCTTAGGAAATCAGAAATGTTTTATATTTTTTGGAGTGAAAATAGGTGTCAAAGAAATCAAATACGAGACCTCACACACAGAAAACTAAGGCCTCAAAAGACTAAACTCTCAGGGCAAAAGTAAGCCAGAAGCAAACCAGTCACCAGAGTCTTGAGTACCCTGGAGGTTCACCTCAATCTTGGATTGAGGTGATCTCAGCCTAGTAGTACTCAAGTACTGTGAAGATGCACATTCAAATTCTTTCTAAAGTAAGATACCTATATTCTAAACCTCCAATTATTATTAAAATTATTTTAAGTATAATTACTGGCACATAATTAAATATAACCAACAAACATGGGAAAGTCATAACATAAAAAAGCACCAGCATCAACAGACTACAGAAACAAACCCAGACTGATCTCAGTATTAGCATTGTCACACAGACTATAAAATAACCATGCTCATTATGTTTAAATCATGGAGACAAGCCTTAAATATATTTTGGAAAAGGAACCTCTGCAAGCTTGGGTCTGAATCTCGGATGAAGCAGTTACTTGGTGAAGGGACCTCTCATTTCTCAAGTACAATGGAGACACTACTATCAACTACGAGGACAATTGTAAAGATGAAATGGGATAGCATGGACACTAGCACAACACCTGGCCCATGGTAGGCTTCTGTTGCTTTCTTCTCTAGCCACCCCTGAGGAGAATGCAGAAGCCAAAGTAAAAATATACATGGATGTGCTCTCTCCCCCAACCCAAACAATCTGTTAAAGTAGAAATTGGGTTTAGTGAACATCTGGGACAGTGTGAAAGGGAAAAGGGGTCGCAGAGACAACATTCAGTCTAAGAAATGTGAATATCAAGATGAAGGAAGAGCTATAGACTGTGTAAATCTGAAGACAGGGCTCCTTACATGAGTTGACAGACTTCTTTCTTTTCTCCAGGTCAACATCTCCAAGTCATTGCCTGGCTTCCTGCCTCCCCAAGTCCTGAGAAGCAGTTCTGGGACCCAAGCATTGAGTTTTGAGTGTCCAAGCTCTCAATCCCGTGTGGTGTTACTTGAGCAAGTGCATCAGGTGTGGAAAAACCTAACAGAGTGAGTCTGAGTCAAAACCTTAAGTACAATGTAGCTAAGTCAATGTTATTACAAGTCCAAAAGACAGGACATCAAATAATCTCAGATTCAAAGTCATTGAAGTAGAATGATAACAGATCTGAGAAAAAGTAGAAGTAGAATGATAATAGATCTGAGAAAAAGACACAGGAGTTGTGGAGAGGTCTTGGGGAATGTTCATCGAGTATCTTCTATTTGCGTTAACTCGTTGCTGCATATGTGATGTATGGAAAAAACTAAGCCAATATAAAGACATGGAGCCCAAAGCAAATGTTAAATCATTACCAGTCCACCAGGGAATTTTCTCAAAATGTTGACTCTGACCACCTAAACCAGTTAGATCCTGGGGCATGGCTTTAAAAAAGTGTGTTAGCCCTACCCCAAACCTACTAAAATAGAATCTCCTGGGCTGTCTTATGGGCTAAATTACATTCCCCATAAATTCACATGTTGATGTTGAAGCCCTAACCCCTAGTACCTTAACATATGACCTTATTTGGACATAAGTCTTTAGAGAAGTGATTAAGTTAAAACGAGATCATTAGGGTGGGTCCTAATCCAGTATGACCCGTGCCCTTATAAGATGAAAGAGAATCACCAAGGGAGTATGGGCACAGATGGAAAATCCAGGGAGGACAGAGTGAGAAAGTGGTTAATTGAAAGCCAGAGAAAGACTTCAGGCAACGTCAAACCTGCTGATAACCTTGATCTAGGACTGCCAGTTTCCAGAACTGTGAGAAAATAAATTTCTGTTGTTTAAGCCACCTAGTATGTGGCGTTTTGTTACAGCAGCTCTTAGCAAACTAATACAGGTTGACAAGTGAGAGTTTCTATTTTTAATAAATTCCCTGTGTGATTTTTATACTTTATCAAGTTTGAGACACAAAAACCTGCCATAAGCTCTGATGGTCAGCCACAATTTTTTTTTTAATTAGAGTACAGTTGATTTACAATGTTGTGTCCACACAGAGACCAAGGGGAAGATGCTGTGTGCTCAGGATTGTCAAATGCCTTTTCATCCCACTGCTGAGTTGAAGCCGAGCCTTATCCCAGTGGATTGCAAGAAATCATCTCAATTCACCACGTGAAATAGGTTGTTTGAAGGCTCCTCCAAAGGATTTGTCCAGCCCAAACCTGTGAAGTGACCTGATTTGAGAAAAGAGCCTTTGCAAATGTAAGGGAAGAATCTCAAGATGAGATCATCCTGCATAATGGTGAATCGTACCGCCAATGACTAGTGTCCTTAGAAGAGAAAGAGAGAAGACAGAGAGGGAAGAAGGCCATGTGAAGACATGTAGAGATGAGAGGGCTCTGCCTACAAGCTAAGGAATGCCCAGGCAGCCACCAGAAGCTGGAGGACAGGCCTGGAACAGATTCCCTCCAAAGCTTCCAAAAGGAACCAACCTTACTGGCAAAACTTGATTTCAGTCTCTGGCCTCCAGAACTCTGAAAGAATGAATCTCTGCTCTCTAAGCCACCAAGTTTGTGGTCATTTGTTATAGAAGCCACAGGAAACAAATGCATCAGACTCTTTGGGGTGGATGCCAACTAGGCCCTGAGTACCAAACCACCCACTTGATCTTGCTGAGTGTTTGTGAGCCTCTCTCTCAAGACCAGCAAAGCTGGAGAGAGAAAGCCTTCCTGGAACATAGTCAGAAGCAGATTTTCTGGCAGCTTCCCCACACACTAACTTTGGAAATGTCTTTCTCTGCCTTTGGTGGACGTACATATGAATGCTATGACCAGAGGGCAGCTTTAGTTAAACGACAGTTTCTGCAAGAGGAGGCACACCAGCCGATTTCCCCTGTCTTTAAAAATAATAAAATACAACAGCATCAAGAAAATCTAAACACAGAAAATGCACAATAAGTCCTCCCCCTCCAACAACTCCAGGGGAATATTGGGTTGGGCAGCACCTGCGAAAATGCCCAAATAATCCCACAGCAGGAGGCCCCACCTGCCCAAGGGAACTCCTAGAATCAAAAACTATGACTCTCTGAAGAGACAGACTTTGAAAAGCGAAGGCTAATCTGTAAATATTTTATAGGGAAATGACAATTAACCAGAAATGAGCTGTAAAGATCTCTTAATTATCTGCATCATTCCTATTACTTACATTAGATTTAGGGGTGAGGAGGTGAAAGCTGCAAATAGCAAGCAGATCAAAGGTATCATACACAATTGTATTTTTATTCAATTATAAAGCTGATCAGAGGATGGGTACACATTCAGTGTCATCCTGCATAACTTCTCCATCAATATTACTCTTACAGTTACTTCTGTTGCGGGGGGGAGTTCTCATAAGAACCAAATTTCTCAGCAAATAAAGCTCTCTTCTACCAGAAAATCTCTCTTTCTTGCTCCGCCCCCTCCCTTTCTCTCTTCCTTCCTTCCTTTCTTTCCTTCTAGGGCTTTTCCCTTCTGTAAAGTGTGAGTAATAGAATCTCCTTCCTAGGATTGTGGTAGGTATGAAATATATTAATATGTATAAAGGTTTAGGAATAATGCCTAAGTTATAGCAACGACTCAATATACACTACTTGTTGGTACTGTTGTTGTTGTTATTTCCCTTAGAGTCTAGAAGGTCAATGAATGAAACCCATTTTTTCTCTTTCTCCCATCTGGCTCCAAACAGCTTTCAGAGGGTGTGGAGTCAGCACAAAACACTCAGTGCTGAGAATCAGAGAAATCAGGGCATCCAGGGAAAGGGCAGCATCTGGGGCAGGGTTGGTGCTCAGTGGGGAAGGGTCAGTTGTGGGTCACGAAAAATAAATCACTAAAGACAAGGACCTTAAGTTGAGCCTGCCGGGAACACCAAGTGTTGCTGAAGCCCACCTGCCTCGGTGCTCTCAGAGGTGAGGAGGGCATCACTTATGATTTCTGGAATCCTACTTCCACCTTACATATATTAAAGAAATATATGTGATGCTAGGATTTGGGATGATAAAGGTGAACAAAATAAGCAGCCCCTCTTTTTAAAGAGCTTAACAGCCTTCGCGGAAGACATAACTTAATCAAATTGCCACTCCGTGAGCCTTTAATTACAGTCTGTGAAAAGAATTACACAAGGAAAACATGAGAACTATAAGAACAGCATATTAGCTAACATTTTATTGAGCATTTGGGTACAGCTTTAAGGGTTTCATGTATGCATTAATTCATTTCATCTTTACAGTAAACCTGTAAGTTAGGAAGATATTACTGTTGTCTCCATCCTACAGAGAAGGGAATTGATGCACAGAGAGGGTAGATAACATTTGCAAAATTCAAATACCAAGTCAGTATGAGAGTTGAGAATGAAACTCAGGCAGGAAAACAACAGAACCAGGACACCATACTGAGTCATTTGTGTGTTTGTGTGTGTGTCTGTTTTACTTAACAACTCCAATTTTTTTTTCAATTTTTTTTTAAAAATCGTGTGCACATTTTACAGCTTACTTTCCATTTACAGTTATTACAAAATATTGGCTATATTCCCTGTAGCATACAATACGTCTTTGAACCTATCTTGCAGCCAATAGTTTTGCCTCCCACTCCGCCTATTGCCCTTCCAACCGGTAATCACTAGTTTGATCTCTATAGGAGTGAGTCTGCTTCTTTTTTGTTGTATTCACCAGTTTGTGGTATTTTTTAGATTCCACATATAAGTGATATCACACAATATTTGTCTTTCTCTGTCTGACTTATTTCATTTAGCATAATGCCCTTCAAGTCCAGCCATGTTGCAGCAAATGGCAAAAGTCCATTCTTTTTTGTGGCTGAGTAGTAAGTATTCCATTGTGTGTGTGTGTGTGTACATATATATCTTATACAAAGAAGATACACCATATCTTCTTTATCCATTCATATGTTGATAGACACTTAGGTTGCTTCCATACCTTGGCAACTGAAAAGAATGCTGCTGTGAACACTGGGGTGCGTGTATCTTTTTGAGTCAATGTTTTTTTTTTTTTTTTCAGACACGCTAAGGAATGGAATTACTGGGTCACATAGTAGCAAGGATATGAAGAAAAGGGAACCCTTGTACCCTGTTGGTAGGAATGTAAATTGGTGCAGCCACTGTGGAAATAACTATGTGGTTTCTTTTAAAAAAAAAAAAAACTTAAAAAAGAACTATTGTACTGAGTATTGACAACCACGGTAATGGAAGATCTATCTTGGTCAGCAAGGGTGGGAGGATGGGGTAAACAGAACAATTCGCTGGTGTGGGCAAGAGCTGAGAGCTCAAGGGTTATTTGGAATTATCAGCCGTTCCAGCCAGGGTTCTTTCTTACTTGTAAGTGACAGACGCTAACCTTCACTGATGAAGCATGAAAGAGGTGAAGTTGGAACTTGGCTCAAATGAAGCTCAGAAACAGTGCCCAAAAGCACAGAACAGAACTAGTGAGTGGAAGAAACTTCCTTAACTGCTAATGACCCTTAGCTACAGGGTGCCAAGTCCTATAGCTCATGTTGCTGTCAAAACCCATCTTTCTTGCAACCACAACAGCCCAGCATCTCAGCTGCTTTTGCACCAAAAACTAGATTTTATAACCACTGTCATTCTCAAAAGCTAGATGCCTCTGATCCTATCCTACCAGCACAATAGCTTCTGCCTCCCTCAAGCAGTTTGCTTTCAGATTAAATTTCATACGACTCAATCTAATTGGTGGAGACTAGATCACAGGTGTGTACTCTTGCTCCAAAGAAATCTGGGGAATATCATTCTCTACCTTGACGAGACAAAACTCTTTAAGTCTGGATATTCCTCAAATGTAGCAGGTGTATTCGACAAGTGCTAGACAGCCAGAAAACCTGACAGATGTCCACTTCACTAAATGAAGAGCGAAAAAATCCAAGAAAAATGAACAATATGTGAGAAAGACCAGGCAAGGAAAAGTTCATAGCACACTTAAGGAATGTAAAAAATATAGTTCAATGGATCATAAAGACTTATCAGGAACTCATCAAAACAGAGTTTACAGTGATGGTTACCAAGGGCTGGGAAGTGGGGGAAATAAGGAGATGTTGCTCAAAGGGCCCAAACTTTTAAATATAAAATGAATAAGTTTGAGGGAATCTAATGTACAGCATGGTCAATATAGTTAACAACACTGTATTATGAGAGTGAAAGTTACTGAGAGTATATTTTTTATTTTTTATTTTTATTTTTTCCATTATAGTTGATTTACAGTATTCTGTCAATTTCTACTGTACAGCAAAGTGACCCAGTCATATATATATTCACACACATTCTTTTTCTCACATTATCCTCCATCATGTTCCATCACAAGCGACTATCATTCCCTGTGCTATACAGCAGAATCTCATTGCTTATCCACTACAAATGCAATAGTTTGCATCCATTAACCCAGACTCCCAGTCCATCCCCTTTCCTCTCCCTCCCCCTAGGCAACAAGTCTGTTCTCCAAGCCCATGAGTTTCTTTTCTGCGGAAAGGTTCATTTGTGCCGTATGCTAGATTCCAGATATAAGTGATATCATATGGTATTTTTCTTACTCTTTCTGACTTACTTCACTTAGTGAGAGAGTCTCTAGTTACATCCATGTTGCTGCAAATGGCATTATTCTGTCCTTTTTATGGCTCAGTAGTAGTCCATTGTGTATATATACCACATCTTCTTAATCCATTCATCTGTTGATGGACATTTAAGTTGTTTCCATGTCTTGGCTATTGAGAATAGTGCTGCAGTGAACATACAGGTGCACGTATCTTTTTCAAGGAAAGTTTTGTCTGGACATATGCCCAAGAGTGGGATTGCTGGGTCATATGGTAATTCTATATTTAGTTTTCTGAGGTACCTCCACACTATTTTCCATAGTGGTTGTACCAATTTATATTCTCACCAACAGTATAGGAGGGTTTCCTTTTCTCCACACCCTCTCCAGTATTTGTTATTTCTGGACTTGTTAATGATGGCCGTTCTGACAGGTGTGAGGTCCTACCTCATAATAGTTTGATTTGCATTTCTCTAATAATCAGTAATGTTGAGCGTTTTTTTCATGTGCTTGTTGGCCGTCTGTATGTATATCTTCTTTGGAGAAATGTCTATTCAGGTCTTTTGTCTATTTTTCAATTGGGTTGTTGCTTTTTTTGCTGTTGAGTTGTATAAGTTGTTTGTATATTTTAGAGATTAATCCCTTGTCAGTTGCATTGTTTGAAACTATTTTCAAATAGTTGTAAATATTTGAAACTATTTTCAAATAGTAGGTTGTCTTTTTGGGTTTTTTTATGGAGAGGAGATATTAAATGTCCTTGTCACAAAAAATAAATTGCAATTATGTGAGATGATGGAGGTTTTAGCTAATGCTATGGTGGGGATCATTTTGCAAAATATAAGTGTATCAAATCAACATGTTGTACATATTAAACTTACACAATGTTATACGTCATTATATTTCAAAAAAGCTAGAGAAAAAAAAAAAGAATTCTAGAGAGAAAGAGAGCCAGGAGTCAGTGACCAAGACATGCAGGTCATTATGAAGATTTCAGGATTTTGATCTTTATCTCAACAGCAACAAAAAGTCATTGAAGAAGTTAAGCAAGGAAATGGGTTTAGCTAATTTGCAGCTTCAGAAGATTTTTGTGACCTCTGTGGAATACAGTTGAATGTAGCAAAAATGGAATCCAAGAGAGCATTTAGGAATGACTGCAGTAAACCATGAGGGAGATGATGGGAGCTTGGTCTGGGCTGGCAAAAGTGAAGAAAGAGAATCCAATTGATTCAACAGATACTCAGATAAAATCAACAGGATTGAGCAATTTATTGGTGATCAATGGTGAAGGAGATAAGGTAGAAAAGTCAGTACCATTTGATGGATGGTACTCAGCTTAATGAAGACATTATGGTGACTTTTTTGACCTCCGAATGAAAAATTGAATAGGTAGTTGGATAAACAAATAAAGAGCTCAAATTAGAGTCTGAGATTGAAATCTAAACTTTGGATTCATCATATAAAGATGGTAATTCATAGCTGATGTATTGAATATAGAGAATAAGAAAACAGGACTTGGTACAAGCCTTATGTTATCTCAACATTTAAAGATACTCTGTAAAGAGAGATGGATGAGGAGGACCAGAAATGCCCTATATCCTTGAGCTGATACAACCATAGGTGACACTTTCTGTGGATATAATTTAACTAAAGACACAACTAAAAGGGGGAATTTTGGAAATGATAATAGGTCTGTCTGACTCCGCAGCCCATAATCCTTCTATCAGAATAACATGGAAAGAGTGAAAATCTGGGACTATGGGTGATATGATAGTGCCAAAGCCACTATGGGAATCTCCTGGCCATACCATGTGGAGAGCATAAAGTGAGTGAAGTTTGGGGTGGTACCCGTAATGTAAATTCCTTAAGAGCAAAAATCTAGTGCTTGCAATGCAGGAAAAATACTTGAGTCTCCACCACTGCTTTTATAATCCTCTTATACCTCTCCAGGGAAAATGCAAGATCAAAACAAAAAAAAAACTTGCTCCAGTAAGAAATAAGTACACTCAGTAATTGGTCCAAGTATTCCTGGGGTGATGCAGTTAGGTTATGCAGTTATAACCTACGCAGGGAGGATTTCTCTTTCGTGAGATCGTGAAGTCAGAATGGTCATATAGCACAGATTCCTTCCCCTTGGAGCACCCTTTGCCCATGCTCAGACTTTATTCGAAGTCTTTTTTTCTTCGGAGTTCCCTGGTGGAACAGTGGGTTAAGGATCCTGCATTGTCACTGCTGTGGTCAGGGTCTCTGGTCAAATACTACATGATGACTCTAAAATTTATATCTCCAGCTCTGGCATCTCTCTTATCTGTAAAATCTATATGAAACCGATGACTTTATTTCTGCTCCTGTGGTCTAAATGACATTTAAAATTTAATATGTACATTTGTACACTAATGTTCAAAGCAGAATTATTCCCAATAGTCAAAAGATGGAACCAATACAAATGTCCATTACCGGGTACATGGATAAACAATATGTGGTAATGCCTACAATAGAATATTCTTCAATATTAAGAAAAATAAAATGTTGATGCATTCTATAATATGGATGAACACTGAAGACATGCAAACTAAAACAAGCCAAACATAGAAGACACCTACTCTATGATTCCATTTATATGAGGTACCTAAATGTCAAATTCACAGAAACAGAAAATAGAGTAACACTTACCAGGGATGGAGGGGAGGAACAATGAAGAGTTATTATTTAATCAGTACAAAGTTTCAGTTTGGGAATATGAAAAAGTTCTGGAGATGGATAGAGATGACAGTCGCACAACAATGTGTGTGTACTTAATGCTACTTACCTGTACACTCAAAAATAGTTAAAATGGTAAACTTTAAAAAAAATTGTAAATTTAATTTTGAAATTTTAAAAATTAATTTTAAAAATCTTTTACACTTTAAAAATAAATACACAAAATTTAACATGTCTAACATAGAACCTTTGATTTTTTTTTGTCTTTTTGTCTTTTTAGGGCCACACCCATGGCACATGGAAGTTCCCAAGCCAGGGGTCAAATTGGAACTACAGCTGCCAGCTTACGCCACAGCCACAGTAACGCAGGATCCAAGCCGCGTCTACGACCTACACTACAGCTCACAGCAACGCCAGATCGTCAATCCACTGAGCGAGGCCAGGGATTGAACCCACAACCTCACAGTTACCTGTTGGGTCTGTTAACCACTGCACAGCGACAGGAACTCCAAATTCTTGATTTTTAACCCACTCCTCCAACCTGACCCCATTCTAGATTTTAGAATCCCAACACATGGCATTGCCCATTCAGTTCTTCACACCAAATGCCTAGACGTCATGCTTGCTTCTCCCTTTTCCAGGTCCTCTCCCCCTGCCCATCTGTAAAGGGTTCGGCCTCCTCCAACTCCCTAGCATTTTAACCACCACAGTAACTTCCTGACTGGTCTCTTTGCCACTACTCTTCCACACAATATGGCCAGAAAGTGTAAATCTTTGCAAAACCAATTTCCCTCATCTCTTCCTCTTGTTTAACTCCCCCAGTTAACAGTTTCCTATTTCACTTAGAGCAAAATTTTAAATCTATCTCTGCCCGGCTCTCTTATGTCCTCTCCTTCCTGCCTTCCACTGGCCATTCTCCAGGCACGCTGGGTTTCTTTCTCTTCCATTAATGGACTTTACACCAACTCTCCTGCCTGGATCACTCCTTTAGGTCTTTACTTTGTGGTTCTTTATTGCCCTTCCAGTCTTACTTTAAATTCACCTCCACAACTGAATTTTTATGATGCCCCTATTTACATTCCTAACTACCCCATTCTCTCTCATATCCTGTACTATTTTCCTTGTGGTCTTATTGTTTAGTGGTATTGTCTTGTGCATGTATTGACTTATTTTTTGTATTGTTCTTCCCTATAAGACTGAAAATCCCATAAGAAAAAAAATGGGGGGAACTTGTCAATTTTTTTTCAAAATGTGCAGCACTGAGAATAGTACTTAACATGAAGT
This sequence comes from Phacochoerus africanus, assembly GCF_016906955.1. Classification (NCBI taxonomy): domain Eukaryota; kingdom Metazoa; phylum Chordata; class Mammalia; order Artiodactyla; family Suidae; genus Phacochoerus; species Phacochoerus africanus. Next base: position 16,923,308 of record NC_062553.1, on the reverse strand, counting down.
AGACTTTGAATAAGCACTTGTTGAAGGAATGAAAGAGAGAGGAAGGGAAAAATATATGGGAGAAAGAGAAAGGAAGGAAGGAAAAATTAAGGAGGGGAATCATTTAATATGCTCTTAATAATATTCTGGTCTCAGTATTCCAACTGGGTATTTGAATTTTACCATCTTCAGGCTGAATAGTTGAGCCTTCAATGGCCATTGATTGCAAGTCCCTATCCAGCCCCTGAGTCCCTGTTATTGCACTGCTGTCTGTTCCTACCACACGGGAAACCACTCTCTGCTTCCAGTCCCAACCTGGCTACTCCAGCTCTCCATCCTTCAGACCTAAGATTCCCTGGCACCATCCACTAGCCTCCCATTCTCTGACATTTCCCAAAAGCTTCTCCACTACCTCAACTTCATTTCTGATTCCCAGTATCTCTCAAGGAACCCTTTGTTTGAGCCTTGGCTGCATCTCTGGGGTAGTCTTCTTGAGGTTTTTTCCCCTTCTTTCAATGCTCTTGAGCAGTCTCATTCCACTCTCCTGGACACAGCACTAAGTGTGAATGGTGGCTCCTTGATCCCAGGAGTCCCTAGGGTACCATAGCAGCGCTTCAGAGGAAAACACATCTCGTTATATGACCTAATCCTAGGCCTGATGTACACACTTCAGAATAGCTATTATTTTTTAGATCATAAGAATATTAATCTACTTGTATATAGAACTATCCTATGTCTAATAAGTAAGAATAGTCCTCAAAAAAATTAGCTGGTGCCACAGATAGAAATATCAGAGTCCTGTACTTCTACATACAGGTGAAAGCCTAAGTTCTGGGTTCTATGGCTCCAAAGCTGGAAAAATGGGCACCACTGGTAAATTAAAAATGGCATAATAAAAATGTGCAGTTTTTCTCTAAAACTGATTAAGGCTTTAGAATTGAAACTTGTCAAACCATATTCCAAATAAATGGACTAATACTAGTACTTTGTTCTTGATTTTTTTCTTTCATTGCTTACATCCATAAAGTACTTTATACTATATAGCATCTACTGTATACAATGGTGCAGGAGGAAATCTAATGCAGACCTTGCCCTCAAGGTGAAGTAGAAGACCAAAGACACCACATCATTTCTCTGTTACGTGTATTCACTCAACACTGTAACTAACTTCCCTTTGTGGAAGTGAGTAAGACCCAGAATTAGCCATTTGTTCAGGGTCTGTCTTCTATTCCAGACTCTACACTCCATGAGGACAGGAAGCATGGGGATCTTGTATTCCCAAATCTTGGCACATTAGCGGATGAAGAATAGTTATCTAATGAATATTGCTTAAATGAGGGAATGACCACAAATCTACGATACTGAACATAATGTTAGCAAGATGAGAGTAGAGAAAAAGTCATTCTCAAGAAGGCAGGATTATTTTCTTGACCAAGATGACAAAAATTCTATTCCAAATGCACTGTGTCTAAATAAAGAAAATATTTCCTTCCAATCTTATCAACTCACAGTGCATTTGGAATGCTGGAATTTTTTTTATGATCACCTAGCTTCAAGATTATGTCTCTTATCACTTACTACTATTCCTATACATACCCAGTAATTGTTGAATCAATTATATTAAATACCCCCTAAAAAGCCATCCTCAGAAGAGTCAATGCCTCCTTTTGTGAATGACAAAGGGAGAGAAAGCAAGTGTCAGCATTCTCCTCACCACAAAAACATTTCGAGTTCTTGTGTACAGAGGCCACTGCAATTGCCTGAAGTAGAGATATAGGAAAGTGAGCCGCAGAGAGTTGGGAAGAACAGTGACACATTTTTAAAATGCTACCGTGTACATTTTCATATTGCTGGCACCAAGTTCAAGCCCAGGTGGGTACACCTCACCCAGACGGCCTGTCCTAGCCTATTGTACAAGTCTCACCAGTCTGATTTTTAAGGACAAGGAAGGACACTGCTTGGTGATGTGGCCACAAGCTGTTCAGGGAAGAGACTTTGCTCAGCACATTTCAGCTAGTGAGCAAGGCTGGGCTCGTTTCAGAGAGCCACATAAAATAAATAATCATGCAAAAGCAGATTCCTTCTGATAGGGCTCTGACAGCTGCTCCGAGAGGTGGGTGCTTGCAAGCCCATCTTTCAACAATGAACTGACCCAAAGATCCAGGAAAGCTCCAGACAGGACCATATGGCCTGGAATAAAAACATATTTCAAACTCTGTTTATTATGCACATCTTTCAAAGGTTCACTACTCTGTGATGAAACATTGCACCTGCAAGGCTTTAATAAGCTTCCCAAGCAAGTACAATTATAAAGTCCAGGCACCTGAAGAATTTGTCTTCTCTTACATTTAGCCATGACTGCCCACCAATGAGTCGTCTCATTCTTAATTATATGGGTTTACAGTATTTTGTAACCTCTGATCAATACATATTCAGAAAATAAAACTTCTTATTAAATATCTCTCCTCCTAAATTTTGGGGACTCCAAACTTATTGCCTGTAGAACCCTCCAGTCTGCAGAAAAGAAAAGCAGTAGTTTAATCATGCAACCCTTCAAGGACAGGAGAGCACTTGGAGTGAACTGAGGTAAGGCTTCATTCACCAGCAATGGGTAGACCCTGACCATTGACAGTTTCCCTTCACAAGTGAGCCCTATGACTCCACATCTGATCCAAATATTTGAGAAATGCAATCTGTTCATTATTCACTCAACAAATATCCACTGAGTAGCTAATATGTGCCAGACCCCAGGCCAGGTATGGTGATTTGGAGATTGATAACACAGTTTCAGCCCTCAAGAGTTGATGGTCTCATTGGGAAAATATATCCAAAAAGAATTGGTAGGTCCAAAGAGACACTGAAAGGACAAAAACTGGGGTGACTTAGCTCTCCTGGGAATCCACAAACAACTTTCCAGAAGAACAGGCATTTGAATCAAAACTTGAAAGATAAATATGAGTTCCTTAGATAGTCAAGAATGGGAAGGTATGAGCTGCATCTGGGTTGAAACTTTGTTCGTGTGTCCATTTTAATGGCCTCTCCCAAGCTCAAAAGCAAAGCAATACAGTTTGATGCCCTGATTCCTATTTCTATCTCTGCCTCTGAATAGCCTATGCATGAATGAGATGTGTATCTGAGACCACTAATATGACCCAACAATGGAATGGGCATCATGGGGGCACAGAAGAGGAACTCCCAATTCAGGTTTTTAAACAACCCTATGAGGCTGATGTCATCCTCATCTCAGATGAGAAATCAAATGACATGTTCAAGCTCCCATAAATAGCAAAGAGAAGTAGAATCTGAACTCTTTCTCCATCTCATTTTCTTTCCCCTATACAATTCATGTAATACTAGTAGCAAAATGATAATGATGATAGGAAATGTGTGTTGAATGCCTAGGCCCTCTTCTGAAAACTTCACATTTAGCAACTCATTTAATCCCCATGACAGTTCTACCTGGTAGGTGTTATTGTTGGCTCCATTTTTATCACCAAAGCAAATGAGTCCCAAAAGAGGTGCCAGCAATAAGCAGTATAAGTTGGAGCAAAGAATCTGCCTGTTGGCATATCCCCTGTGGGGAAAGTCTAGCACCACGGCAAACAGAACCATGGAGCTGTAAGTCAGTGACCTGACCCATCTTGTGTTCCTCAGAAGAGGCCACGGTATTTTTTTGTTGGTGGTCTTTTTTTCCCTTTTCTCTTTCTTTTTTTTTTTCTTTTTACAGCCCTACCTGCAGCATATGGAAGTTCCCAGGCTAAGGGTCAAATCAGAGGTACAGCTGTGACCTATGCTGCAGCTTGCAGCAATGTCAGATCCTTAACCCACTGAGCGAGGCCAGGGATTGAACTTGAATCCTCATGGAGACTACATCAGGTCCTTAAACCACTGAGCCACAGTGGGAACTCCCATGGTTCTTTCAAAGCCTGTGAACTAGGAAAAAATCCAGAACTCAGGCCCTCATTGTTTTAACCCACATATGAATGCTGAGTGCCATATCCCCCATTCTACCCTCAATTTCTTGAGTTTACCAGCACGGATATCCAGCCCCTCCTTGCTGGGCCACTAGCATTTGCCTTCTGAAATCTAGAGCCATGCTCCATGGATCCAGTTTGCATTTTCAAGGGGGAACCATGCTCCAGCAGCTTGAGTGTACTGACTGTGCTATCCTGGAGTGGGATTAACAACCACAGGCTTGACTGGCCAATGAGTCAGGCTGTGGAAACAGCCCTCTGGAGGACACTACTCACCAAAAGCCCATTAGCCAATTACTCAGAGCCCGTTTAGTAAATGAGCTTTCTGTGTACTAATTGGAGTGCTGTGAAAGGAAACCTGCAGTGAGAAGCCAGCTTGCTGCAGCCAGATTCCTCTCTTGGTGCACCCGGAATCAGGTGTGCTGGAGAGGCAGGTGGTATAGTGGCACAGCCACACACTTTCAGCCCAGGATGCCCAGATTTAAATCCCAGCTCTGGTCCAGCTGTGCAGACTGCAGCAACGTATTCTGGCCTTGGTTTCCCCATCTATGCAATGAGGATCATAGGGTCTATTTCGCTGGATTTGGAGGTCTCAAATGAGATAATGCACCTGTGTTCCATACATAACTATTGAGTAAATGTTAACTGATATTATTTACTGTCTTTGTTCGCTTGTGTGCAAAAACCCACCATATTCCAAAGGATGCAACATTAAAAAAGTGAGAGGAGAGAGGATACATTCACTCCAGTTTGATTACTCAGGTTTGAGTAATTAAACTTAGGGCATCTGCAATGTCTGTACACCACTCATTTGACGATTAAGATATACTTTATTAATAGTTTGCATCTGTTTGCTAAGTGACTTTTCTATATGGAAGCATTTGTTCTCTCATCATTCTGATTTTATGCTCCTTGAAGACAGGTTCCATATTCCTTCATGTCTGCCAGTACCATCCAAACACTCAATAGCTATTTGTTTGCTGATTGATGTTCTCGGTGTTCAGAAATTGAGTAAATTTCTGTCATTCCTAATGAAAATCAGCTAGAGTGATCACTGGCATGATAACTTTACTACCATGAATATGTCATTCTTTAAGATGGAAAGATTCTTTATTTTCTTTTTCTTTTTAGGGTCACACTTGGGTCACATGAAGTTTCCCAGGCTAGGGGTCCAATCAGAGCTACAGCTGCTGACCACAGCCACAGCCACAGCAACTCAGGATCCAGGCTGCCTCTGTGACCTACACCACACCTCACAGCAAGGCCGGATCCTTAATCCACTGAAGGAGGCCAGGGATAGAACTCGAAATCTCATTGTTCTGAGTCGGATTTGTTTCTGCTGCGCCAGGACAGGAACTCCAAGATTGAAAGATTCTAATCAGTTTAACCTCTATTCAGGTTTTGGTGTCAAATTAAACAGACACGTAGTCCAACCCATAGGGCAAAATGGTAGTAAAATAAGCCAAGGCCAGAACTTACACTTCTCCTGAGCCACAGGTAGTTTACTTTATGAGGACTTCACAAGAAAGTTAAAGTAGATGAATACAAAGGCTTGTGTGATCTTAGGCCAGCAGAGTTGGACTACAGTCAGCCTAAGTAGAATAGGCATGTCTGCCGTAGCCCAGCGGTCTACGTGAACCTGACTAGTATCCGTGAGGACATGGGTGCAGTCCCTGGCCTCACTTAGTGGGTTAGGGACCCAGCATTGCTGGTCTGCCATGGAGGTTGCAGACGTGCTTCAGATCTGGCGTTGCTATGGCTGTGGCGTAGGCTGGGGCCTGCAGCTCCAATTAGACCCCTAGTCTGGGAACTTCGATATGCTGCAGGTGTGGCCCTAAAAAGACAAAACAAAACAAAACAAAGTAGAATAGACTCTAAAAAGCAAAATGAAGTCCTGCATAAATTAATTGTAATTGTAAAAACTGGGCAAACTTGATCAAATAATTTTATTGTCTGAAAAACCTGAGGTCTATTTTAGTATACATGAAAACCATATGTTTGGTATTATTAAAACAACATTAACCCAGTTCGAGTACTTGATGATTACTCATTGAAAATTATAGTTGTCAAGATAAATACTAAAAAGAATAACTTCATAATGTGGTAAAAGCCAATTACTGCCATTCAATTTCTTTTATTTTTAATTTAATATCTCTTAAAAGCATAAAAAATAATATGTTGATTTGTTTAAAAGAAAAATAAGAAAAAAACAGTCACATCTTTTGTTAAACATAGATTGAATGGAAAAGTCAGAATTGTATACCTGCAGACCTGTCATTCAAACAGACTTAGGTAAAGAGTTAAATTACTCCTAATTATCAAGTTTCTATGGAAATAAATTTGTACTTTAAAAAAAAGAGTAGAAAACCCTGAAATAGTTTCCTTTCTTTAGTGTGGTCATTTTCCTGATTCCACAAGCAGAAGCAAATACAATGTGACCAGCTAATTCCCAGCTGTGTAAAGATTTAAATCCATGTCTGAACATTGGACAATCAAATTATGTAGTATCACAGTAGCCAGAAATAAACCCAACACATAAATGCAGTTTATTCAACATTATTAACACAAATAAAATTTATACCTACAGTCCTATGCATTAAAAATAACTTCTCTCACATCAAATAGCAATATTTTGCTATGCCAATCAAATTAAACCACCAGAAACATATGGAAAGAAATCAATTCTATAACAAACCTTTGAAAAATATGGCATTCATCATGTTCAAGACAGGTTAATTCCAGTTCTAAACAAACTTTCTCCTTCCAAGTTGGGGTTTTTGTTTTATGTTCTTTCTTTTCTTTGCTGGGAATGTACACAACAGAAACATTCTGTCAATCTAGACACAAAATCCTTTTCTCCCACCTACATGAATTAAAAGGAGAAGAAAAACAAAGCAACACACACACAATCCTACAAGATTCAGAAATTTTAACTGTATTTATTTTAGGCAAAAATGGGACAAAATCCTATGCCAAGAACGAGAAACTGAAAATCCTGGTGAGAAATGTTTATAGAAAAAGGCTGTCCCCTTGTTTTTTTGTCAACAGCTTTGGAAACTAAGTGTAAAATCACATCAGCAAATCTACTTGACTAAAGGGAGAGAAGCCACATTTAATGGCCTTCAAAACCCTATGCTCCACATAGCTCTCCAGATGAAAACTGATCGCCAGCCCCAAGGAGAGCCCGACTCTGAACAATAACGGCATCATCCACACCACCTGAATCATATTCCCAAATTAGCATCCTCTGCAGCTGCCATTAGCTCACATTTGAAAGACAGAGTCAGGACCAGTCTTCCAAATCATGGACCACAATAGCCTCACCTACAAGTTATGAGCAGAGGAACAATGGCTGCTCTAAAGTGCATACAGAATAGAAAAGGAGGAAAAGAAATGCATAAGTTATATATTTTGCAGCAGAATGAGACCTTACCAATTACCTAGTCTGGTCTTGTAGCTTCCATCACATGAGAGTGTGGGAGTGAAAATGTGGAATGCACTTTCCCCACTGGCAAAGAAGAAATGAACATACAGTGCCAAATGCCCATGGGGCTTCTCAGCATTTCTGCAGGTACCTACTTATTCTCCACGAAAATGGAAACAGTCAAAACTATTGTGTCAAAATTAAGAAAAAAGTTGGCTTTTCAACTTTTTTTTTTAGGGATTTGAAATTTGCATTTAGTTAAAACCAGTCAGTTGAAACATCAAAGTAAGTTTATTTTGTCTCAATTTTATCTTCAACATCCTAGTTAATTCATCAGGCATTCACTTATCAAGTCAACAAATATTTACTGAGAGCTACCAAATATCAGGCACTGCCCTGGCTGCAGGGGTAGAGCAATAAACCAAGCAAAGAAAGTCTCTGGGGGAAAAAAAAAAAAAAAAGCAAGAAAGTCTCTGGGAGAGGGTTGTCAATAAATAAGTTCAGACATGTATATACATCAGGTGATGGTAGGTGATATTAAAAAAAAGAAACTAGTGTAAGAGCTGAGAGTGTCAGAAGATGCTATTTTTTATAGAATAGCCAAGAAAAGCCTCACTGATTAATTGATATTTGAGACAGCGTTTATACAAGAAAGAGAGCAAATCTGAAACTATCCAATGAGAGCATTCTAGGCTAAGGAACAGCAAGTGTAAGCCTCTCCAGTGAAAGAATGTTGACATGTACAGGGAACAGCAAAAAGGCCTGGCTAGATTTGAATGATCGGAGGAAGAGTTGGAGAGCAGGAGGGGGAGAGGAAGTGGGGCCTGTCAGGTAGGCTTCTTGGAGGCCACTACAAGGACTTAGGATCTAATTCTAAGTGAGATGGAAAGTCAAAGCATTTTGAACAAAGAAGTGGCACGATGCGACTTGGCTGCTGTGTGAAGCGTGGACCACCAGGAGGTCAAAAGTCACTCTTGGGGAACCTGCCACACAGAAGAGTGAAAGCCAGTCTGTAAAGGAAGACAGACTAAAGGGCTCTAAGAAAGCCTGAGAAGCCCCTTGCCCTAAACTATTGCCTTCTATGTGATAACAATGTAATTCTGGTGCTAGCTCATTGAGGAATTGGCAAACGCGCCCAGTTTAAATTGTGAGAACAACACAGTGAAAATTTTTGACATTAAAAAAAAATGCCATTATCAGAGTTTCCCTGTGATGAATCAGGTTAAGGATCTGGTGGTGTCACTGCAGCGGCTCAGGTGGCTGCTGTGGTGCAGATTCAGTCCCTGGCTGGGGAACTTCCACATGCTGCAGGCGTGGGGGAAAAAATGCCATTGTGAAAGGCTGATTAAATAGAGCTTATGTACATTATACATTTACAGAATTAAATTCAAAACAGTTCTCTACCTGTATGTGTAACTGGGTCACCATGCTGTACAGCAGAAAATTGACAGAACCCTGTAAAGCAGCTATAATGAAAAAAAAATCATTATATAAATTTTAAAAAAAAAAGTTCAACAAAATTTTAAAGTTCTCTCATAAAATTGTATTCATTTGCTCTTGGGTTTTCTAAATTCTTAAAATTAGGCAAAAATATCATTTTCAAGAATTGACTATTTTAAAATCATGTGTATGACAAACTTAAGAAAGAGCAATAGAATGGCGTTAGCCTGCCTCTACCTCCTTCACTGTGATTCTATGGACAAGTTCCTTCCTTTTGCAGAGACGATATTCTCAGGAAAGAGTTGTAATATGGAAAGTGTTCCTAGTCTGTGCATTTATAGTCCTTTGGGGAGGGTCCCTCCTAATATCTGTTTTCTCCCATCTGTTCTCATGGCCAGGTATCCTGGAATCCACTGTGCATCTCTCAGGCACATCTGTGAGCTTTGCCTGCCTTGCCTGTACCTCCCACCAACCACTGGCAAAAACACCTCAGCTTTCCTGGAGAAATCATACTGCCCATACTCAGTGCACACATTTTGGATGGGACTGGCCCCATCCGCTAATCTAGATCTGGACACAAGCTCTATTTCTGGTCAATCAACTTTTTTCCCCAAACTGAAGTCCTCGTGATTTGGGCCCAAGGATGAACTCCTGATTCAGGTAATTTAGCCAAGGCTAAGCCAAGCATAGGCTAGAGAAAAGGGATGATGTAATTCTCTTCCCTTTGATCTTGAACCTACAGGATGTAAGCCTGGATCTGCCAGCAACTACCACAAAGAAAGAGAATGGGAGTTGAAGAAAATCCATTGAAAAACAGCACCTGGAGATGGAGAAGAAACAGATCTCTTTCAACCTCTAAGTTCAAGTAATTTGAAAAACTATCCTTGGACCTCTAAATCACTTGAGCAAATAGTTTCTTTCTTTCTGCTAAGTTTTTGTAACTGAAAGAGATGTATCTGATGTACTTGGTCTACAAGTCAAATTATTTATTTAGTCTAATACAATGATACACAAATATTCACATAATACAGGTAGATTATGAGCAACTAAAATATAAATCAGCATTAAAATAATTCTCTAACTATAAATATAAATCAGCATTAAAATAATTCTCTACCTGTCTTTACTAGGATTTTCTCAATAAATATATAGTAAAGGTATCATTAGAAAAGCTTGGTAGCCCCTTCAGGTTCTAAAAGCTTTGATTTATGCATTACATAAATCAAGGTATAAAACTGTTCATAAAATGACACACAGGCATTGGTCTTCAGAGATTAATCAATAAGCAGCTGTGGACTTTTGCTGGGTATTGTGACAATCATGTTACATTGTGGTTTTTGATGATTAGAGACATGGAAATAAATAAGGCTGTGAATTCTAAAACCAAACCAAACAAAAAAAAAACATAAAAATCCTAAAGATGCCTTTTGTTTTGATCCTTCTTCTGGTGCCAGTAGAGATTTCACACTGGGTAAAATAAATCACCAGCGCGCTAATGAAGCTGTGTTTCTCACTTTAAGGTCTTTTTGTGCTTCCCTCAAAGTGATAACAAATGGAACATCATCATTTTCCTTAGATCTGAGATCACAAAATGTCCACAAGCTATATACAGTTGTAGTGATACAATAGCCAGCAAAAAATAATGCTTTAAATATCACCCGCCACAAAACCTGGAATATAAAATGTGAAATTTGCAGAAGCATGACTAATGGGGTGATTTCTATTTTTTCAGCAACTGAACACCCAATCCATGAACTATGCACATATAATACTTAGAAAACAGTCTTAGAGAAAACTGACAGATATATGGGGTATTTTATCTTGCATTATGTGATTTGTAGAAGTAATCTTGACTGGAAGTACTTCAAAGGAAGGCATTAAACAAGTATAAAATAACTAATCTACAAGTATTTATTAAGTGTTTGCTATGTAGCCAGCCAAATCCAAGGTGATTGAGGAGGAAATAAGGTGAAATCTAGGGACCCTGTTGAAAGCGACCTGCTAACTGTGTCCCCCTCTTTCAGCCTCTTCCTTGCAAACCACTATACATGTGGGTCCCAGGCTAACTGGTTCAAATCACAGTCACACTTCACTCTCCAGCTCAAGGATCTTCAGTGGCTCCCTGATGCCTATTAAATACATTCTGGATATCTCAGGTTGGCACAACTCAGCCTTGATCTAAGTGTCTGGTCTTATCTCCCAGGTGACATGGACACAAATTAGCATTTTTTCTAAGAAGGAATTAGTTGGCTAGAATGGCTATGACAATTAGGATGGAGAAGAATAAGAAAAGGAGAAGAAGAGGAGACTAACATTCTTTGACTATTGCCATATGCTGTATATTAGCCATTGTGCCAAGTATTTAATGTCCATAGTCTCATTATAACCCATAAGAAGTGCACACATTTTCATCTCCATTTTTTTTAATTGAGGTTAGATTCACATACCATAAAATTAACCATTTTAAAGTGCATACACATCTGGTGTATTTACAATGTTGTACAACCACCACCTCTGTCTAGTTTCAAATATTTTCATCACCCCCAAAGAAACCTACATTTCTATCAAACATATTCTCCCCATCCTCCCCTCCTCAAAGCCCCAGCAATCACCCATCTATATTCTGAGGAAATTCAGTCTTAAAGTGGGGAAGCTACTCATCCAAATTCTCACTGGAACAGAATTGGGATTCTGTCTCTTGGCTTAAAACAATTAAGCTATGAGGCTTTTGAAACACAATTACTTGAAGAATAAGCTTGCTATGAAGGTAGGGATTAGAGAGTGGTTAAATGGTGCATCATGGGGACCTAGTAACCATAAAACAGACCAGATAGCCCAGCCACCCTGAAGGGAACACAGGCAATGCATCCAAGGAGATGTCACTGGAGCTCTCATTCAGTAACCTGAGGCTTCTAGAGGTTCATTTCTAGCCAATGTTTGCTCCCACCATTTATGTACCAGATGATATGCATTGAACACCTACTATGAGCTTAGTGTATAGTTTCCAGCTCTAAGCATAGTCCATTGATTTTTTTTTTATGCCTTTAAAACATCCCATGAGGGACAAAGTTCAAAACAACTGTAGATAAACCTGTACATACCTATTCTTGGTAAAATGGGCCATTTTGTTTGTCTCATGTTGGGAATCCCAGTTCTTTTGTAGGCTATAGCATGAATATTTTAAAATATATAGCAGATATAAATATCTCAGACTACAATATGATAGGCATACTGCAATATTATATTTATATGACATTACATGTTATGATAATTTAATCCAAATCTAGATGTACTATTTACACATAAGCAATCACACAAAGAGAAGGATCAAGATGGCAGAAGAGTAAGATGTCATGATCAAATTCTCTCACAAACACATAAAAAAAAATCTGCATATAGAACAATTCACACAGACCATCTTCTGAGCGCTGGCAGAAGACCTCAAACCTCCAAAAATGCAAGACACCTTCCACATAACTGGGTAGAACAAAAGAAAAAGAGAGAGAGAGAAAAAAAAGATATCAAGACAGGACTACCACTCCTGAGAGGGAGCTGTTAAAGAGAAAAGGAACACACACCCTGGGAAGCCACCTAACTGACGGAGAGACTAGCTGAGATGGAGCGACCTTGAAGTTGCCAAGAAAAACACAGCAGCTGGAATGAGGAGGGCAAAGCAGAGTGAGAGCTGCACAGACCATCTGCTCTACCACCCCAGACACCACAGACTGAGATGCTCGGGTGGAGGCTGGGAACTGAGAATCTGGCTTCTGAGGTCAGTTCTGGGGAGAGGACTGGGGTTCGCTGGGACAGCCCGAGGGGCTAGGGAGTGGTGCGCCATGGGCTGGGGAGCAGAAAGCCACAGTCAGGGAACCTGGGAGGAGGTATTGGCCCATAGGAGAAGCAAGGAGCCATTGCTGGTGAGGTTGACAGGAGGAGGGGCAGACCACCATAGGAATCTCTTTCCCTGTGCACACATGGACTCTCAGAGGGTGACATGCCTCTGGCACAGGATATGGGTGGTGATGCACTGCTTGCTCAGGCTACAGGAGACCAGGAGCCTCTTGTGCAGCTACACATGGCTGGGCAACTCTGTGTGGGCTAAGGGCAGTGGGGGGCTAAGCGTGATATGGCACCTCTTGCAAGACCTACAGGCAGCAGGGACAAAGCATAGTAGTCATCTCAGAAACCAGAGGAGGGTTGGGCTGCCACCATTAGGGGTCTGTGAATAGGCACCACCTGTGGCCCCACTCACTTCAGAGGTCAGCAAGAAAAAGGGCACTGCAACCGAGTAACACCCGTTGTTGCTCTCACTCCCCTGGGAACACACCTGCCCTGCTGCTACCACTGTCAAATGCTCCAGGCACCCACACATACCTTATTACTGTCACCTCCCAGAACCCTTCAACGAGGAGAGGCCTGAGCAGCACCTCCCACGTGGGCCGAGCAGGATAGGGTGCTTTTTATATGGTCTACAGGTGGCAGGGGCAAACCCACCACAGTTATCTCTGACTCCAGAGGTGGACATGGCCCACCACCACCAGGGGTCCATGAACAGACATCACTTGTGGCACCAGTCACCTCAGAGGGCACCAAAGAGGAGAGCATTTCAACTGAAGGCCACCCATTGTTACTCTCACACCCCTGGGAACTCACAAACCGTGCTGCTGCCACTGCCAAATGCTCAGGGCACTGTCTAGATCTACCTGATTTAGGGCTCTGCAACTAGGAGTAGCCTGCACAACCTTCCAGTGGGTCCTTGCTAATGTCAAGACCCAGCAACGAGGTGCTGACTACTAGCCCTGCCCATTGCCTCCTTCTCCGTGGAAATACACAGCACCCTATCAAGGGGATAACAGCCTGCTCACACTGAAGAAAGAGACAGCAAATATACAAAGTCCCACACCAAAAATAAATAGCAACCCCTCACAAAATACAAAGGGGCGCTCTTGCATAGAAATAGCCCTCCAAGACTACAATAGCTGATTTCCCTAAACTCACAGAATAAGAAAAATATAAGCAAAATGAAGAAACTCAGTAAACATTCCCAGTTAAAAGAACAGGAGAAGTCACCTGAAGCAGCAAACAATGAAACTGAACTCTGCAGTCTAAGACACTGAGTTAAAAAAGGAGATATTGAAAATACTGAAGGAATTAAGTGTGAATATGAAGGAATTAAGAGCAGATTTAAACAGTAATGCAGATTGCTTTAGAAAGAAACTAGAAAATATGAAGAGCCAAGAAAAATTAGAAAATTCATCTGAGAGATGCAAACTGAGTTAAAGGCACTAAAGAGTGGAATGAATAATGCAGAGGAACAAATTCGTGACTTGGAAGATAGAATAATGGAAATCACCCAATCAGGACAACAGACAGAAAGCCAAATGAAAAAAACATGAAAGAAATATAAGAGATCTATGAGCTAATATGAAGTGGGCCAATCTATGCATAATAGGAATTCCAGAAAGAGAAGAAAAAGAAAAGGGGATTGAAAATATATTTGAAGAAATTATGTCCGAAAACTTTCCAAATCTAAAGGAAACAAACATCAAGATACAGGAAGCACAGAAGGCCCCAAACAAGTTGAACCCAAACAGGCCCACACCAAGACATACCATAATAAAAACAGCAAAAGTTAAAGATTAAGAGAGGATCCTAAAGGCAGCAAGAGGAAAACAAAGCATCAATTACAAGGAAACCCCTATAAGGCTATCAGCTTATTTTGCCAAAGAAACATGAGGGCCAGAAAAGATTGTGGCAAGATATATTCAAAGTTCTAAATGGGATAAATTTGCAGGCTAGAATATTCTAACTAGCAAGAATATCATTTACAATAGAAGGAGAAATAAAGAATTCCTCCAACAAACAAAAACTAAGAGTACAGCAATACTAAACCCATTCTAAAATAAACACTGAAGAGAGTCTCTAAATTAAAAAAGAAGTAGAAGAAATAGAATGGAGGAAATCACAATTGGAAAGCAATCATTAAAATAAGCCAGTATTCATATCTAAAAGAAAAAAAAAAAAACAACCTATTGTAAAAGTGACAATAAACACCAGGAACAGCAAAAGGACAAACATGAAGATGTTAAAAATGGACTTCAAAATCATAAAATGTGGGGAAGGAGAGTAAGAAAATCTAGACTCTTTTTTTTTAGAATGTGTTTGAGCCTCCATGACTATCAGACTAAAGCAAGCAAATATAGGAAGTGTTAACATACTTGAAAAACAGGGCAACCCGCAAATCAAAACCAAACATTACATTCACAAAAACTAAAAAGAAGAGGGCACAAGCATAAAATAAAAGGAAATCATCCAAAAAAAAAAGAACAAAAGAGAAACAGAATCAACTGAAAAACAAGGTTTAAAATGGCATTAAATACAATTTACTAATAACTACCTTAAATGTCAATGGACTGAAAGACATAGAGTGACAGATTGGATAAAAAAGCATCTCAGCTCCACCCAAAGACAGCCACCGGGTGCCCACTCCTGGCTCATCTGGGAAAACACAGGCACCTTGGCTCTGCCCAGAGAATCAACAGATGCTTGCACCAGCAAAGCAGCGCCAGGGGGGACAGGGAGGGAGTGGGATGGATTGGGTATCTGGGGTTATTAGATGAAAACTCTTGCATTTGGAGTGGACAGGCAATGAGATCCTGCTATATAGCACAGGCAACTACATATCTAATCACTCGCAATGGAACATGATGAAAGATAATGTGAGAAAAAGAATATATATATATGTATATGACTGAGTCACTTTGCTGTACAGTAGAAATTGACAGAACACTGTAAATCAACTACAATGGAAGAAAATAGAAATCTTTAAAAACATTTTTTAAAATTAAAAAAAGAAAAAAGAAATCAGACCTGATCTTTAGTGACCTTCAACTCATTTTTAAACTTGTTTCCAAAGTTGAGAATGTAGCTTTCCGCCCTGTAGAAACCACGGGGTTATTATGGGATGATGCAAGTGTACTCTAGTTCGATTATTTCAACAAATAAAGGATAATAATCTTAAAAAAAAAAAAGAAATCATGCAAGTTAACTCTAAGAGTATAATGTTGTAGGATATCTCACTTGACTCTGGTCTGGATGAACTTCTAAAAGAGCTGCATGATTTATGCCCCTAATCCCGCCCCTGCTACCTACCTGTCTCAGAGTATTCCAGAGAAACAGGACCAATAGGATGTGGGGAAGGAAGGAGACATAGAGAGCAAGTGTTTTGTTTTTTTTTTTTTGTCTTTTGTCTTTTGTCTTTTTAGGGCCACAATCGCGGTATATGGAGGTTCTCAGGCTAGGGGTCCAAAATTGGAGCTGTAGCCACTGGCCTACACCGCAGCCAGTGGTAACATTGGATCCTTAACCCACTGAGCAAGGCCAGGGATCGAACCCAAAACCTCATGGTTACTAGTCCGGTTAGTTAACCATTGAGCCATGACGGGAACTCCAAGAGCTAGATTTATTTTAATGAATTGGCTCATGTGATCACAGGGACTCAGAAGTACAGAGTCTGCAGGGGAGGCTAGAGTTGATGTGGCACCTTGAGTCCAAGGCAACCTGGAGGCAGAATTCCTTCTTCTCCAAGGGAACCTCATTCTTTCTCTCTTAATTTCTTCAACTGATGGAATGAAGCCCACCTGTACATTACAGAGGGTAACTTGCTTTACTCAAAGTCTACTGAGTTAAATGTTAATCACAACTGAAAAAAAAAAAAAAAAAAAAAAAACCTTCAGAGCAAAATCTAGACTGGTGTTTTATCAATCTGGCTATTATAGCCAAACTAACACATAATTTTTTTTGTAGGTTCCACTGAATATATTTTGCATTTTATTTTTTCAAAAACTTTATTATAGTCAATTTACAATGTTCTGTCAATTTCTACTGTACAGCAAATGGACCCAGTTATACATATTATTATACATAATTAAGGGGGGGGCCCTAATCTTATTAAACTAGTGTCCTTATAAAAAGAGGAAGTGAAACTAGACATCTTTATCTTCCCCCTGTGCTCAGAGGAAAGGTCACGTGAGGACACAGCAAGAAGGCAGCTATGTACACACTGAGAAGCCTCACCAGAAACCAAATTGTTAGAAATTTTATCTAGCCTCCAGAAACGTTAATAAAATGAATTTCTGTTGTATAAGTCACCCAGTCTGTAGTATTTTACTATGGTAGCCCTAGCAAACTAATACACTCCCCAAATCTCTTCCTGGTGGAGCAGCCAGGGGTCCACTGAGAACAAATATCAGATTCCCTCCATCCTCTGCACAGAACCTTACAAGGACTCCTATCTCCATCCAAGTAGAAGTCAATGCAATTAAAGGCTTACCCTGCCCTATGGGACCTAATCATATACTTTTCCTCTCTCCCTCAGGGACTTCTTTCCCCTCAGCATGATGTTCCAGCCACACGGGCCCCCTTGCCTGGGTCATGCCAGGCCAGATCTCAGCTCTGGATCTTCTCTCTGCCTGGAAGCTTCTTCCCAAGTGCAAAAACTGTTCCCACTCTCATCTCCTCCAAGCCAAACCTCATAAGACCCCTACTTAATGAGATGTGTGCTACAACCAGCCCTTGACCTTCACCTCTAGCCTCTGCTCCCAGCATCTCTGGTCCCCTTGCCCCTGCTATACCTCATCAACTCTCAGGAACCCCATGAAGCATATGCTATTGTTACCCTCATTCTACAGAGGAAGAAACTGAGGAACAGATGTTTTAGTTGCCTTGCCCTTTCCCATGAATCCCCAAAGTGGAGAGACCAGAATCTGAGGCCAGGCCGTCTTACTCTAATTCCATGCCCTTCATCACTCAATTAGACTCTCTTAGCTATTTAGAGGGAGAGAAGGAAGTGCCATTTTTTCCCAGTTTTACTGAGATACAATTGACATATGACATTGTGTAACTTTCAGATGTTCAAAGTAGTGGTTTGACATACGTATACATTATGAAATGATGACCACAGGCAGTGCTGCTTTCTGAGTGAGCAACGAGCCAGACATAGCCCACAGCCTGGTGCTGGTGCACACATTTGTACACTGTTTCATTTAACTGCCAGACAATTCTGTGAAGTCAACATGGTTTCTTTTATACAAATGCAGAACAGCTTTTTAAGGAGAGATTGGGTAACACAGCGAATGAGAGCATCCCAATCTCCTCTCCAAAATCTGTATCTCCTCTACCCCATGCCCCGAGGAGCCAATTCTCTTCATCCCTCATTCTGACTTCAATAATACCTGCTTCTGTTATAGGAGTCCCTCAATGCCTCCAACGTTCCAGACTCTCCTCTTGTGAATGTAACACAATGGCCAGAATTTCAGACTTTTCTCACACCACATGAGAAAGACCAATGTCTCCTTTAATTGCTTCAATGGAAAGGATGGAAACTATCTTTGCAAATATCTTCTTGTATCCTTCTATCTCTCTTTGGGTAATATCCCCTTCCATGCTCCAATCAGAGCGTCTCGGGAATGGGATTCTCTTAATGACTTGAACTAATTAAAGCTCTTCTCTGAAGCTAGGAGAGAACCAAGCTTGCTAAAAATAGGTTCCCAAAATCAGGACCAAAGGAATTGCTCAAAGGAAATGTGGGATGACGTCAGAAGAGATAACATATGTCCACTAGGAAAGGATGAGGTATAAAACCATTGTAGGTGTTTAATACTTAATCAGGATATTAGTGCATTCACTGATTTCCACATGTGGTACCTAGTCAGGTACAAGGAAATGAGAAGAGTGTGCATGGGATGATAGTCTGAGTGGGAGTTGATGGGGACGTATAGGGGAATATTTCATCTCCTGCCGCAGGAAATGGGTAAACAAATGCAAGAATGAGGTCACGCTGAGAGGACTGAGTGCCTTAGGTCAGCCGTGAGCATCAGAAGTTTGAGGGAGAGCAAGAACAGGAAGGCCGAAAGTTGCATGAAAGAGAAAAAGGTTTTGCTTACTTGACAATTTTGCCTCCTCTGTGAGGCATGAGCTATCAGACAGGCAAGCTACAAAACAAGAAGAGATCGACTCTGCAAAAACAAGCATACATTACAGAAATTCTCAGATGGGATGATACTCCTGAGAATTCTGTTATGTCCTAGCTAATTAGCCAAGTAGATAATTCATTTTACTCTTGAGAATCCCGTTTCCCCTGGGGGGGGGCGGAATATTCAAGGTCTGCAAAAAGAGAGTCCCATACCACTGTGAGTGTTGCTAAGTACCAAGCATTTGTCCTCCAGGGCAGGAGCCCAGCAAGGGCAAAGCAAAGCCAAATTACCTGGCTTTAAGGATAGCCACTCCCTCATCCTTCCCATCCTCCCCCTCCATCTAATATTCCTGTCACCTCCCAAGCGTTTAGGCATGGAGATATCTCATGCTGTGGGAATGCAGATCCTAGAGAGAATTCCTCTTGTTACAACCAAAGTATACAGTAGGGAGAATCACACAGCATGATGCGGGCAGACACAGGGGGAACAAAAGGCATACCCAGTGCTCAGTGCGTGAGAAGAGCATCACTGGATAAAAATGAGTGAAAGCAGATAGCTGCAGAAGCCCTCTTGAGCAACACAGTCTCACCCCTGCCCCCACCTCATGCAGAACAGGTCTGGACAGAGCTATAATGAAGGTGGGAATGCATCTAAAGACGGAATGGAGCAAGAGAAAGGAGTTTAGCCATGACAACACAGGAAGTTGGGCAGAATTTGTCAATATGTGTCCAGCATCTCGAGGGATTGGTGCCCTGGGCAACAGGTACCATTTTTTGTGCCCCCATGTAGGAATCACGTTATAATAGAGGTGAGAGCATCAAGCTAAAAGATGATGCTGCTGTTCATCCTTGCCCTACCATCACCATCTAGCCACTTTTTAAGCTTTTCTTATGTTTCACCTACAGCTTTCTTCCAGAAAAAGAATGTGTTAACTAACAGTATTTCAAGTCATAAATTAATAAATTGACAGTTTGGTTTATATGTCAGTGTCTTGCAAGTTCTTAGATGCAAGTCTACCCCATGAGAAACTGATATGCTTTGGAAATGCTAACACTTTAGTTCCTGAACAAGAAAAGTTAAAGAGCATGGCTATAACCATGCTCCAAAGGGCCATGTCCAACTCTCCGGCTGGATTCTCCAGACCTCACTCCTTTAGTTCCATGCCCTTCAGACTACAACAGCAATGCAGGGTCACCACCAAGCTCAACTTAATGGCAAAGGATCCACTCTAATTAGAAATATAAGAGCCAGCTTTTGTAGGTTGAAATGTTATGGCTGCCTTATTCAAAGCAGCCAAAAGGCAAAACACCAAACAGAATTTAAGAGCTGTAGTATTTTTTTAAAAAATAATATATATACATACATATACGTACAACTGAATCACTTTGCTCTACAGCAGAAATTGTCACAACATTGTACATTAACAATACTTTAATAATAATATAAAAAAAAGAGCTGTAGTGAGTATGCATTTCATAAGTGAGGACAGAGAACCTCCAAGAAGTCAAATGACTTGAATATGGTCACAATTATTGGCAAAAACAGAACACAAGATTCTTGATTTAAGTCTAGGGGTTTTTTTTCCTACTGCAGCGCAATGGTCCCCAAAACCATCAAAGTTATCACCATACCCACAAAAAGCCATGTTTCTATGACATCTCTCTTTTGTGTGTGTGTGTGTCTTTTTGCCTTTTCTAGGGCCGCTCCCACGGGCATATGGAAGTTCCCAGGCTAGGGGTCGAACCAGAGCTGTAGCCACCGGCCTACGCCAGAGCCACAGCAACATGCAATCCAAGCCTCATCTGCAACCTACACCACAGCTCACGGCAATGCCAGATCCTTAACCCTCTGAGCAAGGCCAGGGACTGAACCCGCAACCTCATGATTCCTAGTCAGATTCATTAACCACTGCGCCACGACAGGAACTCCCCTATGACATCTCTTGAATTCATAGTTATTCCTTTTTCTTATCCAGAAATCTTTTCCTTCATTTTTAAATAAATTTTGTTGGAGTATAGTTGACTTACAAAGTTATATTAGTTTCGAGTATACAACAAAGTAAATACATATACATATATCCATTCCTTTTCAGATTCTTTTCTCATGTAGGTTATTACACAGTACTAAGTAGGTTATCCTGTGCTATATAGTAGGTCCTTGTTACCTATCCATTTTATATATAGTAGTGTGCATGTGTCAATCCCAACCCCCTAATTTATCCTTTCCCCACCATGTTTCATAGTTATTCTTAAGCAAAGTAAATTTGAAGATATAGCTAATTCCAGTCTTTGTCCTCAGTATAGGAATTTGATTGAATTTCAAAGGTGAAATGCTCCGACTAGTTTGTAACCAAATTCTAACTGCTCTCATATTCTCTGCTTCCTTACTATAATGATGCTAATATTTCATAAAAAAGTCAATACTGATCAAGAGAAATCTTAATCTCAATATACTGTCAACAGACATGAGTTTTAACTCTTGCATACGACACAGAAAGCTACTGACAAAATTATAGACTGTCAAACCTTATTTATTTGGGTATCAGGAGATGATACCATTTTGTCTCTTGAAGAACTCACATGCATCCTTCCACTGAGTAAAGAAAACAATGCCACTCACAGTTTTTTGTTTTTTTTGGTTTTTTTTTGTTTTTTTTGTTTTTTTTTTTTGTCCTGGGTGATGGGCGACTCAGCAGTACATGTAGTGTTCAATCAAAGGGACTGTGCCTGACTGACTAGACTTCATGCCTTTCCATCAAGCTAGCCATGCTGAGTTCAAGCCATATTCAGGCAGAACTTCCGGAGAAAGCTATTTAGTGATCATGAAAAGTGGAGAGTCTAGGGATGGGTCACCTATGTTATGGGCTGAGCTCACTAACTAAACATTTAGCAAAATGAAAAGCTAGGGAATTAGAACAAATAATGTATCAGATTGGAGAGAGAAACTATAGACAATAAAATAGAAGTGAAACACATGGTGGCTAGAGATCTGGAAATCTAAAGAAAGTAACTACTCAGGGGAAAATGCCTATGAATTCAGCATAGAGACCCTGCCATTTTCCTTGTGATTATAATGATTGGTTTCCCAGCACAACTTAGATTCCTGAAGAGTTATCTTCTTTAGTGTTACACTTTTGTTACTAATCTGCCTAATCGTATATGTGAATTTTGCTTTAAGCCCTCTCTATTCCTATATGAAAGCAAGCAGCCAAAATAGAAAATACCCATTTTAAAAATGTATTATGGTGGGGAGGGATGAATTGGGAGTTTGGGATTGGAGTATGCACACTGTGGTCTATGGAAAGATTGGCCAACAGGAACCTGCTGTAGAGTACAGGGAACTCTACCCAATATTCTGTGATAATCTATATAGGAAAAGAATCTGAAAAAGAATGAATGTGTGTACAAGTATAACTGAATCGCTTTGTTGTAGAGCAGAAATTATCATAACATTGTAAATCAACTATAATTCAATAAAACCTTAAAATTATTGTTTTAAATGGTTGCAGGGAGTTCCCGTCGTGGCGCAGTGGTTAACGAATCCGACTAGGAACCATGAGGTTGTGGGTTTGGTCCCTGGCCTTGCTCAGCGGGTTAAGGACCCGGCGTTGCCGTGAGCTGTGGTGTAGGTTGCAGACGTGGCTCGGATCCCGCGTTGCTGTGGCGTTGGCGTAGGCCGGCGGCTACAGCTCCGATTCGACCCCTAGCCTGGGAACCTCCATATGCCGCAGGAGCGGCCCAAAGAAACAGCAAAAAGACCAAAATAAATAAATAAATAAAAATAAATAAATAAATGGTTGCAGGAGCTAAGTGGTAATGCACAAACCATATATGGATGGGTTAGCAACCATCTTTCTTTTAAAATATGACTCTGATCCTAACTCTGGGCAGTCAGGTGTCTGGAGTGTTGAGAAATAGCAGAGTGCAACCAAAGTGGACTGAGGCAGCAAGAGTAGTGGGAGACGAGGTCTAAGAGTCTGAATAAGAAGGGGACTGTGTAGGACCCTGTCAGTCCATTAAGGGCTTTGCACTATTCCTCTGTGTGATGTGGAAAGCCATTGAAGAGCTCTAATCAGGATATATACATGATCTGAGTTCTGCTTTAAAAGGATAGCTCCAGCTTCTGTGTGTTGAAGAAATGAGAAACCAGTTACAAGCCTAGTCCATTAGTCCAAGAAAAGATGAAGCTGGCTTAAACCTAGGTGTTTGCAGATTTATTGGCTGAGAGGGCATTAAAAAATAAGAAGAGACAAAATAATTCCACAATTTGGGACTCAAGTCACTGGGAACTTGGAGTTGCCACTGAATGAGGTGCTGTGCCAAGGGACCAGGCATGCAGGGATGAACAAGACATGGTGGCTCTGAGAGCCCACAGTCTAGACGAGGAGATGGACAAGAAAATTGATGTCCATAAAAGCAATTGCATTTCTTAGACACTTCCTTTGTACCAGGCACTAAATTTTCTACAAATATGACATAATCCAGTCTTTATGATGATGTCATGTGGTTGATACAATTCACCCTGTTGTTCAGATGGGAAAATTGAAGCTCGGTAGAGGGAAATGGCTATCTGAGGAGCTAAGAGCTAAAAGATGGAGAAGGGGTTTGAAACCATATCTGCCTAACCTCAAACTTATGCTCATTAGTACTCTGTCTGAACCAAACTCTGCCTCAACCTAATCTGAGGGAATAAGACGGTCAGGCAATCTAAAGCAGACCCATGAGGACAGGGAGCAGTTTACCTATGACAGGATGATTGCATGATCACTTTTAATCCAAAAAACAATAAGGATGGACTCAATGATTTCCACAGTTTCTATCAACACTAAAAGCCTATCATTTTAAAACATGGTGATGCTTCTTTACAGCAAAATGAAAGTCATTTTTATTCCTTAAGATTGAACAGCATGTAACCCAATTCTCTTGTTTATACAAAGCTATTCCAAACTGAGCCGAATTGAGCCTCAAGCCTTAGAGTTTGCCCATTTTGAAATAAAAGACCATTAAGGGTGAGAGAAGACAGTGAACACAGAAGGGTAAGGAGAGAAAGGACAAGGCACATCAAGGGAATAGAGGCCTTGTCATAAAATAAGAAAGGGGAATAAAAATGAGCTTTGGAAAGTTGTCATTTTCCAGAAAACTGAAGAACTTTTGCATCATTTATACTGAGACATCTTGATTGTGTACTAAAAAGTTCAATGACAACTAAAAAAGGAGCCTGTGTTTTAACAGAAACTTTCCTTTCTACACTCTTTGTTGTTCCAAATCCTGGTTTGTAATAACACATCTTCAATTTATCACAACTGCAAAATCATATGAACATGTTTTCACCCAGAAAGCACATAAATCACACACAGCCAGAAAAAGATAATGTAGCATATTTATGTTTGCCTTCGATATGAGATATGTCTGTGAGATTAAAGTAAAATTTGGCCTAGATGTAAGGAATCACAAAAACAACTTAGGGTTTAATTAGCATGTAACAGGGGGCATGTTTTTCTTCATCATCGCCACTAAATTTATGATGGGCGTGCATAAAATGTAGGGATCCCAGTAGCAGTAGGCAGCTAAGGGGATATGTCACTTGACTTGCTGATATTGAAAGCAGATGAAGTTACAGTGAAATGACACCAAAGTGTTTGATTAACATAAACAGAAAAGGAAAAGTTCTAATCTGCGGTTTTTAAACTGTGGCTCATGGAACCAGAGTGTCATATTCCAAAGGGAAAAATGCTCTCTCTCTTTTTCTCCTCTTTTGGATGGCTTCATATGATATTGCTGATACAATTACAGCTTAAAAATCTCATTGCAAGTTTTTTTTAAAAGTTGTGTAAAACTGCATCTAAGAATATAATGAATGGATTCCATGTTTAAAAATATGGAATATTTTTCCATCATGGCTCAGTGGTAATGAACCTGACTAGTATCCATGAGGATGTGGGTTCAATCTCTGGCCTCACTCAGAGGGTTAAGGATCACGTTGCCGTGAGCTGTCATGTAGGTCACAGACGCAACTCAGATCCTATGTTGCTGTGGCTGTGGTGTAGACTGTCAGATGCAGCTCCAATTCAACCCCTAGCCTGGGAACTGCTATATGCTGTGGGTATGGCCCTAAAAAAGTGAAATATATATATGTATATTAAAAAATGGCAGACTTTGCTGCCTATTTTAAAATAATCATTGTCTTTACATACTTTCTGGAGACTGCTAGGAAAAATGCTATTCAGTTGTTATAATGGCTAGCATCTTCTCAGAACAAATGCTAAAAATGAAAACCATAATAGGATGTACAGACAAAAAAAAAAAAGGAGATCCCATCATGGCTTAGTGGAAACAAATCTGACTAGTATCAATGAGGATGCAGGTTCGATCCCATGCCTTGCTCAGTGAGTTAAGGATCTGACATTGCTGTGCCTGTGGTATAGGCCAGCGGCTATAGCTCTGATTCGACCCTTAGGCTGAAACCTCCATATGCCAGAGGTGTGGCCCTAAAAAAAGACAAAAAAAAAGACAAAAAGAAAAAGAAGGTTTAGAGGAATTGAACAGCTGCCTCATAGAAGACATTTAGATAACTAATTAATAAATGAAATATTCTCTAAAATTAAATAAATATAAATGAAAACAATAGAAACATATATGCTAATGTAAATACCACATCAAATTAGCAAACTGTATGTCACCTGTATGTGTGCAATTTAAGTAATACTTACTATTTATGAAGATGTGGCAAAATGGGTAACCTAGTAAGTCTTAAAAATTAATTTCTAGAGATCGATTTGAAAATATATATTTAAACACCTTTAAAAATGCATATTTTTGACTCAGTAATTTTCCATCTTGAATTATATTCTAAGGACACAACAGAAGCTTGGTCAAAAAAATATTTTCCAGTTATTTACCATGATTTTATGTATGATTTCCATGTGAGCACAAGCACCTAACTCCACCAATTTCCATATTCCTATAAATATTTCAAAATGTACATAGGTGAAACCTGCATCAATTCCAGAAACCATAAAATATTTGCTCCATCTGCCAAAAAAGCAAGGTTTTTGGTTTGTCTGCTGGAGAGAGAGAGGGCAGATGGCCCCAGAATGAATGGATGAAGAACAGAGGGTACACTGGTGTGGACAGGAAGTAAATACAGAACATGTCTATGGAAGATCACATCATCAGCAGGAGGACCACAGCTTGGTTCCATCCAAAAGAGAAGGAAAACAATTAGACCTTTGAGAAGGTACTGCCTGTCATAAGAGAACTCCTAAAAATATAGAAAATGCTTTACTCTGAAAGAGACTTACTGTGGGAGTTCCCATGTGGTTCAGCAGGTTAAGAACTCAACATGGTCTCCATGAGGACACGGGTTTCGATCCCTGGCTTCATTCAGTAGGTTAAGGATCCAGTATTGCCGCAGGCTGTGGCATAGGTTGCAAATGTGACTCAGATCCCATGCTGCTGTGGCTGTATAATAGGCCTCAGCTGCAGCTCTGATTCAACCCCTAGTGGGAACTTCATATGCTGCAGGAGCGGCCATAAAAAAGAAAAGTGAATGAAGAGAGAAAGAGAGAAAGAGAGAAAGAGAGAAAGAGAGAAAGAGAGAAAGAGAGAAAGAGAGAAAGAGAGAAAGAGAGAAAGAAAGAAAGAAAGAAGAAAGAAAGAAAGAAAGAAAGAAAGAAAGAAAGAAAGAAAGAAAGAAAGAAAGAAAGAAAGAAAGAGGAAGGAAGGAAGAAACTTATTGCAAGAAAAGTACACGTTTCCAAACTGTCTGTCTTTTTGTCTATTTATATGAGGATTTAAGTAGTCATAAGTTCAGGAAAAACACATGGAGAAAATTAATTAATGACTCAAAAAGCACCATGGTGGTAGAGATCAGATAACCAGGCACAGTCAAAAATCAAATTAGTGAAGTGGAAGAAACAATTGGAAATCTGCCCACAGAAGGGCAAGAAGATTTAACTGTAAGAAAAAAAAAAATAAAAAGACATGGAGAACAGATCCAGAAATGCCGATCTGTAAAAGTTAGAATCTCAGAGGCTGTGGTATAGATGAGACACACCTATCAAAGATATAATAGCATAACATTTTCATGAGCTTAAGAAAAACCTGAAACTAATGTTGCAAATGGTTCATCAGTGGGCTACATTAATGAAAGGAGAAAAATCATAGGTTACGTAGCTCAAGAATTAACAGCTGTTCTCATAAGCATCCATGTAGGTGCTTGATCACCCACAGAAAAATACAAATCAATTTGCAAACTTCGCTT
Organism: Phacochoerus africanus; assembly: GCF_016906955.1. Classification (NCBI taxonomy): domain Eukaryota; kingdom Metazoa; phylum Chordata; class Mammalia; order Artiodactyla; family Suidae; genus Phacochoerus; species Phacochoerus africanus. Next base: position 16,896,255 of record NC_062553.1, on the reverse strand, counting down.
CCACAATGGTAACATCCAGAGGAAAAATTGATCAAACTTTCTATTAAAAAAAGAAGAAGAGGAGAAGTTGGAAGGGGAGAGTTTTGAAGGCTTACAAGTTGTTATTCATGTGCAAAGACAACAGAAATGCACTCTCAAACAGTGTATTTCAGAAATGCTCTGAAAACATCACACCTGTATAAAACTCTTCCTAAGTATTTTTCAAATAAATTCTACCATTTCACAATAGCTCAGCATAAATGAGAACACTAGTCTGAAGTATCTCTTAGAAACTAGGTCTTTTTCAATTCTCAGATCCACAGAGAGGCTATGTTCTATGCAAACGATGCTCCACAAATAATAACATGGAAATTTTTAGATTTCTCTTTACTATTAGGAGATCAAAGCCCTTAAATCAATGATTCTCAGCATCATCTGCACATTAGAATCTCCGGGGGAACTTGTAAAATCCCTAATGCCCAGGCCATACCCCCTACATTTAAATTAGGACCGCTGTTTCTGTACTCCCGTTTTTCCTGTAGTGTTATTCACTATAGCCTAGATATGGAAACAATCTAAATGTCTGTCTTCAAATGAATGGATAAAGATTGCGCGACATAGATAATAGATCTCATACATATGTGTGTGTGTATATATACACATATACACTGTGTATATAGAATATATACATATATACACAATGTATATAAATATACCCATACAATAGATTTTGTAATGTTATTCAGCCATGAAAAAAAAAAGAAAATCCTTCCATTTGCAACAGAATGGATGGACCTTGAGGACATTATGCTAAGTGAAATAAGTCAGATAGAGACAAATATTGTTAAGATCTCACTTATATGTGAAGTTTAAAAAAAAAAAGCTGAACTCATAGAAACAGAAAATAGAATAGTAGTTGCCAGATGCTGAGGTGGGGAGGGGAGAGGAATGGGGAGATGTTGGTCAAAGGGCACAAAACTTGTAGTTATCGGATAAATGAGTTCTGGGGATTTAAAGTGCAGTATGGTGACTATAATTAATAACACTGTATTGTATACTTGAGAGTTGCTAAGACAGTAGATCTAAAATGTTCTCACCACAAACACACACAAAAAGGTAATTATATGAGGTGATAGAAGTGCTAACTAACCCTATTGTGGTAATCATTTCACTATATATATATATATATATATATGCATGTATATAAACTTCACCCTGTACACCTTACAATTACACATTGATATATGTCAATTGTTTCTTTTAAAAAACTGGAAAAAATAAATTATAATCACTGGGGGAGAGCCCAGATGGAACCCAGTATTTTTTAAATCTCCTCAGGCTATTTCAACATGCAGCCAAGATTAAAAAGCAGCACTCCAAATTTTTATCCTGTATACAGTAGAAAAGAGATCATTTTAAAAGAAATGTCAGAATATGCAACTTCCACTATAATATTTTTAAATTATGTTTATTTTGCTTTTAAGATCCTTTAAAAATACTTGCATGCCACCATAAATGAAATTTCAAGCCCTGTTGGTGGATCATTCTCAATGACTCCAAAATAATGGCTTGGGGAAACTGTCTCCATCACACACTCCCTCTGTATTATATCCCTTACTCAGAACACATTAATCCGAGCTACACTTGGAAAACATAATTTTAAACTGGGTTAATTTCAAAGTCCACAAATGGAAAGGAGACACACACAAAGGGACTTCAGCCAGTATAGGAAATAACCAGGTCTGCAGACTATATGGCAAAGGAATATTTTTAAAGATTATTTCAATATCTTGTATATTTTTATTGCAGTAATAAAAGCAAGCATTACATATCTGGATGCATAATTGACTCAGGGTCAAAGTGACCCCAATGTTATGTTAAGTAACCACTAAACATGGCTCCTTCGCCATGTTTATGTTCATGCTCCAAAAGGAGAATGTTCAGGAGTTCCCGTCGTGGCGCAGTGGTTAACGAATCCAACTAGGAACCATGAGGTTGCAGGTTCAGTCCCTGCCCTTGCTCAGTGGGTTGACGATCCGGCGCGTTGCCCTGAGCTGTGGTGTAGGTTGCAGACGCGGCTTGGATCCTGTGTTGCTGTGGCTCTGGCATAGGCCGGCGGCTACAGCTTGGATTGGACCCCTAGCCTGAGAACCTCCATATGCCGCGGGAGCGGCCCAAGAAATGGCAAAAAGACAAAAAAAAAAAAAAAAAAGGAGAATGTTCATCTCCTAGGTCACTGAGATAGCATGTGGGTCAGTGACTATAGGAGATACACTGATGAGATTCTAACACTCTTTTATGAAGTGTGTGAAAGAAAGGCCCAATCCATGCAACAGCGAAGGTCATGACTTTGGCACAGGCCAGAGAATTCAGACCAAAGTTAGGTTCATAGTGGGATCTCCAGATTGAACCTCCAAAACTGTTCTGTCCAGACATTTATTTATTAATGTTCTGCAGCATAGTGAAGGAGGTGTCCAAGTCGAACACCTCGTGATTGATTGGGGCACACGACTTTAAAGAATCAAGTGTGCTTACTTATAATTCCACGAAGTCTCTGTAATTCATGTTTCTATCATCCACGAGAATCCCTGAAATCCAATTCCAATGCAAAAATATTTATCTCAACAGAGTTTGAGGAAATAAAGCCAACACATGTCATTCTGAGCACATATTAACTTTAAAGACCAGAAGTCAACCAAAAAAAAACTAACTTTTTATACGCTGTAATCATTCATGTTATGAAAACAAAACTACTGGATCTTAATAATTCCAAAAACTAAAAAGAAACAGGTACATGAGATGATAGAAGTGCTAATTATCATAACAATGGCAACCATAGCACAACTATAAATATATCAAATCAACATGTTGCACAAATTCAATTGTCACAATCTTGTATGTCAAATATACTTGATTTTTTTTTTTTTTTAAGGCAAAAAAATCGCAAAGCCAGAGCTTAAATTGGGAGACCAAAGTAGGACTTGGCTATGAAGTGGTATTCCAAACTGTGTTCTTCCATGCTGGGCATAAGGTTAAATATTATACTGGCAGGTTGGCAGTGTTTCAAGACCTCATGACATCGGACTGCTCTAGTGTGGAATTTGTGAGACTTACATCAGGGCCTTGGCTAAAACTCCCGGAGATTCACAGAATTCAGGATGGGAGGTGATCACATCCAGACAGCAGCTGTGCCTTATCTATTTCTGTGTCCCCCAAAGAAACAGACACGCCGTGGGTATCCATAAATATCAGGTGATTGCTCACACTTGTGGAATGACCATCCCACATGGGACAGACTCCTCTCAACAGTGTCTTTGACAGATGCGCATCTGGCATCTGCTTCCACGCCATCTATTGACGTGTATCTAATGATCTGCTGAGGACATCCGTTCCCTTACTCAGCCCTGCTAATTGTCAGAAAGCTCTGTCTTCTATTGAACTGAAACTTGCTTTCATGTAATGGGCCCCCACTGGCCCGAGCTCTGCCCTCTCCAACAACACAAAATGAGCCTTTTATGTGATAGCTCTTTAACAATTTTCGCAAAAATTAACAGGCCTCTCCCAAGATGAGATTATTCTGAGTATGATTTAGATTGTTAATATTAACACTAATGCTTAATAGTGCCATAGATAGAAGATAATATTCCAGATATAAATGGAGAGTGATGCCCTTGCCTCTTTTAACCAGGAGATTTGGCACTATAAATGCAAGTAAAGCAAAATTTTATGACTTTTTTTTTTTTTGTACTTTTTTTTTCTTGGCCACCCCATGGCATATGGCGTTCCCAGGCCAGGGATCAGTTGCAACCTGCACTACAGCTGCAGCAGTGGTAATGCCAAATCCCTTAATCCACCGTGCCAGGCCAGGGATCGATCTGTGTCCTGGCACTACACAGACACCACCAATCCTGCCACAGGAGGAACTCTTAAAGCAAAATTTTAAATGGCTAAAACATGTACGTTTGCTTCCATGGAGTATATTCAACAATTCCTATCAAGGTTCTAGCTTGACTCCTTTCAAGTTTCATGTCCAAACCAAGAATCATATTGCCTAATATCCTTCAGTGGTTCCTATCAATTTCTTTCAATCAAGAGAAATGTATTAAGTTCCTATTATGTGCCAGGAACAGTTCTATGTCCTGGGTTGCCAGAAACGAGCAGGGAAGCTTGTCAAGCTTATAGTCTATGAAGATGTGTCAGGAAACCAATAAGAAATGCAATTTCAGGTCAATAAAACAGATAAAAAGTGATTGGAAATGGAGTCTGTATCATAGATCTAAAGGAAAAGCCTCTGTGAGAAGGTAAAATTTAAGCTAAGACCTATTTGATGAACATGGACAAATCATAAAAGTAGCAGCAAGTATGTTCCTAATGAGATTTTTGTCTCTGCAGAATTTGTCATGTGCAAATTTGAAACATCCCTCAACTCTTCACCCAAAGTGTTGGTTCAAATGTTGCCGGGGACAGGATCAGGACAAAAGAAACTTTAAGCAGCTAGGAGTTTCCTGCTAGACTGCCTTGTTTCCACATCTAATTACAAGGACTCTGCAAAGCAAATAATAGGGTTTCAGGATTTCCAAAGCTGGACCAGAATTCCTCCCCTAATAAACTCCCATCAATAGTAGAGAGGATAGTGCACTGCCGGCTATGGGGGTTGTTTTCCTCGCCAGCAAAGCCACCTAGTGAGGACCCAAGGAACTTAGATGAATGCATTTCAGTGTATTGATACTTGCCACACCAGCCCCAGTGGGAGGCTCACAGCTGGGTATCTGGGGCCGATACAGTTAAAACTTCCTTTCCCAGAGCAAGGGTGTATTTGCCTCCCCTAAACAACTTGCCTTCATCAGTAGCATACCCTTGAGTTAGCAGATGAAGTCTAGGGCAAGCCTAAACTGCGTATGTGTTTACACAGAAGGCCCTTGAGGGCAATATTCTGGAAATGGGGTGACACAGACAACGCCTCCATAAGTTATCACTTGGCCCTGCCACCAGTTCACCTACAAAAAGCAAAAGCCTTACACATCTTTCTTGTGTTTGCCTTTGCAACATATTATCTCCAAAGAAGGGACAATTTCCCTCAACCCCTACGTTTAGCTAGAAAACCCTCCAATTAATGCTAAGCACACGTATTTTATTTAGATTCCAGTTGCTAGCCTATTAAGCATACTAATTCACCCAAACTCTGTATAGCCTACAGATTTTTATACCTATGGCACCCCTTATACATAGGGTAAGTGCTTGTGATAATGCAGGTTATATTTGCACAACTCCAGAGAACACACTTGACATAAAGTCATTGTAGATTTGTTTAGTCTTTGACATCATTTTCCAGAAAATGTTATGTAAAGTGTTTTGAAGAAAAGGAGCCTTATTCTAAGGGGTACAAAGACACCATGTGGGCTAACTGTGGAGCTTCTTCATAAACCCCCATGTAGGAAATGCCTTTCAAACATATGAGCTACTCAAGGACATTCAGTACAGCACTGTTTGTACAGGTGGAAAAAAAACATGCCCATCATTTGGACCCCAAAGGTCTATCATCAAGAGAACAGATAAATGAATGTGATCTGGTCACATATCAGAATATCATAGATCCATTTTTTAAAGTGAAATAAATCTAAAAGTACTGACATGGATAAAATTGATGGATGTAATGTTGAAAACAGTTATGTGTAGTGTGACATCATTTATATAAATAGTAAAATACACAAAACTATGTTCAAATAGGTTGTAAGTCCCTGCGTTTTGTAGCAAAATGTACATCTAGAACACAAGTTGACACAAACCATCTTCAGGATCAGGGTTATCCAGGAAGGAAGAAAGGAGATTTAGGAAGGGCACAAAGGGGTTTCACCTGGGTCAATAGCATCACATTTCTTCTTTTAATGTAAAATATATGCTGCAAAATATTAACATTTGCTAAATCTGGGTCACAATTATGTGGATACTTGTATTTTTCTGTATGCTTGAAATACCTTTTTTAAGTGAAAGAGAAAGGAAGTGAAGCTTCATTTCCCCAAAGGAGCTGCTATGTTTTCCCCCCTCTGATAATGAGATCCCTATTATTCAGTGGCTTTCCTATTTTTCTTTTTTTAGCAACAGAGTCTTCCTTTCAAATGAAAATTTGTATGGATTCCTAGTAGATACAACCAATGAAAGCTGAGGTGCCCTGGAGCCCTGATTTATCACCTTCTCTCATGCAACGTGAGTCCCCAAAGATATCTCTGCAGAACCCAAGGCTCCACAGTACACAATCTGAACTCTACTGAAATAACAAATGGTGAGCCTCTTTTGACCAGGATGCCAGGAAGCTAAGCTCCAGTTTTCCAGCTTTCTGTCAACATTTATGGTCAGGACATTTGCATTCTCCCTTTCTCTCCTGGTTCTGGCTTACTAGATGGTATTTCTTTTCATCAAGAACCTGGATGTAACAAAATGACCCATCTTCAATAATTGACAAAAATTAATACCTCTCAACAAGTTAAACTGGCATTTAACTGTCCTCCCTACCATTATTCTGAATAACAGAGATTTAACTGTGCTTGTGTTATTCAAAATATATTTTTAAAAATAGAAATACAAAAAGAAGATGATTTTTTTAAAGAAGCAAATCTCACATAAAAGGAAAGCAACAAATGACTTAGACTGAATACAATTACACATATTTATAAGATAATCTAGGATTAGGAATATCAAAAGTTAAAAAATAATTTAATTTATTTGAGGGATGACCACAATATTTACAAATATTGAATAATTATACTGTATACCTGAAATTAATGTTACATATCAATTATACCTCAAAAATTTAAGTTAAAGAATAAGAAACATCATACAAAATTCCCTCAACTACTGACCAATATGATATGGTATTTCTGTGACGAACAACATATTAGTAGAAAAAGCTAGTGAAAATATTTTAACTTTAACTTTGTGAATATTCTTAAGTTTTAACATTTTATATTAACATAAATTCATTTGCTCTGCTAGGGAAATCTGATGATATACTTAGGAGAATGTCACATTTCCTTAAAGAAGCCTACTCAATAAAACATTGCAATTGACAATTCTAATATACCAAAGTTCAAAATCATGCTTCCCAGAAGATTCAACATGGTCCTTTAATGTAAGTATAGTTTGTCAAACATGAAACATGTTTACAATTGTCAAGACTGGCCATCAACAAAAAGTCTACAAACAATAAATGTTGAAGAGGGTGCAGAGAAAAGGGAACCCTCTTATACTGCTGGTGGGAATGTAAATTGGCACTACCACTATGGAAAATGGTATGGGGGTTCTTCAAAAAACTAAAAATACAACTACCATATGATTCAGTAATCCCACTCCTGGGCATCTATCTGAAGAAAATCATAATTCAAAGAGATGCATGTGATCCAGTGTTCACTGCAGCACTATTTACAATAGACAAGACATGGAAACAACATAAATGTCCATCAATAGAGAAATGGATAAAGATGTGGTACATATATACAGTGGAATTATTACTCAGCCATAAAAAAGAATGAAATCATGCCATCTGCAGCAACATGGATGGATTTAGAGATTTTCACACTAAGTGAAGTTAGACAGTGAAAGACAAACATCATAAGATACCACTTATATGTGGAATCTTAAAAAAAAAAATACAAATGAACTTATTTGCAAAAGAGAAGCAGAGACACAGACTCCGAAAAACTTATGGTTACCAAAAGGATCAGGTGTAAGGGAGGGATGTACTGGGGATTTGGGATTGGTATATGCACACTGGGGTATGGAATGATTGGCCAACAGGGATACACTGTATAGCACAGAGAATTCTACCCAATATTCTATGATAATCTATGTGGAAAAAGAATCTGAAAGAGAATGGCCATGTGTGTATATATATATGACTGAATCACTTTGTTGTACAGCAGAAATTATTACAACCTTGTTAATTAATATCAATAAAACTTAAAAAAAAACAGACACAGGTTTTCTGTGGCTGGAGAAACAGTGATAGCCTTACCATTGAGTTGCTGGCTTTTTTTTTTCCTGGGCTAGGGGTCAAATCAGAGCTATGGCTACTGGCATATGCCACAGCCACAGCAAAGCAGGATCTGAGCAAAGTCCGCAAACTACACCACAGCTCATGGATACTAGTTGGATTTGTTTCTGCTGCACCACAATGAGAACTCCCAAGTTTCTGGCTTTTAATATATGTCTATACAATGAGAAAAAGAGTCACGTTGGGATGAAATTACCCACAGTAGTAGTAATAGGCAACTTACCCTATGAATTGATCTGCAGTTACCTAGTGAGTTTAGTCTCAGACAACACAGGGTGAGCCTGCCTATTGCTGCTTTCTGGCTTTTTGCTCAGGCTCCATGTCTTCACCTAGCATCCACCCAGAGGTCACCAAGAAAAGCTCTATATTTTGACAGGAGCATCCTCCCCAATCCTGGCTTCACACCAGGGCCAAGAGTTGCCTGACCTTGCAAAGAAAAATTAACTCCTCACCTTTCCTTTCTCCCCATTTAAAGAAACAATTAGCCTCCTTCTACAGCTACCATTGTTCTCAGTAAGTCCTGGGGGTGTCAGCTGAGATGTGAAGGACACTGCAGAAGAGAAGACTGTCAGTTGGAAGGGGGGGGATACCGGGTCAAGACAGAGATTTAAGGGAAGGCAGCATGAGGCAGACAGAGGGGAGTGGATGAATACTATGTCCTATGGTCATCAGTTAAGCCTCTAAAATCAATCTGCTTGCCTGAAAATCTCCCTTACTGAGATCACAAAGAAACAATAATACAGATAATTTTTTTAAAAAAAACTTTATTTCTAACACAGGTCAGTGGTGAAGCCATCTTTTAAAGCAGTGTGTGATATCATGTGGGAGAAGCAACAAAGGGGGGGAATGTAGAAAATTCAAAGAACCACAAAAAGGATTAAAAGCATGGTGATATTTTCATGAGGAAGGTCATGTAACCTAAGAAATCCAGTGAAGATAAGTCTAAAACATGATTGAATGAGAGTAAGTGCTGATGAAACACCAAGATAGATTGATTACCAATGTCAGTTGAACTGTCCATCGCTGGAAACCCATAGGAGAAGAACAGACAACCCTCAGGGTTAGAAGATGTAATTACTCACCTGCACAAAATCAGACTGGATGACTAGTATTATGACCTTGTCATCAAAAAATGTGCAGAGGGCATTGTATAGATTCAGATTACTGTTTAAGAATATTCAAAGGTTAATTCTAGAGTTTCTTCCAGGCAATAAAGTCAACACATAGGCTCTGAGAATGGATATAAGACCAGTATTAAATGAACCCATACAGCAAATGTCCAGTTGATCCCTAGGGCAGCATTTGGATTCCAGCAATATACAATAAGCTCTTTATTAGTCAGGTCGTCAGGAAATGGAGTGCTCCAGCTAATCAAATATTTTCTGTTAATTGTTACCACATGCCGAAGGATTACAAATTTTTAAAGAAAGAGAATAAATTAAAATACACTTAACACTGAAACTAAACTGATTATAATTTAATCTTTAATTATTCAGAATGCATTTCAGGGTCATCAAGAGAAGCATAAATTGTCAGTGCTTGATGACTGTGCAGGAAGTCACAATTTTTCTAAAATCCTGGTTAATAGATGCTAGGTAACAAGGAATTCACTGCGTTCGTTATCATTTGGGGATTTACATGCCAGGCGTTTTGTTTGGATGTGAAGTGTATCATTAATCCTCACTAAAAATAAAATTCCACAGATGATGAACTGATATTCATAGAGTTAGAAGAACTCATCCAAGGTTATACAACAGGAAAGGGTGTCAGCTAGATTTTGAATATAGAACTTTGTCTTTAAGTAATATGCGCTTTCACTATATCAAACAAGCAAATCCTTGTTGTGTAAAAGTATCCAAAAAATTTGCTGCCTGGGAAGTCCTGTTGTGGCTCAGCAGATTACTAACCTGACTAGTATCCACAAGGATGTGTGTTTGATCCCTGGCCTCACTCAGTGAGTTAAGGATCTGGCGTTGCCATGAGCTGTGGTGTAAGTTGCAGGTGCAGCTTAGATCCTGAGTGGCTGTGGCTGTGGCACAGGCCAGCAGCTGCCACTCCGATTTGAATCCTAGCCTGGGAACTTCCATATGCCACAGATGTGGCCCTAAAGAGCAAAAAAAAAAAAAAAAAAAAAAAAAATCCTGCCTATCCATATAAAACTGAAGTACAGTCAGTGGATCATATAGTTTGTTTTTCCAAACATGCTGAAGAATTTTTCTGAACCATTCTTGAGATTGCTACCATGTATTCATGAGGGCAGCATGTTTTAGCCCTGAAACATTTTTGCAGGTTTTCTTTTTTTTTTTGATAAAAGGCCAAAAGATTAAGAACACAGGGCAAACATCTTTGGAAAAATATTTTAAGAGACTAAATTAGCACAGCCTCATCCACATAAAAAAATGATTTACCAATAAGTATATATACTTCCTATACATTCATTTACTCATGTTTTATGCAATGATCTAATTTTTATATTATCCCACTTATTTTTCACTATAAAATATATTTGAATTGACTATTACTCATACAAAAATAGTCATTTGAAGCTACATAAGACTTTAGGCTGGGTGTACATCTATAAAAGAAGATGTGGTACATATATACAATGGAATACTATCCAGCCATAAAATAGAATGAAATAATGCCACCTGCAGCAAAATGGATACAACTGGAGATTATCACACTAAGTGAAGTAAGTGAGAAAGAGAAAGACTAATACCATATGACATCACTTACATGTGGAATCTAAAATATGACACAAATGGACCTAACTATGAAACAGAAGCAAATTCAAGGACATAGAGAACAGATCTGTGGTTGCCAAGGAGGAAGGGGTTGGGAGAGGAATAGAGGGAGAGGTTGGAGTTATCGGATGTAAGCTATTATGTATAGAATAGATAAATAACAGGGTCCTAATGTATAGCACAGGGAACAATATTCAATGTTCTATGATAAACTATAAATGGAAAAGAATAGGTCAAAAAAGAATGTGCATATGTGTATAAATGAATCACTTTGCTGTGCAGCAGAAATTGTAAATCAAATATACTTCTATTTTATAAATAAATAAATAAATGGAATTCCACTCTTTAGGGGAGAAAAAGTTGTTTTATTAACAAACTGATATATTCCTTCTCCTATCACCTGCTTTTTAGTCCTAAATGCATTCACAATGTCACTGGAGACATTTATGGCTTCTTGTTCACCTGTATTCACAAAGACCAACTAAAATTTTTCAAGGTTCAAATGCATTTTCTTCCTCCATCCATAATGGTTTCATTTATCTCTAAAGCAGGCAGTGATTCCCATAATGGAATTTCACAAACAAGGGGGAAATATGGATGAACTTTAGAAGAGCACCGAATCATCTCAGGCCATGATACGGTTTCATTAGCTAATCTCATTCACACACAGGAGACTCTGCAGTTCTGAGATGACCCTCATCAAAGAAACTGGCCTTCCTCCCCTCCTCTGCACGAGGCATTTCTAGATAAGCCTTAAGAATTACTTTCTATTCCAAAAGAAACTATTTTCATCTCTAGCATCATGCTGATACTTTCATTGTAATGAAGAAAATGTGACCTAAACAGTAACTTGGGTTAAAAGGAGCCCTGATTGGAGTAAACGCTCTGCTCAAAAGTTCAGACTAGAAAAGTCGACTTCCCACATATGAAGTCCCTACACAGAATTATGGTCGGGAGGTAATTCCGAAATGCTACCCCTCCTTCTAATTCAGGATCTTGCCCAGAGACAAAAGTTTCCTGCTCAAGTTAAATTTAAGGAAAGTTAAAATTACTGCACTGCCTAACTGAATTAAATTATCCATTTATGGCGAAGCTTGAAAATCATACTTAACTGTCTTAAAACTTGATAGATTAGGTGGTGCTGGCCAGGATCGTGTTTTGAAAGGTGATTTCACTGCTTGTGATTGTAACGGCCATGGAGTTGTTCAGTTGGGAATTTTACTCTAATGCTTTGAACTGATTTGTTCATTCAATTTCCTCTCGGAGATTTTATACCCTCCACAGTAACTTTGTTAAACTTGAATCTGAGGTGACCCTTCTGATTCTGAACTGCAGGGGAAAACTTTCTCAGGGGAAGAAAAGTGAGGTTCATTTTCAACATGAATGACTAAAAGAGGAAACACCCAGATTGAAGGTCAAGAAAATGTTACCTGGAAACTGAATCAATATCAATAGAAAGAGTTCACTGAAGAGCAAGGTCTAATTTTATGGCCAGATAAAAAGTGTTCACATTGCAAATTAAGTAGCTGGATAAGAAGAATGGAGAAAAATTTTTAAAGACTATTAATTATAACTCCTTAGCCTTAATTTTATAGCCTAAGGAGTTATCAAGAGTTCTAATAAAATATGATCCTTGACAAACCTGTCTAGAAAGAATATTTAAAGGGTCACATAATTCTTAAACTGGAAGGATCCCAAAAGAATAGCAAGTTCAACTTTTTTGTTTTGTTTTGTTTAATTAAATTTTTATTAGAGTTGATTTACAGTGTTGTGCCATTTTCTGATGTAGAGCAAAGTGACCCAGTGTGTATACACACACACACACACACACCCCTTCCCTTTCTTATATTATCTTCCATCATGGTCTATCCCAAGAGACTGGATATAGCTCCCTGTGCTATACAGCAGGACTTCATTGCTTATCCATTCTAAATACAGTTCAACTTTTCCTCTTTTTTTTTTTTTTTTTGTCCACACCCACAGCATGCAAAAGTTCTAAGGTCAGGGATCAAACCTGCACCACAGCTGCGATCCAAGCCACAGCTGTAGCAATGCCAGATCCTTAACCCATTGCACCACCAGAGAACTCCCAATCCATTTATTTTTCAAATGAAGAAACTGAGGCACAGAAAGATTAAGTGCATTTACAGAAAAAAAGATTTTAAAACTTCAGCTTCAATAGACTTCAGTTATTGTTACAGCAAACCTAAGTTTAATATCAAAAGGGTATTATTAGCACCCATGCATAATACCAATGTATGAAAATTGTTCTCATAATGGTAAAAGCAATCTACCATTTCTTTACAATTTAAAACAAAAATGGTATATAAATCTAATATTTCATTGAAATTCTCTGGAGTAATTCAGTTTTTCTGCTAATCTACTCAATCTCCTACCCACTCATTAAATATTTGCTGAGCACTTACTTACTGAATGCTAAATATATAGCTCAAAAATCCAAAATGGTATTCTGGTCAGAATTCTGTCTGTAAAAAAAATGGTGAATAAAATCTTACTACACACCGTTCCTGCCTATGAATGCTTATACCTTTCAATAACTTCTATTTTGTCATAAAATGGTTTTCTTCCTTTCAAGGATTAAAATGGGCATTGTCTTCAAGAATCAAAGTGTTTTCCAAGTTCCATCTGTTCAATTGTCTTATTCAACAAGTATTTAAGTGTGACAGGGCTACAGCTGTGCAAGGATCCCATGGATCAGTTACAGCATCAGTGTTTAATGTTTTCATTTGTAATATTGTTTCTTTTTTCTTTTTTTTTTTTTTTGGTCTTTTTGCTATTTCTTTGGGCCGCTCCTGTGGCATATGGAGGTTCCCAGACTAGGGGTCGAATAGGAGCTGTAGCCCCCGGCCCATGCCAGAGCCACAGCAACGCGGGATCCGAGCCACGTCTGCAACCTACACCACAGCTCACGGCAATGCCAGATCCTTAACCCACTGAGCAAGGGCAGGGACCGAACCCGCAACCTCATGGTTCCTAGTCGGATTCTTTAACCACTGCACCACAACAGAAACTCCTATTGTTTCTTATATAAAGTGTCAGACTCACTATTGAAAAAAAATATATAGAATGTAGTTAACCATTAATTTAGCCAATGACAAGCCTGAGAAAGCTGGCAGAAACAACATGTATGTCACTATAGAATAATTGCCCAGCATTGAGTAATGTCAAAGGTGTAAATAGGTAAGATAAGGCCACAGAGATGAAGACCATAGAGCTTGTGAGTTTAACACGGCTTAAGGTCTAATTATCCATGCTGCAAATTCAGAGACTCATTTTTTTAGAGCACACAGAGCTAATCCCCACCGATGAACTCCTAAGACTCACTTATAAAATATAATGTCAATGTAATGATTTATAGTAGGGAATATCCTTTTCCAAGCTTTGGAAAACTCCAAAAGTTTCTTATGTTCCCTGAGTAGGAATGGCTAATCCCTAGCCATCCACTTCTCTTTCTTCTCTCCAAAAACCCACTACTTTCCAACAGAATCCTTAAAACAGTCATACGGAGAACCTCTGCCAATCATACTAAGATAAATTCTACTAGCCTCGTTCCAAAGTAAATTCTTAGATAACTTATGGGTCAGGTAGTAATAAGGTTATTTTGGAGATTAGGAAATAAGAGTTAACGTAGGCAGACACTTGAGGACCACTTCACCTGGGCCCTGGGGAAAATCTGAGAAGTTCACCTTCTCTCAGTTCTAATAGCTCTCTCAACACCTGAATATTCCAGCCTTGCTCTCTCCTGGAACAGGTTAAAAAAAAAAAAAGTCATTATCTCTTCAAACTCCTGTTTCCATTTCCTTTGTATATATACCTCAAAGTGGATTTGCTGAATCATATGGTAGTTCTATTTTTGAGGAACCAACATACTGTTTTCTATGGCAGATGAATCAATTTACATTATTACCAACAGTGTACAAGGGTTCTGTCATCCCTACAGCCTCCCCAATACTTATCTCTTGTCTTCTTGGTGATAGCCAAGAGATGTATAAATTCCTGTGTTCACTGAAACATTATTCATAATACCATGACATGGAAAGGATCTAAGCATCTATCAACAAATGATCGACAGATGAATGAATAATAATAAAGTTGTGGCACACACACACACACAGTGGACTATGCCATGGAAAGAAGAAAAGGAAATCCTGCTATTTGCATCGACATGGCTGGAACTTGAGGTCATTGTGCTAAGTGAAATGCCAGACAAAGACAAATCACTTATATGTGGAATCTAAAAAAGCCAAATTTGTAAAAACAGAGAATGATGGTTACTAGATGCTGGGGTGGGAGAGATGTCTTTTAAGGGCACAAACTGTGAACATTTAAATAGATATGTAAGTTCTGGAGAGCTAATGCACAGTATAGCAATTAGTAAACAATACCATATTATAAACTTCAAAGTTGCTATGATACTAGATTTTAATTGTTCCTACCAAAAAAAAAAGGCAATGATAATTCTGAACATAATAGACGTATTAGCTAACACTAAGGTGGTAATCATATTATAATATAAATATATCAAATGAACTTGTTGCCCACCTTAAACTTACAGTGTTTTATCTCAATTTCATTTAAAAAATCATTATCAAGTCATTCTTTTTCTCCATTTCTTTGAGATTCTATTGATTCTGCTATTTATATTAGAAAAATTGATTTTCTTCTATTTGGCAGTTCAATTATTTTACAGGTATCTTTTACAGTTATAAAAATACAACTGCACTTCTGTTTGCTGCTACATAACAAAAAACTGCTGGACAGATTGTCATAAGAATGGAGGGTGAGTTTGGGATGCTCTAAATTAATGTTTCTAAAAGCTGTATAGTAGCCTTAAAATTCACTGGGCCTGGGGTGGTAAGGGACCTTAAGTAATTATCCCCTCAAAGCAGTTGGAACTGCATTAAGAAGATGCTCAAGAGAATGTCCCTCTGTAGGGGCAGATGTATTAAAAAGCTATGGGAAGAGAAGATAAAGAATGATTCCTAATCAGGAATCACAAAGGCAGAGTCTCTGATGGCTGATTGAGCTGCTTCTCACATGGGTAACTCTATGAAACCTATTCCCATGAAGTAGATGCAGCAGGTTCTATGTTTCTAAGAGAGTGCCTGCTAAATGGTGTATGTTCCTGATCATAGCATGTTCCTGAGCATCACCTGGATAAGCCAGATCAAGTACCTCAACAACAGTGTGTGTGTGTTTGAGAGAGAGATTCTGAGCTTTACCAAGCACCATGCCAGTCATCTAGTTATAGAACACATGCTCTAAAACCCCTAAACATACCCACCATCATCGCCCTTCAGAAACATGGGAAAAGAAGAACCACAGTATAGAATCCGAGAAATGTAGGTGTCAGTCATGATCCGGATGCTGAGCACCAATCCCTTCTCTTTGCAGTGGAGAATCCTAAGGTCCAGATTCTATATTTTGGCCACAATGGTGAATGCTCTGAAAGGTATAAAGTAACTCTATCAAAGGAGGAAAAGAGGACCTACCATTTTACAGAGTTCGGGGCATATGAATACATAAATTATCTATAAATTATCTTATTTCATTTTCACAACTGACTGTGGGTTAGGCAATATGGCCATTAGCATCCATCCCATTTAACAGGTGAGGAACTTGACATTCTGAGAGCCTGATGAGAATTTACCCGAAGGCACATCCCTAGCGCACAGGACAGAACATTCACTCTCCAGAACCTGCACACTTTCTACCCTGCCATGGTTCATATAGGGGATGGAAGACAAAGGTAAGGATGCCACGGAACACAAGTAGGGGAGGAGCCACAGGGGTGGTCACCTGGCATATTTCTGTTTAAGGTTGACTATGTAATCTCTGGCTAAGTTTATGCATGGTCTGAGCATGTAAGTTGGTGGGAAACAAATACACTGGAAATTGTTTTTTTCATGACGTCTCAAATTCCACAAGTCCATACACCAGCACACACTAACAATTCTTGTGCACAGCCTTCGAATCTCATTCTTCCTTCTCTATTATGACCTTGACTCCTCTTTGCTAGCTGCCATCCAGTCCAACAAGGACCAACAGTCCCGAGTGAATCAAACATCCCACATACACCTACCCAAGGCTGTGAGCTCTCCATGAGCTATGAGATGAACGGCTCCTTGGGGCTAAGGTGACAAAGGTTTACTTTGAGAAGCAATAGAACAATAGGCATGGAGTGGGCCTCTATATTCAGATAACTGAGTCTCTATTCTGCAATTGCAATGGATTTTTAATTGGTTCATTTTTCCAAAAGGTCAGTGTGTCAACCTTTGAGATCCTTCCTTAATTCTTAGGATTTTTTAAATGCACATTTTGAAAAACACAGGTGCTTAACACATTTTGTCCAGTTAAATGGGCCTCTGTAATCTGAAATTGACATAGGCAGGTGGCTGCCAGGTCTGCACCACTTTGGGAAATGGATGTATTTCTCCTTTCCCGGCTCTCCCTGGGAAGGGGAAGCGGAGAAGGGAGGGAGAATGCTGACAGTCAACAGCAGGGTGATTCTGCGCTCAGCATCCTGTCTTGGTGGTATACCCAAGAGCTGCAAGATTTATAACCTTCTTGTTACAATGCATCAGCTTCAACACTTTCAGTGAAGTCTTCAATAACTTCGATGACATCTTGCTGAGGGGTTTTGTCATTAAAAGCCTAAAGCTGGTCATTAACAAACCTTCTCTGCAATCATCTACCGCTGTGCTAACTCAGGCATGGATCTGACTGGAAAGTTGGGCTGGCTCAGAAACTTTCCAGAAGGCTGCTTTTTTCTTTCTTTCTTTTTTTTTTTTTTTTTCTTGTGTAGGGTATATTTCTTTAGGGAAAGAAAACACAATTCCCAGTCATTTCATCATTTATTTCTCATTATCTATTGATGAACTCTTCTCTGATAGACATAACCAAATTCAACAAACATATGTAGAAAGCTACTAGATGACGGAAATGGGGCTCGAGGCTGAAAATATAATTATTAAAAAGACAGATCTGACTCTCAGATGGTTCAGAGATTCCACACACACCCCCCCCTTCAAATTAATCATCATTTAGGCACTCTTTCATAATGTGCCAGACTCTGTATTTAGGCTTTATAAGCATTATTTTGTTCATTTTTCACCGTGTTTTAGAAGGCAGATGTTCTTATTATCTCCGTTTTTAAAGAGTAGATGGATGAAGTATTGTTTTTCGAGACTTTCCCCCAAATTATTGAACTTATAAGTGGAAGAACCAAGTTTCAAACCCATGTCTTGCGTGACTTCAAGCTTGTCAATATACTCAAAATAATAGGATTGGACCAGGAAGAAGGCAAAGTCCGTGCCATTCCAAGTTGAGGAAAAATAGTGAGCCAAGTGAAGGGCACAGACACATTGGGTGGGCACAGGATGAACCCAGGTGGAATCCCCTCCCAGGAGTTGAGGTCATGGGCCAGGTGTCACCAGTTGGGAATAACCTTCCCTGGTTTCACAGTCTTGCTCACCTTCTCAACAACATTCGAATTATTGACATATCCATGTGTGTGTGCTTACCTATGAACTTCAACTTGCCTGCTGGCTTTGGAGCAGCAAGGACTGACATAAATGTTATGAATATAATAAAGATTCATATCAGGTGAGAAAAGCCTCAGTCTTTGTAGATCACTGCTTCCCGAACTTTTACCAAAATTCTTGTGGCAGAATAATTCCAGCCACACAGTGATTTGACAGTTGTTTCTCCTGCTAAGGATTTGATTTTTTTCACCTAATGATCCAGTGGAAATAATGAATGGAGGAGGTCCTGACTGCTTTGTCCTCCACCAGATTCAACTGTAAATAACCAGCGGGTCAATGTTTCAACATTAATTCAGAGGTTTCCCAAAAAGAATGATGGAGAAAACTGCAGACATAAGGGAATGTTTGTTAAGTATAACCTAGAGACTTGGGGTGGGGAAGGGGGATTAAAAAAAAAACAGTTTGGGGATGCTATTTTTTTAATAACAAGGAAAATAACTTGAGATGATAAATACACTCTTAAGAATGCACATTTTGGAATCACAATAAGTATTACCATGGGTTGAGGTCCTATTGTGTGGCAGGCAATTATTTGGCGTTTTTAACACAGTAGCTTATGAAATGGAATCCTTACAACAACTCTGCCAGGGAAAGTGTTATCCCATTTTTATAGATGAACAGAGGGTTTGGGAAGTGGAACAATTTGCCCCTTATTAAATAACTGGAGCTGGAATGCAAGCCTAGTTATATGTTATTTCACATTTTTGTGTCTCTTCTGTGTTGCTTTTCTCTTATCTGTATCTACATTAATTAAAACACAACCTATTTAAAGGCATTTAAATAATGCAATGATTAAAAAGGCATTAGCTGATTCCTCTTTTTTTTTTTCTTTAAATGACATTTTTCCTCTTTTTTTTCTCTTTCCCAAAAGGAAACAGAAACATTAGCTTTCTTTTTACTGCTCAGTTAATTGCTGTGGGATTTTTACCTGAAGAGATTAGTAAGACCTCCAGGCAGACGCCATTGATCCAACTATAGTGTCATTATGTGCCTGTCCTTATGCGTGATGCTGGAGGGAGGGCTTTGTTCATGGGAATCACAAAGACATCATCCATCTGACTCCCTGGGTTCTGGCGGGCTCTCACCTGCAGAGCTTCCCACCAATGTCTTCCTTGGTCTGTTATTATTTTTAATTGCTCACAGGGTGTTTATTACTAGTAAAGTTTTCCCCCATCAAGATCATCAGAGCTACCTCAGAGGAGTCTCAGAAAATTGATTAGTAACTTCAGCTCCATTCCTCTGATACGAGGCATGATAGGGCATTGTATGAGCTTTGCCCAAGCTCATCGGACCTGCAGGCTCCTACACAGGCAGCAGGAAGCACTTTCAAAGAATCTATGCAAGCCCAGAGCACCAAAAGTTAAGGGAAACGTTCTATAAGACTGGTGGGACAAGCAAGTACCCTGAGTCAGAAAGCCCTGGACTCATAGATCTTATTAAACACCAAAATAATAGTAGTAGTGGTAATAATACACACATTTTGGCTTCTTCCAATAAATATTATTTGGAAAGATTTTGATCTTGAGCAAATGACTCAGTCTCTTCAAAACTCAGTTTTCTCATCTGTAAAATAGGTGCAATGATCTCATCTCACTGTTTTGAAAATAAAATAAGATGATGGTATCAATGAAGACCCTTGTGTTCCAAGTGATAGAAACAATTAGAATCAAGTGAAACCAAAAGAGTACTTAATGGTAATTAAAAGTAATGTCTCTCACTTGCAATAGAACATGACAAGATAATATGAGAAAAAGAATGGGTGTGAATATATATATATATATATATATATATATATATATATGCACGACTGGGTCACTGGGTTAGAAATGGACAGAACCTTGTAAATCAACTACACTTGAATTTAAAATTTTTAATTAAAAAAATAAAAGTAATGTCTCAAGAACATGAATGCCGCTGAGTCTGAAGGAAAACTGGAATTAGAGGGGCAAGTGCCATCCTGAAGCTCTTCCTATTTCTTGTTTTCATTTCTCTTGATGCACCTGCAGTTTCTGCCTCTTCAGTACTCACTTGAGCTTCACATGGCAAGACACAGCCACCAATGACCCACAAAGTCACATCTCCTTGCCAAGCCAGGCTACAAGACAGACACTAAATGCTCCAAGTTCTAAATCTCAGAGAAGAACTGGGATTGGCTCAGCTCATGTCATTAGCTTACAGCTAGCCCAATTAATTATCTGTTGACAAAGAGCACTATTTTATTCTACTTACAGGGCTATCCCTATGGTAAGCCTAAGAATAGGAGGAGATGGGTATTTCACCGGAAAAAAAAAAGGATTAGTTACTAGATTTTCTAGCTTTCTAATTCTGAGTTTCACCACAGATGAACTAATTGGTGCCCACTACAATAATATATGAAATGTAACTATCGCCAAACCCAGTCCAGAATAGACAGATTTAATAGGGAATTTTCTATCAATGTGTAGACTTCCGCACGTTTTGAATGGCTACATTTTTAAAAGCAAAATACATACAATACCCTATGTCGATTATACTAAATATAAATCATCTAATGTTAAGAATCAGGAGAGAATGTAGATGCTATGAAGAGTTAATGGTTTAAATGCATCATATCATTTACATCAATTCAAAAGTACAAGAGAAATTCAACACGTTCAGAAACAAGATTTTGTTCCTAACTCTATTCTTCTGTCCTGTCATTCAGAAATCTGAATCGTCTCACATTTTCTATTCTTGTCTTCAGGTGCTTTTCTACAAGTTTTTAGTGTTAAAGATCTAAGGGACTGTATAAAGTACTTGAAACAATTTCTGAGAGCAAGGAAATGGCCTTATACGTTAGCACTACACAGAGCAGCAAGCTGGGAATGAAGAAAGCCAATTTCTATTTTACTCTCTTTTCCCTAAAATACACAGACCGATTTTGGACAAGCCATTTGTGGTCCCTCTGCAATCCACAAATCTAATGGTGGGAACCAGCCCTCTTGTCTCAGGGTGAAGCTGCGAACATCAGCATATCCACTATGAATAGAGTCATTTACAGGGAACAGTGGGGAGGAATCCCAGAAAACTAGATATTTCCCTTTCTTATCAGAAGAGGAATTCCCACACAGAAGAGGAATCTGGTGTGCGTAGAACACAAAAGAATGACTGAGTGTGGATCAGATTGTAGGAATCCAATTGCCCTCTGCCGATAAACTCCAGGCCTGAGTGAGGGATTGAGTCAGTATATTTTAGGTTTGGGAAAGAAACCACTTTATGTCACTTTCTGGAATTCCCTCTGGTGAATTCCAGTATATTACTGATTTATTTTGGAAAGAATCATTCCAGGACCTCTCAAATAGAATGTTGAGAAATAACTGCGCCCATCATCACAAAAAAAGGTGTGTGTGTGTGGGGGCGGGGGGTTTGAAAGTCTCATTTTTCCATTGGATTTGGTTACAATGAAATGACTCCTTTATAAGGAGGAGAAATTAAATTTGCGAAGCAGCATCATTCCAAGTGGTAGCGAAAAGGGAAAAATTAACTGAGGTAGAAATGGGTGTTACCAGTTAAAACTTATGCCTTTACATTTGTTTTCAAATATGAAAAAAATTCCACGGGGAAAAAAGGAGTTACCAGAATAATAATATTGTCTTGAAACGAAATTCACAGATTCTGTATCATAAATAAATAAATTCACAAACAAACAACTGTTTCTGCCACTTGGTTACAGTGTAAACGAAATATGCATTGATTGAAGATACATACTACTTTATATTTTATTGCACAAATGCTTAATTTTGGCCCCTTAAGAATTCTGTATTCATTTTCTTGGTATTTAAGATATTAAAAAGTGCAAATAAGCATGCTCACATGCTCTAGTTGGTCAGTGATGATCTTTTTGTAAGAAGTAGTGCTCTCTTCCAGCAGCCACCACTCCTATTCACCTTCCCCTTCACCCAGGAGTCGCAAAATGCTGAAGACCATCAGTGTTTACTTGATTAAATTTTAAGAGGTTGAAGCTAGGCCAAATCCTCATCTCCCTCTTTTCTACTTTTTCTCCTCTGTCTCTTAATTACATGGCTTTACACTGATTTACATGAATGCCAGCTATCAAAATCATTGGTCTTTGCTGAATGCAGATAGGCACACGGGAAAATTATATTAAGTTTGCTCAATTGATCTTTCATCATTTCAAATGGTACCTTTGAACAGCTCCTGAAATGTCTGTCTGAAATACTCCCAGCGCTGAGTGTCATCAAAAGATGCGGGGTCACCCTGGGGAAACCCATTCTCGGTGATGTAAATTACAGGGTTATTATATGTATCCTGGAAAAAAAGAAAGCAGAAGTTTTATTCCAAACAGATGTTTAAAAAAAAAAAAGCTCATAAAATCAGGTGCATTACCCTCTATCTTCTCTAAGCTACAACCCCCAAACTAGTTTTCATCAAATTGCATTGACCCTATTAACTTAATTTTCCACGCACTGACCTTTTATAACTAACAATGGAAAAGAAAAACTGTGCAAATATCCATGAAGACAGTCAAATGACTCTTGTTATAGTGAGACAGAAATATCTTACTTCCATCAGCATCTGCTGATTGTCACTGCTCCTTAACCCTTTGGTCCCCTCCCCACAGCAGGGACCCTATAAACTGATAATTTAAAATATTATGCCAACCAGCGTAATAGAAACCCAAAAATAATCCAGCTATTGTGACCCTTATTATGCCTTTTAGAAGCCCCAGTTGTGACCCCAACTTGAAAAATATGTCCGAGCTGCTACTCTAGCCACAACTAAAGAGTGAATTCCAACTTTATAATCATGGTTTTGAAGCTTTTTGTCAGCTAGTCACTCTTCATTAACTTAAATCCTAGTCTTCTCTTCCAAGGACAACAAACGCAAATACTACTGCCTAAACCATTCTATTTTTCAGGTTCTTATACACACAGACATATGCCTACCTTCCCATGTTTGGGTACCCATGGAAGCAAACAAACTGGGCATCTACCTTAATGTATTTCAGTAGTTTACGTATTCCCCACGGTACCACGTAGATCCACTTCATACTTATCCAGGATGGGTCTGGAAAAATCTCAACCTCCGCATCTTGGAGAAAGCCCAGTTCTCCTTTCTCGTTCTCCTGGTACTTGACTAGACGAGTCGTGTAATATTGCACAGCAAAGAAATCAGCTGTGCCTTTGATCATTCTCTTCTCTTCTTCTGTAAATTCTGGAAGCCTTGACGATGGGTAGCCTTGCTTTTTACTCATGAGGGCAATCTGGGACTTGATGACTTCTGGATAATCACCATCAATAAATATAGGCTTAGCAAAGAAATCCAACTGGAAGGCCATGGCTCTTTTCGCTGCTTCCTGGTCAGACACTGAATTGGGATCTGCTGGTTCCACCCAGCCAGCAAAAATTGCTAGAGACACCTTCCCCTTCTGCTCTTTTCGGAATAAGGAATCATAGCTGTGCCATGATCTGGCGTGAGCTTTAATCAAGTTATGAGCTGCCTGATAACCTTTAGTTCCAGGGTGAGGCACACCAGGAGGAAATATACCAAACTCATATGCCATCAGGGAGAAAATATTAGGCTCATTGACAGTGATCCACTGCTTGACTCGATCCCCAAAGGTACTGAAACAAAACCGGGCATAGTTGTCAAAAGATTCAATGATAGTCTCTGACAACCACCCTCCTTGGTCTTCTAAGGCCTGAGGCAAATCAAAGTGGAAGAGGGTCACGATGGGTGTGACCCTGTTTTTTAACAAGTCGTCAATGATCTTGTTGTAGTAGTCAATTCCTAGGAGAGAAATAAAAGAAGTATGAGAATAAAAGTTATTTTTAGTATGTCGACAGTAAATAAGAATTGGGAGAGGATCAGGAATAATCAGTTTTTAAATAGCTTTAATCCAAAGTAAGATTTATTACTCCCTACCTATGATATTAAAGGCTGGGAGGAAACATGAGGAAGTCCAAGAAAGGATGGCTGATCAGAAAGGGGAATGGGAGGGGGGTGACACAATTGTGGAGGAGGTATATCCAGAAAGGGATGCATTTGGGCAAGCACCTAACTTTGTGTCACTGACACTCTTATTGAAAATATCACACATGCTTCTTGGTGTTTGATTCATCTCTCAGCTCCACTAGAATACAAGCTCCCATGATAGCAGGAGCCTTGTCTTTCTAATTTACCTCTGGATCCCCCAAATCCTGGAACAATACCAGAAATTTAGTAGAGACTCAATAACCAGTTGTTGCACGAACAAATGGATTTCGACAATATTAAATATAAAGTAAAGAAACTGAATTCAATGACCGCCTCAGTGCTGCTCCAAACCCATCAATCTCTGAAGTCCAGGAAAAGAGACTCACTGAGCATGGACCAGAGCTCATCATTGGTCCCAGGGTGTGGGTTCCAAGGGCAGGGATATAGGGGCCTGGTCCAGCAAGAAACACTCAGGGAATCTGATCTAAAATTCAAGACCCCCCCTACATTAATTCAATCATTAATTTATTCATTCCTCAAATACAGATTTACAGAGAAACTACTATATGCTGGACTTATGATCATAAGATAAGAACCGTCCTTGTCCTAAGAAAACAAATTTTAGTAGCGACAAAAAAGTTCATAAGCAATTATAATACAGTATTATTTTTAAAGATAAATTATAGAATGCTATTTAAACCATGTATTAAAGAGTCCAAATCCTAAAGGCGTTTGGAAATCCGTTTTGAAAGTAATGTACTAAAATGGTTTCAAAAATCAACTGCTGTGATAGACTACCTAAGTTCTACCCCTTTACCCACTAATTCAGTGATCTCAGGTTATTTACTTTACGTTTCTGAATTATCTTTGCATGTCTGTAAGATGTGGACAACAATAGAAATCTATTTCCATAACTGTTGTGAGAGTTTAATGAGTTGATAGAGTGAACATACTTAGAACAGTTCTTGGCATCGTTAGCTATCATCCTAATAACAATTATTATGGTTCTCGTTGGCATGAGTGACATCTAAGTGGATACTCTAAAGATGGATATTAATGACACACATAAGGCAAGGAGGAGTGATCTAGGAAGAGAAAAAAAGGAAACAAATGTGCAAAAGATCGATGGAGGAACAAAAATAAACTAAGGGCCCCCAAATGTGACCCTTCTATTTATTCCAAGCTTGCTGTAGCAATGAGTCAGCCATGGTTACTTGCAATAGTAGGTACTTAAATGCTGTCAGGGAAGAGGGAAAGATTTGTAATAAAACAAAAAAAAAAAAATGGAGGGAGGATTCGGCTACCTTCTGATTTAAGGAAGTTGGCACAGGGAGGTTGGGGGTGACCTAACTAAAACCAGGGTATCCTATGCAATGGGTTTGGCTTTTTCTTGTTGACCCTGAGTTCAAATTGGCGGGTAGAGAAGTGGAAAAACAGAATAGCTGGCATTTGTTGGCCATGTTCTGACTATTCTGGGCTGACTGGACTGCCGCAGAGGTTGTGGTTTGGCTTCCTGGATTTCCCATGTGGGTCAGAGTTTTGTTGTCATTTATGGCATGGACATTGTTTTGTTTGAACATTCATTCTCTTAGAAGAATATGGCTCTTTTCGGGAACTGCAAATTCACAATAAGGAAAGTGTATAGCTCAGCAAAAGAGAAATAAGAACAGAGAGATATAAGCAGGGTAAGCAGAAGCCAAATTATCCAAGGTCATGTGGTGTCTGCCTAGCTGCCCATAAGAGAGGGTTATTTTAACAACAGCTCATTTAATTTGCAAACATGAACATAACATGAAGCACACATAGCACCTCCATATTTGGAAGACCCATTTTGATGCCACTACTGACTGATGAACATAATAAGCTACCCGCTGACCCCATCTCTGCTCCACAAAATGCCCACGCCATAATCCATGGAACATAAATAGGTCACCTGACAGATGTGATTCAGGTTAAAGATCCTGAGATGGGAAGATTTCTCTAGATGGTTCAGGTGGGCCCAATCTAGGCACCTGAGCCCTTACAAGTGAAAGAGGATGGCAGAAGAGTGGGTCAAAAAATGCAACAACAAAATAAGACACAATAAGTGGCAGCATGAAAGGGACTCCACCTATCAATGCTGGCTTGGAAGATGGAAGAAGAGAGCCACAAGCCAAGGAATGCAGGTGGCCTCTAGAAGCTGAAATGGTCCTCAGCTGACAGTCATCAAAGAAATGCAGACTTCAGTTCTATGACCACAAGAAACTGAATCCTGCCAACAATCTGAATGAGCCAAGACTCAGCTAAGACTCTCTTCGATCTGTGAAAAAGAAAACAGCCCTGTAACCACTGTGATATAATTCTGGGGAGACCTGGGTCAGATTTCTGATCTACATAACTCTAAGATAATCAATTTGTGTTGTTTTAAGCAAGTAAGTGTGTGATGGTTTGTTGCAGCAGCAATGGAAAACTAATACACTCACCAATGTATTAGTGAAATGCCAACGCTTTCCTTTTCTCTCTCAATAAAAGAGGGTTTCCCATCCCATTTATGGTCCTCTGTAAGCCCACATTCCCTTATTTGTAAAGAGAAATATCCAAAGATGGTATGAAAGGATCATCTTGGTATCAGTACGTATTAAGGTTTTCACAGCCAACACCTTACATTGACTTTAAATATAAAAATACTAACAGTTCTTATTTTTCACATTCATACTATATGTACATGATATCACACACTTTGCTTAATCTGCGCTAAACCCAAGAGGTAGGCATTTTTAGTCTCAATAAACCTATGAAAAAATGGAGATTCAGAAAGTAACTTAAAACACCAATGTTTTCAGGTAGCACAGCCAATGTTTAAAGTCTTTCTGTCTCATTACAAAGACTATACTGTTCCCGCCCTAACATTTTCACACTTTCCAATGTTTCAGAACCAGAAACATGGTGATTCTGTCTTCCTTGCCTTAAAATCACCTACTTTGGAGCTGATTCATAATATCTTTTTTTTTTTAATTTCTGGAGGAATCAGTGATTTATAAGCATCATTAGATATGGCACTATCATTAATGATAACAATCAATGTAATTCAAATAACATGATGATCTGCAATTGAAGATTAAAAAATTTTAAGTAAAACTTTTTCTCACTCATCACCATGGCAGAGCAACAAAGCATCGCATATTTAATATTTATCATCCCAGAACTGAAAACTGTACTTCTGGTTTGTAGTTTCTTTGATGCTGTAATTACACAGTAAAGCGAGGTTTTTAAGAACAGAGTTCTGGACCAGACAATTCAGTCAAGGGATCATGGAAACTTTGCTGTCCAGCCAAAATTAACACAACATTATAAATCAACTGCACATCAATAAAACTAATTTTTAAAGGGGGATCATGGACAAATCACACTGCCTTTCTACACCCACATTTCCTCATTTGTAAGAGAGGAATATTAATAGTGCCACCTCATGGAGTTTCCGCCACGGCAGAGCAGGTTAAGGATCTGGCATTCTCCCTGAAGCAGCTTGGGTGCTGAGGCTCAGATTTGATCTCTGGCCTAGTGTAGTAGGTTAAGGATACAGCACTGCCCCCAGCTAGGGTGTAGGCTGCAGCTGTAGCTTGGATTCAGTCCCTAACCTGGGAACTTCCATGTGCCACAGGTTTGACCAAAAGAAAAAAAAAATAGTGCTACTTCATGAATGTTTAAGTATTAAATGAGAAAAAATAGAGGATTCTTTAGCTTTATTAGACTAGTGAAATTCAGGGTAATTAATTCTATGCATAGATATGTATTTTCAAATGATCATATGTTACACATCTAGGAAACTTAAAACCCTAAGAGGTCATCTGGACCCTGTTCTGCATTTGGATATTTAGGGCAGGGTTCTTCTAAGTATTAAAATTTCCACAGCAGTATTTCATAGTTACTGTCATCACCTCTGATTTAATTAAGCTCACTCATTCTTACTTGATTTTTGAAATTTAAGTTTAAGTTAAAGGTCTTTTGGAAATAGGGAAAAGACATTCACTAAGATTAACTCAAATATAAAAGTGCTATTAGAGACAAGAGGCTGGTTGGAGTGGGATGCAATGGGTGTTATTTGAAATGATACAGAGATAATAGACACCCAATGACAAAAATATAATTGCAACTGGGACTCAAGGATTTGAAGCTGAGAAAATCTTTGCCTCTCAGCAATGACTGGTGTCTCCCATCCCAACTTCTCTCAACACACCTGTTCCATCCTTCTGCTGCCCAAAGAACCAGGTTCCTTCATGCATTCAGTTTCCTATGGTCTCAAAATGACCTGCCCATCAGCCAACCATACCTCATATCCCTAGTGCCAACAACCCACCAACTCAGCCTCCAGGTCCCTAACTCCAAACATCCCTGAGAGAGGAAAGCAATTGAGAAGGATTCTTTTTTAATGAAGCTGCACAAATTATGTATCACAGGAAAATAAGTTTTTCCCTCATCCAGTCAGTTGTGGCCATGAGCAGAACTGGATTATTTAGAACAAAGAAATGGGGACATGCTCTTAGAGAGGATGTGGCTGAAACTTGCAAAGATGATTTCTCAGTACAGAAAACAACTGCACTGGAAAATTCTCCTAGTCAAACTGTAAATGTCTCAACATTGAATTCATTTTGACCAAGTGGCTACTGTGAGTCAAGCGTGATAACCATCTATGTCCACTCCTCACTAGACAAACACCACCGACTTCCTCCACTGCTCCAGCTTCTCTTGGCATATGGACTGGGTTTGTTTCCCATTGCTGCTGTGACCAGTTACCACAAACTTCATGGCCTGAGCCAACACCAAATTATTATCTTACTGTTCCAGGCATCAGAGGTCCAAAATAATTCTCACTGAGCTAAAATCAAGATGTCAGCAAGGCTGCATCCCTTCTAGAAACTCCCAAGGAGAATCCATTTCCTTGTCTTTTCCAGATTCTAGAGGCTCATGGCCCCTTCCCCCAATTTCAAAGCCAGAAATGAGAAGACCTTGTCTCCTCTCTGACCTCTGCTTCAGTCTTTATATATTTTCTCTCTGACTCTGATCCTCTTGCCTCCCTTTTTCAGGGAGCTATGGGATTACATTGGTACCGTCCAGATCATCCCAGGTAATCCCCCCACCTAAAAATCCTTTACTTAATCATATCTGTAAAGTCCCTGTTACCACGTGAGATAATATATTCACAGTTGCTAAGAATTAGAACATGGATATTAACTGAGGGGCTGTTAACTGAGCCTATCACATTGCCCAACAGAGAGGAGGAAATTTGCAAATGTTTCTTCAGTTATTTACTTAATGGCCATTCTTGCTAAGTGTGCTCATATTTGAAAATCTTAAAAGTGCAAAAGAAATGCTGCCTAACCATTCCTTTTTTCTTTTGTATTTCCAATATGTGAGCCTTTGGCTAATCACCCAAAACTTACATTTTCAGCAGATAGGAAAATGCATTTGAACAGTTGAGAAATACAGAAATATGTGATTTCAGTGGCCAGCTCCATCTCTTCTTGTTAAACCTCAAAAACTTGACATTTGAAAGAGAAAGGCTGTGCCACAATTCCATTTTGTAAAACATTCTTCCATTTTGGGAACACCGGATTTTACTTACATATTTCTAAATGTCTCTCACTTAGCTTTAAAATAGGGAGTCAAACCAAAACAAACAAACAAACAAACAAAAAATCAGGCTTCCTTGCTTGGGAAGGATAGTGACAAAGGCTTTCTAATTCTTTACATGCTCTTTGAGAAAATGTTTAAAAAGAAAAAACAAATGTTGGCCTTTCTAAGTTAAAACAGTTCCAATTGCTTCAACAGATCACTGCACAAGAGTGAGCAACCACTTATTGAAATTCTGCCTACTGGAAGCACCTCCAGTGCCCTCTTGTTCATGGAAAAGTCTGTAATATTAATCAGCAATGGCTTTACAGAAGCCGGTGCCAAACATAAAAAGCTCAGTGCTGGGAGCACGTGATCCCCACTTGAGAATTGCTTAAGGGATTCCCTGATGTTGTCCAGGTGGCCCCAGTGACTCCAGCCCCACCTGCT
Source organism: Phacochoerus africanus (assembly GCF_016906955.1). NCBI lineage: Eukaryota > Metazoa > Chordata > Mammalia > Artiodactyla > Suidae > Phacochoerus > Phacochoerus africanus. The sequence continues at coordinate 16,865,926 of NC_062553.1, read as the reverse complement.
AGCCTCTAGCCTGTCCTGCTGTCCTGCTCTTGGATTCCTGATCTACACTGTGATCCATGAACGTCTGTGCATCGTAAGTTGGGTTCTAATGGCTGGGTATGTTGATGTATCAGTACAGGTCCAGAATCCTTTATTGGAAAATCTTGGCAGCCATGAATTCAGAATTTGGGAAATTTAAAAAGTAAACATAGAGTAAATATTATACATTAACACCACCAGTGTGTCTGGGTCAGTATCCCTTAATATTTCTGCAGCAAGGCGTTCCCACTGTGGTACAATGGGCTAAGAATCCAACTGTAGTGACTCAGATCATTGGTTTGACCCCTAGCTTGGCACAGTGGGTTAAAGGATCCAGCATTGCCACAGCTGTAGTGCTGGCTGCAGCTGTGGCTCATATTTAATCCCTGGCCCAGGAACTTTCATATGCCATGGGTGGGACCATTAGAAGAATAAAAGAAAGAAGGAAGAGTTCATTTTTAATATATATACAAATATATTTATTTAAATTTACAATATATATTTAATACATTTATAATATATGTTTATTAAATATATATTTAATATAAATGTATGTTAAATATATATTTACATATATATTCCTGCAGTGAAATAGAAAAATATTTATGTAAATATATATTTTAAAATATAAATATATATTAAATATATATAGTTACATATATATTCCTGCAGTGATATAGATAAATATTCTCACCAAGCAAAATTAATTGAGACGATAAAAAACTTTCCATCAACCCAGGTCAGCTTTTGCTGCCAAATTTGTTTTAGAACTAGACTTGCTAAAAAGGATTCAGTATTCAGAACCTTTTAGATTTTAGAATTTCAGATAAGGGATTATGGACCTATATTACAAGTTAATAGCTTGGGTCGTTTTGTTGTTGTTGTTGTTTGCTATTCAAATGGAGTCCTGGTGAAAACTCCAAACTCCTAGAATCCTAGGTTAGAACAGCGGAAAGAGTATTTTAGTAATGCAGTGCATCCACTTCATGTTCCTAGCAGGGAAACTGCAGCACAAGAGTGCACATGGTTTGGTGAGGTTGTCAATGTCTCTAGCTCCTGCATGTTTGACATCAAACAGACCTAGGCTGAACTCAGCACTAACTAAATTTGTCATTTTGGCAAATTCATACCCAGCCTGCCACCCCAGGTTACTGTGACTCCCTCTGTTTAGAGAAGGCCCGTACTCAGAGGGCTGTTAGGAGCATAAAGTCAGCAAAAGCAGGAGCAGTGCCAGGCACCGTGAGCTGCACATACTACATGCTCAATAAAACGCAACCATTTTCATCTTCAGGGTGATTTTGATGGTTGTTATTGGCCTAATCCAATTAAATTCAGTACGTGTTCCCTGAATTTCTCCTGCAAGGCGCTATACTAGGTCACAGTGGTGGACAAGGCAGAGTCATCCACCCCTCACCCTGTAAACAATTCAGGATTCTCTTATACCTGTGTTATGAGCACATAGCACTGTCCCTGACATAGTAGATATGTGCTTGTTGGGTTGAATTAAACTCAGGGAGCTCACAATTTAACAGGGGATTTGATAATGCTAAGAGCGGAGAATGTAAAAAATAGCCTAAGAGGTTTTCAAAGTGCTATGGGAATTTGTTTTTTAAAAAAATATTTTTTAAAAAATCGTAGAATAAGGAAACACTTGAAGAAGAGGAAACACTTATGCTAGACTTTAACAATAGAATAAACATTCAGCGAGCATAGTTGGGAGTTTTAAATAGGCTGTTCCAAGCAGGAGGAAGAACTTAAGGAAACTTCTACAATGTGGGAAACTGCATAGTATGTTTAATAAGTAGTGGTTTAGGTGCTTAGGGCATTGAGTGGAGGAATTGCATGGACCACATTCATGGGGGAATTTCAACCTGCAATGCTTCAGAGATGAGTGAAGACCAAGTCAAATACAACCTGGAGTGATATATGAAGGAGTTTTGATGACTCAAAAATTTTTTATCTTGCTTTGATTGTTTAACAAGAGATGATGCAAGCCAGCATGACTTGGGCCAAGCTTTTTGAAAACTGCTGTGGTGGCATTCTGTACGAAGAATTAAAGGACAAAGAGGGTGGAAGTAGACAGACCTTCAAGGATATCAAAAAGCCCTTGACGAGAATGATAAACACCTAAACCAGGGCAGAGACAGGGAAGAGAACTAGGAGGGGAGATGTTAAAGAGGCATAAAGAGAATGGATCATATTTGGCAACCAATTAGATATAAGAAGCAAAGAAAAGAGAAGATTTCAAAGATTACTCTCAGTTTTAAAACCTAGAAGGTTATGATGGTGCCAGAGAAAAGGCAGGGTGCAGATGGTGGAAAATTACAAGTTAATTTTTAAACTGAACAGCAAATTATCTCCTGTTCAAAGTCAAAAAATGAACCTAGTGAGTGATGCTAAGAAACTAGACTCCAACAAACAAGTTAGTCAGGAATATCTTTAGAATCAGGTCATGGACCTGCTAATCTTGTGCTGGCCTTATCTGGGGGAGGCCACTTTAAGGCCATGTGCTACAGATGAGTCCCTAAGTCGTGGTTCTGTTTCACATTGTAGAGATAACCCCACCTTTCGGTGCAAGTGCACAAGCTCACCTGGGAACTGTTATCACAGGTGGTTCTGACTGGGTAGGAAATCAGATAACCCCTCAGTATCAGTGTTTGCTCTTTGAGCTGGAAGTGTGGTGAGGCAAGCAGGTGCCTTCACAAAAAAACTTGCAATTGTGAGATGTGGAGAGTACATACCCTCTAAATTTTGCAAATTTTAAGTATCCCCTGCGTCACCTACTCCCAGATCTAGGAGTAATGTGAAATCTGTCCCAGAACAAAGGAGCAATAAAAGTTATTTATTAAGAAGTCATTATAGGAGTTCCCACTGTGGTTCAGTGGGTAAAAAACCCGAGTAGTATTCATGAGGATGAATACTACTCACTCAGTGGATTAAGGATCCATCATTGCTGCAAGCTGCAGTGTAGCTCGCAGATGCAGCTTAGATTCGGTGTTGCCAAGGCTGTGGCATAGGCTGGAGGCTGCAGCTCCAATTCGACCCCTAGCCAGGGAGCTTCTATATGCTGCAGGTGCTGCCTTAAAAAGAAAAACCAAAAATTGAAGTTATTACATCGTCATGCAGGAGTTACAAAACTTTTCCTCTAAAGGACCACATAGTAAACATATCAAGCTTTGCAGGTCAAACAACCTTTGTCTCATCTACTCATTTCTAACATTGTGGTGGGAAAGCAGCATAGACTACATGTGACAATGGGCACAGTAGTTTTGCAATAAAACTTTATTTACAAAAACAGGATCCAGGCCAAAATTGGTTTTCCAACCCTGTCCTATGGCAGGAGTTAGCCAGAGTTTAGGTTAAAATTTCAGATTCACCAAAAAATACAAATTTACGAAACACCTGGATTTGAACATACACCTCTGTAAAATGTGATAATTTTACCTTCCCCACTAATTTGTGGCCATTAGAGAAAATGTATGTAAAATATCTCATGAATAATAGGTGTTCAAATAGGGCAGTCATCTCTTTAATTGCAAGGCATAAAACAAATGATAGCTAACACTTATTGAATGCTTTTATGCTATACCAGCTACTGTGCAAAGCCCTTTAAATGAATATTTCATTTACTCTTCCAACATCACCCTGAAGTGGGAAGTATTACGGTACTGCTTTCTACTACTGGAGAAACTGAGGCACCAAGTGACATCCAAGAGCTGCTCTCACAGATAGTAAACGATGTGGCTGGCACTTAATCCCAAGTAAACAGACTCCAGGGGCTCTAGAGCTAACCTTTGTGCAAATTAATTAGCTCCACTAATTCAGCTCCCATTGAAATGCTCAGAATCTTCTCAAGTTCTTACAGAGCTTTTCATGACTCATCACAGCATAACACAACTGAAAATAGTTCATACACAACTTTTGGAAATTCACCTTTGGGTCGATATTCAAATAACATCTTACATAAATAAAACCCTTATATCAACCCCCACCCTGCCCATCAATTTCCACCCCCTCCCAATAAAAATCCCTGGTTGAGGGAAACAAGAATAGTACTGAGAAAACTCATGCAAACCCATTTCAAAAGATTTATCCTATAATCACTCTAAAAACTTGGAATTTCAAAGCTACACTGCAGCATAGCATACTGGATTAATTATGCCAGACTGCAGCAATAACCTTGAATTAAAGCTGCAACCTTCTATTTTTAAGAAACACTTGCCTTTCTGGTTGATGAAACCTGTCGTCCCATCAGGTAACAGACGTGACCAGGAAAGAGAGAAGCGGTAATGAGTCAATCCAAGCTGTTTGATACATTTCAAATCTTCCTCCCACAGAGTGTAGCTGCCACAAGCTACATCACCAGTCTGGTTCTTGAAAACTCTCTCTCTTCCCTGATGGGTGAATGTGTCCCAGACACTAGGGCCTTTTCCATCTGCATCCCAGCCTCCTGAGAAAAAGAAGAAAATGAAACGGTTACACTCTTGACATCAAGAGGCATATGTGGAATGTAAATATTTGTCGCCAAAAGAACATCCCTCATTAACTCAATGTGCCATATTTATAACTTTAAAATATGCCTTGAAAATAACATGCATGAGCAGGTTATGTGTTCGGCTGTCCTTGATCCCTGAAGCTGACTGGTGGCAAATGAAAAATGATTGCATAATGCCACAGCAGAGCGGGCTTTCACGGTTCATTATCTGAAGATCTCCCAGCTGGTAGACAGAGGCAGGGCTCAGCTTATGCATGTCTGAGCTGCAAACATCTCCTCCTTGTGAACGATTCTCCTGGCCATGACTGATATCCCTTGTCCTTGTGGTGCATGAAGCAATCTCAGGACCTTATCTTTGCCCTGGAACCCTGAACCCTATCCTCTTGTCATCTGACAATGGAGCACAAGATGGTCCAGTCATTGTGGGGTGGGCGCTAGTTCCTGCCATTGTGGAGCAGATACTGTCATCCTATAATCATTCCTTCACACCTCCCGTAATTCAACAAATCATGCTATGTGTCAGTCAGGCTCTATGCTAAGCTCGGGGGATATCAGGGTGAATTCTGCTATGCTTCTTGTCCCCGGAGAACTTAGCTACATGCAATAATGGTAAAGCAGCTGGAATAAGGGATGCCACAGGGAAGCCAGGGAGGGTCGTTTATGGAGACATTGCCAAGAGTCAGAAGTCTCTTGAGACACTTCAAGACTGAAATCTGAAGGAAACGTTGAATCATCAAGGTGAATTTCTAGGAAGTGGGGGTAGGAGGGAAATAGGAAAAAAAAAAAAAAAGAGGATCTAGGATCAGAATAAGCCCGGAGATAAGAGAGAGAGTCACAAACATTAGAGGGACAGAAAGTAAAAACTACATTAGATTTGAAATATCTACTCATATAGAAATGTTATTTAGAATCTGTTTTATGGTTTAAATGATTAGCTTAAAAAATCTCATGACACCTTAATTCCATTTCTAAAAGCACACCCTGGAGAAATGCTTACATATTTTCACAGAGATTATATGAGATTATTGAGGCAAAGTTTCCTGTCAGCAAAAATTCTGAAAGCAACTAGGTCCTATCAACAGTATAACAGATAAATATTTTGAGGTCTATCTGTAGAGAGGAAACACTAATCAGCAGTTAAAGTGAATGAATCGGAGTGTAGATAACCCCTCTGCTCTGGTCTGGATGTCTGTGTCCCACCAAACTCAGATGTTGAAATTCTAATGCCCAGTGTGATGGTATTAGGAGGTGGGACCTTTGGGAGATGCTTAAGTCCTGATCCTAGAGCCCTCATGAATGAGAATCGTGCTCCTAAAAGGATGCCCCACAGCACCTCCTAGCTCCTTCACATACAAAATGGTCTGTGATACAGGAGTCAGCCCTCACCTGGTCATGCTGGCACCCTGGTCCCCAACTTCCAGCATCCAGAAAAGAAATAAATGCTTGTTGCTTATAAACCCCTTAGTTTATGGTGTTTTGTTTTTGTTGTCCAAATGGACTAAGACACCCTCACAACCATAATGTTGAACAAAAAAATCAAAATTCAAAGAATGTATGTAGGAATAAATACACAGAGCCCAGGATATTTTTATGACAGTGAAACTACTAAAATTGAACACAGATTTTTCACTGTGCAGTGGGTCTGCTCCCCTAATGCCACACTGTTCAAGGGTTGACTGTATTCTATATGATACTGTAGTGGTGTATACATGGCATTTGTCAAAACCCATAAACTATGAAACTTATTTGATAATAACATCCCATGCTAATGCCAGATGTTAATGGTAAGGGAAATTAGGGAAGTGGAATAAATAAGAATTCTGTACCTTCCTTTAAATTTTCCTATAAATCTAAAATTACTCTGAAATATAAATGTTATTAATTTTTAAAACATATATACAGTACATTTATCATGTTTTGCATGTTTAAAATATGTAAAACAACCCATGGTTTTTCAAGACATATACATATGAGGTGAACATATATAGCGTGCCTGGGAATGATCAATTCAGGCTAGTGGTTGCCTTTGGGGAGAAAAGGGAGGAAAATGGAAACAGGAAGGAGCCTGAGGGCAGTCTGCATCTTGTATGTTTCACTCCTTAAGCTGCCTAAAAGGAATATGAGGGGCTGTTGATTACATTATCCACAATCCTTTTTATATCCCTAAAACAGTTCATAATGACATTTATGTAAGAAAGGAGGTCACAGCTAGAGTAAACTAAAGCAGTTAGAGGAAAATCCTTTGGCCCTCATTTAGCATCTGATTACTCATATTTTGTGCACAATTCTAATAGGATTAGGTGTAGTCTCCAGACCAACAAAAAGCCAACATGAGCTATAATTTATAGGAGAGAACCATGGGGAGACAGAAAAGGCTGCTAAAAGAAAGACTGACAAAAGCAAAAATGACAGTTGATGTCAAGGTAGGGTACTAGAGATCCATACAAAGAAATCATGAGGATTAAAAATTATTGTACTCTGAAGCCATGTAACATAGAAGCAAGATGTTTTATATAACCGAATGGCTCTCAAGTTATGTCTATATATGGGTTTTAGAGAAAGGAAGAAAAAGAATACTGGTATTAAGTCTCAGAGTGAAAAAGGTTTGAATACTAAAATACAATTTTGGTCATGTATGGTGTGTTCATAGTTTTGGATAATGATTTACAATTAACAAAGAAGTTAAATCTCAGAGAGTTTAGGCAGTGGTGTGCTGGTAACTATTAACAACTGGCCACATGTTAAAATACATATACATATGTTTATTGTAAGTGTTATTGATATAAAGGATGTGTGATACACAATTTCAAAATCAGCAATTTTCTTTACTGTAAATTACATATAGCCAATTGATTTGCACAGAATGCTCATTTAGATTTTTGCCAAATGCTTATATCAGTAGCCAAGCTATATATACAACCTTACAAATGTGAGTAATGACTCATGTGACTGCTGACAGATATTTTTGTATAAATTAAGAATGAAAGGAAAAATAACAAAGGTGTAGCAGAATTTTACTTATCCATCAGTGACATGAGCAACTTCTTCGCTGAATTGGATAATAGTTTTCAAACACTAGAAAAATATTTCCTTGATTTTTTTGTCCTGCTCACAATGCAACAATTATAAGCATGACATACATACATTTATTGCATTGTTAATATTTTCTCTATCACTTTCTTAGGTCCAGACAATCAATAAAACAATAAATCAAATACCGATTTGGAGCACTTGCCAATTTCTGTGGTGTAAATACTTCTACATGCCCAATTTCAAGCAACCAATGGGATAGCACTGAAGGCAGAATTGCAAAAAGATGAGCAGCACCACATTCTTATATAGTATTTCTTCTATACAGATATGAGCAATCTAAATAACATCAAGATCATAGCTAATAACAAAATGCGGTAAAAATAATTAGGAAGTAATGATTTTGAATATTTATTACTTTTGTTTTTACTATAAATTATTTACTTATAAGTTCATATAATTGAATTTTTAATGCTGGATGTGTCTAAGAATAGCTCATAAAATTGCTGAAAAATTAACAGTAGGCACTGGTGAGGCAGCACTAGCCAGCTTCACCACATCACTGATAAGTGACTTGCCTAAGATCACACTCTTAGTGAGTAGTAGAACCAAGGTGTGTCTCTACATCTGTCTGATGTTGAAATGCAAGTCTTTCCAGGGGACCATGCCATTCTTAGTAATACGATTGACTACTGGCAGAAGACTCAACTGATGCCCCTGCTGTTCAATTTATGAAGTCTCAGAAGCACATAACATGACTTACACACATTTTGGAAAACACTCCATCTGAAGTGCTGAAAACAAGTTTTGACAATCTTAAGAAGTAAATGCCAGTTAGCAGGGAAATGCACTTACATGGAGAAGCTCATTCTAGCTGTACACTAGATGAAGCATGTAAAAGCAACATTGTTTCTATGAGAACTAGAACATTATTTGAAAATTAACCATTATAATTAAAATTTTGAGAAAAATACATAGTGGCCAGTACTCATTAGTACTTGAATGTAAATCTCCCTACATGGGTGAAATTAATAATTCATGCGTTCACTGGGGATTTTCTCAAGATTGCAATTATGTCCACATAGTAAAAGTCTGCTTGTTCTTTGTGAGGAATAAGGCTAACATTTCCAGGCAGACTACATATCCTGAGCTGTCCTAGCAACTGCAATTGCTGGATGAAATATGGGAAACATAATTTTAAATATGCCACCAATCTGGCAGGATGTTAGACAACCCAAAAACAAAGTGAGAGAGGTAATTCAGAGGCATGAGTGAGCAGTGATGCAGGTTTTTGTCCGAGAGAACTTGAAAAGCTCAGATGATGTGAGCTTCCATTTTAATGGCTTATGGGACAAGGGAGAAAAAGTCAACTTCTAAAGCTCACCAAAGATGGGAAGCCTCTATTGACATGCTCACATAAGTGTGATGACGCAAGGACTCCACATACTGCGCCAGAGTAAGAAGAAACAAGCTCTACCTAAGACAGAGACAACACAACTGTCTTGACTCAGAGTTGCAGGGGAGACGTTACTCCTTAATGTAGGTAACCACCACTCAACTTTCAAGCCACTAATGAAGCGTGAGAATAAAGTTTTTAGCAGACATATAAGCTCTCCCCCTGGATAGTGGGGAAAAAAAAATAAATTCTGTCATTGATCTTACTGGAGGATAAATTTCTCCAAAACAATGATGTAAATCAAGAAAGACTAAAATCTAGGCTCCGGGAAATGAGGAATTCAGCAGAAGAATAACACAGTTTTGCAGGACACTCAAGGGGTAACCGGTCCATTTGAGCATGTCAAAAGCTATGGGAGATATTTCTTCATGAATATTATACTACTAGAATATCTAGTTTTAATTTTATTTTTTTAATTTAAAAGATCTACTAGGGAATTGTCAGCATGCACAATAGGAGAGAATAGTACAGCGAAGCCCCATGTACCTTGGATTCAGCTTTGGAAATTTCCAAACTTTTATCAATCCTGTTTCACCTCTGTCACACCCATGCTTCTTCATTCAATCTGTAAACATTTCAGTATACTCAACTGACAAGAATATTTTTTAACTGTGGTAAAGTACACATAACATAAAACTCGCCATCTTAACCAAGCTTAAGGGTACCGTTCAGTGGCACTAATTGTACACATGTGGTTGGGTAATCATCACCATCCATTTCCAGAACTCTTTCCATCGCACAAAACTGAAACTTTGTCCCAACGTAGCAATGACTCCCATTCTCTATGGTATTGGAATTATGCATGGGGGCAGTAAAAGTGGGAAGGGAGAGGGAGAGAAAGTGAGCAAATGGGTATAAATCTTCATTTTCACAGGGAGAAGTCAATAGAATATAACTACAATAGAAAAAAAAAAATCCTCAACAACTAGTAATACAAGCATGCTATTTAAAATACAGTCATTGATGAATCTACCTCCATGATGGGATATTTTAATTAACCCAAGTTCTGTCAAACTTTTAAAAACAAAAACAAAAACTCTACTCTTTTATGAGTTATTCCAAAATATATGAAAGAACTCCTCCACTCACTTTATGTGCTTAGAATAACCTTGATACTAAAAACCTCTCTCAGAAACTGAAACAAAAGAGAATCAGGATAGTGATTAACAAGATTGAGCTAATAGATACATAGTCACTGCACAATAATGAATGCTGCAATGAAAAAAAATATATATACTCTTTTCATATAGACAAAAATATTATGAAAATTGAGCACAAACTGCTTCATAAATAAAGTCTCCATAAATTTCAAAAGGTTGGAGAAATACAAATGGCAATCTCTGACAAATCATGTTAGAATTAAGTAACTAAAGAACATTAGTTTGGTTTTTCAGTAATCTGCAAAGGTACATTTGAATAGCTTAAGATTAAAGAAAGCATCAAAGAAAATATTAAAAACTAAAAAATTGGAGTTCTCCTTGTGACTAAGTGGGTTAAGAACATGACATAGGGTCCATTAGGATGCAGATTCAATCCTCAGCCTTGCTCAGTGGGTAAAGGATCTGGTACTGCTGCACGCTGTGGGGCAGGTGTAGGCCTGCAGCTGCACACCAAATTTAACCACTAGCCTGGGAGCTTCCAAATGCCACAGGTGCGGCTTTAGGGGAAAAAAATGAAAAACTAATTATGACATCAGTTAATGCATGTATTAGAAAAAAAAACAAGAGTTACAGCTAATAAATTAGCTATGAGTTGTAGCTCATAAGCTAAAGAATATATAATGGAGTTATAAAAAATAATCTGAAAAAGAGGGGGAAAAGAATAAAGACAGATGGGGCAAAATAAAAAACAAATAGCAAGGTGGTAGATTTAAACCTAACCATATCAATAGTATCATTAAATGTAAATGAGTCTTAAAAACCTAATTGAAAAGCCAAGATTATCAGGTTGGTAAAAACACTAGACTCAGTTATATACTGCCTATATGAAATCAACTTTAGGGATAAAGACAAAAGAAAGTTAAAAGTGACAGGATGAAAAAGATGATGCACCATGCTAACACTAATCCAAGGAGACTGGAGGAGATCTATTAATACTAGGATAGATTTCAGAACAAGAACATTACCAGGCACAAGGAAAGCCACATCGAAACATTAAAGGGGGTTATTTTATTAAGAGAACTTAAAATCCTAAATGTTTATTCACCTAATAACAGAGACTCAAGATACATGACGCAAGCAAAAACTAATCAAACTGCAAAAAATGAGACAAATCCACAATTATATTTGGATATTTCAATTAAAAAGACCAGCCAGACTACTTAAAAAATGGACAAAAGATGTTGAGTTCCCTCACAGAAGGCAAGACATAGGGCTAGTAAACATTTTAAAACATGTAAGCGATCATTAAAAATCTGGGAACTGCAAATGAAAACCACAATGAGATACCATTCTACAACCACACAGTTGGCACAAATTTAAGAGCTGAGCAGTAGCAAGAGAGATTGTTGCAAAGCAGGAATATTTATACACTGCTGGTAGAAGAGCTATATGGAAATATTTAGGAAAGTTGAAGAAGCACACATATTGAAATTCTCTAATTCACATACCACTATATACCCTGTTGCTACAAATGTAGACCAAGAGACATGCACAGCCATGATTGCAGCAACAATAGCAACAACAACCCACACTGGAAACAGCCCAAATGTCTTTAGTCAGGACAATGAATCAATGAATGAATAAATAAACCAAAAGATATTCATACAGGGAAAGACTATAGAGGAGTGAGAATGAATGAACTACATTTGTATATATCATTATATGTGCATTTCCCAAATATAATATTGAGAGGGAAGAAGCAAATTTCAAAAAATATAGACAATATATTTCCATTTCTATAATGTCCAAAACATGTAAGGCTAAATAATAAATTGTTCAGCTATATAGGCTCATGTGCTGAAATTATAAAGAAAAGCAAGGAATTAATAAATGCAAAGTTCATTTTAGTGGGTAACTCTGGGAAAGGGGTTAGGAGATATTACTGAAGAAAGGTCCTAGAAATATGGTGACTATGCAGATATTACTGGGGGGTTGTTTTTGTTTTTTATGTTTTTTTTGTTTTGTTTTTTGGGGTTTTTTTGTTTTGTTTTTTAGGGCTGCACTTGCAGCACATAGAAGTTCCCAGGCTAGGGGTCGAATCGGAGCTACAGCTGCAGGCCTACCCCACAGCCACAGCAACTCGGGATCTGAGCTGCCTCTGTGACCTACCCCACAGCTCATGGCAATGCCATATCCTTCACCCACTGAGCAGGGCCAGGCATCAAACCTACATCCTCATGGATACAAGTTAGATTTGTTTCTGCTGGGCCACAATGAGTTCCCTATTTTTGTTTTTTGATTCCATACCTATAAACTATAAATGCTTTTTATGTATTGTTTCTCAAAGAAACAAACTTTATAATGCATTTTCTTGTTCACAGTAAAAGCCATTTACTGAGCATTCGCTCTCTCTCAGTCCTATACCAACAACTTTCATGAACCATCCCATTCTTTTCCTTATGATGATCCTTAGAAGATGCACTATTAATACGAAGAACAAAAGTATAAAGACTGAGTAGGTATCCAAGCTCATGTAGCTAATAACTGTGAATATCAAAACATGTTTAATACCATGAACATATTTAAACGCTTGATGTTGATAAGGGTAAAACTAGTATATCATGAATATCAAAACGTGATATACTACTTTTACCCTTATCAACATCAACAGTTTAAACTCCTTCATTACGTACAACTTAGGTGAGTCTTGGACAAAATGAAATCTTTTTTTTGTGAATTGATGTTGTGTTCTACCTTCAAACATTTCCCCCCAAATAACTGCACTATCCACTTTACTGTGAGTACTTCACAGTCTAGTTGTTAGCAGATAAATAAAGTCTCAGACTACATAAAAGTTGTATTAAAATCATGTAACAAACACTGCAGGAGAACCAAGAAGCAAGCACTCAAGAGTTACTTCTATCTTTGGGAGGCAGATAGATTTGCCCATGAGAAAACATTTAACGCAGGTGTTGAAAGATGAGCAAGAGTCATCACAGTGGATCCAATGAGGAAAAAAAAATATGTGCAGTTCAAGTGCCAATGCTGGGGCTGAATTGCAGAAAGAACATACTAGGAAGCCAAAGACCAGTTAGCAGATTATTGCAATATTTTTGGCATGAAATGATAAGCTCCTGTATTTTGTTTAATAATTCAGGAGAAATTTGAATCGTCTCTCAAATTCTCACCATATGAGGACATAGAAAGTATTCCCACAAAAAAGTAATTATTGATATTACCTATAAACCTAAATATCGAAGGCTTCTAAGGCTGCAAAAATTGTGGAAAGAGCACAGGCTCTAAAGCCGGCCTAGATGCATTTCAGGTCTATCTCCACTTCTTACTTGACTCTCTGTATGTAGAGAGGGTGTACAATATCTACTTTGTAGAGTTCTCATCAAAATCAACTGAGGAGTTCCCGTCGTGGCGCAGTGGTTAACGAATCCGACTAGGAACCATGAGGTTGCGGGTTCGGTCCCTGCCCTTGCTCAGTGGGTTAACGATCCAGCGTTGCCGCGAGCTGTGGTGTAGGTTGCAGACGCGGCTCGGATCCCGCGTTGCTGTGGCTCTGGCGTAGGCCGGTGGCTACAGCTCGGATTCGACCCCTAGCCTGGGAACCTCCATATGCCGCGGGAGCGGCCCAAGAAATAGCAAAAAGACAAAAAAAAAAAATCAACTGAGCCACAGCAAAAGTGTCTATCAAGGTACACAGCAGACAGTGTATGTCCAGCAGGTGTTAGTTTTCTTCTCTTTTAGACTCAATGAAATAAACACTCACTACATTTGCACAAAAAGTGACCGGTTGCTCTCTTTTCTTCTTTCTGTGGCCAGCTCTTGATGCCAGCGCATACATGTAGAAAGCACTCTAAACTACTAATATTGGCAAACTTGTCTTTGATGAAGATCCAGTGTCTGGATCTGCATAACTCGGTCTGGGGGGCCCTTGGCTTCCTGATTTAGAAATCATCACTACAACTGCTGTCATGTCACTTTCACTTTTGCCATGACAATGCCCTTTGTGAAGACAGATCTATAGAGACCTCGTCCTCTGCGCAAAGGAAATCACGTCGAGCAAAAACTAAACAGGTGTGAGTGTGTATATGTACATATTTTTCCTTCAAAACTCCCAAAATGACCCTACCGTACTATTTTTTCTCAGGAACATTCTCTGACTCGCCACCACAATCACATAGCACTGGACAGAAAAACACATAGCATCGAGTCATCCTTAAAAATACCTTTTGCCTCCTTTTCACTTTGAGCCCTGCCAAGGCAGGGGCCATGTTTCACCCACTTACCTGTGTTTCTCCAATAGTAAGAATGGTGTATGGAAACAGGGTGTGCGGAGTGAAATGCTTGTGGTGTGGCATACTTAACGTAAAATAGGAATATCGATGCTTACTATGTCGTTGCTTCACCGAGATAGGGAAAAACCATCCCCATATTTGTAAGTGATTGCAAATTATTTACTTGAAATTCGTGACTGCCATTTATAAATGAAGACCAGGTGTGCTTTCACATGAAAACATTTGTTTATTTTTACAACAGCATTCATTAAGATATTCGCAACTATTCTACCTGAAACATTGAAGTTGTAAGGAGCAAAGATGCTCAGATCTAGAAACAGTGCTCTGTGCCTGAAGTTAATCCAGAAAGGACAGGAACCCCCAAAGTGACAAGAAAAATCACCATATGATGTGGAAATGCAGTTCACTATCATAGCACAGGAGGATGGAAGGTTCCGGAAGGGATATCGCCAAGAAAATAAAAACAAAAGAAATTGATGAAGTATGTGATGTGTTTGAACATGTCGAGAAGTAATTTACATTTCAGGGAGACAGTGTAGGTATGAATTAATGAGAGAATCACAGAATAGGAAGCCAGCAATAACGAAGATAAGAGTTCCCACTGGGATGCAGTGGGTAAAAGATCCTATGGTTCAGTCCCTGGCCCAGGAACCTCCATATGCCATGGGAGTGGTCATAAAAATAAATAAATAAATAAACAAACAAACAAAAAAGACAAGTACCAACTCTCAGGCAAAATAAAAACCATGTGAGAGGAGTTCCTGTCGTGGCGCAGTGGTTAACGAATCTGACTAGGAACCATGAGGTTGTGGGTTCAATCCCTGGCCTCAGTGGGTTAAGGATCCGGCATTGCTGTGAGCTGTGGTGTAGGCCGCAAACGTGGCTCGGATCCCTCATTGCTGTGGCTGTGGCATAGGCCAGTGTCTACAGCTCAGATTAGATCCCTAGCCTAGGAAGCTCCATGTGCCGTGGGAGTGGCCCTAGAAAAGGTAAAAAGACAAAAAAAAAAAAGAAGAAGTGAGAAAAGAAACTCAATCATAAGATGTTGGGCTCACTTGCCCATAAGATGACATAAAACTTACTACATGATAATTAAAACAAAATTTGTTACATAACCACATTGGAAAAGTGGAGAAGAGAATTTTGCTTTGTTAGCAGAAGCTATAACCAGACCTAAAAAATAACTAAATAAATAAAAACCCTAATCTAACATAACAGGAAGTCAATATGTTATATTTTCAACTAGAACATCAAATAATATCTGTATAGGCATGCTATTTAGAAATACAGAAGTGAAGAAAAAGTAAAAGGATTCAAAAATGTTGGTTTGGGGGAAAATAAAAAGCAGAGAGGAGTGACATAAAAATCTTTTTTTGGTGTTGGGTGTTATAACTTTCACATTACTGAGTTTTTAAACTTTGCACATGTTATGAAGACAAACCTAAAAGATAAGTTAGAAAGATAAAGATAACCACAAGAGAACGAAAATGGTAGACCTAGGCTCCAAACTAGTCGCACTGGTTCACGGGTAGGAGGACACGTCACTGAAGGATGCATGTGGAAACGTGCGTGTGTGTTTCCATTATCCCAGTGACCCAAAAGCTGCTGAAATTTAGTGGTAGAGCCAATAAAGAGGTTTTGCTAAGTACAGAGCAGCCACAGACACCAAGGAATGGCTGGATCAACTGCCAATGGTACCTCCACTGGGAAACACTGCAGGATATAGGAAAAAGAGTAAAGAAAAATATAACGAGGAGGTAAAAAAGATAGGAGGGGCCGGACAAAGCAAAAAGAAACTATCATGTTAGAAGATATAAAAGAATGCAAACTATTACTTTTAGAGCGGATAAGTAATGAGGTCCTACCGTGCAGCACAGGGAACTATATCCAGTCTCTTGGGATGGAACATGATGGAAGAGAGTATGAGAAAAAGAATGTATATATATATATATATGTATGACTGGGTCACTATGATGTACAGCAGAAATTAACAAAACACTGTAAATCAACTGCACTTTAATAAAAATAAAAATTTTTTGAAAGATATTGAAAATGAAATGGCAGAAAAAGGTTGAAAAGTATTGGTATTCATAAAAATTATAAATCTACAAAAAAGTCCTATTTCAACAAAAGTAAAGATTAAGAGGAAAAAAATATGTACATGTAAGTCCTGATAAAAAAAGAAGTAGACTTAGTAATATTAATATGATACAAAATAAATACAAAGAAAAAGCATTGTCATGCAAAGAATAATAAGCTTATATTAATAAAAGTTATAGTCCATCAAAACTATGGTAATCATGAACTTTTGCATCTAATAATGGGTTTTTGGGGGTTTTTTGTTTGTTTTGAAATATACAAGAAAAAAACCTGCCACCAATGAAGGGATATATTGAAAGATTAATTAACAGGGATATATTGAAAACTTAATTAACACAGTGAGATACTCTTTCAGAAGTTTACAAAGAAAGAAAGAATTTGATTAACATACTTTATCCGTTTATCAGTTTATTCTCTATGGATAGATGTCTATGTATGACTTTATGCATATTGATAGATATGTATGTATGTGTGTATATATAAATATGATACACATACATGTGAACGAGAAAAACAGACTGGTGCTCAGCAATAGAAAATTATTGCCAAACAACCTTGAAATATTCACAAATATTAGAATTACGCCAGTTACATTCTCTGACAATTAAATCAAAAAGAGGAAAGGAAGGGAGGAAGGAAAGAGGGAGAAAGGGAGGGAGTGGAGCGGGAGGGAGGGAAGGAGGTGGGAGGAGAGAAGGGAGAGGGAAGGAAAGCGGAAGATTTTTAACAACCAAAGAATAAGCCAATCTATCCACTTGGATTTTTTTTTTTTTTTAATTCTAACTAAATCTTAGAGTAAACAGAGAATAAAGCAGAATGATTTTTGAGGGAAAATGTGTTATTAAAATTATCTTAAGAAAAGGCAAAAACCTGAAAACAAACATCTTAATGCAGCTAAGTGCTGTAGAACAGACTTTTCCTGAACAGATGGGAGCTGAGGCTGACTGACTAGAGGAAGTGATGGGCTGGGGAGACAGCTTCCCATGCACCTGGGGTACCAGGATACAGCCCTGCATGGGGGAGGTCTCTGGAAGCCACAGACGCATCCCTGCGAAGAAGAATCAGTTCTAAATATCTGCCAAAATCAGATGTTGTGAAGCCAACTGAAGAACTCGCCTTTTCTTTACCTTGCCTGTGACCAGGTCAACTGGGTTCAACCAGGTCAACTGGGTTCTACCAGATGAGAAATTTTGGGAAACAACTGGAAATAAGAGAAGCAGGGGGGAAAAAGACCACAACTCCTCCTCCAAGAGAGCTAAGAGAGAGACTTAACCTTAAATAGGATTTGGAGTTTTAACTATTTCATAGATTAATTATTCTAAAAACCAAAATGAGGCTATGTTTTGCAACTGAAGTGGGCATATGTATCAGCCAGGATCCCAGCAGGGAACAGATGGCATTCAAACTGGGTAATTGAGGAGAGTTTCTCGCAAGGGCTGTTTGCTATGGAGTGAGCAGGGTTTGGGGGAAGCAACAAGGGGTGGGCTGTACCTCCAGGCTTGCAACAGCATGAAGTCATTAGCACCCCTGAGGGGGCTGGGGTGGGGCACAGAATGGGCTTCCAAAGCCTGTAGAGAGTAGTGGCTTGCCCAGGGCTCCCTGGCAGAAGGGCCTTTAGTAGAGCCAGCCCACTGCAGTCCAGCAGGAGGGGAACAGAAAGAATAAATACTTCATCTTCTCCCTCCTTCCACCCAAACTCTACCACCTCCTGCTAATGCTTCCGATTGATTAAGTCCAAACTGAAGCCAAAAGAAAGATATGATGTCATTTGCAGTGACATGGATGGACCAAAAAATTATCACATTAAGTGAAGTTGGTCAGATAGTGAAAGACAAACATCATATGATATCACTCTATGTGGAGTCTTAAAAAAAAAAAAAAAGGATAGAATGAACTTATTTGCGGAATAGCAACAGACTCACAGACTTTGAAAAACTTATGGACTGGCGGGTTGGGATTCACATATGCACACTGAAGTATATGGAATGATTGGACATTGGGGACCTGCTGTATAGCAGAGAGAACTCGACACAGTAGTCTGTGAAAATCTATGTGGGGAAATTATCTGGGAGAGAATGGATACGTGTATATGTATGACTGGGTCACTTTTTTGTACAGCAGAAGTTATCACAGCCTTGTAAATTAATTATGCTTCTATAAAACTTTAAAAAAATAAAAAAGGAGCCCCCGTTGTGGCTCAGCAGAAATGAACCCGACTAGTATCCATGAGGATCCATGAGGTTTCATCCCTGGCCCTGGTCAGTGGGTTGAGGATCCAGCGTTGCTGTGAGCTGCAGTCTAGGTCACAGACGTGGCTCGGACCTGCCATTGCTGTGGCTGTGGCATAGGCCGGCATCTGCAGCTCTGATTCAACACCAAGCCTGGGAACTTCCACATGCTGTGTGTATGTATGGCCCTAAAAAGACCAAAAAAATAAATTAAATTAAAATTAAAAAAAAAAAAAGCTGAAGCCGAAGGACAATGCATTACTTAGAGGCTGGCTCCCAGGGCCAAGAGCAAGGAAAAGTAGGGAGTGGATCTCAATGGACAAATGGAAAATATCCAATGTGATAGCTAAACAACAAAGTCCTACAGTATAGCACAGGGAACTATTCAATATCTCGTAATAAACTATAATAGAAAAGAATATGAAAAAGAATGTATGTACGTATATGTAGAACGGAATCCCTTTGCTGTATACCAGAAGCTAATACAACATTGTAAATTAACTCTATTTCAGTTTTCTTAAAAAGGAAGAAAATATTTAGTACACAGTAAGATTTAAGGCCACCAGAGAAACAGAGCCCCTCTGTGTTTTCTCCTAAAGGGAAGGGAAGAACTATCCCCACTAGGTAAGCATAAAGGTGTGATAGTTGAGGGTGTTCCCATCGTGGCTCAGCAGAAAACAAACCCCACTAATATCTGTGAGGATGCAGGTTCAGTCCCTGCCCTTGCTCAGTGGGTTAAGGATCTAGCATTGTATCCTTAATGGTGTAGGTCGTAGACGCAGCTCATCCCGCGTTGCTGTGTCTGTGGCATAGGCCAGCAGCTGCAGCTCTGATTTGACCTCTAGCCTAGGAACTTCCATATGCCACACCTACGGCTCTTTAAAAAAATAATAATAATAATTAAAAAAAAATAAAGGGACAGTGTGGGGGGGGAAGAGAAGTTGCTTTTATGAGTATGCCCCAAGTATGGTACTTGTGGACTGTATGATTACAATGTATAATGGACCCTGATTGTAAATTGATCACTGACTTAGTAATTTGGGGAATGATAAAGCCTTCTAGGAATAAATAGTGAAAGGAAATTTAATCCTGGTGCAGGGATTCAACCTTCTGGGCTCCAGCTGTGAACTTGTTCTGCTGTTTCTGATGCCCGTAATGTCTTCAGCCACAAACAGCCCTCAGCCTCCTTCATTTACTGCAGTCCTGCTTAACATAAAGCTTTTGTCTTCCCTGCTTTTGCCTCCGCTATTCTACGGCAATTATTCTTTTATCTTTCAATTAAGTCTCTGCATTCAGTCATTGATGCACAGAATTACCCCATCTAGTGCAAGACACTTTTCTCAGTCTTTGAAAGAAAACCTCTACTCTTCTTTTCAGCCATCAGAGCCCTGCGTTCATCCAGACTGGCTTCAGCTTCTGATTGCCCCTGTGCTAATCTGAGCCCCATTCGGAAGGATGGAATGGAACACTAGAAAAAGCATCATGGTGATAATTATAGTTATCATTTATTAAGCCCTCGCCATGAGGTAGCAAGTTTGCTCAGCACTTTACATGAGCAGGGAAGGAAAAATTTTTTCCTTGACTCGCTAAGGGTCTCTGACTGGGCTTGAAAATTAAACAAAGACAGATTAACTGGAGAAAAGCATACAGATTCATTTCATATAAGTTTTACATGACATGGGAGGCTTCGTGAGGAAATGGAGACTGAATGAAATGGTTAAACCTGAGTGTTTTTATGCTGGGCTTGATGAAGAGCATGTAGTTGGGGAGGAATGTGACAGGTCAAAGAGTATGCATTCATGTGGGGGAAACTTAGCAAGGCTCATTTATTCAGATTTTTCTCAGTGTCCCCCTGTCTTCTGAGATAAGGATGCCCTTTTCCTCCAGGTAGAGGGAGAGCACGGGAAGGTTTCATGACTGTTTCCGGGGAAGAAGGTCAGAGTGACCTTCCTGTTTCTGCCACTTTCTCAAACTCCTACACTTCTGAAGCTGCCATGGTTTGGGAGACAGTACCCTGAACCCCATGGCATGCTTTTTGCCTTATGAGTCTACCCCTTTGAGACAGGAAGAATCTGAAGCTTCCTTGAGTATAAGGAGTGATAAAACCAAAACTGTAGGCTGGTGTAAGCTGATCCAAATCATGCCCTGACTACACTCAATGGCTTCTCCATTCACATTTTCTGTATATTAACTTAATGCTATGCCTCACTATCTTTGTGACCTTGGAGAACTCACTCACCCTCTCTCTGCCTCCGTCTCCTTATCTGCAAAATGAAAACGATAAGAATGCCTGGGTCCTCCTGAGTGGCGGTGTTGCTGAGAAAATGTACTGGTTGCCTTATGGGACTCGAGGCCTTTAAAACTGACTGGCTGGGAGGCAGTGTCTAATTGTTGATGCTGGATAACAGTATTTATAACTACCATACCAGGCTATTCTCTCTCTTAAGGAGGGATCTCAGAGTAACTAGTCCTTTTAGGAACACCTTGTCTCCCTGCCCCTGTTGATATCCACAGGGCTTGTCTCTTTTCTAGACTAGCTGGCCCCCCAGCTACATTGACTCTCCAGGCTGGTGACCATCCAACCCGTTGGCTGTGGCTGGAGAATCTCATGTGGTTCCTCTCATGCCTACATCCTGTCATCTTCTGGTCATTCAGCACCTTGAGGAGGACATTCATCCTGTTCCAGAACCTTGGAGCAGGGGGGGATGGCTCTTGAACAAAATGCACTATAAATATGTCCCCCTAGAGGCAAGCATTTTTTTTTTCCAGCAGGCTTTTTTTTCTATTTCCCTTTTAAAAATAATAATAATAAAGTTCTCTTATTACATAACTATGGGACAAGGGATCAAACAGTGCTTAAAATGCAAAAAGTGTCCTACATTCAAATAGCTGTTGCCCAGAAAAAAACACCCTTTGCGAGACTTAAATAAACCCTTTAACTCTTTCTTGCTTCTGATGCATAAAAATTACAAAGAGCGCCATGCTTTCATCTGTTATTTCCTCCTGTGAGACGCAAAATACCCCAAGAAACCTCAACTCCTGGGAATTCTGGCCTAATTCCAGAAGCAAATCAACCCCAAAATTTTATAAACACTCATTTTATTTTCATTATTTTCTTATCAACTTCAAATTACAGATTTTCATTGTACAACATAACTAAGCAAAATAATGGGCTCCCTAAATCTACTCTGTGAATTGGGCCAGGTAAATCGATTCTGTTTGTCAGTTAAATTCAAATGTCTCCTTTTAATTAATTCCATGTTGATCTATGTTTTCTAGAATACCTATAAAAACTTGGCATTCATGAAAATGGGCTAATGGCATTCTTTTTTCATTAGTAAAAAAAATCACAAGCTTCAGATGCTTGCTGGATCTTTCTTTTATCATATCAACAAATATTCACGAATAATATAATGGTGACGATACTAAGGCATGATTCTGGAGTTTCAATCCTACTTTCCATTTCCCAGAAGAAGAGAAAAGAGCTGAGGGTAGGTAGATAGGAGAGCTAACCTGAAGACAGGTATTAGCACCTAAAGAATGTCAAGCCCACAAATTAATGAAGCAAGAATTCCTGACAACCTGCCCAAACAGGAACATGGGTTTATTTTTCCATCTGTAATTAAAACTAAAAATTCTAGAACTCCCACATACTAATTCACCCTGGACAACTTAACTTCTTTGAAACTGTATCCTTATTTTTAAATAGGGAATAATTATATAGGAAATGCAGCAAATAGTAGTTGTTTAAAAAGTCACTTATTGTTGTTATTATTATTATTATTATTATTACCATAGTTCCCATGATAGCAAGCTCTCTCCATACGTGATTTTTAGCTTTTCAAATATCTCATTAAACTTGCTAAGGTATATTTAGATCTGTGTAATAGATCCAAACCCATTTAATGACAGACTGTGTCATAAGGGAACTCTGCTGTGGCTTTTGTCTTTGAGAAAAATGCTGTTCAGAATCAATGTATCATAGAAATTAAAGGCCCAACTTGAGGTATTATTGAGTCATAGTCCATTGCCCGAGGAGAGCAGAACCATCCATCCCCCACAGAGAGGTCTACACTTGGTACCCACGGGTCTTACTAAATCTTTATGTGATCTAAGTTTTGTTATACTTGAAATGGCTAATTAGAAGAGGTAGGGGAGTCTGAAATGTCACAGCAAGTTCCTCTTGGCCCACTGTCACGTTTCATGAATTCTTGTGTTGAACCCATTTGGATTAAGCAGTGACCCAGTCCAAACAAATTGCTTCTGTGCCTCTTATCTCCTATTACCTATTTATGTCCCAATACATCTGCATTGCGTGGCTCAGTAAGATCCATTAAGTCCTTGGGCAGTGTTTACAGCTAATTTTTTTTTTTTATTATTTCTTTGAGGCTCAGATTTATCACAATAAAGTGATAGAAAGCTCCTGTGCAGACCGTGAGTAAAACGCTTTTTAAAGGAAAGGGAAGAAAAGAAGTCTAAGATATGCGATTTCAGTCTGGGAATTCTCAGAGCAACCCTGTGGGTGCGAGACAATCATTTCTTGTAGATTTTAAGTAAAGTTACAGTTTACCTTTATTTGCAGACCCAAAATTCTAAGAAAACATTACTTGCCGTCAATTCCTCTGGCTTTAAAAATATTTATGAGATTGAAACGGTCACCTAGAGGCAGACATTTCATTTCAATGTCAAAGGTCAGGCACATTGGCTAACACCCCAGATGATATTGATGTACTTTCAAAATTTAAACTAATGTTTATACCATTTATTTATTCATTCATTCATAGAGCACCCATCTTGAAGGATCTGGGACACTGAACAAGGTTTACATAAATCTGACTGTTTTTTCCTCTGGGCCATTTGGCTCAGTCTGGTAGACCATAAATATTCAATAATACTTTACAATGACAAAGCATCTTTTATGCAAACATCTCTAAGCACATTATTCACCAATATTACAATCTCCTTTTTAACCTACTGGTAAAGTCACAGAAACTAATTGACTTTCTTCAAGGTCCTACCACAAATTGTTTATTTTGTAGAGTCCAGGTGTCCTGATCTGAGCTCTAACTAAAGGGAGGAAAAAAACAAACAATGACATTTTTTAGGTGCTTAAGCTGATGACCTCCACTAAATATTTCTAAATTGAATCTGTTTGGCAAAACGTCCTCCTTAAAGATGTTAAATGTTGCGATGCATCCAATCGAATTTTATAACTTTTGTTCCAATTTGCCCAGGGCCAGTTACCATTTTCAGAGCCCCGAGAATAACCTATTTTAATTGAATCCTGTTAAAATCACTTAAACTTTCACTCTTTAATCAAATCAGGTTTCTAAATAGAAATTAAGGTAGGAGCAAAAAAATAAAACTTTGCATGGAAAGGTCCAGCTGAAGTAATAACATGACTGTATCAAAATATTCCAGCAAAGTAAAAAGCTGGGAATTACTGTGAGATTTGGGCAAGTCTCAAACAGTTCAGGTTACCTAAACAAAAGGAAATATTTTAAATTCTTTATTTTGCCTCTTCTCTCAAATGTTAAAGTGAGGCAGGTTAAAGGTAGAAATTTAAAAAAAAAAAAAAAAAAAGGAAGATTTTTTTTTTTTAAATGACTTACAACTGTGAACGCCGTAAGAACACACTTTGCAAACCCTCAACTTCAGTGGGTATAATTGACTGAGGGCCCCATCTGCTGAGCCCTGAAATCCATCACATGTGCTAGAGTTTGCACTGAGGCATACTTCTCCATGTTGGCCCAGCTAATGATGAGTGTGGCAAGACTGCTATGACAAGCCTGGACCTGGAAGATGCAGGACTCTTCTGATAGGCAATTTTGGATCAAGGACTCCCCAGAAACCTGGGTAAACTTTCTTTGAACTGCACTTAAGTCTAAATGCTTCATTCAAACTTCCTTTCTTCCTTCCCTCACGCCTTCACTCATCAGATCCCCATCCAAAACTTTCCTGGCTCCCACTCCAGTTTCTTTCATGGATACTTCCTTGAATAAATTTCTTCCATGTCCAATAGAATCCTGGCATCTGCTTCTTGGAGGACCTAGACTTAACACATCACTTAAGGGTGTTGAGGATGATAATGATGATGGTGACAATTCTGGTGATGGTGGTGGTGGTGGTGGTGGTGGTAGCAGTGGTGTGGCAGTCCTGATGGAAGTAAATATAATGATGATTAAGGACTAACGTTTAAAGAATTCTTGAAAAATTGCCATGCCCTATGCTAAGAGATTGCCTAAATTATTTCATGTGTTACTCCCAGTGACCTCCAGAGGGTAGATATTACTCATCTGAGGGAAGTAAACCTTAAAAAGCTTAAGTAACAAAAACAAGACCACATTGCTTATGAAAGTCAAATTTGAATTCTTGTTTTTCCTAAGCCAGGGAAGTGTAGAAGCACTGGTACCAGCAACTACTGTATTGTGTCACTGCTGTATTAATATTTTCTGTATAATCTTCCAGCCCTTTTTCAGAATAGTCATTACATAGTTATAATTATACCCCAAATAGTAAATGTAATAAGTTAGCCTTTTGTAAGAAATTAAATTTTACTTGAATTTTCTGATTCCTCTAAAATTTTCACAATCGAATTCATTTTTGTTGCATAGACCTGATTTGATCATACAAATACTGTTAGTTAACTTATGTAAATAATTTCCATATTTATATCACATGTACAAAGAGCAACTTCTGTGTAGTGGGGGAATTTTTTCCAAGCCATTAAAACAAACAAAGGTCAAGCAAATCAGCTAAGGCCAAGTAACTTAGAAAACCAGGACCATTAAAACATCCAAAAAACAATACCCAGTCTTCTCTTTGAGAATTTATTGACACTATTAAATAGACCACTTAATAACAAACTAATAGGCTTTTTCTAAACACAACAACTTGTACAATAAAATGCACTTCAAAGGATTTATACCCTGTAAGTGTCTTTCTAAGAAGACACCAGCCTGGAACCCGTAGCTGCTTGCTTATTCCAGAACAGAACTTTCTGATGGCAGCAAATTCCAAAAAGAATGATTTGAAGCTCCTTTGACTCATATACTGACTGTCCTCATGGTCCCCCAGGAATCACTGGGTCAGTCTTTAATCTTGGCACATTTCAGATGATATCTCAAAACAACTCCCGGAATACAGAGTATTCTGAAGTTTTCATGTGGAGGAATGATTGTAGTTGCTACAAATAGTTTCTACTATATTCCAGCTGGCAGTAAAAAGGGATTTCCATCAGAGACCTCTCAAAACAAGTCTTCTTAAATAAATATGCATTCTAACGAGAAAAGCACGCTTGTCTTGCAAATAGAACTTTAAGACGAGCTATCATGATATCAATTCCCAATAGGCTGTCCCTCTTGAAGATCCTCTTACCTGAAAGGGAAGCTATTGCTGCCCTTCGCTGACTCTTCCACTCATCCCATCACTAAAATTCCACTTCTGCTGGAATTTGGATGGGGTCAGAGCTATATTGTGATGCAAATCAATGACAATATCCTCAATTGTGTAGAGGTTGGAGAAGACCCAATTTTCAACTTTCTCCATCCAACCCGGTACAAACCTTTAGCTCTGACACTTAAATGGGCAAGACACTGAATCCTTGAATATTCTCTTAGCCTTTCAAAATCTACCACCTCTGCAACGCCTTCCCTGAATGTCACAACTCATGTTAACCCCTGTCCCTTGAAAACATGTATTGTCTCCACCATTGGGCTGGCTTCAAGTTCCCTGTTGCCTTTTGTTGCTTTGTTTCTTCTTCCCATATCATGTTCCTTCCCACATTGTGTTCCATCATGACGCCATTGACATTGATTATATCAATCCATAGTCTAGCCTCTATAAAATAAGGAACATACATTGATGTTTTAAAAAACACATTCTGGGAGTTCCTTTGTGACTCAGTGTGTTACATCCCTGGCCCGGGAACTTCTGCCATAAAGATAATTTTTTTAATGTTTTAAAATAAAAATTTTAAATATAAATAAAAATAAAAACCACATTCCCTGGAAAGGAGTCAGGAGTTGCCAAGCGGGGAAGAAGTGGTAAAGAAGGGAACACTAGGTGGGCAGGCTTACATTCTCCCACCCTTCTCTTCAACTAGAGATGCTCCATCTGTGTCAGTTTTATGAAAGTTCTGAGTTTGATTTTCCTTGAAAACCAAGTTCAACTGCATTAAAAAATATTTTAGGAGTTCCCATTGTGGCTCATGAGTAACAAACCCAACTAGTATCCATGAGGACGCAGGTTTGATCCCTGGCCTCGCTCAATGGGTTAAGGATCTGGCATTGCTGTGGCTGTGGTATAGGCTGGCAGCTGTGGCTCTGATTCAACCCCTAGCCCAGGAACTTCCATATGTGCCAGGTGCGGCCAAAAAAAAATTTTTTAAACCACTGGACTCGACGGTTGCTCAAGTTCTTTCTAGTATTCTCATATTCTATAACAATGTCACTCTTTCTCACATTCTGGAAGAATACCACTCATCTAATTCTTTCACATTCTTCTGCAGCATTTAATCAGACTTTGCAAACTGCTCCTTTTTCTATTTATTTCCTCCCATTTCCAGAATTCTCTTTCTTTATGACTCGAACAATCAGCCATACAGTGGTGACTACCAGCACATTCAACACAACAGGGAGATATAAATCTCCAGTCACTTCCTCGGCGTTTCCATGTACATACCCCGAGGGAATCTCAAAGTGAACCTATTATAATTCTACCAAATTCCAAACCTGCTTCTTCTCCAGTATATTTTCTCTCTCTTCATAGCATCATCTGCCAGAAAGGTACCTAATCTGATAGCCAAGAGTCGCTTTCATCTTTCTTCTGTTTCCTTCACACTCTAGATCGTTTTTATGAACGTATCCTTTCGGTTCTTCCTCCACAATGTCTCTTTCCGCTTTTTTCTCCATTTGGTCTCCTCCGTTCAAACTCAGGTCTTTGTCATCATCTGCCTCCTCTGTTGCAGTTGCCTGACATCAGTTCCTTTGCTTCCATGGTTCCCTCCTTCAGTTCATCCTCCACACTGTACTCAAAAGATTTTGAATATACAGACTTGATCATACTACTTGCTGCGCTTAAGAAGAAGCTACCAAAAACTCATTGCACATAATCCTAATACCAACCCCTTAGCCTGGTGCCTTATGTGCATCACAACATGGACCTATTTACTGTTCTGATTCCAGGTCCTGCCGTGCACTGTATCATCAGAAAACATGGCCAGTGGCAGGCAGTCTTTCTCAAAACACAAGCCAACAACAGCACAACCACACAACCACATCTTTCTTTTCCTCGGCAAGATTAAAAATTTTTGTTCTTCCAAAAGATACAGTTAAGAAAACAGGGAGTTCCCATCCTGGCGCAGTGGTTAACGAATCTGACTAGGAACCATGAGGTTGTGGGTTCGATCCCTGCCCTTGCTCAGTGGGTTAAGGATCCGGCGTTGCCATGAGCTGTGGTGTAGGTTGCAGACGTGGCTCGGATCCTGCGTTGCTGTGGCTCTGGCGTAGGCCAGTGGCCACAGCTCTGATTAGACCCCTAGCCTAGGAACCTCCATATGCCTCAGGAGTGGCCCAAGAAATGGCAAAAAGACCAAAAAAAAAAAAAAAAAGAAAGAAAGAAAACAAAAAGCCATGTCAAGGCTGGAAGGAAATATTCACAGAACATTTCTGACACAGCGCTTAAATATCTAAAGAACTCTTACCAGTGCAATAAGCAAAAGACAAACAATTCATTTTTAAATATTTAACAGACACTTCACAAAAGATGATATACAAATTGCCTAAAAACACAGGTAAAAGTATTCAACATCACTAGATATCAGGGAAATGTAAATTACAACCGTAGTGAGATACTAATTCCTACCTACCAATGTGACTAAGATCAAAGGGACTGACAATAATAAGTGCTGACGTACATGTGGAGTAACTGGAACTCCCATCCATTGTTGGTAAGAATGACTAATGTACAGTCATGTTGGAAAACAGTTAGCTCTGAGTAGCTCTTCAGGCTTTTGTTTCAACGCTTGGTAAAAGCCTTTGTAAAATGCAGTGTACTTATTTTTTAAAAATGTAAATTCCTGGGCCCCATTTGTAAATACCACTATTTTATAACCTGGTACTAGGACCCCAAATTTACATTTTAAAAAGAACTCTGGGTGACTCTCATACATTCTAAAGTAGTAGATTTCTAAACATTTTACCTCCTTTTACTAGACGTGGCTATACATTTCCCCCAAATAACATAAGCATTCATACTATTGTGTCTGGACTCAAAATGTTTTCTTGGCCAACATGTCATTCCTTGTGACTTTCCCTGAAAAATAAAACAAATTTCCCCTGAAAAGCTCAATTTAGGAGGCATACAATCCTCCCCAGCTTTATTCTTATAGCCCCAGCCTTCCCACCTAGGCGCCAACAGACTTTTTTTTTGTTCTTCTGTTACCTCGCATCGTAGTCATGTGTATGCCTCTCTCCCTCACGAGAATGCTGGATACAAATGATCATTTTATTTACCTTGTACACCTCCAGACTCTAGCACTCACAGTACATAAATATTTAATTGGGAAGAACTACATAGTATTAATTCAAGTAAAGGTAGCCATTCAATTTCATTTAATTGGCTAATTCATGCCAGGGAAACTGGGCCTCCAAGTCCAACATGGAGGCAGATATTTTCTGAATCTTCTTGTGAAATTTCTCTCCAGCCAAGAGAAAAGCCATCATCTAACGGAAAGCCAACCTGATAATTGTTTAGTATTTTCTTGAATCACTTCTATGTAGTTCTTCCCAATTAGATATTTATAAACTGTGGGCGCTAAAGTCTGGAGGTATACAAGGTGAATAAAATGATTGTTTTAGTATAGTTGTACCTGGTCTTTTAGAGCCACAGAGTGTCCTGGGATGACCCTGGAGGATGTTTGGCCCAGGTGTACAGTTTCTACACGGAGAACTTGTCCTTTCTTCCTTCATCAACTCAATTGGGCGAAAAGAATGTTTTGTGTGCCTATGTTTGCCAAGTTCTTGGCCCCACAAAGAACCAGAGGATACACTAGAGCCCTTGTCACATCCATCTACATGTCACTTCACACAAACACACAGGCCACAGCCAAAGCCCCTTTCTAATATTTCACCCCGTGTGGAGCTGTAGTCTCCCACACTCTGATACTGAGTGGCTGCTGTATATCTCTAAACTGTGCCTGCCATCTAGACACAGATGACAATTTATAAGATATATAAAGGGACAGGCCATCGAGAGAAAATATTGCCCTTTCAAAGAGCCCCAAGTATGCATCCGTATGATGGACTACGATGACTCCAAAGGCAGATTATTGTCTTTAGAGTAAATAATGCTCATTTCCCCCCAAGTCTCAAAGCCTGTATTTAAATGATTATTCATAGGTGTTGTGGGAGACTTTAAGCCTTAGCTTGGCAATTCCCAACATAATAATGGGAAATGTTTCAAAAGCCATGCTTATGAGTCACCTGTGTAGAAACTCACCATGGCCTCTTGCATTATGTTCCAAATTCCCAGGCCAACCCCCCAAATCTATTTATCTCATTACACACCTGAAGGGCACTCAGTGACACCATCCTCTGTTTACAACATTGCTCCGTTGAGAGCATATCCTCTGAATTACTAGTCAAGTGACACGTAAATACATTTCTCTCTGCCTGTGAGGATGCACAGGAGCCTTTGATGGTGTCAAAGGCTGAAAATGAGAAGCAGGTGAGATCAGATAGTTCCAGAAATCAGAGTCCTGTTAACCTTACACAAACACTTAAGAAATGTCCTTCTCCACATGATTATTGCTCATTAGGGACAAAAAAATTATAGCCTCCACAGTAAAGAGAGAGAATTTGAAGTTACTCCCACCTTCTCCTTGCCACCTAGTAGAAACATAAACATGGTTATAAGAGGAATTGACATTGAATCTGAAACTGTCCAACCTCTTGTCTGTATTTTCAATTTTTCCCCTAACTCCATTAAGTAATTACTGTGGTTGGTATACATTTTAAATAGACTATAAATGGGTGCATCATAGGAAATAGTTTCCTATTTTGAATCAACTAAATTTACAGTTTCAAAATATAAGATAGGCTGTTTTAGATTAAAAAGAGAAGAAGAAAATCCAGCTTGGTTTTTTTTTCTATTATTAAAATGTAAAGGATTTTTTAAATCTCATTTATTTTGTCAATTGGTTTTGCTTAACACTCTTCAGCCCAGTCCACTCTCAATTATCCATGCTAAGGAAGGGGGATCAGTGGCCTGGATAATCTAAAACAGCAGACAATTTTAAAAGCCCTTGTATTTGGCCCAGGCATACTTTATAATCAAACTCTGATTATTCACACTAATGAAAGGAAGAGCAGACACCTTGAGAAAGATCCAAAGCCAATACAGATCTGCTCAGCTACTTTAGGGCACCCCAAGGCAGAGGCCTACATAGCAGAGGAGAAGGAAAATAAGGGCCCCAGCTGCTCCCTTGCCATTCAAAACACTCAGCTGCTCTGTCCGTATCAATGCCGCTCATGATATTAGTCATCCTTAAAATCATAGAGTTATGTCCAAATGCCCCCAGGTAAAAAAGACATATTACCCATATTGTTCCAAGTAATTAATGCAAGAATACATTGTTTATAGGTATGAAAAACTTCTTGGGGCGTTTCCTTTGCCACACCTCACTCCCCAGCACCTTACTATCCCTGTCAAGCTCATATCACATACTGAGACGAGCAGCATAAAGGATAAAGACAAAAGAGGCAGTAAGCTGCAGTAGGAAAAGATCCAGCCTGCAAGTTAGGAAGCCTGGATCTTTGTCCTCTGTTGGTCTTTGCTCATGCCAAATGTCAGGTATGCACTCAAGCAGAGGGAACAGTGCGTGCAACAGTACATGAAGGTCATGGCACATTTAAAGAATTACTTGTGCTTCATTTTGGTCAAAGAACAAGATTTGAATGAAGAAGAAACAAGAGATGAAACTGGGGATGTAGTCAGAGGTAAAATTACGGAGTTTTTCAATTCCGTGCAAGATGTCCAGAAAGTATTCTGCAGACAGAAAGACAACAACAAATTTTTAAATAATTGTTAAAATGTATTGAATGCATACTGTTTGCCCAGCATGAATGCTCTAATCATCTGATGTTCATAAACACATTTAATACTTACAACAACCCCAAGAGAGTCACCTTTACTGTTCCTACTTTACAAATGAGGAAACAAGACATATAAAGCTTAGGTAACTTCCAGGATCACACACTGGCAAGTGGCGGAGTCAGGGTTCAAATCTAGTCTGTTTGATCTCATAACTCATGTCATCTTTCAACAAATGGAATGGTGTGTTCAGAATTTTAAAAGACCACGCTAAAATCAATGTGCCAGAGAGACTGGAGGAGAGTGAAGGGGAGGGAAGGAGAATTTAAAACAAGAGATAGTGAGTTCCAGAACTAAAACAAAGGAAGTGGTAATAGAGAAGAAAGGTGTAATCAAGAGGTTTACGGGAGACAGAACAAAAAATAATTGGTTAAATACAGGAGAGAGAAAGAGGAAGGGTCTAGCATGAGTTCCATATTTCTGTCTTGGACACTGTGTGATGACCTAATAATTTTTAAAGAATTGCTTAAGCTCGTGCACCAGTGATCTTACCTGGAAAGGAATCCCTACCAGATGGACAGGCCCAGGAAGGAACAGCACAAATAATGCTTTTTTTTTTTTTCCATTATGATGCTGGCACATATTCATCCAAATACACAAGTGTCCCATCTTAACTGATGAATTTAGTGGTGACAAATTAATTTATGTACAGATATTTAGGACAATATATAGAATGCTACTCCAAAGTAATGATTGAGATGCAGTAAATTTTCTCTTATTTTTCAAAGTTACATATATTGACTCACATTTAGCTTCCTATGTAACATCCATGTGTTTAAGAAGATAGAGATAGGAGAAAGGGCACCAGAAGAAGGGAAAAGAGGCAGACATTATAGCTTATCAGGATATTTATAAGTGGCTACAGAAACCAAATCCACTTACAGAACATTCTCATTAGGGTGAACAAAATTATGTGATATCATGAAAGTCTGTGAATGTTTAGAAAAGAGCTGAAGTACATACTCAAAACTTGAAAATACCTAACTGGTTGTTCTATTTTATACTTTGCTTGTTTGTATATTTTAAATATGCAATTATTTTGTGGTACTTTCATAGTACAAATAAACATGTTTTTTTACTAAACAAATGTGATAACCATCCATTCTGTATCAAGAACTTTACCAATAGAAAAGAATACACAAGAAGGCAGACCATCATCAATAAATAACCTACATGCACCAACAGCAATTGCAACAGATACATTTCAGCCCTTAAACCAGATAAGGTACTGGGAAATTTGGTGCATGGAGACCCTGTGTTTCCAGAATAAAGGAAGGTAACAAATGATGAAAAATTCAAATGGCTTATAATAGCTGACCTCAGAAACAGGCACCTAGACATACAGCCTTTCTTGGTCGTAACACCAATCCTCCACCATGGCTTTCCACATATTGTCTGAATATTTCATTTTCTCTTGTTATGGTGTCTGAAACTCCATCATTCTCATGTTATCTCATCCTCTTCCTAAAAAGTATAGGACTAGAAAATTTCCAGAGATTGAATGCATGTGTGACGAAGAGAAAGATGATAAGGTTAAGAAGCAGACAGGGGAATTTCATTGTTAACTTTAAATAATAACACATGGTTTATAAGACACTTTCCTTAGTAAACGCATGTAAATAAGGACTTCCGGTTCAAGATGGGGAGTGGAATGTACATATTTAATTTCGCTCCCACTCACGACCCCATTGAAATGACAGTAAATTTTTTTAAAAAGGATCCACAACCAAGCTGAAAACAAACAAACAAAAAAAGCCCCCAAAGAATACCACATTGACTCAAGCATTTCTGGCAAGTAGAAAAAAAAGAGGATTGAATAGTCTGAGAAACTAAAGCAAAGGATTGCAACATACACTTGCACACTGAAGACGGCTGGCAAGGATTAAGACAGGTTGCCCTTGAGAGCCTGTGGGTCAGCCACTGCTGAGCGCAGAGCAGGCCTCAGAGTAATCATCACAGTAATTAATTAAAGGATTATTTAATGTACTGCTGGCCTGACTGGGTCCTCTCCTCCATAAACAGAGCAGTTGATGCTGCCTTCACCCCATGTGCAAGTCTCAAGATGTGCTTAATAAAAGTGAGCAATGTGATGGGAAGGAATTGCTATCAAAGGTACTGAGACAGTTGAGAAAAGTAGAATAAACTCTAGAACCAACTGTGAAATTTAAGGGTAACACAGATGGGGAACAAAAGTCAAAAGCAACCCATCAGAGAAAGACAAATACTATATGACCTCACACGTGGAATCTAAGAAAACAGAAATAACCAAACTCATAGATAAAGACATCAAATGTGTACCTTCCAGAGGTGCATGAAGGGGGAATGGAATGAAGGTGGTCAGAAGTTACAAACTCCTAGTTAGAAGATAAATAATTACTGAAGATGTAATGTGCTACATGGCTGTAGTGAACACTGTTGTATGCTATACTTGAAAGTTACTAAGAGAGGAGATCCTAAAAATTTGCATCAAAAGTAAAAAATTTGTTGTATCTAAAGGAGATAATGGATGTTAGCTAAATATATTGTGGTGATCAATTGACATTTTTGTAAATCAAGTGTTTATGTTGCACACTTTAAACTCATACAGTGCTATATGACAATTATATCTCAATTAAACTGAAGAAAAAAGCAATAGGCCTAATAAAAACATTTTTAAAAAAGCAGCTAACAAACTATTCTTTCTTAAAGTCCTCATTATCTGGCAATTATTGAGATCTAAATCTTGGCTCCCTTCCTGCACACGTAGTCCTTTATGAGAAGACTAACTGTGAACAGGTCCTACCTACTTACACAGAACCCTGCTTCTTATAGTTATAGGGTCAGCACTGTTTCAGTTCAGTAGAACTACTTATCTTCAAAGGAATCCTAACTAAGTTACTAATATAAACATATCCTTTCATTCAAAAATGTAAATAGGTATTCAGGGATCACCAACCATTTGACAAAAACAAAGAGCCTGAAAGATAAAGACCCAAATGAACAAAAAAAACCCAAAGATTTCAAAGTGGATATAAAAAGGAAAAAAAAAGGAAACAAAGAACTTAATTTTTTAATTAGCATTCTTAAAAACATTTGCGGGATGACTATATCCAAAAAATAAAATATGACTTCCTAGAAATTAGACAATCAAAGACTCAGAATGTGTTCCTAGGAGTTGCCTTCTGGCTTAGTGGGTTAAGGATCTGGCATTGTCATTGCTGTGGCTCTGGTTACAGTTGTGGTTCAGGTTTGATCCCCAGCCTAGAAATTTCTTCATGCCACAGGTGTGGCCAAAAAGAAAAAGAAAAAAAAAACAGAATGTGTTCCTTAAACTTAAATATGATTGCCATTATTAATTATTCAATAGAGGGGTTGAAAACTGGAATGAACAAAGATAATGCCTAAATTAGTAATCTGGAAGAAAAAAACTGAGGAAATCAATCCAGATCCAAAGAAGCAGAAATTGTAAGAAAAAACTCTCCCTCTAATACTTATCCAATGAAATTTCAAAATAGAATTTTTTTTATTTTGTACGTGAGAAATCTGAGGATTGGAGAAATTAAGTGATTTGTCTCTATGGTAGTTTACAAATAGAGTCTGCTATATTCCAGATGTGTCCCATTCATAAACCTAAAGCTGAAATTCAGTCATTACATGGAAGTCTGGCCCCAGTGGTTGATCACACCTAGCACCCACTCTGATTAGTTAATGTGGGTACCAGTCTAGTCAAATCAGTTGTTGACAGCTGGCCTCTACTCTTCTTCTTTTTTTTTTTTTTTGTAATGATTTTTATTTTTTCCATCATGGCTGGTTTACAGTGTTCTGTAAATTTTCTACTATACAGAAAGATGACCCAGTCACACATACATATATATTTTTTTTCTCACATTATTATGCTCCATCATAAGTAACTAGAGTTCCCAGTGCCATACAGCAGGATCTCATTGCTTATCCATTCCAAATGCACTAGTTTGCATCTATCACCCCAAATTCCCAGTCCATCACACTCCCTCCCACTCCCCCTTGGCAACCACAAGTCCATGATTTTCTTTCTTTTCTGTGGAAAGGTTCATTTGTGGTGTATATTAGATTCCAGATATAAGCGATATCATATGGCATTTGTCTTTCTCTTTCTGACTTACTTCACTCAGTATGAGAGTCTCTAGTTTCATCCATGTTGCTGTAAATGGCATTATTTTGTTCTTTTTTATGGCTGAGTAGTATTCCATTGTGTATATATACCATACCTTCTTTTTTATATAGTTTAATGGTTTTTATTTTTTCCATTATAGTTGGTTTACACTTTTCTGAGTGCGAAAATAAGCCCAAGTTTCTCAACTATAGGATTTCATCCTTGACACACCAAGGTAAATAGATATCCAAAGTTTGAGACCAGCGCCAATATCCGCCAACATAAAGCCAAAGTCCAGTTAAATCAAAGTCTGAACATTATATTGATATCCAGGGCAGTATCAATGGTTGATAACGGCGTTTGTAAAACTGAGACCTTTGCCTCCTTAAAAACCACAAACTCAGATTCCCCCAGGAGGCGTTAACTGAGTAGTTTAGACTTTGCTTAGGATTTTGCAGAACATGTTCACCCTTTAAGAGCCTTCCCTAAAATCACTGAGTTATAAGCTCATAAGAGCTATAGAATTGGGCCCTAAATGTTATTTTCACAGCCCCACTGTGGCTTACCAAGGAAGTAAACAAAATGCCATGGAGCTACCTTCTGTTTTGTCTCTCACACTCCCTGCAGCCGAAAGCACAGGCAGAGTCAGATTCACAAGGGGTTCAACAATCATGGGAATTTTTCTGTACTTTAAAAGAGTGCATGAAAGTCACTTGTGTACGTACGAGGATTATCTGCAACTTCTGCCCTGCCTCTTCATCCAACAAAGACATTTTTACCAGTTTTACAGTGTTCCTGACATCTCACCCAAAATTCATAATTTTGCTTCTGCTTGTATCACTTGTTTGTTATTTACTTTATATGGCTCTTTCCTCTGAAAGGCTCAAGGCACCACACAGACAACTCTGATATAATCAACATTACGTTAAACTCCTCTTTAAAAACCCTAGCCAGCGAAGTGACCAGCTTATAGGCACAAGGGACATGGCCAAGTTCAGGAAGAAGGAAAAAATATGCAAGCAAGTAGTCAGGACGTTAGGAGGCCCAGTTACCGGAAGGCCTGTCCTGCCCTTTCTGGTCACTCTACCTGCAAGACCCAGACAGTGCCTTCAATTCCAAAGAACAGAGCCAAAAATATCTCCATTTCTGTGTGAGGGTGGGGCATAGGTCTGTAGGGGAGTGTCTGAAAACAAAGATACCTACAGAGGCAATGCATTCCGAAAATAAATAGGAAAAGATCCATAGTGACATTTTATGATAAATCATTGAGATAGACTGAAATCACCAAGATAGATTTCTTTTTTTATAGCAAATATAAGTCATGCTCGATCCTCAGTTCTATGGAATGTTTATGATGTCCAAAGGCTCTATAGGCTTTTAGAGGTCAGAGCAGCCTCAAAAGTTCAGAGAGTCTCAAAATCAAAAAGCTGAGGGGTCACCTCAGCTTCTAAATCCCAGACCACATTGATTTGGCAAAGCCACACGTTGACATCCTGCATGTGTGATCTTCCCAGTGGTGAAAGGGGTAATTAAACAGTGACTCTCCTAGCAGCTGCTAGTAAATCAGGCCAAAAATGAGCAAGAAGGGAGTATATCCTAATTTGCAGCCTAGAGAAGAAATGACCATTCCCAGTAAATGGAGCAAAGATGTCACTCTGCTATCAGTACAGACTTGGAGAGAATTCAGCAAGGAGAAAGAACACCACATCCTCCTCCTCGTCCTCATCATCATCATTACTATTACTACTAGTGGGCTTGTCATTATTGTTATTTAGTGGGTACTACGTGCCAAGCACTCTGGTGCTCCGGTTATACATGCCGACCTCTCTCATCCCTAGACCAAACCTATAGAATGGTCATGATCATTTTCTTAACTTTACAAATAAAGCCCATAAGACGTATAAGCTATCAGCCCAAGTCACTCAGCTGGTAAGTGCTTGAGCTAGGATTCAAACCCAGCGCAAAAGGATAGGCAAGAAAAAAAAAAAAAACAAGCAAATGTATAAAAGGCATATGTGAGTTGACAAAAAGAGCAAAAAGAGAAAACATATTGGATCAATTTCTTCCTCCAAAAGCTACTGACTGATAGAGAGTTACCTGTACAATAGCAGGTTAGGGACCACAAATAAAGACCGAACAATAAATAAGGTAGCAGGAAGCCCAGTGCAGGTGGAAGAGGTATAGCAACACAGAGACCCTGTGAAGGGGGGAGCTCAGGAGGGACCAGTAAGCTTATTCCCAGGGCCTGAGTGAGCAGGATTTGAGAGCTGGTACCTGAAACCCACTATGTCATCTTGTATAATTGATTGCAGGTTTCAGCCACATTCCCGTGGAGTTCTAAAGTCAGTCATTCTCAGTAATCCCTTTGTGAACCCTCCCTCCACCTAAATATAAATACCGTGCATTGGGCACTTACAAAGCATCAAGCATTTAACACATAACATCTTAAACTTCGCAGCAACACTATAAGGTAGATACCATAAACAGCCCCATCTTATAGATAAGGCGGCACAGAGAAGTTGAGTAACTTGCCCAAAGTCACAGAGTTAGTAAAAGGTAGAGATGGACCCACCATCTAGGGAGTCTGGCTCCAGAGCCCAACTTCCTAGTCTATGTTGTGCTCCTTCTAGAACCTGATTCTGTGCACTCCACTCCAGGGCACTACCATCCTCTCTCGGTTCTGTCTGACCTCTCTTCTGGGAAGAAAACTAGCCAAGTCTCTTGTTTTCCCTCCTAGAGGGCCAGCCTCATCAAGTCACCCACGCTGACCAAGTTGAAATTATCTTGGAAAAGGCGAAAGTTACCAAAAAGGAAGCGGCAATTGATATGGATTCCCTGGTAACCTGGACATTCCCAGACATTGTTTTGAGACTGCCTTGTATCTCAGAGCATATATGCATCATAACACACATAGTCCCGATAGAAGACAGCTTCTACATGACAGTCATTGCAATTATTGTAGCAGAGATTCCTCGTTCTCATTTCTGGAGGTCTGGGAAATTGCAGCTGAAGCTGAGATTCAATTATGCCAGGACCATCCTGCCCTCTGTCTAGAAAAATCTTCACCATCTTCAAATGGCTCCCTCTTTCTCTTCCTTAAAGTTTTAGATTAGATGACAATAATTCACAGAGATCCTCTTTGATCACCCAATTTAAGTAGCCTCTTTCACTCAATTCTTGACCAAAACATCCTGTTGTCATCATAGCCCTGCCACGAGCAGTAATTATTTCATTTATTAATTCACTTGTTTTTGTTGAGGTATTTGTTGTCTAGACTGCCTTAACAAAGTGCCACAAACCAGGTGGCTTAAATCACAGAGACTTAGTTTCTCTCAGTTCTAGAGGCTGGAAGTCCAAAATCAAGGGGTGGGCTGGGCTGTGCTCCCTCTGAGACTCTAGATGCAACCACTCCTTGCCTCTTCTGGCTTCTAGTGGTGGCCATCGGTCCTTGGTGTTCTTTGGTTTTCAGCTGCAGCACTGCAGTCTCTGCATCTGCTGTCCCACGGCATCCTCCGTATGTGTTTCTCTGTCCAAATTTCCCTCTTCTTACAAGGACACCCGTCACACTGCTCCATCCTCCTCCATCATGAGCTTCCCTTGGTTTAGCTAATGACATCCTTAAATGGTTAGTTCTGGCCCCAGAAGTGTAAGAGAAAAACTTTCTATGTTTAAACCTCCCAGTTTATGGTCATTTGCTACAGCAGCTCCAGGAATATGCTGCAAGAAATGCTCTTAGCTTTATTCAAGCCTGGGTTTGCACAGTGATTTGACCTAATAAATAGTTTCCCATGATAGGTATTAACAATCCCTAATTTCTTAGGTGGAAAAAATGTGTGTGTGTGTGTGTGTGTGTGTGTGTGTGTGTATGAAAAGCTAAACGTCCTATTTTGTACACAAAGCAACGGAGCCTCTAGGAGGATACTATTCACAGGCTCATGCGTGGCAGAACTCAGACCTCCATCTCCATCCTGGGTGATTTTTGCCATCTTATGATTATCCCCCCTCCCTTTACTTCTCAGCTGCCCAGGAAATGAGGGTGCCTTGTACTCTCCAGGAAAAGAACAGGGCACCTCTCCCCCCTGAAGAACATCCTTCAGTGAAGTCTCTTGAACACTTTCAAGGTATTTACGCAAACTGTTCCAGCCAATAGGACAAATGGTTATTGTTTTTAGGGAGGTTACGGCAAATGCGTTTAAGAATCTGACAATAAAAGCAGCTGGTCCCATGTCCACTGAGGGCTCAGACAAGTTGGATCTGACTGAAAATATACAGCTGCAGCTGGGTCTTCAGCCCCTCACCTCCTCCACCCTCGTGCCTAAGAAAAGGGACATGGGAAATGTGAGCCTCTTCTGTGTGAAAGGGATAGTTTCAATTATAAAATTACAAGTTCTTCAACCCTTTCCTTTTGCTTTTTTTTTTTTTTTTTTTTTTTTTTTTTTTTGCTTTTTAGGGCCACACCTGCAGCATATGGAGGTCCCCAGGCTAGGAGTCCAATCAGAGCTACAGCTGCTAACCAACGCCACAGCCACAGCGGGATCCTAGCCAAATCTGAGACCTACACCACAGCTCACGGCAATGCCAGATCC
The DNA here is from genome assembly GCF_016906955.1 of Phacochoerus africanus. Taxonomy (NCBI): domain Eukaryota; kingdom Metazoa; phylum Chordata; class Mammalia; order Artiodactyla; family Suidae; genus Phacochoerus; species Phacochoerus africanus. Next base: position 16,825,343 of record NC_062553.1, on the reverse strand, counting down.
TCAACCCAGTGAACGAGGCCAGGGATCGGACCCTCAACTTCATGGTTCCTAGTCAGATTCATTTCCGATGTGCCATGGGAACACCCCCTTTTCCTTTTCTTTTTATCCCCCCTCATTCTTACTGTCTCCCCCAGGTGTAAAGAATCCACCAGAAGTAATCCACCCCAGCCCCAGAGAAGGGGAATTGTTTCTCCTACCTTCCACTTGATAAGCTGAGGTGGCCGCCCCCCATCCAAATCCTGCAGGGAAAGCCATGCTTTCGGAACACAGAGACTGGAATACTCAGGCAACAGAGCCGCACGCTTTAGGCAGCGTTGTCTGGTCGTTGTGCAAACAGTAAGTGAACTTTCACCCTTGACTGGAGTCTCAGAAAGCAAACAAGTATCCAAACAAGAAGGGACCTGATTAAAGGATCCCGCTTGACTGGCCACAGCCTTGATATGAATAAACCTTAGGGCAAGCATTGATGCTGTCTTCTCTGGGCACTCCCTTCTTCTTAGCAGAGCTGGATCAGCTTAGGGGCTGACCAACTCCCTGCGTCGACTAGCACCCATCCTTCTAGGCTTTTCCTTCTTTTAACAAAAATCATTATTTTTTAACTTATTTTTTCCTGCTTTGATTTACCAGGTTGTGTTGGTTTCAGGTGTACATCAAAGTGATTCAGTTATATCTGTGTTATGTGGTTTATGGTTTCCTAGCTTCCAGTGTGGCTATTGAGAAGTCTGATGGTAAATCAAGTCCTAATCTGTTTTGCGTCCCAGCCCACCCTCCATGCTCCCCACGCCCCCGGTTCTGCAATTTCAGTCATGTGCCTTGATGCGGAACTCCTCGTCCACAGTGCCAGACACTCAGTGTGTGGACCACACTCATGCAGGAGATAAACAACCGGGGAAGCTGGGTACATGGGTACATGGAAACACTCTGTACGATCTTTGCAACCTTTCTGTACATCTAAAATTGATCCCAAATTAAGTGTTTTTAATACCTGTAGAAAGAGGAGTTAGGAAAAATCAAAATGAGGAAAGTTAATTCCTTAGTTCCCCTAAGCCAGGGCTAAGTCATCCTACATTGTGTAACGACAGGACTGGAATGAGGTATAACTGGATTGAAATCCTACCCTCTCCAGTCGTCCTAAGGCTGAGAAGAGAAAAGAGGTTAATTATAAAAGCAAATGAGGGGAGGTATTTAAAGGACATGGCTTTGGTGAAACGAGCGTGAAAACTGTAGGCCACACTATTAAATTGAGTCCCTATGGTCATTCAGCACTAAAGCAATCCTCATAAATTGAATAAAAAATATATATATTAAAATATTTTCATTATTGAACACTAGATGGCAGTGTTGTAATTTTTTAAGTTTATAAATTGCTCTGTGAAGTGTTATTAAAATTTAGTTCTCCCATCAATGGCCATCCACCCCATAACCCCTAGCTGATTGTGACTGCACTTGTCATGATTTTTCTCTAGAAAGAAAACTACCTTCTCCATGCTCCACCTTCTCTGGAATTATTAGACCACAAAAGGAAGAATTTAATTTTCCTCAGCTCTGATGGGATTCTCCAGTAGAGCATTCTAAAGCATTTGGATGTCAGGACCTCTTTACACTCTTAAAAGGAATTGAAGCTCCTCAAGAGACTTTTCTCCTGTGGGTTATATTTATCAATATTTACTCTGTTTGAAATTAAAACTGAGATTTTAAAAATATTTACTTATGACTTCATTTAAAACAGCAAAATAACATGTGAGCATAAATATTTTATGAAAAGTAATCATATAATCTCAAAGACTGTTTAATGCGAAGAGTGCTTTGCATTCTTGCAAATCTTTCCTGCCTGACTTAAAGGAAGACAGCAGGATGTTTATATCTGCTTCTTACTTGTTTCATTGCCTCTGGAAAACTCCACTGTATACTTACAGAAGAATAAGAGATGAGAGTGAAAATGGCGAATTACGTCTTAGTGTAAAGGTGGGTCCTGGAGTTCCTGTTGCGGCTCAGAGATAATGAACCCGAGTAGGGTCCATGAGGACGTGAGTTTGATCCCTGGCCTCAATCAGTGGGTTAAGGATCTGGTGTTGCCATGATCCGTGGTGTAGGTCTCAGACATATCTCAGATCTGGCATTGCTGTGGCTATGGCTGTGACTGGCAGCTGCAGCTCCAACTCAACCCCTATCCTGGGAACTTGCAGGTGCAACTTGTATGTTGCAGGTGCGGGCCTAAAAAGACAAAAAAAAAAAAAAAACCAGCATAAATGTGGGTCCTCAAAAGGGTCTTGAGGGCACCCAGGGGACCTTAGCTCTCCTGACACCTCCTCCAGGACCCTCCACTGCTTCCCACCATCTCTTGTATTCTCACCTTACAGAGAGCCCGTTCCACTAATACTCCCCACACAAAGCCTTTCTGGCCATCAGACCTATGAATTTGCAGCCCCAATCTTGAGTAAGAAAAAAAATATATTTTACATCTCTATTTTTTTTTGTTTTTGCGGTTTTTGTTTTGAAATGTATAAATTATTTAATTAAATCATAGTTTATTTAGTGTTGTGCCAGTTTCTGCTGTACAGTGTAATGACTATATATATACATGACATTTATATGTATATTCTTTTTCTCAGACCATCTTCCATCGTGTTCTATCCCAAGAGACTGGATATAGTTCCCTGTGCTACACAGTAGGACCACATTGTTTATCCATTCTAAACATAACAATTTGTATCTACTAACCCCAAGTTCCCAGTCCATCCCACTCCCTCCCCCTGCCCACTTAGCAACCGCAAGTCTGTTCTCCATGTCTGTAAGTCTGTTTCTGTTTTGTAGATAAGATAATTTGTGCCGCATTTTAGATTCCCCATATACGTGATATCGTAAGGTATTTGTCTCGTTCTGACTTACTTCACTTAGTATGGAGAATCTCTAGCTGCGTTCATGTTGCTGCAAATGGAATTAGTTTGTTCATTTTATGGCTGAGTAGCATTCCAATGTATACGTGTACTACATCTTCTTAATCCATCCATCTAACGATAGATATTTAGGCCATTTCTACGTCTTGGTTACTGGGAATAGTACTGCAATGAACATAGGGGTGCATGTATCTTCTTGAATTATAGTTTTGTCTGGATATATGGCAAGGAGTAGGATTGCTGGATCAGTTTCCTTATGCAAAAAGAATTCTGATTCCATAACCTCATCTAGCAAGACTAGCTGACAATTTAATTTGTTATCAAGTCCCCTCTTGTACGGCCATCTTAGAACCATACAAGAAAATTCAGTTCTTATGAAGAACAAATTAAAAGAAAATGCTTGGGAGTTCCCATTGTGACTCAGTGGGTTGAGAACCCAGCACAGTGTCCACAAGGATATGGATTCAATCCCTGGCCTCACTCAGTGGGTCAAGGATCCAGCATTGCTACAAGCTGTGGCTTAGGTTGCAGATGAGGCTCAGAACCGGTATTGCTGTTGTGATGGCATAGGCCCCAGCTGCTCTGATTTGACCCCTAGCCCAGGAACTTCCATATGCCACAGGAGTAGCTGTAAAAAATATATAAAATAAAATGCTTGATGTCATCATTCTCCCACCTCCCATTTTGGTTCCTATTAGTTAATGTCAGTATGGCCACTATCCAATCGCCGTGCCTGCCATGGTCCCTTCCAGTCCACTGACTCTCTGCTTTTGAGGCATAGGAATCTTGTAAGATTATAAATCTGAGCCCTGAGGTTCAAATCCCTTTCAAACCATTCAGCAATCCCTTTGAGATCCTGCCACCTCCCTAGAGAACTGCCTGAGAACAGCACACGGGCCATTCAGCACAGCCACAGCTTCTGTCCACATTCCAAGCCAGAGGGAAATGAATATGTTATTTGCATTATGGTTTTGGCTACAGGTGTGCTCTCTCTAGAAGCCCTGGAGAGCTAAGAGACTATAAATGCTGTGCCCTCTGGGGTAAAAATATATCTTACAGAAGCTCTTTCCTTTGTTAAACGCAAAACAAGCTGTTACTCAACAAGGATTCAGCCCCATCAGTCAAGACTTCAACTCTCCCAATTTGAAATGCCAAGATTCAAAAACCCTGGCAGTGGGCTTCCTTGGTGACTCAGCCGGTGAAGGATCCAGTGTTGTGACCACTGTAGCTCAAGTCACAGCTGTGGCAGAGGTTCGATTCATGGCCCCCAAACCGACGCATGCCTCAGGCACAGCAAAAATCCCCGACATTCACTTTCACAAAGTTCCTGTGTATCTGTGTCGGGCAAAAAGTAAGGTTCTAAATAAGCATTTTTCTACCTGCATCAAAGATGGCTATACATTAGCCAAATCCCAGTCTCTTTTCCATCTGGGCACAGAGACCCCATTTGTCAGCTCTGTTGTGGTTAAATGGGGCCATGTAACCATGTCCTGGCCAGTGGCATGTGGGCAGAAAGAATGTGCACTGCTTCCATGTGATACCGCTGAAATCTGCTCACACCATCATCCGCGTTTCATCCATATGTCATCACTTCCCTTCACCACCAACCAGATATAGATGCACTGCTGAAAAACTCCAAGGTCCTAGGAACTCCTGCGATAGAAGGAGCCCACTGTACCATGACGTGGAGCCGGCCCCAGGACCAACCCTGCAAACAACCCACTTTCAACTGTGGTGTGTGTGGTGTAAGTGAGAAAGAAATGTTGACTTTACTAAACCACTGAGATTGGGGAGTGGCTGATAAACAGACTGAATACTGAATAATGACTATGTTGTAATCCAAAAAAGCCCAAGGAAAAAGTTGAGTGACTTCAAAAAAAAGTAAAAGAAAAAAGGGGGGGGAATTCCTGTAATGGCTGGGCGGATAAGAACCCTACGAGCATCCATGAGGATGCAGGTTCAATCCCTGGCTTCCTTCAGTGGGTTTAGGATCTGAAGTTGCCGTGAGCTGTGGCATAGGCCAGGAGCTGTAGCTCCAATTCACCCCCTAGCCTGAGGACTTCCATATGCCACAGGTGTGGCCATTGGAAAAAAAAAAAAGCTTCAGTAACTTCAAAATACTCTTTTCCATCAGGAGAGGCCCTGTGCTGATATTACATCACTGGAGAAAGAGAAAGTGAAGGAGGACGGGGTAGGTGAGGCCCACAAAGGGCAGTTCTACCCAGTTTCTGCCCACAATTGTCTGCAGTGGATTATTTCTTGATTTTCTGCCTTTGCCAACAAAGATCTCATCAACTCTTGATCATGTTTTGCAAAAGTGCATCCCAAACAGGGCCCTAGACTCCTAAGAGTCATCAAGCTATTTTTAATATTTGCATATTTCTAATTGCAAGTGTACATTTACTTCCTATTGGGCCTCACAGGCTATCTAAAACATCAAATTTATTGCTTTAGGCTGGAATTATATAAACATTGTGGTAATACCAATGTCTCATGCATGAAAATGCAAAAACAAATTAGCTATAGCAGTGCTCTGTTTCTCAGCAGGTAGAATCTGTCAAAACATGAAGGCCAGAAAGTAAATCAGTTATAAAAGGAATACTCAATAGTGAAGATTCTGACAACATATCATGTGTGTGTCCATGTGTGTGGGAGCCAGTGGGTGGGGCATTTATTAATCTGGGTCACCAAGAATTCAGTCAACTCTCAGGATTCTTTTGGTAACCAAACCTGACTTTCCTGTGGGTATCTGCCTTTCCCCTAGGCAACGTTTAGGCTTCTGGAGAAACTGACACTGCACCCCACCCAATAACCCACCAGCTCCAGGGAATAATTTAAGGCCATCTTCATATCTCATCTTATTGGTTATAGGGATTAGATTAGAGTTGGGCTTGAAACCTATACAAACAATGAAACATGAGCAAATATATGTTAGGTTTTCTAAGAAAGAAGATTCTCATTCTTCCATAGAGACTGTATGCAAGGCATGCCTTTCCTGCTAATAGGGAAAGTTTTAGCAGATATTTCATAAATATGAAGAGGACTAGCTTTGGAATATGGGGGGAAAATTGAGGGAATTGAACCTTTGAGAACCAATAGATACCCATTATGGTGAGGCCTATTTGGGTTGAGTTTCCTGATACTTGCAACCAAAAGATTCATACACAGTACACATATATGTTTCAAGTATGTGCGGGCATGCATCTACATATATATAGATAAGTATACATATGTGCATGTGTATGCATGTCTATTATATATATTTTTGTACATTTATATTTGCATTTACACGTTTGTACATTTATCCACACCTGTGGTTTTACGTAGATGTATATAAGTGAGTATAGACACAGGTACATGAAAGTGAATATGTGTATACATACATGATTCATACATGTATCTACATATAATAAATCCCCTCCAAATAGAGGAACTTGATAGATTTTTTTTCTAGCTGTCCTGAATGCCAACTCATATTACCAGCCCTGCAATAAAGATACATGTGAGATAGTTAATGGCATACTCGAGTGGGATTCAATTACATTATTTGCATTGATTTATTTATTAAAGGCCCTACACGCCATAAGATTTAGCATGAAAGCAACTGAAAGCAACAGCAGTGCATCGCTCGACATTGCAAACAGCCAATGCTATATAATTAAGGATTTACCATTGAGTAATTTTTAAAACAGACAAAAAATGCTCTGCCGTTCAAGGTGTTGACAGGCTGGTGCTAATAATGGGTGTACAAGGAATCACAAAAACCACTCAATACCACTCAAAGCTCTAGGAATGAAAGGCAGTCAGCAGAGGCAGAGCCCGGAATGCCTTTTGGGAGCCTTCCAGTGCACACCCAAAACGGTAGGGTCAGATTCAAAGAATGGCGCCTCTCAGGTCATCATTAAGAATGCAGCTGCCATATACCTCCTCAACGTGATTTAAATTCACCAGAATTGTTATTCAACAAACTCAGATTTAGCTACCCAGCTCATCCTCCTAAAAAGACCCTTCCAACAAAACAACCTTAACTCCACTAGTATTCCTAAGGACTGTTTGCAGAAGTGTTCAACCAAGTTGGAATTTGGATGAAGCAGGTGCCTAAGGTGCAGCATTCAAGGAGGCCATGCTGGCCCTGGTGTTAAATACCAGAAAGAGAACACCCATGTTCAAAGGCCTTGCTGCAGCTCATGAACAGATTTTATTTTTAAGCTGTTTGTGGCAACGCACAGGTGTGCTCTAAGCCTCAGGACGAGACTGTAGCTAATCCACCTAAATCCCATGAGTGTTTGCACATCTGAGAGTATCTTTGATTCTTCATCTTGCTTCAGGGATTGGTTTGGAACTTCAAAAGCATTTTCTTCCCACAGTGGAAAAAAAAAGGCGATGTTTTGGAAGCCCACAATCTGGAAAGGAAGCATCAAAGAGTGGAATGGAGCCAAATAAAATGGAATATCAGAGTGAAAAAGAACCATCTCCGTAATCCTCAAATTATTTTAGATGAATGTCATTGGAAGAGCAAGCACAGCTTTCTGTCTAGCAAGTGATGGATGGTCTAGAGAACCTGCCTAGACCTCTCTCTCAGGTCCTCAATCAAAGACCACTGCACAGCCTGGACACCATTCTTGTCTTCCTCGCCCTTCCTGCCACGTGCAGCCCACATCCAAACACGGTTGACTCTAATTCCTTGGCATGTTTCGTCTGTGTTAATTTACCTTCATCCCTGCAGCCTCTTCTCTGGGCAAAGTCAGTGGAAATCCTTTACAGCCTAGAAACCTCCAAATGGACTCCCAACTTCCAATTTTGTTACCATCCAAAAGATTCTTCTGCAGCCTGAACCATCTTTCTAAAACACAGATTCTTCAGAGATTGCCCTCTTCCCCAGAAGTTCAGAGCTGGTCTATATGAAGCCTGGGTGACCTGGATCCCACCACCCTTCCCCACACATTCACACCAGTGTTCTTTCAATCTTTCTCAGCTTCTCAAATCTACCAAGCTCCATGCTCTTTCTCAACACTGATTCTTGGCAAATGATGCTTCCTCTGCCTAGAAATTTTGCTCCCTTTATCTGGGCTCTCTTCCATTGGCCAGCTGAAGGTTGATTTCTAAAGGACACATTCTCAAAACAAGCTAGGTCTCCCTGTCCCATGTTGTTGTTGCACCTCGCACACCCCTTATCATTACACTCACAGCATTTTATTTTAAAATATATTTAGATGTCTCACTTCCCTATCAGTGTAGCACTTTTCCGAGAGCAGAGATTGCCTTAACCAGGCAAGCTATGGATGATAGGCTCAGTAGGTATATTTTTTCCTGAGTTCATTGATTCATTCACCAAATGAAGAGTCAGCATTTACAATGAACTAGGCACTGTGCTAAACCCTACGAGGAAAGCAGTGAACCAATCCAACCAAGTCAGTCCCTAAACGTACTATCAAGGTTGGAATCATCTTCCAATCTACTAATTAAAGTTCCCCAAGTTGGTTAAATAACATCCTATTTTTTACCCTCAGGTTACTCAGGGAAGAATCAAAGAGTAAGTAGAACCTTACCTGTAGTTTTCCTAAGTGTATTATTCCACGCCTCTCCTCAAGGACTTATAGATTCCAAGTATTCCAAGGAGTGGGATAGGGAGGAGAGAGTATACCAAAAACAGTGGGATATTGCTTTTGCTCTGCTTGCCTATGAGATCAGCAAGGGAGAAAGACACCCCCTGGGACAACTGGCTGAAGTGAATTTAGGATTTAGACTCAGGGAGCCAACAGCAACGCTGCTCCTCAGGGAGCTCCATCAGAAAAGTTGTCTGCGACATTTCTAGGTCTAAGAGTAGCTGGCACAAAATCCACCTGGCCAATGTGGTGTCCTGACGGTGCAGGGCATCTCTCAGCTTCTGGCCAGGCCAGCAACACTGCCCTGTACCCGCCTTCCCCTTATTAGGGATCCCCTTCCTTGTAAACAACACCAGCCCCCAACTTGCATTTCCGTTCATGACATTTAGAACTAAAATATACTCTACCCATCTTAAGTGATTATAAAGATTATTATTCTAGTCTCATTTCACGTGTGTTATGTTATTGCATCCTGAAAAATGATTTCTTGTGTTGTAACATTCATATACAATAATCAAAATGCATAAAGAATGAGCAATATATTAATACTATTTCTGAAATCAAGGTGAGACCATCAGAATATTCCAGGGCAGCTTAGTTCAGCAAGAAGGAGCTTACGACAAAGGAGAATTTTTCCCGAAGACCTCTTTTTATAACATTCATTTCCTGTGCTTAGAGTTTGGTGGAAGGGAGAGACGTTATACATACAAACCAGCAAACAAACAAGACACAAAATTCTATTTATAACTGGGATAAAACAGAGGTTCAAGCTTCTGATCACAGCAGAGTAGCTTGAGTCAGAATTATCCTTTTGCCAATTTCATTTGCAAACTCTTAACATAATACCAAAGACAACTTTTGAGAGGAAGTGGAGATGATGCCAAAGTGGGTAGAAACCGGGGAAGAGTCAAACCATGAAAGAAGGGAAATGCCCCAGAGTGCCATCCATTTGAAAGCTGTTCTCCTGAGGACACTCCTCAGAGAACTCAAGCAGAAAATGATGTCCTGACGGGGGAGAAAGAAAAGAGCTGGGGGGAAAGGAGGGCCTGGAGACCAAAAGAGGAAATCCTGGAAAAAGGAGGGCCTGGAGCGTAATAATTAAAAATTGGCACGTTTTCATTACATGTTCTGTTAGCTTTTACACATGACACATGATGCTAGTTTTCCATCCACCACCATGATATAAATTTTTCTTTATAAATACATTTTTAAGTTAAAAAAAATGAGTCCGCATAAAGTACATAGGAATGCAGGTATTACAAAACTTCATTAAAAATATTATCCCTGGTAACCACATGTCTGCAATGTGAATAGCTGTCTTAGGCCATTATTTTCATCCACGTTAAACCATTGTCCAAACTGTCATTTTCCCGCCATCTTGCATATGCTCTGACAGTAAGAAACATGTCGATTGAGTTTCCCTTTGGTGATTTTTCTTGGGAAGGAAATTGGAAGGTTGTGTATTTTCAAACTGCGAGAGACCCCTTTTTTCTAGAACAGTGAGTAGGAGAGGAATGTGGCCTCGGACGTCAACGGAGGAGCCCTGGGTGAGAGCAGCATGGCCATGGCACAGGTGTGTAAGGAAGGGTGCTCTTCTGGGCCCCTCTGATCGATGGTTTTCCCATCTGGAAACTAGTGGTCACTCTTAGGGACTGCTGTGAGCTTAAATGAGACCACACATGGGACACACGAAGAAAAGGGCAAGACTCGCAGCTATTTCATCAAAAACTGTCATGGGGGAGTTCCCGTCGTGGCGCAGTGGTTAACGAATCCAACTAGGAACCATGAGGTTGCGGGTTCGGTCCTTGCCCTTGCTCAGTGGGTTAAGGACCCGGCGTTGCCGTGAGCTGTGGTGTAGGTCGCAGACGCGGCTCGGATCCCGCGTTGCTGTGGCTCTGGCGCAGGCCAGCGGCTACAGCTCCGATTAGACCCCTAGCCTGGGAACCTCCATATGCCGCAGAAGCGGCCCAAAGAAATAGCAAAAAAAAAAACAAAACAAAAAAACAAAAAAAAACTGTCATGGGTAAGACATTGCTGTGTATTCAAAGTAGCAGTTCCACATTGAGAGGGATCTAAAGATAGTGATAAGCTGGGCTGGGCAGGATTCTTTTAGATATAACGTCTAAAAGAAGCTAATTCTCTCAATATAATGTGGCAGTGGGAGGAAGGCTGAGGGGAGGGGCACGTGTCCAGACTCGGAGAAAATGTTAAAACTTACAATTACGAGGTGTGAGGGGAGCAATATTTTTCCCCTGGCTCACACCGGTGAGTGAATGGCTTCTCTCGTTAGGCATGGCTCCTCTGAAGTGGATTCTCCCACTTTTACAAGTGCCTGCTCCTGTTTATAGAAATATGGCAAAGGAATTGAACCAGAAGTCACATGGGTGTACTTAAAAACGTACCCTGCTCACTCCTTCCAATTAGTGAGGGGCCTTGGGTGACCCCTTTCTTGCTGGACGTGCGGCCTTTTGCCATTTGTTATTCTAAACAAGTCCCAGGGTGGTCCAACAAGCACTGTGAAAATAGATATCTCATTTGTCTAGGAAAAATGTGCTGTTTTCCTGTCCTCTCACACTCGCAAGACTTCTGACACCAGATGTGTGGGTTTATCCCCACACTGTCCAACTCTCTGACACCAACTGGACATCCTGCAATTCGAATCCGTTCTGACACAACACACCTAGTGTTCGCATCAGAGCCCAGGAGTTAAGGGCTCTGCTGCACAGACCACCTCCACCTCGGAGGCCAGTCACAAGTCCCAGGTTGCCACCTGTACTTCTGATGGGCCAGCCATACACTGGGGCTCCCATACCCCCCTTTTGGGTTTCGATCTTCGGTTAGAACCACTCACAGACTCCAAAAAACTTGTTCTTAGGTTTATCCACGTTCTATATAATAAAAGATACCATAAAGGATAGAGATGAACAGCCAGATGAAGGAATATAGAGAGAGGTTCAGAAGGGTCTTGAGGACAGGAACTTCTGCCCCCATGGAGTTGGGTGTGTCACCACCCCACCTGGACATGTTCACCAAGTTGGAAGCACTCCAAACCCCATAGGGTAGGGATTTTTATGGAGGTTTTATCACACAGGCATGATGGATTATTATCTCCTCTCCCCTCTCCAGAGAATGGAGCGGGGGTGGGGGTGGAGCTGAAAATTCCAAGCTTCCAATTATGGCTTGGTCTTTCTAGTGATCAGCTGCCACCCAGGAGTCCACCAAGAGTCAGCCCATTAGAACAAAAGATGCTCCTGAAAATCAGGAAAGTACAAGGGTTGTAGGAGCTCTATGTCAGGAACGGGAGCCAGAAAAATATATATATTATATTAATATATAATTATACATTATATATTATAAACATAAACATAATTATTATTACTTCACATCAGTATAACTAACAAGACATTGAATCCTTGGGATCACTCGTTTCTATATTCCAAGCAATATTTGCTACATTTGCCACAATTAAATTTCAGCCCATTCATACATTTTGAGAAGATCTTTATATCATTTTTGTCAGGGGTTTGGCATTCTATTCTTTAGAGAAGCAATCAGAAACTATAGAAGTGAAAGAAGCAATAGGGAATATCAAGGCTGAGGTCTGGCCCATTCTATCTAGTGAATTTGGATATTACATTTGTTAGGACAAAATACCAGCATGTGTTGCCACATCCTTTTCTGGATCACTTTCCCCAGCTTGTGGCTTTTGTTTTATTTCTGCTTCTGTTATTTAGAAGCCTGGAGGCTTCTGCTAAAAATAAAGAGTTTATTTGATAGCATAATGGCTAATGTATAAGGCAAATATTTAGTCACGGGTGGTTTTCTTTCTCCAAACCAATTGACCCTCAAATCAATACTTTTTTTTTTTAATTGGATTGTCAATGATTGAATGGCAAACACTGTTAAATTCCCTCAAATTGCCTTCATTTCCTCTCAATGTTCGTGTATTTCATTTTGCCTCTGATCGGTTGAGCTATGTCTATGCTAATATTTTTTCTCTTTGTCTCTTGTGCTGTCCTTTTCTCTCCCTCCCATACAGCCGAGCTTCCAAAAATTCTAGTGACTAGAATTTTGTGGCAATAGAAAGCAGGACACTCACCAAAGTTCTTTTTTCCTTGGTGGCAATCACCCACATACCTCCCGCTAAGAATTCTAAAATGTCATCCATTTAAAAGAAGAATGATTCTTCATTTTACGTATTTTTTGATGCCTTAAGAAGACCTGTCAATTTTGCCAAGCTGAAGGTGAAAAAAATTTTTCATTTGCAATATTTTCCACAAATATTCTATGGATGGCTTTTATAGTTAAAAACACATCATCTCCTCCAAGTGTAAATATTTTCTTGGGATGAAAAATCCAATAAAACCACAGGTCCCTGGCCTTTGTGGTTGATATAAACCAGCTTTGCTTTTAGAGCCTTCAGCCTCAAAATGGGACAGCCACACTTTTTTTTTAAAGGTTATACTTGGTATTTTTTAAGTATTTGCAGGATGTATTCATATGTGGTTAAATGTTTCCACATCTCTGAAGTCACCTGCTAGCATCAGCCCCACTTTACATATGGAAAATCATTTATGGGAAGTGGACAATATTTCCTTTGTATCTAGCCACAAGCTGGCTCAGCATCACCTTCACAATTGAGTTTCCAAAATTATTTTCCTGACGTGCACTGTGATTATTTTCTTCTCTCAGAAATAGAGAACAAAATTGCCTTCTCCCAAGTCCTTACTTGAGCTTTTGTACAACCACAATGTTTTCCCTCTTCTGAAACATTTAGCTCGGCCATGAGGGAGTATGGTATAATATAAAGAATCCATTCGTGTTGCAAAAGTCACTTAACTTCTGCAGATCTATTTCCACACGTGGATGTATATCTTTCCTACGTCCCACTCCCCTTTGGCTTCTTCCTGATACATTTCTTATGAGCTCTATTTCCAAAATGTGGTTAGGTCTTGGTGTTAAGATTATGATGTGTCGGACAACAGGTATACACTATGTACCAGAAGGGAGAAAGCATTTTTCTTAAAATGAGACCACATGAGGGGTTAGAGAAAGTCCACCCACCATCACCAGACCTGATTCTAAGTCTTCAAAGCAAGTTGTGTGAGCATTCATCCCCACCCCTTCGAAGGGGGAGAAAACAGATCTACACAAGCCCACTGTTCTCTCTTGAGCACTTGCAACAACTGTTTTGAATGGCAACATAGATGCATCGAGTAATAATGTCACAGCTGGCTGTCAATGGTTGGGGGCTAAATAAAGAGAACATTCCAGAGGCTCTGGCCCTTCCACCCTGTGATCTTTATTTGTCCGCTTGAGTACATGGTATTTTTTTAGGAAGCAGAAATGCTGGTAGTACAGCTGTTCTTTGTGCCAGATGGTATCACAGTTAACCACCCAGTGTCCCTTTCCAGACCTCTCTCCTCCCTTTCCACAGTGGTCAAGTGTAAGCAAGACCTTCATTCAGAATCATAAAAAAGAGAACTGAAAAAGGCCCTATTCATGGAGTTTGGAAAGGAATCCTCAGTGGAGTCCTTGAATCTTCTGAGCTGGAAATGATATTAAAGGTCATTTAGGAAGATGTAATCATTTATAAATGAAGAAGAGGGAGAGGCAGGGACTTGCCTGGAAAAGCACTGTTATAAGTGAGCAAAGCCAGAACTTGGGTCCAGGTGTTTCCAGTCCAAGTTCTGTCTCTTTCCAGCATTTCCATCCCATTTGGAGATACAGTTGATCACTATTCTAGAAGGCAAAACACATTTCTACCATAGAACCACAGAGCTCATGTCCTCAAAGAGTTTTTCCCCAAATTTCTTTCATTTCTTTTTTAGCTTTTTACAGTCACTTATCTTCACTTGTTCCACTTTCCAGTAGGCATATAACCAACAACAATGAAAAGTATTGTGAAAATTCCACTCCAGGCCAATGTCTCTTACTGCATAGTTTTTTACTTTGTTTTGTTTTAAACAATCCCCTCTACTCTTTTTCCTCTCTCTCCCTTGTTAAAAAGTAAAAAAGACAAGGGGACAAACAAATCCAAAAAATATGTGTCGATACACACGTAGCACTGGCTTTCACACACTACAGCAAGGAAACTCTTAACATCATGGCTCCCTTGAGTTGTTGTTGTTGTTGTTTTCCCTAAGTACACTTATCAGTCCCTGCAATCAACCAAGAGATTTGCTGAGGGTCTCAAGTTTGGGATTTTTAAAGCAGGAACTTTCAACTAACTCTTCTCTAAGATTCCTTCAAGGTGTTCAGCACCTTGCTTAGTTCCATGGAGAGATGATAGAATGTGAGGAATGTTCCCGTCCTTCAAAAAGTACATAGTATTCAAAACTAATACTTTTATTTATATAGTTATTTGTTTATTTATTGGCTGCACCTGCACCATGTGGACGGTCCTGGGCTTGGGATCGAACCCGAGCCACAGCAGTGACAACACTGAGTCCTGAACTGCTAGACCACCAGGGAACTTACAGAGTTAATACTTTTAAATTAAATGGGGAATAAAGAGGAGCTACTGATTAGAGTTAGAGCACATTGTTTCCCATTTATGGCTGAAAATATGGCATCTTCTTACTCTGGGAAACTGTTTTCATTATGACCAGAATCTTTTGATTCCCCCATATCCCATGCATTGCAATATCACATGTTCAATTCCAACCCCAAGTTCTACAGGAAAGATGTTTTCAGTGGGCATCTCTGACTGCTTCTTGCTTATCTCACACGTGTTCCTCACAGCCTAACAGAGGGTGTCACTTCTCTGACAGGTTTTACTTTCTGCTGATTCTTATGTCTTTCCTGGCATCCTCATTATCTTGGACACTTGTCTGTTACTCACTTCAAAAATGGCAGCTTTAAGGGTAACAATGAGGAGTTCCCATCATGGCGCAGTGGTTAACGAATCCGACTAGGAACGATGAGGTTGTGGGTTCAATCCCTGGCCTTGCTCAGTGGGTTAAGGACCCAGTGTTGCCGCGAACTGTGGTGTAGGTTGCAGACGTGGCTCGGATCCCACGCTGCTGCGGCTCTGGTGCAGACCAGCAGCTACAGCTCCGATTCGACCCCTAGCCTGGGAACCTCCATAGGCCACGGGAGTGGCCGTACAAAAGGCAAAAAAAAAAAAAAAAAGGTAACAATGAGTTTTAGTGTTAACAAGGAAATGAAGCACCATATTATTATTTTTGACTCCCACTGGAAGAGTCTTAGGACCCTTGATTTAGTTTTGAATTTTTTAACGGTAAGTTACCTATTTCATAAAATTTACACTACTGTGTAACTTCCTGAAATTTTTCTTAAATAACTGATTCTTTTTATTTCAATGTTTTATTAAAGTATAGATGATTTACAATGTTGTGACAATTTCTGCTGTACAGCAAAGTGATTTAGTTTTGTATATATATTCTTTTTCATACTATTTTCCGTCATGGTCTATCCCAGGAGATTGGTCTATCCCTGTGCTATACATTAGGATCCCATTGCTTATCCATTCTAAATATAATAGTTTGCGTCTACCACCCCCAACCTTCCAATCCATCCCACTCCCTTCCCCTGCCCAACCACAAGTTTTCATTCTTTTTACAGCTGAGTGTCTTCTGTTGTATACATGTACCACGACTTCTCAATCCATTTATCTGTGGATGGACATTTAGGTTCTTTCCATGTCTTGGCTATTGTGAATAGTGCTTCTATGGACATAGGGGTGCCTGTATCTTCCTGAATTATAGTTTTGTCCAGATAGATGCCCAGGAGTGGGATTGCTGGACCATATGGTAGTTCCATTTTTAGTTTTCTGAAGAACCTCCGTACTGTTTTCCATAGTGGTTTCATCAACTTACATTCACACCAACAGTGTAGGAGGGTTCCTTTTTCTCGACACAATTTCCGGCGTTTTAATAACTGATTATTTGTAGCCATTTCATTTTCATTATTTTTCATTTGTATAATGTTAATTTTATACTACTTAAATGATTTAAATCTTTACCCTGTCTCCTTTAAACACAGCCAAGATGTTTAAGCGCTTAATAAGTATCAGACACTGTTCTGTATAATTTAACCCTCACACAACAACAAGAAAGGTATTAACTTTTTGTTGGTATTATCAACACCATCTCTCAGTTGAGAAAACATAGGTTTATTAAAGATATATAATTTTCCCAAGAACCTATAGCCAGAAAGTGGAAGAGAAAGATTAGAACTCAGAGTCTCTGACTCCAAATCCTGAGTCTTTAATTCCTTGGATTTAGCATCTTTCCTACTATGTTGATATCACTCTAGAACAGAAGCAATGTATTGCTCTGATTCCAGTATCTCTTTCTAATACCTAGCACTTGCCTAATAGCTTCTTAATAAGTTCAGAGGAAGAAGAAAGAGGAGGAGGGAAAGGAAATGAATTCCAAGAATGGTACAGTGACTGTAATAAGGTTTCTTCTTTCTCGAAGGCATCCCTCTGCTTCCCTCAGAACCTTGGGCTCCAGCCAACAGTGCTCACTCACTGTGTGGGGGATGAGCCTGGGAGGTGGGGGGCAACACATTTCCAATTTTCTGCATGGATGCCTTAGTTACTATTAAGATATTGTCAAAGGGAAGTAATTTCAAAGAAGAGAAGCTAGCCTGATTAAGAAGTTCGATTAAGATTGACTTTTAAGAAAAATTAAAAGCTCGGAGGAAAAAGAAAGGATTAAGATTGGGAGCTGCTAAAGGGAATCCTCAGAATTCAGAATGGCAGAGGGCAGCTGCCCATTGGCGCAGCACAGAGCCTTTATACAGACAAGGCCTTTTAGGATAGCAATTGCAATACAAGTGTGCATTGTCAGACTGCCCAAGGCCAAGTACACCCATGTTAACTGCGTTTCTAACAAGCTTGCTGTCTCATCAGAGCCTGGAGGTCCTCAGCTGAATTGCACGACCTCCCTGCTTACACCTCTTGTTGGCCCACTCAGGACTTGGACCTTAACTGTAGGACCTAATCCCCACTCCTTCCATCCAGTGAATTAATCTTTTCTCACCTTAAAGTATTGCTGAGAAAGAAGTAATTATCCCAACCTCCTCTCACTTAAACAAGAGATTTATTACTCTTAGCCAAATATATTACCACATGTCAAGTTTCTTGATCGTGGAGTCCTTGGCTGTCTGTTCAAATTCCTCCAAACATACTTCGCTTCTGGCCAGTGCTGCCCACTAGTTGATGGTCTGGCTTCTGGCCTAAGGAAAGGATATCAATGAATGGTCCTCTGGGGATGTCTCAGAGATGGGTCCCCTGGGTACCACTGACATATATATCCATAGTCCTTGACTTCTGCAAATCCTGCCCATTTCCATGTTTGGGTTTTATGTCTTTGGCAGCATTTGAACACTTTTGCTCAAAATGGGCCCTGGCTAATCATTCTTGGTCAGCCCCAATGTACATTAAAAGTTCTCTTAACACTAACAAGTAAGGAGAAAGCTGTTGGGTTGGCCATTAGCAGAACTGCAGCCTATAGGAAATGCCTAGAAAATTCTACTACAATTAAAACACTGGGCATCCCTGGGAGAGACAGGGACTAGAAAATTGACATTAGCAGGAAACTAGAGTGTCCCTTTCAGTTTTTTTCTTCCTAATTTTCCTTAGAGTAAGAAGCAAAGTCCTAAGTTTTAAGATGCCAAGGTTTTACAGAAAAGGCCATAAGGATACCACACCCTAGGAGTTTATAAAAACAAATGGACAGTTTTTGCATTACTGTACATATTTGCTCAACACCTATGGAATTCTCACCTGGTAAGGAAGATTAAGCATGTCTTCCTTAATTTGCTCCAAGAAATGTGAAATTCTAAGTGACAACAGTTTGCAACTTGCCACTTACCACCATAATCCATGTAGTAATGATCTACTTTTAGAAAATCTGAAAAGTGTGCATGCGTGGGGAATGAAGGCCAGACCAGAAATACATAATATGCCTTGGAATCACCCTTCAGAATCACATTATGTTCTAATGTTACATTTGCCTTTCTGAACTCAGTAAACCCCCAAATAATTCTAAGTTAATACTTGTTAGTTTCTTTTGAACGTGTGTATGCGTTTGGGTGTCTGTGTGCTGTCGTCAACTTAAAATAACTCTGACTTTTTCCTTCTTTCTAAACAAAATGAAGCATTATTATAAATACATCAGAAAGACTCAAGAACAAAAACAAGAAAAGAAAACTCCCGCTCCCAAAGATAGTTAAGATTTAACATCTTGGAGTACATCCTGTCACTTGGTGTGTTACGTTTTCTTCTCATAAAAATGAGAAGCCAATTTCATTGCATTTCTCCCCAGTGTTCTTCAGTGAAATACAAAATGACTTCTTTAAAACCCACTTTTAATATATGCAGAGTAGATCTTAGGGAGCAAGAAGATGGGACCAAGTATCTGTATGTATTTGCATGTGTGTAGAGAGTCAAAGAGAATATTTATTTTTTATTAAAGTATAGTTGATTTACAATGTTCTGTAAATCTCTGCTGTACGTCAAAGTGACCCAGATATACACACACACATACACATATATATACATGTATATATATACATTCTTTTTCCTCATACTATCTTTCATCATGTTCTACTCCAAGAGAAAGAGAACATTTTAAAACTAAAAGGGACTTAAAATTCAATATGGCTAAGTGAATATTTTTTACTTGTTGCTCAATGCATGCTTTTTTTCAATATTCTACTAAATAATAATGTAGGGATAAATTCACAAGGTCAGAAGGAATGGAAAAAGAGATAGCAGAAACAAATTTTGAGAAGATAGAAAGCAAATGGACAAGTAGTAACAGCCTTAGCAGAACGAAGAAAAATATGGAAGCCAGCCCAGAAGCAAGATGCTTTCATCCTTTAAATTCCCAAATCTAAAAGTGAGTTTACAGATAGGGCTACAAACTGGAGGTTTATTGAAAATTTGTCTAAGAATAATCAAGAACCAATACTGTGCTGGTACCCAGCTCTCTACTTGCCGCTGTCTCTACCCCCAATCAAAAAAGCCTGCTTGCCAATTTTCATGATATAAATACTCCCATCATGGCTAATTCCAAGCTACAAATATAATGTTACTAAACACTGACTTAGGAAAGGATGAGCACACACACTTCTAAAGAGCTGGTTCAAACTGGTTCCAGCGCACCTCTTGACCCTATTAAGCAAGAGAGGAGTTAGCCTTCTTTTTCTGCAGCTCATCTATAAAGTCATTCCATCCAGAGAAACATAGGACTCAGAGCCCAAGGCTCAGTTTGGGAGGTGGCACAGCACTGAAAAGGAAGACTAGGTGGAAATATATTTTGGGTACAGTCCCTTTTTCCTCTTGGTTTCCAGAACTGCCTACCAGCTGGAGATTAGAGGATCCCTTAGTGGGCAAGCTAAAACCCAAGAAGAAAGATCACTAGACATGGCATTTGAAGAGTTTCCCAATGAAACAGAGCAGCCATCTTACACCAAAGTGAAGTCCACAAATGGGAGGTTTCACTCTTGCCCAGAGCTTCCAGTCAGCATTTCAGTAAAGCACTTTTTAAAATGAACAGAAAATCTTACTGGTGTTGCTAATATTAATACTGCTATTATTGGCATTCCTGCAGTGGCACAGCAGAAAAAAATCCAACTAGTAACCATGAGCTTGCGGGTCTGATCACTGCCCTCACTCAGTAGGTTAAGGATCCGGTGTTGCCCTGAGCTGTGGTGTAGGTCACAGACAGGGCTCAGATCCTGTGTTGCTATGGCTGTGGAGTAGGCGGGCAGCTACATCTCTGATTTGACCCCTAGCCTGGGAACATCCATATGCCGTGGGTGCAGCCCTAAAAAGCAAAAACAAACAAAAAACAAAAAAAAAATTGTTATTAATACGCTAAGTGAAATAAGACAGAAAGAAAGAAAAATACTGTATGTGTTCCACTTATATGAGGAATCTTAAAAAAATGCAAAAAAACTAGTGAATATAACAAAAAAGAAGCAGATTCACAGATATAGAGAAAAACTAGAGGTTACCAGTGGAGAGAGGGAAGAGAGGAGGGGCAGTATAGGGGTACACTATGTAAAATAAACTATACAAAATAAATATGATACTAGGATACACAGGGAATATAGCCAATGTTTTATAATAACTATAAATGGAATATAACCTTTAAATATTGTGAATCACTATATCGCACACATGTAACATATAATATTGTACATCAAGTACATGGCAATAAAAAACATTGCTATTATGAAACTATCAGGTATAATGTGGGATAAAGCACAAGTGCACTGTGAGATATTCAGCCATCTTGGTGTCCTTGAGAACCAGAATTCTTAATGTAGGAGAAAGGAAATTGAATACAATATGGAAGGAACCAAACCTTCACAGTAATCGTCAAGTGATTTTTGGGGGAAAGATTTCAGGACAAATTAGTGGAAAAAGGAAAGTACTAAGACAATCAGATGCCAGGAATATTAACTTTGATTCATATTTGCACCAGACATAAAAATTAACTCAAAACAGATCATAGACATAAATACCAGATTTAAAACTACAAAATATCTAGAGGAAACCATAGATGTAATCTTTAAGAATTTAGATTAGACAAATATTTTTTAGATATCACACCAAAAGCAAAATCTGTAAAATAAAGAATTGGCAAATTGGGCAAATTGGGTATATTTGATAAAATTCACCAAAATTGAAATCTTTTGGTCTTCAAAATATGCAGCTAAATAATGAAAAGGAAACACACAGACTGGGATAAAATATTTGTAACATACATCTGATAAAGGGCTTTTATCCAAGATATAAAAAGAATTCTTAAAACTTAATAAGATGCCAAACAACCCAGTTTTTAAAAATAGGCAAAAGATTTGAATAGACACAAAGAAAATAGATATACTGATTGATAAACACATGAAAAGATGTTCAACATTAGCAATCATCAGGGAAAAGCAAGTTAAAACTACATAAACTACCACTACAGAGCAACTAGAATGGTTGTAATGAAAAATATAGACTGTATCAAATATTAGCCAGGATATGAATAAACTGGATCTCTTAAGCTTTGCTGATAGGAAAACAATTTGGAAACTTTGGGAACCAATGAAGCTGTTTCTTAAAAAGTTAAACATAGACTTACCATACAACCCAGTAATTCCACCCCTAGGTATTTACTTGAAAGAAATGAAAAATCTTGTCCAAAGATGCAAATGACCATAGCAGCATTATTGATAATAGGCCCAAACTGGAAATAATCCAAATTCCTATCTACTGGTAGACAGACAAACAAAATATGGTATATCCATACAATGGAATACTAGTCACTAATGTAAAGGAATGGGTTACTTTTACATACTACAGTATGAATGAGCCTCAGGAACACTACACTTAGTGAAAAAAGCTAGATACAAATGACTTCCAATATTGTATGATGTAAATGGAATTTCCAGAAAAGCAAATTTACCAAGACAGAAGGTAGATCAAGTGTTCTCTGGGACTGGATTGGGGCAGTGCAAATAGACACAAGGGAACTAATTGAGTTGATGAAAATCTTCAAAAGCAATATTGTGACGATGTAAATTTATGACTGTAAATTTATTAAAAATCATTGCATCATAGTTATAATGGGTGAATTTTATGGTATGTATATATGATGCAGCCTACACCACAGCTCAAGGCAATGCTGGATCCTTAAAACCACCGAGTGAGGCCAGGGATCGAACTTGCTTCCTCATGGATACTAGTCAGATTCATTTCCACTGAGCCACAATGGGAACTCCATCAAATTTTTTTTAATTATGTCATTTTAGTGATTTTACACATAAGTGCTCATAATCACATTTAAAACTGATACTGTACAATATAAAGATGAATGGCAAAATCTATGCTAATCATTTATAATTTCAAATTTTTTTTAGAATGACATGAAACAGAAAATAAAAAACATCACGAAGTTTTAAGAGAATGCCTGTGGAAGAAGGGGAAAAAAACTTCTAATTTTATCAACTTTCATATTTTTTTCCAGTTTTTTTGACAAAGACCCTGTGTTTCCATTTTACACTTGACCCCACAAATTATGGAGCTGGCCCTGACCTGAAGATACCATTTTGATTCATACCTTGGTGCTCAGATATGAAGAGATCAGATGCTGATTACCCAGAGCCTGCCCCCAAATCATGATTTTTCCCAAAGACGCTGGGACTCAATGCACAGCTCTGTTCCCAATATTTGCAGAGTGCAGGACAAGTTAGTGGAGAGTCACATATGACATAGCTAACATCAGAAGTTGTAAGAAAAGTTAACAAACTCTTAAATAAAACATGTTCTGCCTTCTCACCTTAATAAAATATATTCCTTTATAACAACTGGAAGGCGAGTCTAAGACTTCGAATTCTGTTCCAGTTTGGGGGGATGTTGGGATTGCCAATCTTGGCACCCGGTTCCCAGTGACATAATCCCATTTTCTTTCCACCTCTAGCTTCATCCGTTACTCCAAGGTTTCATGCTAATGTGTGTAGACACACACATTCATACCCATTCAAACTCCATCTACACCCCCACAAATAGCCACCCCTTTCCTCCCTTACCCTTAGACCTACACACTGAGACTAAATACACAAATGGACAAGGGCCACACCAGATATAACAGCTGAACTCTGACCCACATCCTCTGGCAACCAGCCCAGATCAGCCCTCTTTTCTACAAAAGACAGCCCAGGAAACCAGCCTGCTCGTAGACTTGCAGAAAGCCAGACTCTTATCTCCAGTGACAATCCAGGGAGCTCAACAAAACGTCTGTAACAATCAGCCCCAAGTGGCCAGGACTTGATTAATAACTGACAGTTTCCCTAACTTTTCCTGTGCTTGCAGCCTAAGTAAGACCAGCCAGAGAGAGTCCAACATGCAGGGTGGAGACCAGTGGATAGTTATTTGCTAAGAGGAAACATGATGGCCAGTCCAACCTGACAGGATCCTTGGGGACAGCAAGCCAAGGTGATGAGATATTGAGGGTGGGAGATCAGAAATTTGATCAATTATCAAAGGTAGGGGAATTTTTTTTTTTTTTTTTGGGCTAAACTGACACAGAAGATTCCTTGCTAAAACTAGATGGAGGGGGCCAAGGACAGACCCCCAAGTCAGACCCTCATCCAAAAGAGGACTCAGAGGTGCCTAACTCAACTTTCGTCAACAAACAGATCTTTGTTAAGTGGACTTCACTCTCCTTTTTATGATTTTTTTCTATTCATTTTTGATAAATAAAAAATATACACATTTAAGGTACACAATGTGATGTTTTGGTATAGGTATACATTGTGAAATAATTGTCTTGGTCAAATGAGAGATAATTATTAAATTAATATAAACATATATTTAAATATATCTAATATATTTAAATTATATAAATACATCCATCACAGTTACCAGTGTGTGTGTGCGCGCGCGTGTGTGTGTGAAAACTTGAAACCTACTCTGTCAGTGAATTCCAAGTATACAACACATTATTATTAATTCTGTTGTCACCATGCTATACATTAGGTCTCCAGAACTTACTTATCTTATAACCAAAGGTTTGTAGCCTTAGATCAACATCACCTCTCCCATTCCCTCCACCCCCAACCTCTGGTAACCATCATTCTACTCTCTGTTACAGTGAGTTCACCATTTGTTTTATTCCACACATAAGTGGAATTATGCAATATTTGTCTTTCTGTGTCTGGCTTATTAAATTTAGCATAACATCCCAGTTTCATCCATTTGATGCAATTGCCAAGATCTTCTTTTTTAAGGCACTAATATTCCCCTTATATATATACATGGTATTTTCTTTATCCAGTCGTCTGTAAATGGACACTTAGGTTGTTTCCCTATCTTGTCTTCTGTGAATAATGCTGCAATGAACATGGGAGTATAGATATCATTTTGTGGTTTTACTTCCTGGAATTGCTGGATCATATGATAGTTTATTTTTGACTTTTTGAGGAAACCAAAATTTCCATCGTGGGCTGCACCAATTTATGTTGGAACCAATAATGCACAAAAATGCCCTTTTCTTTACATCCTCACCAACATTTGCTCATCTTCTGAATTTCTGATCATACCAGCCTAGCAGGTATGAGGTGATATTTCAGTGTACTTCTAATTTGCATTTCCTGCATTGACCCAAAACATATAGACTGCCAGATATTTCTGCAGCAAAGATGGATTTATTCGAGATCAACAGAGTATTGCAATTCGAGGTCTGCAGCAATTGCAAGCCATGTGCTAGTTCCCACATAGCAAGCGGGAGAGAGGAAAAGATTATAGAGAGGAAAAGGAAGTTGGAAAGACTTTAATAAACAAAGAGCCCATGGGGTTTTAGTGGCTGAGTCCTTGCTAGGAAAGAAGAGACTTTCTTCTTCCTGTTGGGCTCTGCTATTATCATAGGTCTTCTGGCCTGCCAACTCTGTTTTAACTGAGGTTTCTCTTTATTCATTTTTCACACCCTGAGGTTGTTAGCGATGTTGAACATTTTTCATAGACCTAAATTTGTGTGTCTTCTGGGGAGAAGTATCTGTTCAGGTCCTTTGCTCATTTTTACATCAAGTAGGTTTTTTTTGGGGGGGGTTGTTTTATTTTTGCTTTTTTTTGGCCTTTTGTCTTTTTCGGGCCACACCCGCGGCATATGGAGGTTCCCAGGCTAGGGGTCCAACTGAAGCTATAGCTGCTGGCCACAGCCGCAGCAACACCAGATCTGAGCCAAGTCTGAAACCTACATGACAGCTCACGGCAACACTGGATCCTTAACCTGCTGAGTGAGGTGAGGGATCGAACCATCAGCCTCAAGGTTCCTTGTTGATTCATTTCTGCTGCACCACGATGGGAACTCCCTTGCTTTTTTTTTTTTTTTTTTTTTTTGCTATTGAGCTTCATTAGTTTCTTATCTATTTTAAATATTAACCCCATAGCAAATGTACAGTTTGCAAATATTTTCTCCCAAGACTGTCTTTTCATGTCATTGATTATATCCTTTGCTATGTAGAAATATTCCAGTTTGATGTAGTCCCAAATGTTTATTTTTACATTTGTTGCCTATGTTTTGTTGTCATTTTCAAAAAAAAAAAAGAAGATTGCAAAGAGTAATGTCCAGAAGTTTCTCCTTTATGTTTTCTTGTAGTTGTACAGTTTAAGGTCTTATGTTTAAGTCTTTAATCCATTTTTAGTAGTTTGTTGTGGATGGCATAAGATGAGGGTCCAGTTTCACTGTTTTGCATGTGGATATCCAGTTCTCTCAACCCCATATATTGAAGAGACTTTATTTTTCCCATTATATCTTCTAGGTGATGTGGTCAAAAATTAGTTGACAGAATATGCATGGTTTTATTCCAGGGCCTTCTATTCTGTTCCATTGGTCTAACTATTTTGGTTACTATAGCTTTATAATATAATTTGAAATCGGGAAGTGTGATGTCTCCAGCATTATTCTTCTTTTTCAGGATTGGGGAGCTTTTGTGGTTCCATAAAAAGTTTAGAATTTTTTTTCACAGAAAGAAAAAAATTATTGGAATTTTGATAGGGGTTGTGCTGAATCTGTGAATCACTTTGGGTAGAATAGCCATTTTAACAATAATTATTTCAACCCATAAACACAGGTTATCTTTGTATTTTTTGTGTCTTCTTCAATATTTTGTATGTTTTGGTGTACGTATCTTTCATCTCATTGGTTAAATGCATTGCTATGTATTTTATTCTTTTATTATTATTGTAAAGGAGTTTGTTTTATTAATGTTTCTTTAAATGTATGATGTATTCCATGTTTACTTTTCCCCTTAATCATGTTTGTTTCATTTTTTTAAATTGTATTGAAGTATAGTTTATTTACAATGTTGTCTTAATTTCTGCTCTATAACCAAGTGACTTAGTTCTACATGTACCCACATCCATTATTTTTCAGATTCTTTTCCCATATAGGTTATCCCAGAACACTGAGTAGAACTCCCTGTGCTGTACAGTGAGACTTAATGTCTTTTCAAAGAGTCTTGTTAGCACATAAAAACGAAACTGATTTCTGCATGTCAATTTATCATTCTGCAATACTAAATTCATTTACTAGTTTTAACAGATTTTTAGTCGTCTTTAGGATTTTCTATATATAAGATCATGTCACCTGAAAAAAAAAAGAAAAAGAAAAAGAAACAAAATAGAGTTACCATCGGGGCGCAGTGGAAACAAATCTGACTAGAAAACATGAGGTCGTGGGTTCGAGCCCTGGCCTTGCTCAGTGGTTAACAATCCGGCATTGCCGTGAGCTGTGGTGGAGGTCACAGATGCGTTTTGGATCTGGCGTTGCTGTGGCTGTGGTGTAGGCTGTTGGCTACAGCCCCGATTAGACCCATAGCCTGGGAACCTCCACATGCGCGGGTGCAGCCTTAAAAAGAAAAATCATGGACTTGGAGAATAGACTTGCGGTTGCCAAGGGGGAAGGGGAGGGAGTGGGAGGGACTGGGAGCTCGGGGTAAATAGTTGCAGAATGTTGCCTTCGGGATGGATTAGCAATGGGATCCTGCTGTGTAGCCTTGGGAACTCTGTTTAGTCACTTATGACGGAACACGTAATATGACAAAAAAGAATGTATACATATAAGTGTAACTGGGTCACCATGCTATACAGTAGAAAACTATATATATATATACATATATATATATAAATGATTTTTTAAAAAAGAAAAAGAAAAAAGAAAAGATCACGTCATCTGCGAACATACAGTTTTACTGGCAGCACAGGCCAACAACAGGAATCAGGGCTAGATCTGGGCTCAGGAGCAGCTGCAGGGGCCTGGGCTGTTGGTATGCGGTTGTGGGTTCTAGGGGCTAGCCGCAGGCACATGCTTGGTGTTGAGGGCTGGTGTGACGGCCTGGACTGGTGTTGTGCACAACGTGGCTGCAGCGGTGAGACTGACGGCCTGCAGTGGGGTAAATACCAGGACATGCTCGGGGCATCTTGGCAGTGCTGGCTGTGAGTCGGGGGGGTGGGGGGTCGCGGGCAGGAGATGGGAACAGAGAGGGACTCAAGTGATTGAAGTCATGCAAAAACCCACGGAACCCTCAGGGGTGAAATCTACAGGGGATCCACAGTGGCTTTGCTGCCATTAATTTCCTCCATGGTGCAAAGCTGCTGAAGCCCTCCCCTGGGGTCCATGATGGGACCGTGAAATCTGCAGAGGATCCTCGGCATCGCAAGGGCTTTGAAGTCCTCAGCGGCAAAGGCTATTGGGGTCCTCTGCAGAGCAGGCTACTGGGGGCTGCTCTCGCTCCCCCCGACCCGGTGATTGATGCTGGTAACCCCTGACCTTCTTCCCTGTTCCTACCCATCTCTCGATGTCTAATTATGCCCGTCTTTTAGTAAGGTGAAACCAAAGAAGATCCTTCGTGCAGTGCCCAAAAAATGGGAGAAGCTAGGAACTCACTCTGGTGAGGGGAACCCTCTGTGCCCAGGGGGTTTCCTCTTGGCCCTGGACGGTGCCAGTCTGAGGAATGGGATAAAGCAGGGAAGGTGAAACTGTTCTTCCTACTCTTTTTGTGTGGCTCTTCTCAGACTTATTTGCTCCACTGTGGCATTAAAGTTTCTCAAGTCAACTCAGAGCTCTCCTAGAGCTACTTTCATTCCTGGGAATCTGTCTGAATATTGTTCTTTGTGGGGCAACGGGGACTGGGGTCTCCTACGCCACCATCTTGGTGACGTCATCCAACGTCACTCTCCTTTCTCACCCTCTGTCCTGCGTTAGTCTGTGGTCCCACCCAGGAGCCCTGCTGCTGCCGCAGGCTTCCCTTCCCCCTTCACTTCCACAGTATGAGGAAAGCACAGAGTTTAGAGGCTGGGAAACCAGAGTTTGAATCTGGGCTTTGCTGCTTACAGTTGTGGGAGCTTTAGAAAATCATCTGTTCTTAAGTTGCGGGGGTTTTTTTTCCATTTTTTAAGAAATTTTATTGGAGTAGAGTTGATTTACAATGCTGTGTTAGTTTTAAGTGTAGAGCAAAGTGAATCAGTTATACATGTACTTACATCCATTCCTTTTCAGATTCTTTTCCCATGTAGGTTTTTATACCATATTGAGTAGCTTTTCTCCTGCTATTCAGGGGGTCCCTGTTCCTTATCTATTTTACATATAGTCATGCATGTATAAATCATGCATTGTCATTTATACCATCGTCTCATGTATAAAATGGAAACGATAATATCTGATTAGAATGATTGGTATTTATACTAGAGATGGCGTATGGTTGGTGTTCTATAAATATTTGCTATTCTCGTGGTTATTTTCTTGCCTTTTATTCAACTCTTCGTTCTACCTGCTTTAGTTTGATGCTCAGTTCCTGTCAAAATTTGCTAAACAAATGTATCAAATTGTGTATTTATGTAGCTAAGAGAGAATTCTGAAACATATACATACACACACACACACACACACACACACCATGTCAGAAATAATCTTGCCTTGACAGGAAGAAGGATAATGATACCCAATGGGTCTTTTCCATTTTTAATTTCAATCACTCTATAGTCCTGCAATTACTGTAGCCAACTAATCAACTAAACGTAATTATGCACAATTCCAAACATATTATGCAGTAATAAGCCTTTATTTTTTTCATTGAGCCCCGAATGCTTGCTTCATTAAAAACATAAAAACAGAATTTAATTTGGGCCCACGGAATGGAAAGTCAAAGGAATGAAAAAGAAGATAAGAAGGCCTAGCCCTAGAATATATAAATACCTGCATCAAAATTTTAAAATGTATGAATAGGAGTTCCCTTATGTTGCAACAAGTTAAGGATCTGGCATTGTCACTGCGGTGGCTTGGGTCCTTATGCAAGCCAATATTGGAGGATTTTATTCTTGAATCCTTTGAGAATGCCTGTAAGTACATATCCAAAGTCTCTGATGAAATGTAAATGATCAAGTGTCACGGAAAACCTAAACATATCTATACCAAAGTCATTGAGATACGTGCAATGTTCCCTTTGTCCCACAGTCTGGCAAAAATGTCTGACTCCATCCACAAGTACAGACTGTGTGTATAAACTGCACAATTAATTTAAGAAACATCTTAATGAAAAGCAAGTAAGAGCATCTTTAACAATGTAGTTATAACTCCCGCAGCATATCATTCAATGAAATGACAAATGCCACCCTGTTCTGTAATCTCTAACATAATGGATTAGGTAGTCATTATCTTAACCTTGGAGCCCAGTAAAATTCTCATAATGAGAACAGAAAAAGTTATGCATCTTAACCGAAATCTTCAATATACAGGCGAGTATAGCAGCTCCCTGTATGTGCTTTTCAGAGAAAACCGAACAGAGCAATGCATGCATCTTCAAAATGAAAAGAACAGAACATCTCACCATGAATGTGGGGATGATTTTTAGCAATTCTTTTCTGAATCTGAGGATGAAATATGGTGTGACCAAGCTCTGTCTCCAAAAATCAACAAAATTGTAAGCTATTTTAAATTCTAGATGTGTTATAGCCCACTTTTTGCCCTGCGACGTGCTCTAATTTTAATCTGCACAACACAAAAGTTATTCTGTGTCCTCTCAGGTCTCTTTTTGTATTTCTATTTAAACTTTCCTGGAGAACACTGAGCATAGCTATGCATTCATCATTCTCTAGGCAAAACCATGTGTGAGTGCAGATTCCAAATTTTGTCCTTCCTATGTTACCTTATATGGACACACATTAAAATTCTGACTAACTTGGCTAGGGATTGTCATGAATAAAAGAGAAAAAATTAGAAGCGTTTAAATCCAACCATTGGAGCTTATTTCAGGATCCAGGGAGGGAACACCTTATATTTTTCTCCCCAGCTCTTACTCTTATGCAGCTCCTCTTCTCTTAGAAGGTAGAAGAAGGATGAGCTTAAACATCAAAGACAGATTACTCTTAAAAGGAATTTTATCAGAAAAAAAAATTAATTGGTTGCTGGAAAACAGCTATGAGAATAAAGGAATCTGGGGGTGAAATGAGAGATTAAAGCTAGGAAACATTGCTAATGAAGAAAGCAATCTCCTTTTGAGCATGTTGGAGCTTGCATGCATGTGTTCATTTTCCCCAAATATCTAAGATGCTTAGATGAGCAAGGACATGCCATTAGCTTTGCCTGGCGAGTTTTCCCTTTGCCTCTTCTGGTTTGTGATATGAGACTTTTCCCCTCTTATTCTCCAGTCAAAGGGTTTAATTCTGATCTGTGTTGCAAAATACCCACACTGCTGCTTCCGTTCTGAGAAATGTACATTGAGGCTGCAGAGGAAATACACCCCCGCCTATGACCAGGGCTAAGACGTAGTAAAGAGAGGCAAAATCAAAGACTGCTTCTTGTCCACCCAAGTGAGGTCACAGTATCCTGGCAGCATAAGTAGGTGTTTCCCCATCCAACATATTGGAATTCTCAGTGGAACAGCACCCAAGTCAGAGTGAGGGTGGGGGAGGCATGTGCAGTCTGGCGGGGCACCAGCATGTTGGATGTTCTCAGGAAAGTGAAGCAGAGATCAGAGGGTCAGCAATCCATCCTGCTTGTTCATTTCTGAATCTTTGCCTAAGAAAACCCAAGAAAGGCATTAGGGATCAAAGAACCAGATACAAGAAGTGGGAGATAAGTGGCTTCCTTTACTGTATCCCTTCCTTCCCCAAGCCTCAGAGCACCTCTTTTCTTTCTGCTCTCTTCAGCTCCATCCAAGACAGACAGACAGACAGACAGGCACACACACACACACACACACACACACACACAGTTTTTGAGGATAGAAAATTATTCAAGAGAGTTTTGCTTTCCCCACTCATCCTTCCACTTTCCAGCCCTCTCCTGATCTCATCTAGAGCTTTCATTCCCCAAAGCGCTCAGCTTCGAGAGCAACGATAATAATATTTATTATGTGTCAGGTATGATTCTTAGGGCTTTTGAGCCTTTTCAATCACACACCACCTGATGATCCCATGAAGTGATCTTATTATCATCCCCATGTCATAGATGATAAAACTGAGGCTTAGGGTTTTGAAACAATGTGCCTATGGTCAGGCAGCTTTTATGTTGTGGGATGCAGATTGGAACCTTGATCTTCTGACTCCAGAGTGCACACTTTTAATCACTACTTCTCCCATGAATACTTCTACCTCTTTCCTCATTATCAAAATTGAATGTTCTGGAGGCCCAGCTGTAGCACCGTGGGTTAAGAATCCAACTGAGGCAGGTTGGGTCGCCGTAGTGATTCGGTTTTTTCCCCAACCAGCACAGTGGGTTAAAGGATTAGGTATTGGCACAGCTGTGGCATAGGTTACAGCTGCAGCTCAGATTCAATCCCTGGCATGTGACGGAATACGCTGTGGGTGTAGCCATTAAAAATAATAATAATAACAAAACTTAATGCCCTATCAGCATTATTATGCACAAAACTAAAGTTATATAAATCTCCTGGACAGCAGCTGCCTATATTAGGGGTCTATTAATATCAGTCGGCCCTTTTCCCTATTCTCAATGGTAAATTATAAGATGAACCAGCCCAGATGTCCTGTTCAACTGCTGACTATCCTCCCCAAAATAACAGTGCCCTAAATCTCGAAGGAATGAAAAAGATACAGGCCATCATCCTGGGAGATGGAAGAATAGAGTTTTTTTAAAGCCTCGGGATAGTCCTGGTTATGTGTTTCCATGGAGGGGTTCACACAACAGCCAGGCAGGCGATAGCAAATGGTGTGCAGGTGGATTTTCCAGCTGTCCCCCAGAAAAAAAACACATTTGCCTTAGTGGAAGCTTGATTCGGGGCCTTTGCTCAGTCACAACAAGGTGTGAGACATATAAGTTATTAATGAATAAAACTCAGTATCTGCACTTAGGTGATTTCTCAGGGCTGCTAAACAAGTAAAGAGCCAGTTAAAGGTCAGTAGGATGAGGTTAAAAAAAAAAAAACAGCCACTTCTTGTAAGCTTTGTGACTGTGTCTCAGCGTTGATGTCTATGTTACATACGTTAAAATAAAAACCAAATGCACTTGTTTGGAAGAGCCGAGGAAAGAGAAGAGGAGGGAGTTTTTAGAAGAGGAGGAAAAATTGTTCCAATGTCTTGAGGTAGGAGAATTGAAGGCATGTATAGAAATGTGGACAAATCCAGTGAGGCTGTTGTGAAGCAAGTGGCAGAATGGTTTGGGGATGCCGTTGTTTTTCCTGTGGTCTTAATCTTCATCTCTCTGTTTTCGCAGCTGCTACCTTCTGGCCTCAGGGATAAAAGAGGCCTCGGCTTTGGAGTTCAGCTATATCTGGGCCTCTCCAAAGGACCTGGGGCCAGTATCTCCAGGAGGTGATTTACATGAAACTTTTTTCTTTTTTTTTTTTTTTAACTAAAAAAGAACATGCCAGAGGATTCAGCTCATGTGCTCAGAATAAAAGGTGCTGGAGAGGACAGGACAAGATCTCCTTCAGGGCATTCATGCCTGGGTCTTCTGGAAGAACAGCTCCAGAGGAAACGAAGAAATTATGTATTAAAAGGACTCAGGAAATGGGGCCCCCAGACACACGGCAGGTCTTTGTACAGAACCGATACTCCAGGTACAAGAGCTAAAACACCTTGTCTCCCCATATCTTGAATACAGTGAGGAGCCACTACAGCCAGAGGGAGCCTTCCTTCTTCGCCAGTCATGTTCTGGCGAATCAAACAATATGGGGCCCTTTATTAGAATGAAAAGCACATTGTCAGCAAGAACAGGGTGTAGAGAAGCTCGACAGCATAATGCAGCGCCTTTGAGAAGTGTTCATAAATACAGGAGCCACAGCACAGGCTTAGACATGGACCAAAGGGATCTCTCACCTGGCGCTCTGCTTTCAAGGGGCCCTCATAGCATAAACTCACCCTACAACAAGGTCTAAACTCACCCTCACAACAACATCTAAAAGAACCCTTGGGTCAATAGAATGTAAAAGTGCTCTTCATTACAAGATGTCCTTAAGAAAAGGAAAGGAGGAGTTCCCGTCGTGGCGCAGTGGTTAACGAATCCGACTAGGAACCATGAGGTTGTGGGTTCGGTCCCTGCCCTTGCTCAGTGGGTTAAGGACCCGGCATTGCCGTGAGCTGTGGTGTAGGTTGCAGACACGGCTCGGATCCCACGTTGCTGTGGCTCTGGCGTAGGTTGGTGGCTACGGCTCCGATTCGACCCCTAGCCTGGGAACCTCCATATGCCGCGGGAGCAGCCCAAAGAAAATGGCAAAAAGACAAAAAAAAAAAAAGAGAAAAAAAAGAAAAGGAAAGGACAACGCAGAGCCACAGAGCCTGGGAGCAAATATGCACAATACCTGTATCACACAAAGGCCTTGTACACAAAAATGTCTTTGGAATTCCTACAGATGATCATTGGATAAAAGGCAACTAACTCAGTTGTTTTTGTTTTGGGGTTTTTTTTGTTTGTTTGTTTTGTTTTGTTTTGGCTTTTAGGGTCGCACCCATGGCATATGGATGTTCCCAGGCTAAGGGTCCAATCAGAGCTGTAGCCACCAGCCTACACCAGAATCACAGCAATGTGGGATCTGAGCCACGTCTGCAACCTACACCACAGCTCATGGCAACGCCAGATCTTAAGGATCCACTTAAGGATCAGCTGAGCGAGGCCGGGGATCGAACCTTCCTCCTCATGGATGCTAGTCAGGTTAGTTAACTGCTGAGCCATGACGGGAACTCCTAACTCAATTGTTTTTAAGTGGGCGAACGATCTGAACAAACACATCATAGAAGAAGCTACACAAATGGCCAATTAACACATGATAAAGGGCTCAATTTCATTTATCATCAAGGAAAGGAAGGTCAAAACCAAAACAAAATACTCTTTCACACCCAGGAAAACAGCCAAAATAAAACATAGAAATTCCAAATGTTGACAGAGACCAGAGGCAACTGAAAATCTCATATAAAATGGTATCACTTCTGGAAAGTTTGGAAGTTTCTTGTAAAGTTAAACATTCTCCCACCCTATGACCAAATAATTCCATTCCCAGGTATTTACCACAGGAAAATTAAAAACAAACATACATTTGTTGTATGAAAACATCCATACAACAAATTGCATAAAGCTATTTAGAGCAGTTTTATTCAAATAGCCACAAACTGGAAACAACCAAACGTTCACCAACAAGAAAAAAGTTAATTTTATATATACCATAAATACATTTTAAATATATTTTCAACAATAAAAGGAACTACAGTCTAGACAAAATAAAATGGTTTAACCTCAAAAACATCACATTGAGCACAAAAAGCCAAACACAAAATAGTACCTAATGTATGATTTCATATATTAAACAAAGCCCCGCACAGACAAAATGCATCAACAGCAACAGACATTGGAACAGGGTTGGCCTCTGGTTGTTGTAAGGACGACTAGAAAAGAGGTGGGAAGACATTCTGTGGTCATGGAAAGTTCAGTATCTTGAATGAGATGGTGGTTAAATAAGCATACGTGGTTGTCAAAAGTCATCTAATGTTACACCTAAATCGTATATTTTATTTTACTAAAGTGTGCACAATAAAAAAAAAAATGAGTTCTGGATAAAAAAATATTAACTCTAAGGAAAAATTGTCCAAATCCAGACTGTATTTCATTTAAAACAATGAGTGCCTCTGCCTTTCAGGAACTGGTGCTCAGCCCTGAAAACATGCAGCATATTCCTCGGAGGGAAAACGCTTCCTTTACCCTCTTAGGTTTAGCAAGTGAGGCCGGCAAATTAAACAGTCAAATGGCAGATTAACAGAAAATTTTTTTCCTGCATTCACAGAAGCCAGTGAAATAGCTGGTTTGTTATATGATTGAAGATTTTAGAGGTTTATCCACGTAACTGAGTAAGAAAAAGTTACTTTAGACCATTACTGTCAAGAGAAGAGGAATTATGCATAATTTTGATTGCAGTCATGTAGTTAGAGATTTTGTTGAAATGCAGACAAGAAAAATACATTTTATAAAATAAATGTATAGTTTATAAGTTGTCTTTATTATTTATTCTTATATTTTTGATCCAGCCATTTGCAAAAAGAATAAGATCAGTCATGTTCAATACATTTTGCCAACTTTCAGCCTTCTGCAATTCATAGCATTACACATATTTTTCCTTTTTGTCATCGTGAAGGCCCATTTTTCCAAGGTAGGAAATACTACATATTTTATTTAATTATTTGTTATTTGATTTATATCTTTCAAGTAACTAGACAATGGTATTTGGGTCTCCATTTTTACTCTTGCCCAAGGCTCTGTTCATGTAAGAAAAGATAAATGCTGTCATATGCTTGGAACCCAGAAACCTGCCTCTCAACTCTGAGAATCACTTAGTGGAACAATCTCACATCTGCTTTGACAGGACAGGTCCTGCTCTCTTTGATGTCTCTAGACCAGAGGGGACACATTGCCGTTTGGATCCTCTGCTGGTCTTGTGTCTCCTGTGGATAACTTAGCCAACAGTTAACAGCATGTAAACCTGCTGAGGGGAGAAGGAAATGGGGCTGGGGAAAAGGTGACTTCCTGTACTCCATAAAAGTACTCTAAAAAA
Source organism: Phacochoerus africanus (assembly GCF_016906955.1). Taxonomy (NCBI): domain Eukaryota; kingdom Metazoa; phylum Chordata; class Mammalia; order Artiodactyla; family Suidae; genus Phacochoerus; species Phacochoerus africanus. The sequence goes on along the minus strand of NC_062553.1, from coordinate 16,789,315 downwards.
ATCATTATATGTAAGGGAAAAAATTATTCACTGAGTCGGTGAACCTCCGCTGCCTTCCCAGCCCATAAAGAGATAAAATTTTCCATCATTGCCCAGAGAATTTCAATTCCCATCTTTTCTTCCTTCTCCGACCTACACACAGGGCTTTTCCTGTGCAGAGGAAATTGGCATCTTTATGGTGACTTTTGCTCTAGCGTAGCTTGCCATTCTTAAATCTAGAAAGATTTAAGCGAAGCTCAAAAATTTGGTTTCTTGGAGTTCCCGTCGTGGCGCAGTGGTTAACGAATCCGACTAGGAACCATGAGGTTGCGGGTTCGGTCCCTGCCCTTGCTCAGTGGGTTAACGATCCTGCGTTGCCGTGAGCTGTGGTGTGGGTTGCAGACGCGGCTCGGATCCCGCGTTGCTGTGGCTCTGGCGTAGGCCGGTGGTTGCAGCTCCGATTCGACCCCTGGCCTGGGAACCTCCATATGCCGCGGGAGCGGCCCAAGAAATAGCAACAACAACAACAAAAAAACAGAAAAAAAAAACAAAAAAAAAACAAAAAAAAATTTGGTTTCTTCTGTCTTGGTCCAGATCAAATTCTTAGGCAGGGTGACTATCAATGTTCTTTGTAAACAGGAGGGGGTAAAAACACAGTTACAAAGACTTATTTTTATCAATTTTCGGCGTAAATCTTTAGGGTTTTCTCCAATCTTCCAGAACTGTCCAATCTGACCAAGAAGGAGGAGTTTTCGCTCTCTGGCTATGTATATCACTATCCCACTGTGCCCACACATTCACGCTCCTGGCTCAATAGCATTGCTTTAGGCAGGCAAGTTCACCATTTCTCGAGAGGCAGCACATTGCCCGGAAGAGAATGGGTGCAGAAGTTGCTGGATCTCCTGCAAAGCTAAGGAAGCTTGCTTCAGAAGTCCTCACTGATACACATCCATTCCAAAGCCCTAGAAGAGGCCCTAGCAGCATGTTCTCATGGTCACATGTTTTCATGAAATTTGACTTTACCCATTGCATGTACACTTGTGTGAAGGTAATGCTGAAATAACTATGGACATTCTTTTTCAATCTAGCCGAGGGAAAGCTAACTTAGGATCCTTTAATGTGTGCTTAGTGGGATATATGGCTTGTGATCATTTGATCTACAGTGAAGCTGTTACTGACTTTCCAATGAACAAATTTTCCTTTCTACAAACTCACTTTACAAACTCACCCAGCATGACAATATAAAAGTTGGAGTGAGAGACTGCATAAGGGAATGATGGTGTCGTAGTTTGTGATTTTTTTTTCTCGTTCATAATGAGTAGTTGCTTACATTTGTAATTTTTCATGTATAAATTTATATTCTTTATTCTAAATAAGATCTCCAAAGTCATATAATGTTCTGGCCCCATAAAATCCGGATATGTCCCTAAGAGATGTTCAGTAAATGTTCGGTATTAAATTTTACAAAAAATTTGAAAAGTTAAGGTAGTAAATTAAATGCCTGAATCTTTAAATACTACTTCAGTATATCAGAAAAAGTTGGGGGAAAGCATACACTTTAGAGTCAGATAGAAATGAGTTTATATCCTTCCTCTTTGTAGCTGAAACTTGATCAAGATTATTTCATTTCCTTGGGCCCAATTTTCCCCCTTTGTAAAATGAGGGTAATAATACTTACTTTGCGGAATTGCTCTGAGATGAAATAAGGTGAGATATGAATAGCACCAAATCATAGGACTGAGCCTGCAAAAGGCATCTAGAGAGTGTTGGAGGCAAGACGCAGGGGTTGAGCACACAGACTCCAAAATCAGATTACTTAATTTACACCATTGTTCTGCAGATCAGTCTGAGACAAAGCATTTTACCTTCCTGTGCCTCTGTGTCCTCATCATTAAAATGGGAATAAAAATGATACCTACATTATAAGGTATGTATGAAGATTAAATGAGTTAATATTTCTCAAGCACTTATAATGGTCCCTTTGACACAAGGGAGGCTATATAAGTACATTAAATTGTCAGCTATTTATTTATGGAAAATCTTTATTCCACTGGACCAGAACTGTTCTATTAGGTACATGCTAGAGAAGAGTAAACATAACATTATCTCTGAAAATGGAGGAAGTTTATTGAAATTAAATCTACATTTCCTCATTCAGGTTTCTTGTAGTTGCCAATTTATGGGTAAATTTTAAAAATTGATTTGATTCAAAGACGTCTTGGTCTGCCTTGTTACTATACATAAAAACTGCGATTATACTACTTGGTTACTGCCTTGAAAAGTATTTTTGGTAACAGTTAAACCAAAAAGAAAAAAAAAACTATTGTTTTCTCTGGGATCCAAGAAATTTTAATTAAAATGCCAACATGATCAAGCAGACTAAGAATGTTTTCTCATTATTCCAATTAAGAGTCAGGAAGATTTGATTAATATTATTCTGACCGCATTGGGCTCTTGCAGATCTGTATTTTTCATTTAGTTATTCAAATCCTGAATATCCTATTAATTATCTCTCTCTTTCTCTCTGCCTATCTCTTCTTCACTGAAATTCTTTTTTTTCAAATGGCCTCAAGAGCTTTTTCTTTAAAATAGTAAGAATTATTTTAAGTGCTACAGTTAATTTTAGTCAAAATTTTAAATAACATTTTGAGTTCACTCATATTTCAAGTTCTTCGTATAAGGAATATGTGAGCTTTAAAAAATGGGATTTTCCTAGTTTATGTAATTTACTATGTAATTCAGAGTCTACCAGAGAATTAAAATGATTATTTATGTACCCAGACTCAGAGAATTAGGGAAACACTGAACTGTGCTGATTTTTTAAAACACAGAATTGTTTAGCAATACTTCATTTGTATGCAGAAAGCACAACACATATTAAAATGGGTACACTTCTGTGTTGATTTCACAGAAATGGAGGTGAGCCAGTTTATTGTCAGAACTTATATACCCAGTGTCCACCACAAAATTACATAAATGAGATGCCACCTTTAAAATATTAAATTGGTAGGAGTCTAAAATCCAAAGTTACAACTCCCAAAGAAAGGATAGCTCATTCCTTTACATATTTACAATATTAAATTCTTGCCTTCACATATAATTCTGAGTAGGTCTGTGAAATGTCTTTCTATGGGGAGAATGCCTAGTTAGTACTCTTTGTCAGCCTCGTAATTGTGCGGGAATTTGTAAATATAGGATGGAAGCCGGAGGTTTTGGAAATAGTCCTATGTTTTATCAAATATGAATAAGTGTGAGCTAGAATTATGCTAAAATTTCTAGGGAAACCACAATTCTGAACTGAAGAGCTTTCTGTGTTTTTAAAAGTCACCTGCATAAACATGAATATAAAATGTGAGTTTTAAAGGAAGGACCTCTGTAATTATATTCTGGTCCTTTCATGCACTCAGTTTCATGGCTATGTGTTTGTGTACACACAAAAGTTTTTGGTTCTTGTTCTGTGGGTAAAAGTCCCCTCCCCTAAAGTACAATGACATTGGGAGATAATATATTAAACACACAACTCCATAAAAGAGCTTCTGCTTTTTGTACTTGGTTTAGTTTCTTTTTAATTTTTTTCCTTATTTAAGAATTAGAAAAAGAAAATAAAATATACTAACTCTTCCCCAACTGCCCACTATCATCACAGTGGGAAGCTACCCCACCTGCATCATGTCATCCTCCAGGTACGGACTTATGTACCCAAAGGTAGCATTCTTGAAAGTGATTTTATACACAACATGCTTTTCAATTTCATTTATCCAGGCTGCATTAAGCATGGCAAGAATTATAATGATTTTAATTATTATGATTTCACATGATAAAAATGCCTTCATCTATGCAGTTCCTTGTTCATGACATGAAGAAAGGAACTTGAAGGGTGAAGTATGTCTTTTTTAAGAAATGAACAATTGGAGTTCCCTTGTGGCTTAGCCAGTTAAGGATCCCACATCATCACTCCAATGGCTCAGGTCGCTACTGTGGCAAGGGTTCAATCCCTGGCCTGAGAACTTCCACATGCCACAGTTTCAGCCAGAAAAAAAAAGAAGAAGGAGAAATGAAAAATTAAGGGTCTTGAATGACATTATTGACAAGGAAAATTCTTCCTTGAAGAGAATCAAAGGCTGCATTCTGCTTCAGTCTTTGACAGCAAAAGGAAAAATATGGTGTGATGTGGTGATGCTTATTTTATTGTGATGAGATCCAGTCACCAACTGTGTTATAGCCTAATTCTCTTTACTGTGCTGGGCACTCTTTGCCTCCTGTTTCAGGTTTAAAGTAAAATGAAGAAAGTATTTTTTTTTTTTTCTGTGTTGATGACAGACCTCAGTGAAATAATTCACATTTTCATGAGATATTTAGCTGATACCTGATGTATAGTGGGTGCTAAACAAATGATAGTTCCTACTTCAAAACTAGTTTTAAAAAAAATAACTTTTATTTTACCATCTCTAACAGTAGATATTCTTTCTCTTTAAAACTCAGAACTTACTCCCATGCTTACTGTGTACAGCAGCATTATCTCAATAAAATATTTATCTTTTTTCCATACTTCCTTTTAAGTTTACTATTCATTCACCTTTTTTTGTCTTTTTTTTTTTTTGGTCTTTTTAGGGTGGCACCTGCAGCATATGGAGGTTCCCAGGCTAGGGGTCTAATAAGAGCTGTAGCTGCCGGCATATACCACAGCTACAGCAACACCAGATCTGAGCCTCGTCTTCGACCTACACCACAGCTCACAGCAACACCAGATGCTTAACCCACTGAGCGAGGCCAGGGATCAAACCCGGAATCTTACAGTTCCTAGTCAGATTTGTTTCCACTGTGCCACGACGGGAACTCCACTATTCACTCACTTTTAAATTTGTAATTATAAGAAACACTCTTTTCTTTCTATTCCAAAATTGAGTGTTCAGATTTGTAGTCACTAAGTGTGTTTTGAAACCAAGTTCTCACTTAAATATGAAATAGTTTCATCACATACACAATTGTTTTTGTTTAAGGAATCTCTTTGTATGTTATTGTATCAGCAGCAGTTGCATGAAAACCACCATTTTTCCTTAACCGTGAATTCATGAGAACATAAGAATGTTATGCAATTTAATTTTCTTTATAGATTCTTCAATTCTTTCCCTAAGAAATAAAAAGCACCCATTACCCTAGCATCCTGAACAACCAACAATTAGGTTTAAACTCTGATTTAATAAATATTTGGAAAGAAAATGAAATTGTGCTTAATTTCAAAGTTAGTTGGAATTAGGATAGTAGGAAAAATTCAAAGTAACACTAGGTACACTAGCCAACTGTGTGTTGTCTACAAGAAATCCACTTTAGACATAAAGATACACGAAGGTTGAAAGTAAAAAGATTGTTGCAACATTGTAAATCAACTATATGCCAATAAAATTAAATTTTAAAAAATAAAAGAGGGGTTCCTGTCATGGCTCAGTGGTTAACGAACCCGACTAGTATCCATGCGGACGCGGGTTTGATCCCTGGCCTCACTCAGTGGGATGAGAATCCAGCATTGCCATGAGCTGTGATGTATGTCGCAAACACGGCTTTTGGATCCCACATTGCTGTGGCTCTAGCATAAGCTGGTGGCTACAGCTCTGATTGGACCCCTAGCCTGGGAACCTCCATATGCCGTGTGTGTGGCCCTAAAAAAAAAAAAAAAAAAAAAAAAAAAAAAAGGACAAAATTAATTAATTAATTAATTAATTAAATAGAAAATCATAAAAGAATGGAGAAAAATATGCATTGAAAATAGCATTATATTAGGGTTGAACTTATATCCCTCCCTTTGTGATGCTGCTTAATTTTAACTTTATAAACTGCATTCTGGATGCATGAGCTCCTTTATCTAATCATAGGCTGTCAAGAATCTGTTTAGACATTCACCTGGGTTAATACGCATATTATTGCTCTTCAGTTTGGAAAATGAAGCTTCGGACAGAAGCCATTATCTATGTGTGTTGGTTTGCCTGAGCAATTGTTTCCCAAATGCATGTTAATTGTATTTTTTTGTTATTTTTAGCTCCAATCTCTCTAGGTCCTTGTGCCCTGAGCCCTTGGATAAAGACAGCTCTAATAAGTTGTGGGGAGCTGAGAAACTGGTTCCAGCTGTGACTGCATAACTCTAGGAGACCTTGATCAGGCTGAGAACATGCTCTTCATCCAGCGAGAGACACTGAGCGGCAGTCACTGAAGGCCTTTCAGATGTCTCCTCATTATCCATGGTGAATCCCAACCAACCTTAGACCCTTAAATGCCTAGAAATTAGGGGTCAAAAGTTAAGAGAAGCTATATACTACAATCCCATTGCAGGGCTGACTTTTACACGACTATCATAGGAAAGCTCTGAGAAAGCCTGAAAAAATTTAATCCAGAGTTTCCCCAATGTTTTTCATGTATGGTATACCTTTGTTGAATTATGATAATGTACAATATTAGTTTCAGGTGTGCAACATTGTGACAATAATTTTATATAATATGAAATCATCATTGCAAAAAGTCTAGTTACTCTCTGCCACCATACAAAGTTGTTACAGTGTCATTGACCATATTCCCTGTGTACCTTACATCCCTCTGACTTATTTATTTTATAGCTGGAAGTTTACACCCTATAATCCTGTTCACCTGTTTTGTCTGTCCCTCAGCCCCAGCCCAACCCCCTCTAGCGACCACCAGTTTGTTCCCTGTGTCTATAAGGTTGTTTCTGTTTTGTTCTGTTTGTTCCTTTGTTTTGTTTTTTAGTTTCCACATATACGTGAAATCATAAGGTATTTATTTCTCTCTGTTTGACTTATCTCACTTAGCAGAGTACCCTCCAGGTTCATCCATGTTGCTGCAAAGGGCAAAATTCCATTCTTTTATATGGCTGAGTAATATTCTATTACATATATGAGACACATATACACATATATACATGAGAGATTTATATAGGTTGCTTCCATAACTTAGCAATTGTAAATAGTGCTCCAATGAACATTGGGCTTTTCATAGTGTTTTCATTTTTTTTCAGATGAAAACCTAAAAGTTCAATTGCTGGGTCATATGGTAGTTAGATTTTTTGGGTTTTGCTGAATTTCCATACTGTTTTCCAAATTTATTTGCATGTGTAATTCTTTAAACAAAACAGCCATTAAGACTCTTTTTACTTTTATCTGTTTTTAAGTTTTATGCAATGAAAAATTACTAAAAAAGAAAGCAACAAATGTATGGGAAGTGAAACAATCAAAGTTGCCATACTAGTGGAATAGAATGCCTGTGAACAGTTGCTGAGATTCTAACTTTCCTCACCATATTTTTCTCACATATAAAACACAACCAAAATCACATTCTCTGACTCAGGTTATTGGTTAGAGTGGAATTCTCAGAGCATATTCTATAGATCATTAATTCCCAGAGATGTAAATGAAGGCGCCACAGAAAAAGAGTTACAAGGTCAAAAAACTGGAGCTCTACGAAGTTTCGATTGGACTTCTCAGAACTTTTAGTGTCCTAATGCACATGATAACATTCCCAAAAGGAATGAATTTGCTGTGTTTCATCAAGTATATTTGACTATAGTTCATCTTTTTGCTAGAAATATTTTGAGGGGCATTTTTCTACCGAATACACTTTGGAGAATGCTGGTTTAAAGTTTTAGCTCAGTGAGTTCTCATCATGGGTCAGTGGTAAAAAACCCGACTAGTATCTGTGAGGAGGCATGTCCATTCCCTGGCCTCGCTCAGTGGGTTAAGGATCTGGTATTGCCATGAGCCATGGTGGAGGTCGCAGATGCAGCTCAGATCCCGCATTGCAATGGCTATGGCATAGGCCAGCAGCTGTAGCTCTGATTAGACCTCTAGCCTGGGAACTTCCAGATGCCACAAGTTCGGCCCTAAAAAGCAAAACAAAACAAAACAAGCGAACAAAAAACACTTAGGGAGTTCCCAGCATGTCCCAGCAGGTTAAGAATCTGACTCCGTATCCATGAGGATGCAGGTTCCTTCACTGGCCTTGCTCAGGGAGGTAAGGATCCGGCATTGCAAGCTGTGGCATAGGTTGCGGATATGGCTCTGGACCCAGGCTGTGATGTAGGCCTGCAGCTGCAGCTCTGATTGGACCCCTAGCCTGGAAATTTCCATCTGCCACAGGTGCAGCCCTGAAAAGAAGAAAAAAACACTTCGGTGAGTCCATGACTTCTGAGGTTTTGCAGTCTCTTTGGTGAGATAGCCTAAGCCCAAGACAATGATTACTGAAAGGGCTTGCGTAGTCAACCATGAGTGCAGAAAAATGGGACCAAGAGGCTTGCAAAGATTTGCTTCAGGAAAATCATTCTAGAAGAGTAGATTACTGAAATGAGAACTCTGAGCCCCATTCGATCCACTGCCCCCACTCGAAGATCTTATAAAGCACAGACTTGCGTTCTGTAAATTTATCTTCTTTTTGTGTCTCTGACAACAATGGCAATCTCTTCAAAATTTGAATTGAAAGCTCTGTTTACCTGGTGGTAATAAAATAGTGTCATTAAGATAATAAATGTTACCTCCTGTGCTTTATATAGAAAAAGAAATTATCACTAATGAAGACAGAAAAATAGTATTGGCTTTGAGAATAAGGTGGGCCTATCATTCAGATCATCCATGCTGAAGAAATACTGAAAATCTTCTCTTTTTGCTGACTGCAATCTGCTGCTGAATTGAACCTTTGAACCATTGAATCATTCATTTTAAAAAATTGCATTTTGCCAGGCAATTACTCAGCATTCCGTGACATGATCAATGATGTTAAAGGTTTTCAGCTCATTGTATTAATCAATTAAGCACAGAATATAAACAAAAAACAACTGTCAGCTGATCTGGGTCCATCGCTGATGAACTGCTGTTTAAAACAATTAATAACGAAGTAATGTTGGAAAACTGAGGGCAAAGGCCTAATTGATTTTTCAAAAGTACGAACACTCTAAATGCTCAATTAGTTAATAATTTGCCTGCTAATTGATTTCTTCAAGGTGTCTGACTGGCAAAATTGAGGAAGGTTCTATAATCGCTATCCTTCTACAAAAAGCTTGTTTCTAGGCATCTAGGAAGGTTAGAAGATCAATTTAGACTCCCATTAATAGTGTGGGAAACTTTCTCCAAGGATGAAAAGGCAACTATCAAAAACAAAGAAATCATCAACTAATAAAACTCTGGGGAGCCGTCTATGAAATGAACCAATTTCATGAAGAACATTAATAAATTAAATAGGAAAAAAAGGAAATCATGCAAGTGCCCATTAGAAATAATAGACATTTACCAAATGCAACAGGACAAGTTGGAGACTGAGAGACTTGTGATTAAAATGCCTTTAATTGCAGGTAATGAACTAAATAAAGAGAAATTAACATCTGAGAATACTAAGAATTTTTCCAATTATTTAGTATTCTCTAATTCTGTCTTTGCTCTGTACAGGGTAGGTTACAAGATTTTCTGGCAATGAAACCTTATGAGCAATATGTAGATGGTGCAATAGAGATTATAGATATTAAAACAGTCCAAAATCTACTTAGGTGGAGATTACAATGATAGTAGTCTGAATAGCAGTAGCTAGCATTTATTAAATATTTACTGCGGGTGAGCCATATTTCTAAGCATTTTATATAGATAGGCAAATTTAATCACTGTAAATTCCTATGAGAAGTCTTTCCACAGGATGATTAGTATTTCCAGAATCTGAATACAATCCAATTCCAGGAGCCACATCCTTAACGTCCTGTTCTTTATGAAACCGTGTGCGATTTTAGCAACTGATGTTGATTTTCTTGTTTAATCTCACAACAACCCTATGCAGTAGGTACTATTTTATTTAAAAATAGATAAATCAGCAAAGAAATTCTGATCAAGTAATTTGCTCCAGGACCACTGAGCCAATGTAGTATCTTAGGAACTTACAGGACTAATAGCAGAACACATGGTCTTTGGGTACGAGTGTGGACTAAGAGGCCAAGCAACTACCACTAAGTAGCAGGTGATCTTATATTTTTAATTGAGGGGTTTGATTCAAACTCCTTACTGCTCTTCTTCCTCCTCTCACTCCTCTCACGGTTGTAAAAAATCATCTGATTTGACTTCTTTTCCCCAGATAGTGTAGAAATATTTTTAACAAAATACAAATTGTATATAAAAATTATAAAGAGGTTTGTATGAATAAGAATATATAGTTTATGTGTATAAATATTCTAAGTTCATTACTATAAATCACCTTATATAAGAGCCAAGAAAAAAAAATTTCAACATAGCAAGCATATGTTAGTTGTTAAACTAATGGCCAGAAAATCACATCCTTAAACCATCTGTTAAGGAAGGGATGCAGAGGACAAGAAGCCGCAGGAAGGAGGCAGATGGGAGTCCACCCTGATGACAGAGGCAGGAGCTGGTACCCAGAGGACAGGCTTCAGTCTCTAGTTTGGTAGAAACACATGGTGAGCAGCAGCTCCGCAGGTAATGCAAAATGATCACTAGAGAGCCCTGAAGTAAGGTTGTTAAGTCTTTCCCTCCAGCCCTTCCTATCACTTGGTTTATCCTCTGGGTATAGAGATGCATATAGAATGACTCCATAAACACATTTTAAAGAACCAAGAGCATCCATCTTTCTTGCTGGTTTATTCCTCAATAACCTTGTGTTGGAACTTGCTGCTGTGAATAAAAGATAAGAATCCTTAATTAAGATTTTCAGATTCTCACCCAAGATCCTTTTTTTCCTTATTTTGAAATTGGTCATCAGCTTTTGTACTGCTTTGTGTGATTACGAAGATAAAGCAGGTCACTTATCCAGCATGCCTGGACATAGACTAACATACCTGTTATTCAACCTCCCTCCCACTCCACAAGCACACCCATCAGCTCTCTTTCCCTCTGCACCAAAGAGGCAGTTGCTGTATCCAAGCGTTGAATTGTCCTTCTCTAGCCTTCAGCCCCAGTCATCCAGGTCAGATCCTCTAAGCTGCACACTTTCTCACCACCTCTGCTCCTTCCCTTCTATAGCTATCTGTGTATCTTCTCGGCTGAAGGGAAAACTTGGGGTTCATTTCTTTTTCCCCTTGATCTTGCCCCTCTGTAGTCAACCAGAGACATGGTCTGAGGATGGAGATTACACAGAATATAGAGAACAAAATGTTATCCTGGCTTTGGTGTTCCAGAATTCTCTCTTGAACTCATGGTTTAAATGACACACTGAAAGTTAAGTTCTTTTAATTTATGAGTATAAGGATTTTTTTTCTTCTCTCTCTTTCTCTCAAAACAAAACAAAAAATTGCTGAATAGCATTGAGAACTTCATCTAGATACTCATGTTGCAACAGAACAAAGGGTGGGGAAAAAATGTAATTGTAATGTATACATGTAAGGATAACTTGATCCCCTTGCTGTACAGTGGGAAAATAAAAAATAAAAAAAATAATAAACCACAGAAATTGGATTTTGTGTATGGAAATTTTCAGTCCAAAGGAATGGAGTCACACACTGCATGTCTAGCACTAGATTGGAAAACGGGTAGTGGAGGAACCAGAATACAACCTGGATAAGTAGATAGGGGTGTTCTTCTGGGAGAAGAAAATACTGTCAATTCCCAATATACCTCTCTAAAGAAGTGAGGCAGGCAATACTGGGGAGAATAGAGCATGATAGAAACTCCAGGTGGGTTTAGGGAGTATTCAGAGGTAAAAGGATCACAGCCAGTGCAGCACACTACAATAATGAGACTTACAAAGAGGTCACCACACCTACCAGAGTCAGCATCAGTGTGATAAAGTAGCATTGGAAATAGAGGCAGGTGTTTCTGAGCAGTAAGGACCTGAGTCAACCTGCTGAGCTTTATTCAGCTCTGGGGAGCATGAAAAAGCATCCAGAAGTGTCTGGTGATCATGAAAGGATGGGAAACATGTGTGGGAAGGGACAGCAAACTGGAAGGGACAGGGCACATCTTGAAAGAATGCATTAACCTGTTACTAGCAGCAACAATAGGGAACTACATGAAATTTTCGTCACTGAGTATGACCGTTTAGGGTAGATTTTACATATAGTTATTTCTTCCTTTAAAAATGTCTATTTTTTTTATATGTTGTTGGATTCGGATAGCTAAAATTTTGTTGAGAATTTTTGCGTCTATGTTTTTATGCACCATCCTCAGCAATGGAATGAGTTGATGTCAAGAGCTGTCTAAGCCTCTCTAGATTTGCTAAAACAAATTGGAAGTTTTGTCACGATGAATGGAAAAATGGGTACATGATTAAGAGTAATGTTGGCCCAAATACTTTTAATGTGTCATGGATAAAAATATTTTGTGGCATATACTCATGTTTATAACAGCATTATTCGCAAGAGCCAAAAGGTGGAAACAAGGCAGGTGTCCACAAATGGATAAGCAAAGTGTGGTCTATACATGAAATGGAATATTATTCAGCCTTAAAAAGGAAATAATTTTTGACACATGTTATATGGATAAACCCTGGGGACATGATGCTGCAAGAAATGAGCCAGTCATGAAAAGACAAATACTATATGATCTCATTTATATGATGTGTCTCAGATTCATAGAGATAGAAGGCAAAATGGTAGTTTCCAGGACCTGCAGGAAGAGAGAAAGAGGAATTATTGTTTAATAGGTACAGAATTCTAGTTTTGCAAGATGGCAAGAGTTCTACGGACAGATCAGAATGATGGTCGCTCAACAAAGGAAATATACTTAATGTCATTGAACAGATGTAAACTATTACATTTAGAATGGACAGACAACAAGACCTTAATACATAGTACATGGGACTGTATTTAATCTCCTGAGATAGACTGTGATAAAGAATATTCAAAAAAAGAATATATATACATATGACTGAGTCATTTTGCTGTATAGCAGCAATTGTCACAGCATTGTAAATCAACTATGCTTTAATAAAAATAATCTTTAAGATGTCAAATTTTGATATGTGTATTTACTACAGTTTTTAAAAATTTTAAGACTAGGACAAAAAAGAAAACCCACATCTTGTACAAAGACAAGGAACTTCTGCTCATCTGTATGTACACAGCTCATTCTCAGAAGTCTTTAAAATTTGTGCTCCTCTCTATAAGAAATTTACATGACTACCCAGGGCTTTATAACAGCCAACTTCTCCTAAAATCCCCTAAATTCAAATCCAATGCTCTCTCATTAATTCTAGTAAATGTACACTTTCATATATGTGAGTAAAAACATATACACACTCATACAAATACAAGTATAGTATGTATGGTTTTTATCAGGAGAAAAAGCAATAGTGTTTTACTGAGCATTTTAATATTACCTTGGACTTGTGAATTTCACATCAATTCATTTTTAAACAGAAGGTATTTTCAGAATGCCTTTGATATCCAATAATTTTGTGTACTTACAGACTTTGTTCTTTGAAATGGCAAATCAGGTTTACTAAGTATTTAAATATGAAATGGTTCATTTCATTGTCTCTAACCATAAACCAACAAAAATTTATCCTTGCCTGCTCCATTAAAAGTACATCTGAATTTCATGTGCTGCCCATTTGTATTGAAATCCAACAAAAAATTTACTTATCGCATATATATTGAAGTAGGAAATAGCTGTCATTAAGATTTAGAAATGTTTTTATATTTATGTAAGACTTAGACATCACTAAAAAGAATTCACAAGTTCCAACAGGCTAAAAGTTTACATTCAAAATTGTAAAAAGAACAAATATGAATTTGTGACTGTATGTTTAAAAGCTTATTTTATTACATTTTGTATTTTTCTCAAATTTTATTTTACTATGGATTTAAAAATAAATAGAACTTTCTGTTTCTCGAGATTATACTTGGAAGGAAAGCAGCATTTTATGATAAAGAGCCTTGGCCAGGGAGTTGGGAGTCCAAGCTCTTTGCTGTGCAATGTTGGGTAATTTCACCTCCTTTGAGCTCATTTTTCTCCCCGGTAAAGAAAGGAGAGTAGTTGGACTCAAATATTTTTCCATATTTTATATTCCAAGACCTCATGATGACTCAGGCATGTCAGCAGCCTGGGCTGCATCCAGCCGTCATAATACAGTAAACCAATATGCTCTTTCCTTCAACCAAGTTGGACTAAACCAGTTCAACTCAATTTATAATTACTGAAGTCCTTCATTAATAATGACGATAATAATGACAGGTAAGATTTATAGAGCATTCACTATGTGCCAGGCACTGACAGATTCTAAAAACAGCCCCGATTTTCAAAAGAATTAATATATTTATATGGAGGACTGATGCACTTTGCTGTACAGCTGAAGCTAATACAAGATTTTAAATCAACTATACTACAATAAAATTAAATTAAATAAATAAATAAAAGCAGGGAGTTCCCTTGTGGCTCAGTGGTTTCAGTGAGGTGGCGGTTTCAAAATCTGGCCTTGCTCAGTGATTAAGGGTCCAGCGTTGCAGGTGTGGGTCCCAGATGGCTCAGATGCTGTGGCTGTGGCATAGGCTGGCAGCTGCAGCCTGGGAATTTCCATATGCCACAGCTGCAGCCCGATAGATAGATAGATAGATAGATAGATAGATAGATAGATAGATAGATAGATAGATAGATAGATAGATAGAAAGATACATACATACATACATACATACATACATACATACATACATACATAAAAACAGTCCCAATTTCCCAATCTAACCCCAGATCAGTGCTCCTTGTAATGTGACTTGGCAGCTCCTCCTGTCACAAGATGGAGTCTATCTCCTGACCCTCTGCATCCGGCTTTGCTTTGGGACATGCTTTGTCCAATGAAATGCAGCAGGCATCATGACATGCCAACTCTGAGTCCTGGCTTCTATGCTTGTTCTTGAAATTCTGCTGCCACCAGGAGAACAAGCCCAGGTTGCCTACCAGAAAATGAAGGAACACATGAAAAGCAGAGCGTTCACCTCATTATGACTCCAGACGTGTGAGAGAATCCAGCCAAGATCAACAACACTTCTCAACGACCCACAGATCTCCAGGTTTGTGGGACTGAGCCCAAGAGCCCAGCTCCACAGAACCGTCAGGCTGAAACCAAGTTTTGGTGTGGTCTGTTACACAGCATCATCGTAACAGTAAATAATTTACTCTGCTCTAAACACATCATGTGATTTTCTCATTTCCTCCTCACAAGAACCTTATATGAGAGAGATTATTATTATCCCATTTTAGAGATAAGGAAACTGAGGCATAGAGAGTTGAATTTACCCAAGATCATAAAACTCCTATATTTTACATAATGCATCACCAATTGCAAGAGGCACCATTATTTTATACACCACTGAGAAAAGTAGAGTGCAATTTAAAGTAAGACATAGCCTAATTTCTGAGATGTCAAAACACGAAAAAGAAATTTCATGTCTTCATGCTTCAGTGGTTGTCAGGTGTTAGAGAGAGAAAGTGCAGAGGAGTTTAGGGCAGTGAAACTATGCTACAAAGTTTACAACACCAAGAATGAACCCTAATGTAAATTATGCTCTTTGGGCAATTATGATGTGACAGTGTAGGTTCATCACTTATAACAAATGGACCACTCTGGTGGAAGATGATAATGAGGAGGTTATGCATGAGTTGGGGCAGGGGGCATGGGGACCTCTCTGTACTTTCCCCTCCATTTTTCTGCAAGCCTAAACTATTCTAGATAGTAAAGCCTATTTAACAACAACAACAAAATGAAAAAAAGAAAAAATGCATATTAGAATTGATAAAGTGAGAAAGTGGGGGGCCAGGTCTCTTGACTAGCCATCTTATTTGAAATAATTTAAGGCACTTGAATATTCTACTGATAGTTTGAGAATTGTAGCCACCTTTCACAGCTCCCTAGAATGGCAGATGATGTGTAGGGAAACTGTTCATCTTAAAAACCCTTTTTTGGAGTTTTCACTGTGGCTCAGCAGGTTAAGGATCCAACATTGTCTCTCTGGCAGCATGGGTTCAATCCCCAGCCCCTCATACTAGGTTAAAGGATCCAGCATTGCCCTGGCTATGGCATAGGTTGCAGCTGTGTCTCAGATTTGATCCCTGACCCAGGAACTTCCATATGCCACAGGTGCAGCCAAAAAAAAAAAAAGTCTTTTGTTAGTACCTTAAAGTGATTTAAATTTTTTCTACTCAGCTCTGTGAACTGTGCTATATATCCCTTGTGCTCCAACCAGGACTTCTATTTTTTGCTGTATGCATCATTGCCCACATTATCTCATTAACATTTCCTCTTTCTAAATCTCTCTCTGGTTGGTTGTCTAAAAATTTCTCCAATTTATCTATGTCCCTTAAAAGAAATTAGATGCTCACTTACTAAATATAGTATTAACGAGACCTAATCACTAGTGATGAATTAGATTAATTACCTTGCTTGTTTGGAATGTGACACTCATCAATCAATTAATATTCCACATATGTGTGATTGCACCATTGTATTTCCTAAGATAGATTAGTCTGACCATGGTTTTTGGAGGTAGATAGACCAAGATCAAATACTGCTGCTTTCTGCCTTTTTCTTGCTTTTTATATAACCTTGAGCAAGGTATTAACATCGTGAGATCCAGCGTCTTCATCTAAGAGTGTATGTAAACACATTTCTATATTACTCAGGTTTTATTCTAAGAAGCAGAATTGCTAGAAGGAGATACAGATATAGATATAAACAGATCATTTATTCCAGAGATTTGACCTTATACAGGTGTGGGATATTAGGTTACCTAAGGGAGGCTGTTGCTTCTCTGTCTGCCACTATAGCCCAAAGTCAGAAAGATCAGCAGTCTAGAAAAGTATATAAATGTGAAATCAGGGGAAAGGACACAAAGGAAGGAAACTTTGAGGCTAATTAACAATAAAATAAAATAAAATAATAAAATAAAATAAAAACTTAAATCTCTTGTGGCCTATGCAGCACTGCATACAGGGAAGGAAATTCTGGAGTCATAGCTCCAACTTTGCCAAATTCACATATAAAAAAAAAAAATCCTCCACACAACACAACTCATACATTCGGAGAATTGAGTTGCATCATTTATTTGAAACCACTTTGTAGGTGTATGTTCGTATCTAATCTTTTCTTTATTGTAAGTTTTTACATTTTCTTATACAGAAATTTTCTGGCCTCATTTCGTTATTATGTCACATAAAATTCTAATTTGAAAACCCTTTATCAGTTCTTTCCAATAGTACAGTTTTAACTTCAGCTTCCTCTTGGAGGGCCAAATGCTCTGCACAACCAACTATAGCGAAGCGGTGTGGCTGAGCAAACCTCTGCGGTTCTGGAACAAATTGCTCTTTGACTCAACATCAGGGGTCAGTGTAAAGCTTTAATAAAAGAAATATTCCTACATGTGGAAGAGGTAAGAAAAGGCTAAAATTAAAATAACAGTAAACAGGAATTCCCGTCTCAGCTCAGAGGAAACAAATCTGACTAGTATTCATGAGGACGCATGTTCCATCCCTGGCCTCTCTCAGTGGGTTAAGGATCTGGTGTTGCCATGAGCTGTGGTGTATGTCGCAGATGCAGCTTGGACCTGGTGTTGCTGTGGCTGTGGTCTTGGCCGGTGTCTAGAGTTCCAATTCAAGCCCTAACCTGGGAACCTCCATGTGCCATGGGTGGCCCTGAAAAAAAAAAAAATGTTCATGGTAAAAAAAAACATTCAAAATTGGAGTAAAAAGAAGGAATATCCTGAAATTACCTGCAGACAGTATCAGACTAAGCTCATAATTTGCCGATAAAAAATAAAGAAGTGAATGTATGAGAAATGCTGAAAAAAAAAGAAAAACAGGAAAAAAAAAGCAGTAAACATGAAAATATATACAGCTTCACTAGTAATCCAACAATGCCAATTTAAGTAGCAATGAAAATAAGAGGACAAGTATCAAAAAGTTTGATAGTAAGTAGTAAGTATTGGTAAAGACACATGAAAGCAAGAAAGGGGAATTATTGTTGAAAATATAATAAACATTTCTAGAAACCAAAAATTTAAAAAAAAAATAAAATCAAAGCTTTCTTTGGTAATTGAGATTTTGTTCTTAACTTTTAGACCACATGGCAGGAATTTCTGCTGACTGCAGAGGGGGTGAGTTCCACATCATATGCCCCTCTTGGGATAAACAAAGCTGCTGGTTTTTACTTGGATGTTTATCAGCTATAAATCTGCCTTTCTGAAGCTCCTAATTGTTCATTATCTATAAATGCCCCTTGAGGGTGGTGAACACAGTAGAGCCAGGGAAGAAGGACCCTCCTACTGCAGCCACAAAATCACCAAGGTTTGTGATGTCTAATTTTCTAGGTCAAAGCAGTGGTCTTGAAGCTGCCTGTCCATCGTCCCCCAAATCTTTGAGACTTTGTTGCTGTTTCCCCTCAGCCAGAGGCAAATGCCCCAAAATGTTTGCCTTTTTTTCCCCGCCCATGTGTGGCATATGGAAGTTCCCAGGCTAGGGGTCACACTGGAACTGCAGCCACTGGCCTGAGCCAAAGCCACAGCAACGCCACATCCGATCCATGTCTGCAGCCTACGCCACAGCTCAGACAACACAGGATCCTTAACCCACTGGGCAAGGCCAGAGATCTAACCTGCATCCTCACGGATACTAGTGGTATTCGTAACCTGCTGATCCACAACAGGAACTCCTGCCTTTTCTTATTTTAATTCTAAGACCCACGCAAAGGAGTAAAAACTTAGTCCATTTCTGGACTTACCAAAAAAAAAATTTTTTTTTGTTTTGTTTTTTTTAGGGCCACTCCTGTGGTATATGGAGCTTCTCAAGCTAGGGGTCCACTCAGAGATACAGCTGCCGACCTATACCACAGCCACATCAATGCAGGATCCGAGCCACGTCTGTGACCTACACTGTACCTCAAGGCAACGCCAGATCCTTAACCCACTGAGCAAAGCCAGGGACCGAACCAGAAACCTCATGGTTCCCAGTTGGATTCATTTCCACTGCGCTACGACGGGAACTCCTGGACTTTCCAAATCTTAAGTGAGATCTGTGATTTAAAGAAATCCACATTGTTTTTGGAGTCATTTTGACCTAGTGAAGATTTAGAGTTCCCGGGTCTCTGGTTTACAGTGTTAGAGAGATTTACAAGCTGTGTGGCCCTAATAAGGGTGATTCCAAGCATGGTTCAGCGGGAGGGGTGGTCAAGAGAGTTTCACGGGGCATAGTCCATTCAGATGCAAAGTACTTTTACTGTCCTTTACCCAGATCCATTCTCCACAGGAAAGACGCATTTGCTGCAGACTGCGTTACGGATCTGGGAGCACACACACAAGCAGAAAAGGATTAGAGTCAGAAGAACATTTTGTAAATGGCACTTCTATGCTCTCTGATTCAGAAAGAGTCAGAATATGAGCTGGAACCTTTATGGATCGTTCAGGATGATTTCAGGAAACTGAGTTTCCCAGAGGGCAGAATGGCAGCTCCACAGGCCACTTGCACCCCCATTCACTGAGGAGTTACTTAGTCTTTCTGTAACATCATAGTTTCCTTTCTCCACTCTGTCAGAGTGCTGAAGGTAGGGGGGACATTAGCTTGATATTTGATATATTTAGGATTTCACACACATATGGAAATTGTGTCCTGTAATATGAGAACCTTGATCTAAGTCTACAATCCTCAGCAAGAAACCTATTTCTAATTAGTTATTTTTGATGTTAGTATCATTTGGAAAGATCTGACCCTATCCAAAGAGCAGGTATAGAATAAGCAGGCCATGGACATAACCCTCAGATAGAAAAATTATAGTCAAACTGAATGAGGGACTCCCCCCCACACACACACACACCCCCACACCTAATGAAAGCTTTTATTGCACTTGTACTGTTGTCTCTGCTGTAAAGCCTTATAAGTGGCAAAAATGGGGCAAAGCACACAATGAGGCAGTGCCCTTTGGGAAAACAGAGCTGTCTCTTGTTATTCTATTATCCCCGAAGGTGTCACTTACTGGAATAATTGGACAAGGACAAGGAGCAGAGAGCAAGACCTTGGGAAGCTTATCTGGGTACAGCCAGAGCCTGTGAAGGGAGAACTAAGTCACCTGCTGTGTGTAGGTGGCCCATTAAGAATCAGGATTTGAGTTCCCTGCGGTGCAGTGGGTTAAATATCCAGCATTGTCACTGCTGTGGCTCTGGTTACTGCTCCGGTGTGGATTAGGTGGGTTAGATCCTTGGCCCCAGGAACTTCTGCATGCTGCTGATGTGAGCAAAAACAAACAAACAAACAAAGCAAAACAAAACAAAACAAAACAAAGGAAAGAACCAGGGTTCCAATTTGTAGGTTAGGCAGAAAATATGGGTGACAGGGTAGAGGGGTGACATTTTGTGATGGAGGAACATTTGCAGCTGGATCACCTCAAGCTTCTCCCTGTTAACTCCTGCAGTTGGTCAGGAAGGAGAACTTTCCTGAGTATTAAGTAATTCTTATAAATTCAATTTTAAAAGCTTATCCATACTGTGAACCTCCTGTCTTCACTGAGATATCACTGTGTATGATTACTTCCTAAAATCACAAAGCCGCATTATTTACATCACCATTTCAAATGAGTTAAAAGACCATCACTCCATTAGGTCAAAGTCTCCCATTTATTATTAGCATAGGCAGTATCCCATAGGTACAGTTTCTGTCTCAACACGAAGATACCAATCCTAAATGTCTTATGTTCTTAAACACTTCTGTACATAATTTGAAGTCTTCTCAAGTTGGAAAAAAACATTTCACTCGGGGAAATAATTATCATACCCCCATCACAGACATTCCTAAAGAGGTTTATGCAAGCAGGCGGTTGCTACTCTGATGGGATTTGCTGAACTCAATTTTTGTTTGTTACAACAATGATTTCATAACCCTACATTCAGTTAACTCATTTTCATAGATTTGTTTTGTACATGATCTAATTCTTCAGTTTACCAACATTTTCTTCACTTGAGTTTGTAAACTTCAAGTTACGTAAATGTCGTTCCTCTTCTAACCTTAGAGACCTTGCACTTGATGGGATCCTGAGAAGTAAATCTTGTTTTCTTCTTTTTCTTATGGCGCACATGCAACATATGGAAGATCCCAGGCTAGGTGTGGAATCAGAGCTGCAGCTGCCATCTTACACAACAGCCACAGCAACACCAGCTCCAAGCCACATCTGCGACCTGTGCCACAACCTGTGACAACACCAGTTGTGGCATACATCTGAGCAAGGCCAGGGATCGAACATGCATCCTCATGAATACTAGGTTCTTAACCCGCTAAGCCACAGTGGGAACTCCTGAGAAGTAGAACTTTAAATCCTTTGAATCTGATGGCTCTTGCATCCTTTCATTCTCAGAATCATAAAGCTTTTTAAAATACTAATATACATATACCACTTATGTATCATTATATATTACCTATTACTAAGGTAAGCATATACGTACACAATTTAATTTGACTGTTTCATGTCTGCTTTATGGTCACAACTTAAGCTATCATGCTACTCACATCCCTTTGAGTCAGAAAATACATTTACCTGAAGCATTTACATTTTTTTGTCCCCATACTCTTGAACAATACAATTAATGAATCAGTAACACCAGCATGATTAAATAAGACTCAACACTTGAGCTCTTCTATTTTGTACAAAATTATACACTAACAGTTTTTCAGCTTTAATGTATGTCAATTGACCAGAGCGATTATTCTCCTTTTGGTGCTCAAATTGTTTCAAGTACGCTTTAAATTGGTTCCTGTGGTCTTTTGACATAATACCATTAATCTTCAAATGCTTCCTAGCTCTCTGACCCAGCTAGATGCTCCATCTCTCAAGGAATCCTCCAGCTCAGAAATGGAATAAACATTTTTGCCAAGAGACCTCATGTTCCTTGGCACTAGATCACATCACAGAATGACCCTGCTCTTGGGCATGTCAG
This sequence comes from Phacochoerus africanus, assembly GCF_016906955.1. NCBI lineage: Eukaryota > Metazoa > Chordata > Mammalia > Artiodactyla > Suidae > Phacochoerus > Phacochoerus africanus. The sequence continues at coordinate 16,767,444 of NC_062553.1, read as the reverse complement.
TGGACAGGGCTGAAAACAACATATATTCCTCCACAGAATGGTGGGAAATCTTTTCTTCATTGTTACTGAGGTAAAATTGACAAATAGAAATCGTGTATAATTAAGGTATACAACTTGATGTTCTGTTGCCCATATACATTGTGAAACAATTATCACAACTGAGCTGATTAACATATTCATCCCGTCACAGTTACCATTTTCTTTCTTTTATTTTTCTTTTGTGGTATAATTATGCCTAAGATCTACCTGTTAGCAAATTTCAAGCATACAATGCAATATTGTTAACTGCCTCTATAACTGTACTCACCATGCTATACATGAGACCTTCAGAGCTTATTAATTCTACATAACTGAAACTTTGCAACCTTTGACCAACATTGCCCCTTTTCACCTTTCACCTTCCCCTTGCCACCACCATTCTACTCTCTGCTTCTACAAAACTGACTATTTTAGATGTCACATATAAATGTGATCATAGAGTATTTGTCTTTTCTGTGTTAGGCTTATTTCAATTAGCATAATGTCCTCTGTGTTCATCCACGTGGATGCAAGTAGCAGGATTTCCTTCTTTTTCAAGGCTGAATAATATTCTGTCGTATATAGATAGATGATGATATAAGGTGTCTGCACTTCAAGAAGCAACCTAATTGTCCAATGATGAATGAATGCATAAAGAAAATGAATAGTTTACATAGGAATGCTATGCCATTGGAAATATTAATACAAATTCATGACTTTCCACTATGGCTGGAGCAAAGGACAGATTTTTGTGGATGGCTGAGAGCCTCTGCCACTGTCCAATGCATCTGAACAATTCCAAGAGAAATCATAACTACTATGTAAACTTTCCTAAGTTTTTGGTTTTTTTCCACTGTACAGCATGGTGACCAAGTTACACATACATGTATAAATAATTTCTCCTCCCATTGTTGTGTTGCAATGTAAGTATCTAGACATAGTTCTCAATGCTACACAGAAGGAGCTCATTGTAAATCCATTCCAAAATCAATAGTTTGCATCCATTAACCTCAGGCTTCCAATCCCTCCCACTCCCTCCCTCTCCCCCCAGGCAGCCACAAGTCTATTCTCCGAGTCTATGATTTTCTTTTCTGTGGAAACGTTCATTTGTGCTATATATTAGATTCCAGATATAAGTGATATCATATGGTATTTGTCTTTCTCTTTCTGACTTATTTCCCTTAGTATGAGAGTCTCCAATTCCATCCATGTTGCTGCAAAAGGCATTATATCATTTTAAAATAAATGATTCTTCAGGCAGGGGAATACCATATCCAAATATTGTTCTAACAATAGGAAAGCAAGTAAATATTCCTGAAATGCCTTTTTTTTTTTTTTTTTGGAAGTTCCCAGTCTAGGAGTCGAATTGGAGCTGCAGCTACTGGCCTACACCACAGCCACAGCCACATGGGATCCAAGCCACATCTGTGACCTACACCACAGTTCACAGTGAGGCCAGGAATCAAACCTATGTCCTCATGGATACTAGTTGGGTTCTTAACCCTCTGAGTTATAATGAGAACTCCCTATATTTCTTTTACTAAAGCATGATTTATCTTTCTGAACTATTTATTGGAATAGCCTTTAGATAAGGTTCAAACTTTTTAATTTAGTGGAAATTAACTAGCAACTACAGAGACTTGCCATAAGATAGACTTCTTTTATACCTATTGAAACTAGCAAAAGTTAACAAATATTTTAAAATTGCATCCTGATTAAAATAGTAATTTCTTTTAATTGGCTTTATGTGGGTAATATAATGTCCATTGTCTTGAAGGTTTTATAGCCTATCATTTCGATGTAAATTAGGTGAACCATGTCACAAATTGAATATATTATCCAAGTAAAAGAATCCACGGTTCCATGATAAGACAATGGCAACTGATGATTGAGTACATCCACTCCCCTGAGAGCCCTAAACACGCCAGTTTAATCTAATTTCTGTTTCTGCAGCCATCAAAATAAATTGAATTAGTGGAATAACTCAAGAAAGGCTTAAAGATTTAATCCAGCAATGTGGTAAACTAAATCAGGCCACTGTTTCCTTGATAGCCTCACATAAATAGTTCAGTCTGGGTGGCTGAAGGCTGTTTGATCAATGACATGTGATAACAGTAATGAGGTGCTGATTTCCAGACCTAGGGATTGACAGTTTCTAATTCCTGGTCTCTTGGCCTTCTGGTTCTTGGAGTCCTGAGTTATCATGTAAGAAGTCTGAGAACTGCCAGAAAAATTATGCAGATAGGACCTGAGACTTCATGGATAGAGAACAAATCAACCAGAGACCAGGTTCCCAGCCCAGGTCCCTGCTGAGGCACGCGACAGGTGAGTGAAACCCTTTCTGGGCCCTCTAGTCCAGACCAGACAAGCCCAGTTGGTACCATACATAGTAGAAGGGTCACTCCACTGAGTTCTGTCCAAACACTTGACCCACAGATCATGATCACAATAAACTGTTGTTATAAACCACCAGTGTGGAATATCTGCTACCCACAAAGAGATGAGGAAAAAAAAACTGGATACAGTTTCAGGCATTTAAAATGGAAACTCTACTTCTGGCAACATGACAGGATACATAGCCTGTAAAATCTCCCATTGCAAATACTGAACAAAACTTTTTTTTTTTTTTTTGTCTTTTCAGGGCCACACAAGCAGCATACGGAAGTTCCTGGGCTAGGGGTCAAATCGGAGCTGCAACTTCCGGCCTACACCACAGCCACAGCAACACAGGATCTGAGCCACATCTGTGACCTACACCACAGCTCACAGACACATGGATCCTTAACCCACTGAGCAAGGCCAGGGATCAAACCAGCATCCTCATGGATACTATTCAGGTTTGTTACTGCTGGGCCACGACAGGAACTCCCTGAATAAAACTTTTTAAAAATTGTTCTAAATGCACCGCTAAGCCCCCAGGAGGATAAGAGAGTATTCAGAAGTGAAGAATGGATGTGGCCTGGTAAGCAGCACTAAAGCTGGCAGCTGCCCAAAGACACTGGCTCTAAAAAGCAAGAGCTTTGTGTTTTAATGGCTGAGAGAAAGTCTTGGGCTTTCACAAAGCCGGGAATTAGAGTAGAGATGCTGATGAAGCCAAGAGTCTAACAGGTTGTGCCCCGAATGAGAGACTGAATAGAAAAATATCAGCCCTGCAAAAAGAATATAACTGGAAAACTATTTTTGGCTTTAAGGGAGGGGAAAAAACTAAGAATATATTTCTTCTAAGAATCTGTTAACAAAAGCAATCCTCAAATGGATTTGAGGTTCCAATTTAAAACTACCTGCATGCTCCAAAAAAGCCATGCAATTAAAGCTAAGAAATTAATTTAAAATGGTCTGAGTCTGGAAGCAGTCCCAGGAACCTAACAAAAAATACAGGCAAATCCTCTCTAAGGAATATATTCCTGATCATGATCTAGTTAGAATTTCTAGAGATAAGGGAAGTTCTGGTCTTAGAGCTGGCTTGTGCCAACTGGCAAGAGCCAGGTGGGTACATTTCTTCCCAACTCTGCATTCAGCAACACCGGGTTGAGAGTTGGAAATTGTCTAGGGTTGGAGTATTTACACCACAGAAATTGGCAAACACCATAAATTGAGTCTTTTTTTTTTTAAAGGAGCCACTTCAACAGCACAAAACTAGATAAAGTCCCCATAAAACATGAGCTATAAGAAACGCCACAACAAACCACAAATAAGAATCAGCAGAACCAGTACAATTCAGCTCCTAAAAGCTTCATATGATTGAATTATAAGCTAGAGAATGTAAAATAAGAATCTTTCACGTTTATAGGAAAGAGAATCACTGTGTTTTGACCTTATATCCTGCCAATTTGCTTAACTCACTTGTTAAATATATCTCCACGACCTACATGATTTTAGGTGTTTTTGTAAATGGTATTTTTACTTCAATTATTGGTTACTCTTTACTAATACAAGGAAAAAATTGCGTTTATAAATTAGCTTGTATCCTGAGAATTTGCTAAACATCAATTTATAAATTTAACTTTACATTTTTAAGCTTTAGAATTTTTTGGTAGCTTACTTAGAACTTGGCCCCTACAGCTTACCACCTAAGTGGTCATGACATAAGACAGATTTCTTTTCTGATTAATAAGCCCTTTATTTATTTTTCTTTTGTTATTGCACAAACTAATACTTTCAGCACAATGTTAAATTGAAATACTAAATGGATAGTCTCACCTTATGTCCAATCTTAAAATGTTATTGGCATTCCCATTGTCACTCAGCAGGTTAAGGACACAGTGTTAAATCCATAAGAATGTGGGTTCAATCCCTGGCCTCACTCAGTGGTTTAGAGATCCGGTGTTGCTGCAAGCTGCTCTGGTATAGGTCACAGATGCGGCTCAAATCTGGTGTTGCAAAGGCCTCAGCTGAAGCTCCCATTCAATTCCTAGCCCAGGAACTTCCATATGTCACAGGTACATCCACTTTTTTTAAAAAGCGTTGTGTATGTGTATTCTTTTACTGTTAATGATGTCAGTAGGTTTTGTTGTAGCTGCTTTTTATCAGGTTGAGGAAGTTCACTTTTATTCTAAATTTATTGAGATATTTTTATCACAAAATGATATGATTTTCATCAGATTTTTTTCCTACATCTAACAAAATGATTATACTGCTTTTCTCTTTTATTTTATTAATATGATGAATTTATTGATTTTTAAACATTAAGTCGACCCTCTATTCCTGGGTCATACTGTATTGTACTTTTATACATTGCTAGACTCAACTTGCTAATGTTTTGTCCAGAATGTTCCTATCTTTGCAGGATTGTAGATATTGGCATGTAGTTTTCTTTCTTGTAATGACTTTGAATGATTTGGGCTTCATGGTAATGCAATTTAATAAAATAAGTAAGAAAGTATTCCCTCCTTCTCTTTCCTGAAAGGCTTTTTTTTAAGATTGGAATTATTTATTTCTTAAGTGTTTAATATTTACCCCTGAAGTAATCTGAGTCTAGAGATTCCTTTGTGGAAAGGTGTATTTATAAATTCAATTTATTTAATGAATAAATTTGAATCAATATATGGTATATGTACTACTTGAATACATGTAGTAATATGTATTCAAGAAATTTGTCCATTTTGCCTGGATTGTTCAGTTTATTGGCATAAAATTTTTCATAACACTCCTTTATTTTTATTTCAGTGTGTTTATCCTTATATTGGTATTTTATATTCTCTCTCTTTTTTTCTTCATCAGTCAAGTTAGAGATTTATCAGTTTTATAAATTTTTTTCAAAGAGCCAGCTTGGCTTCATTGGGCTTTAAATTTTTAAACTAAATTTTACTCATCTTTAGTGTTTGTTTTTATCTCCTTACTTTTGGTTTAATTTGTTCTTTTTCTAGGTTATTAAGTGGATGCTTAAATCTTTGATTTTAAAATTTTCTATTTTCTTTTTTTTTTTTTGTCTTTTTGCTATTTCTTGGGCCGCTCACGCAGCATATGGAGGTTCCCAGGCTAGAGGTCGAATCGGAGCTGTAGCCACTGGCCTACACCAGAGCCATAGCAACGCTGGATCCCAGCCACACCTGCAACCTACACCACAGCTCACGGCAACGCCGGATCGTCAACCCACTGAGCAAGGGCAGGGACTGAACCCGCAACCTCATGATTCCTAGTCAGATTCATTAACCACTGCGCCACCACGGGAACTCCTCTATTTTCTTAATAACAATATATGTCATTGTGAGTACTGTGTTGACTATATCCCATCAATTTCAGTGTCATTTTTCTTTCTTTTTCATTCCATTCAAAGTATTTTCTTTTGTGATTTATTCTTTGACTCATGGATTCAACTTCCATATATTTGGGGATTTTCCAGATATCTTCTGTTATTGGCTTCTAATTTTTGTTGGGATCAGAAATGATAATTACGTAAAAACTGTTTTTATTCACAACAATTCCGACACCAAATATGGGTGGGTTTTTTAACACACTATCCAGTTCTCCAGTTTTCCCCATACCAACTGGATGTCTATCATTTGATTCAGTTCTGACCCTACCCAGCATTCGTGTAAAATCCCCAGGTTAAGGGCTTAGCCCCACAAGACCGCTCCTACTTCAGATGCCCGTCACAAGTCCCAGGGTCTCCTCCTCGGAGTCAGTGATTTATTATAATGCTTCAGAGACCTCGTGGAAACACCTTACTTAACTATTACCAGGTTATTAAGAAAGAAATAAACAACACCTCAGAAACAGCTAAATGGAAAAGATGCATGGAGCAAGATATGGGGGAAAAGGGAGCTTGAAGCTTTAGTGGCTTCAGGTGCATCACCTTCCCAGAACCTTGATATGTTCACCTACATGGAAGCTCTTTAAACCCCAACATTTACAAGTTTTTATGGAGGTTTCGTTATAGAAACATGACTGGTTCCTTCATTGGCCATTGGCAAGTAACTCAATCCCCTCCCTCTCTCCCTTTCCTGGGGTTTGGGGTGTGGAGCTGAAAGTTCTAACCCTCTAATCATGCCCTGCTCTTTTTGGTGACCAACCCCCATCTTGAAACTATCTAGGAAACCCCCAGCCGTCCGTCCTTTCACTAGCATACAAAGGACGCTCTTATTGCCCAGGAGATTCCCAAGGTTTTTGGAGCTGTGTGCCAAGAATCAAGAACAAAAATCTTCATTTTGATTTATACTACAGTGTATGGTTTGAATTCATTAAAATGTATTGGCATTTGTTTTGTGGATTTCCCTGCAAGCCACTTTAGTGAATGTTTTGTGTATACATAAATGAATTTGTGTTTTAATTTTGTTGGATTAGATCTTTTACACATATCCATTTGGTTAATTTGGGGAATGGTAGTTAATAATTTGTCTACTATACCCTTACCAATTTTCTTTCTGCTTGCTCTGTCAACTGGTGGGAGCAGACAACTGAAACATCCAGCTGTAATTATGGATTTGCCCATTTTTCCTTTCACTTTCTACAGTTTTTGCTATATGTACTTTATTTATTTATTTATTTATTTTGTCGTTTGGAGGCTACATCCAAGGCATATGGAGGTTCCCAGGCTAGGGGTCGAATTGGAGCTGTAGCCGCCAGCCTACACCACAGCAAGGCAGGATTTGAGCAACGTCTGAGACCTACACCACAGCTCATAACAATACCAGATCCTTGACCCACTGTTTGCTGCATGTACTTTAAAAGTTTGTTATTTATATATTCTTATTGAGGATTTCTGTGTCCTTTTGATGGAAGAATCCCTTTATTATTATTATAAACTCTTTATCTCTGTGTTCCTTGTTCTGAAGTCTATTTTCTGTGATATCAACATAGCTGCTCTTGCTTTCTAATCTTAGTGTCTTCATGGCATATCTTTTTTCATTCTTTTCATTTAAATTTATCTATATATTTATATGTAAACTGAGTCTTAGAGACATCATATAATTAGGTCATCTTTTTTTCACCTGATCTGACAATTTCTATCTTTTAATTAGAATATATCATACATTCATATTTAATTAAGTATTGATATGATTTGGCTTATATATACTTCTTTCATATTTATCCTTTCTCTTATTCATCTGTTCTTTAGTCATTTTATCCATTTTCCTGCTTTCATTTGGAATTGATTATATTTTTAGTATTCCTTTTATCTATATTATTGTCTCATTAATGATATCGCTTTGGTTTTTTAATGGTTGCTGTAGAGTTTGAATAAGCAGGTTTAATATAATCTAACTGCAATTACATTAGTTAATGTATAATAAAAGACTTCTAGAACAACATACTTCCATTTCCCCACTTTCTGTATTTTGTCCTATTGTTTTCACATATGAGCTATATATTAACTCTATATATGTTCAATACCCCACAATATATTATTTTTTGTTTTAATAGTTAATTACATTTTAAAGAAATTTTAAAAGGAAAAAGTATTTATTTGCCCATGAATTTACTACTTTCAGTGCTTTTCATTTCTTTGTGTTGATTCAAGTTTCTGCCAGATACCATTTATCTTCAATCTAAATAATTCACATTAACATTTCTTGTGATACTAGTCTGTGTATAATGCATTTTATTCACTTTTGTTTGTCAAAAATTTTTTTTTATTTTTTCTTCAACTTTGAAGGATGTATTCACTCAATATAGATTTTTAGGTTGACAATTTCCGTAAACACTTTAAAGATGCCAATCCATTGTCTTCTGCCTGGCAAAAGTTTCTGATAAATCTTACCTTTTTTCTACTGTATAATCTGTATCCCTTTTGCTAAGATTACTTTTAAAGTTTTCCCTTTTTCACTAGTTTTCCACAATTTAATTATGATGTACTTCAATATAAGTGAGATGGTTGGGCGATTTTACCATTCTATTTTATTTTATTCTATTTTTGCTTTTTAGGGCCACACTCAAGGCATATGGAAGTTCCTGGGCTAGGAGTCAAATCAGAGCTACAGCTGCTGGCCTATGCCACAGCCACAGCAACGTGGGATGAGAGCCACGTCTGTAAGCTACACCACGGCTCAAGGCAACACCGGCTCCCCAACACAGTGAGCAAAGCCAGGGATCGAACCCACATCCTCATGAATACTAGTCGGATTCATTTCTGCCGTCCCACAGCAGGAACTCCCTACCGTTCTTTAGTATCATTGAGTTTTTGCAGCTGTATATTTACAATTCATCATATTTGGAATTTGTCAGCCATCATTTCTTCCAATGTTTTTTCTCTCAGGCACCCTCTTCCACCTATTGAAATATTCCAATTTATGTGGATTACATTGCTTGGTACTTTTCCACTAGCCACTGAAACACTGTTCATTTCCTTTTTCAGTTTATTTTTTCTCTCTGTGCCTTACTTTTTATATATTATTTTGCTAAATCTTAAGTTCGCTGATCATTCTCTAGTTTTTCTTTTAATCGCAACCAGTGAAATTTTCATTTCAGTGAATTCACTTTTCATCTTTAAATTTACCATTTTTAATCTTTTATTTTCCTTCTCATGTAGACATTTTCCTTTAAATATTTGACCTTAATCACATTAGCGTTTTAATGTTCTTGTCTGTTAATTCCATCCTCTGCATTTCTGCTTATGCCGCTATTGATTGACTTTTTGATGCTTTTTTTTTTTTTTTTGACGTTTTGACATTTTATGAATCACATTTTCTTGCTTTGGGAATGACAAAGAATTTTCAATTTTATACTGGAATTTTGAATGTTACCTTTTTGAGTGGGTTACCTCAGCTATCTTCTTTAGCAAGAATTGGGCTCCATTTTGGTCTTTCAATGCCAGTTTTTTTGTTTTTGTTTTTTTTTGTCTTTTTGCTATTTCTTGGGCCGCCTCTGCAGCATATGGAGGTTCCCAGGCTAGGGGTCCAAGCGGAGCTGTAGCCGCCGGCCTACACCAGAGCCACAGCAACGCAGGATCCGAGCCGCGTCTGCGACCTACACCACAGCTCACGGCAACGCCGGGTCCTTAACCCACTGAGCAAGGCCAGGGATCGAACCCGCAACCTCATGGTTCCTAGTCGGATTCGTTAACCATTGTGCCACGACGGGAACTCCGGGTCCTTAACCCACTGAGCAAGGCCAGGGATCGAACCCGCAACCTCATGGTTCCTAGTCGGATTCGTTAACCATTGTGCCATGACGGGAACTCCTCAATGCCAGTGTTTAAGCTCTGGTAGAATCCTAGGTTATTTATGGATTGAGGGAAACCTGGCAAATGGCAGTTTTCCTTAGTCTCTCCCTTCTATGTTGATCAAACTTTTTTTGTATCCATAAGACCTATGTTTTTACAACTCCCACTTTTACTCAGGCTTATTTGTGTACGTTTATTTCTGCTCCTTACCAAAAAAAAAAAAGGGGGGGGGGGAGAGGAGGAAAAAAAGGAGAAACAAAATGGCACACTTGCATGGGGCTTACTATGTGCCAGGCACTATTCTAACCTCTCTATAAAATAACTTACTCATATCTTTAAACAACTTCACATGAGATAGATACTACTACTGTATTCGTCTTTCAGAACATGAAGGAGAAGCATAGCCAAGTCAAGTAGCTTGCCCAAGCTCACATAGTAAGGAGTGGAATGGAAATTTCAACCCAGGCAATAAGTCATCTTGAGTTTATGTTTCGAACCATCATACCACATAGTCACTTTTTGCAAATATCCCTGTATGCATTTGCTAAGGCTGTCATAACAAAACACCACAAACCATGTGGCTTAAACAACAGAAATTTCTTCCTCACAATTCTGAAGAAGGCTAAAAGTCCAAGAACAAAGGGTCAGCAGATGTGGTTCTTCTGGGACCTCTCCTTCCCTTGCAGATGTCCGTCTGCTTACCAAGTGCTCACACAGCTTTTATTCTGTGCCCCTGTATACATGGTATCTCTTTCTCTTCTTATAAAGAGAGCAGTCATATTGAATTAGGGCCCCATTCTTTGGAATTCATTTGACTTTTATTATCTCTTTAGAGGCTCTGTCTCCAAGTACAGTCACAATGGGGGTTTATAAATTTAGAGATGCAATTCAGTCCACAACAGTCTCTAAATCTTCAGATGGAAATGGAACCTTAGACAGCTGGGTTCATGATGCCAGAGTAAATCATTTAGGTAAAACCAATGCAGAAATGAATACAAAACACACATACACGTACACGAATACCTTAATTTAAATGTCAATGTTAGGGCAGCTAATTTTAATTATATAAAAGATAAGACAATAACCATGCAATATATATGCACTAATAACTTAATAGTGGATTGGGGATCCTTCAGAACCTGTAACCTAGAAAAACATCCTTGCTCTGTTTACATCAACATGTTTTTGTGAAGACGAAAAATAATCAGCTACATATCTAGAATTTTATGTCTTTCTTCATCCTTCACCCTCCAGCAAGAAGCACAAATTTCTAACTAGACACTCTTCCATGCCTACGAGAAAAAAAAAGAAAGAAAAATTAATTTCATGGTCTACAAGATTTATTGCACTGAAAATCTGAGTCAAATTGTAAGCTTAAAAAATTATAATAAGGTTCATAACCCTATTATTATCCTGAGTTATTGCCCTGAAGCCTCAAATTTTACTTTCTAAAAATCAGGATGATTATGAAGAATATTTTCAGGAATAATCTTACTTTGTTCATAATTTTTAAACATGTGTATTATACATATCCTAGCTTTATCCATTGCCTTGTAAATTAGTTATTTATACATTCCAAAATGTGCTTGCCCTAAGGACTGACCTTAGCACTCTGATTTTTGTCAACTTCCAAATATGTCATTTTAAGTAGAGATTTTTTTTTAAATAAATGTATGATTTCCTATTATGAACAAGTAATGCCAATTGTACAAAAATTACAAAGAAAAAAAACAACTCAATGCATCTATTTAAAGCAAATTTTCAGAATATATTATTTCAAAGTCATTTCAAGTAACTAGTAACTACAATTCTAAAATTAAGTAAATTTACATAGTCTAACACATTTTCCCTTCTTAAAAGAGTTATATAAAGAAATTGACTTTTTGGAGAATGTCACACTTTAGACAATCATTTAAATTAATGTTCCATAAATCACAATTATTAATCTTGTTTAGCAGATTAGTTCATATAATTAGTTTACATACACATGATTGAAACAATAAAATGTTCAGAATTATGTAATTGTTCATAATTAGAATACTAAGCTACGGCCCTAGTTTTTAAATTTCCAAACAAACTGCTTAGTCTTTAGTTGGTATTTATTTAGCTTGTGTTTTTATTGCTAAACTTGGAATTCTACTTGGCAAGCTCAAATATAATTTGTTTAATGAGGGGAAGAAGATAAAACATTTAGGTAAATGTCAGTATGGCTGAATATGTAAATATTGAAAATAGATGCAAAAGACTTGACTCCTTTCTGACAGCACGGTAAAATCTAAAAAAGAAAAAAATATATATATATGAATAGATATACATATATATATGAATATATATATCATTTTAAAAGTCATATCCATGCAGAACACAGACTTATTAGAGTGTTGTTTGAATCTGACTTTAAAAACTATGGTAATTCTGTATCATTTGTCTCTGACAGTCATATCACCAGGGAAGAATTAATCTATCAGAATTACTGTCTCTTCCTCTTCTTTTTCTCCTCTGTCTGCTGCTATTATTCTTCCTCCTTCTCTCCTTCTTTTCATCCTTTTCTCTCATAATGACAAAGAAGCGTATTTAATTAAACCACAGCTCCTATGCCTGACCTCCTAGAATTCTAAAATTAAAGGCCTTACCTTCACAGAAAGATCTGTCTTAGCCACAGCAGGAAGTAATGGGTTTCAGAATATATGGTTTTTCTAATCTAGAATGTTTCTAGCATCAAATGAGAAAATTCGAACGAGCAAGAATGTCATATTTCAACTTTACTCCATGAATAAGAATAAATACTGAAGATATGGAGATGTCATTTTCCAATTTATTACCTCAGGACCTATTTTAAGGCTCTACATGAAAGCTTTAGAAAACAATTTGATTCACTTCTCAGAAGGTAGCTCTTATGGATTAAATTGGGTTCTCCTCAAAATTCATACATTGAAGTCCTAAGACATAGTTTCTCAGATTGTGACATGATTTGAGCCCATGGCATGTGTAAGTTCCCGGGCCAGGGATCAAACTCATGCTACAGCATCCACACGAGCCACGGCAGTGACAAAGTCAGAGTCTTAAGCCTCTGGGACACGAAGGAACTCCTGATAGAGTCTTTATGAAGGTGATCAAATTAAATGAAGGCATTAAGTAATGAATGCCGGAACTGAATTTTTTTTTTTTTTTTTTGTCTTTTTGCTATTTCTTGGGCCGCTCCTGTGGCATATGGAGGTTCCCAGGCTAGGGGTCAAATCGGAGCTGTGGCTGCCAGCCTACGCCAGAGCCAGAGCAACGCGGGATCCGAGCTGTGTCTGCAACCTACACCACAGCCCACGGCAACGCCGGATCGTTAACCCACTGAGCAAGGCCAGGGACCGAACCCACAACCTCATGGTTCCTAGTCGGATTCGTTAACCACTGCGCCACGACGGGAACTCCTTTTTTTTTTTTTTTTTTTTTTTGAATTTGAACCTCAGCCGTCTGATTTAGTGTGTGTTCTTAACTGCTATGCTCTGCTGCCTCTGACTTGATGCCCCAGGCCCCGAGGTTCTGTCTCCCCTCCCCATCCCTCCTCCAGGTGAGAGAAAAGGGCTCTCTCTGTTCTTACTTGCCTGGCTTTCCCAGAGCCTCTGTGCCTGTTTGAGGACTCTTGGAGCAACTCCTTCGTTCTCTGCAGCAGCGGACCCAGGTGCCGAAGGGCAGGAGCTGTAGGTCAGCCATGGCCATGAGCCTGAGGATTATCAGTGAGGAGGCCAGAAGGGGACAGAGAGAGTGAGGCTGGGAGTGATGGAGAAGGGAAAGCACAATGACACTGGCCTCAGGGTCTGAGGAGATCTGAGATTAAATTGGGGGAGGGAGGACTACGGGACCAGTCCCTTTGGGAGACCAAAGACCTGGCAGTCTAGGACTTTCGGCTCTAGGTCACAGCAACGGCCAGGATTTTCACTCGTTCATTTATTTGTTATGCATAATCTCCTGTTATTTGGAAGGAAAATTCTGATGATTGGTGGGTCTTTTGTTTGTTGAACAGAGTCGTGGAGGAGGATGAGGTTGCACACTTTTGGAAAAGCTTTTACAGAGCTAAATTGTTCTGCAAAAGGAAAGAGAGAGTTTAGGGAGCCCAGAAGGAAGATGTAGAATTGCACTGTTCAGTGAAGCGGCTGCTGAGTCCTTCAAATGTGGCAAATCCCAGCCGATGTTTGTGGAAGTGTCAAATTCACACTGGATTTTGAAAACTTCACAGGGAAAAAAGAACACAAATTGGCTCAGTAATAATTGTTTATATTGAACATATATTGAGGTATTTTGAATAAGTGAAGTAAAATGTCATTTTTATCATGTTTAAAAATTGCATTGAAGTATAGTTAATTTACAACGTTTTGTTAGTAAAATATACTATTAAAATGAATTGTACTTTCTTTGCCTTTTTAATGTGACTACTAGAATTTTTAAAACTACATATTGGGAGTTCCCCTTGTGGCTCAGTGGGTTAAGAACCTGACATAGTGTCCATGAAGATTCCGGTTCCATCCCTGGCATCAGTTGCTGCGTTAAGGATCTGGCGTTGCGGCAAGCTGTGGTGTAGGTCACAGAGGCAACTGGATCCGGCGTTGCTGTTGCTGTGGTGTAGGTGGGCGACTGCAGCTCTGATTTGACCCCTAGCCTGAGAACATCCATATGCCACAGGTGCAGCATAAGTAAATAAATGAACAAATAAATAAATAAATAAAATGACATCTGCGATTCACATTAGATGTCTACTGGACTGTGATGATCTAGAAGGAAGCGATAAGAACCAAGAAGACTCAGGCCTGTAGAGGAAAATTCACCAGAGAAGGAAGCCCTATAGCTGATGGCAGAAAAAGAATGTGTGGGAAAAATAAATCACTGAGAATTTGGGGAGGGTAATGGGTGTGAGGTGCAATGCAGTCTCTGAACCTCGGTCTTCCTATGAAATTTTCCATAAAATCTACCTTATTTTTAATAAAGCAAATTAAAAATAAACACATAACTTTTATTTTAAAAAAGGAAGGCATTAGTGTAAACCCTAGGTTAATATAACTGGTGTCCTTATAAAAAGGGGAAATTTGGAGACCAGGCATTATGCACACAGGGAACCCCACACAAACATCAATGCAGTAATCAGGATGATGCATTTATAAGCTAAGACCCTAAAGAGGAGTTCCCATCATAGCTCAGCAGTAATGAACCTGACTAGTATCCATGAGGACGTGGGTTCGATCCCTGGCCTTGCTCTGTGGGTTAAGGATTTGGCATTGCTGTGAGCTGTGGTCGAAGATGTGGTTCGGATCTGGTGTTGCTGTGTCTGCGGTGTAAGCTGGCAGCTACAGCTCTGATTCTACCCCTAGCCTGGGAACTTCCCTATGCTGCGGAAGCAGCCTCAAAAAGATAAAAAAAAAAAAAACCAAAAACTAGAAATTGGCAAGCAAGCAGATTCTTTCTCAAAGCCCACAGAAAGAACAAACCCTACAAACACCTTTATCTCAGGATTCTAGCCTCCCGAACTATGAGACTCTAAATTTCTGTTATTTAAGCCTCAGTTTGTGGTATTTTGTTACAGTAATACTAAAAAACAAACATAGTACCTAACTTTTATGTTATTTCCACCTGTTCACTTTGGGGCTTCTACTTCTGATCATGTTTTTATTCAGGTTGAAGACTTATTGATACCAGGGTTGAAAAAATCAGAATGAGAGTAGAAGGAAGAAAGTAAATCTCTACTCACAGTTGGATTATCAAAGTATAGCTTACCTTCAGACTGGAAAACCTCAGCAATCCATGCATTATAAAACGAGTTTGACCAGTAATTGGTATTACTGATCTATTTCAACAATATAATATCAAAAGAGCACAGACTCAGGAGTTCCTGTTGTGACTCAGCAGGTTAAGAACCCAACACAGTGTCTGTGAGGATGCGGAGTCAATGCCTGACCTTGCTCAGAGGGTTAAGGATCTGGCATTGCCTCAAGCTGCAGTGCACGTTACAGATATGACTCAATCTGGTATTGCTGTGGCTGTGGCGTAGGCCAACAGCTGCAGCTCCAATTCCACCCCAGCCCAGGAATTTCCATGTGCTGCAAGTATGGCCCTAAAAAGACCAAAAAAGAAAAAGAAAAACCACTGGCTCAGGGTGCAAGGCTAATATAACATCCAAAAAATAAGTTAATGTAATATATCATATCAACAGACTAAAGGACAAAAGACACATGATCATCTCCCAAGGCACAGAAAAATCATTTGATGAAAACCAACGTTTTCTCACAATAAGAGGGTCAACAAACCAGAAATAGAAGGGAACTTCCTTAACTAACTAAAGGGCATCTACAGTAAAATCACATCTAACATCATACTTATGGTGGAAGATTGAATGACCACACTCACAATTCCCAATTTCAAAACTTACTACCAAACTAGTAATCAAGACAATGTGATACTAACAAATAATCCTAAAATTTATTTAAGAATTTATTTATTTAAGAATTGCCAACACAATTCTTAGGAAAAAGAACAGAGTAGGAGGCCTAACCCTCCTAGACTTCAGACAATAGTATAAAGCTGCAATAATCAAAACAGTATAGTACTGGCACAAAAAGAGGCATGTGGATTAATGGAACAGAATAGAGAGAGCCCTGAAATAAACCCACAGACCTATGGACAATTAATTTTCTTTCTTTTTTTTTTGTCTTTTTTTGCTTTTTCTAAGACCACTCCCAATGGCATATGGAGGTTCCCAGGCTAGGGGTCGAATCAGGGCCATAGCCGCCGGCCTAAGCCAGGGCCACAGCAACACAGGATCCGAGCCACGTCTGCAACCTACACCACAGCTCACGGCAACGCCCTTGATCCTTAACTCACTGAGCAAGGCCAGGGATGGAACCTGCAACCTCATGGTTCCTAGTCAGATTCGCTAACCACTGAGCCATGACCGGAACTCCTGGACAATTAATTTTCAACAAAGGGGGCAAAAATATACAATAGGGAAAGGTTCTCTTCAGCAAGTGGTATTGGAAAAGTTGGACGTCCACATGTAAATCAATGGAGTTAGAACACACCTTCATACCGTACACAAAAATAAATTCAAAATGGCTTAAATACTTAGATATAAGACATGACAGTGTAAAACACAAGCAAAGCATTCTCTGATATACATCATAGCAATGTTTTCTTAGGTCAGTCTCCAAAGGCAAAAGAAATAAAAGCAAAAATAAACAAAGGGGACCTAATTAAACTTATAAGCTTTTGCACAGCAAAGGAAACCATAAACAAAACAAAACAAAACAAAAAAAAAACAACCTACAGCTTGGGAAAATCCATTGCAAAAGATGCAACAGACAAGGGCTCAATTTCCAAACGTGTAAACAGCTCTTACAATTCAGTAACAAAAAAATAAGCAACCCAATTGAAAAATAGACAGAGATCTAAAGAGACATTTCTCCAAAGACATACAGATAGCCAGCTGACACATGAAAACTTACTCAACATCGCTAATTATTAAAGAAATGCAAATCAGAACCACAATGAGCTATCACCTCATGCCAGTCAAAATAATCATCATTTTAAAAGACCACAAATAACAAATAAATAAACATTCATATTTATGGTCATTTGGGTCAAGGACTCGGCATTGTCACTACTATGGCTCAGGTCATTGCTGAGGCATGGTTTCCATCCCTCACCTAGGAACTTCTTCTGCATGCCAAATGTGTGGCAAAAAGAGAATCTCTGTTATTTGCAATTTTTAACTTTTCAAGTAATCAAACTGTTGTTTATGAGAAGCCTGATACATGTCATTCTCCCCTCTGGGAGTGTACAAATCCACATATTTTATCATCTATTCTTTTTTTCTATATATTCTTTAACTATAAATATGTCTTTCTAAGGATTATCATTTCTCACTATCATTTTAAATTAACCTGATGACATTAGACATGGTGAGAGGCAATAGGAAGGAACGTTTCTGTATGGAGGAGCAAACTACAAATGCGAGCATAGGAAAGACAAGATATGACGTCTCCTGTGGTTTTCTAGTGTGTACAGTAGTCCTGAGGTTACTCATGCTTCATCACAAAGCAGGTCTTTCAAATTTGGGGTAGCCATAGGGCATCTTCTCTTTCTTCTAGGCTAGAGCTTGAGCTACAGACAGGTGAAAACTTGGGGAACTCCCTCCCAGAATCACCCTCAGGCCTGAGCAGAAAGGACTCCTTCCCTACATCTCATGGTTTAGAAAATGACTGTAAATCACCAAACACTCCAGCCCCCTAAAAGAATTAAGGAGACCTTGGGCTCTGCATCACTTAGGACCAGAGCCTTACTGCTGCTGGACAGATGCTACACAGCCTCCATGTGGGCAACACTCTTCAGGGCCCAGGGAAGCATTTTTCCATATCTCTTCGTGTCCCTGGTGGTAGGGTTAGGGATGAAAACTTGTGATGGTAGAACTGATGATATCGAAGACAGATGATGCTTCAGTGTGCAGGAAGGATTTCCTCTCGGGGAGTTAAATTAATCTATCCGATCCTCCCTCTCAGCGTGAATGCAATAGATACTCACATAATAAAGTACCATTTCCAATCAGTGTTGCAGTGTGTGCTTCAGGATGTACTTAGGAATTAATTAGCATAGTATTTGCAACATTGCAATGGTAGCTGATGGACATTTTGTAGCAGTAATTAATGTGACTCTCAAAGTTGCCTTATGTAATTTGAGACACAAACGTGCGAAGCTTGACAACCTGTACATCAGCAGTTGGATGGACAGTGAATACGTGACAGGTGAATAGTTTAAATTTTGTAACTCTACTTCATACAACGAACATATTTTCAAAAATGAATAAATTTCAACTTTAATCATTTTGAGTTAAAATGTTGATGCTTATTAGTATTTGTATGTTGGTTTTAAATAACCTAGAATAAAAATAGCTTTTTGAAAATATGAAACTTTTTAAGATTTCTTGCTATTTCATATTTATTTTGAATGAAAATATGTTGAAATTTTTTTCATTTCTTTTGTGTAACTGCTATTAATAGAACATAACTCCAAGGGGAAAATAATGATAATAACATAATTATTGATATTGCTGAACTGGAAGCAAGGGAAACAAATTTTATGGAATACATGCATAATAATTTGACTTTTTATTTTATCAGCCATCCAAACACCACCATTCCATCAACATAACATCCAGACGTATACAATTAATAGTTAAACTGCAGTGTTTTCACTCTTTGCTAAAATCACATAAAACAATGATTTTCCACATATGTTTGTTTCTCATGGTCAAAGTAGGCAACTAGAACACGTTTTATGCAATGGGCTGGTTAGCTTAATTTATAACCTTGAAATTTTTAAATCTATGGTAAGTAGAACTAAAATCATGCTTTTGGTGTAGGGTCCCAAAATGTCAGACACAAGACTATTCCCTTCTAAACTTTGGAGATTGTAAGGCTATTTTTTGTTTGCACCTAATTTCTGTTGTGGCTATAACATAATTTACCTCATTTTCCAGGGCTTTCTTACTCATTACACAGAGCAGACTTTCACTGATATTGATGGATCCACAAGCATGGTCTCATAAATCATACAGTTATGGGGGTTCATGGTGCCCAAACAACCACGGCAGGTATATCTCTGGAATTTCTTTCCATAGACTTTGGCTGCAGAGGTGTGTTAACTGTGGAGTCCACTGTTGGCCAACCCACTCTGATGCCGAAAATGAACTTGAAATAGGGATGCATGTTTGACAGTGGCTACAACCTGCCCACCAGGCATTGGAGGGAAACAGTGGGACGATGTGCTGAGGCCCATCTGTTGATGATTTCATATGATCTGAGCCCCAGAGCCTTTTGAATTACATCGTGCATGTTCACCATGTTAGTTGGAAGTACTTCAAACCTCTTACAGCCTGTTTCATTGCAAATTTACTTCCTTTTCTATGGCTGCTGTAATAAATTAGCAACAAACAGTGGCTTACAGCAGAAATTTACTCTCTCACAGTTTTGGAGGCCAAACCTCAGAAATCAGTTTCACTGGACCAAAACCAACGTGCCTGCAGGGCCTGCTCCCTCCAGATGCTACAGGGGAGAATCCGTTCTTGCCTCTTTGTTTCCAGGGGCTGCCAGTATGCCTTGTCTTGAGCCACAGGACTCCAGTTTTTAAGGCCAGCATCTTCAGTTCCCTCTCTGCTCTGTCTTCAAATTTCCGTCTGCCTCCTTCTTCCAAGAATGCATGGGATTACAATTAGGGCCACCAGGGTAAACTAGGATTCTCTCCCCACCTCAAGGTTCTTCCACATATCACATCTGCAACGACTCTGCCATGTAAGGTAACATTTATGGATTCCAGGAATCAGGACCTGGTATCTTTGGGGGAACCACTTTTCAACCAACCACAGGTATATAGCCCTTTCTTAAGATTACAGTTTTCCAATTCTACTTTTTCAGAGTTCTTGGGGTGGTATGAAGTACATACCTAGAAACTATCTTTTAGGAGTTCCCATCATGGCTCGGCAGAAACGAATCTGACTAGCATCCATCCTCATGGATACAGGTTCAGATCTGGCATTGCTGTGGCTGTGGCATAAGCCAGCGGCTATAGCTCCCATCTTTGAAGTCTATGTATGTAGTTATTGAAAAGCTGCTCTTAAAACAAGAATCTTGGTCTTAGACTATGTTAAGAGAATCTCTCCAGCAAGTATTCTTGGAACTTCTTTCCCCTAGAGTAAGGCATTGGCTTTTTGACAGCAAAAAGCTCTGGGCCACCCAGAAAACAGGCATATGATAACTAGGACCTGGAGTATCCAATCTACTAAGAAAGGTGAAGCAGGTCAGCTTGCAGGTAGGTACAGAATCCTACCTTCCCAATGGTTTCTGCATAAGACTTGCTCCAGTTTCTCCGAAATACATGCAGCAAAAGTGGGGTAGCCTGCCCAGGGAGGAGCTGCTATATGTGGACTTAAAACAATCATTTTCTATTTTTTTTCCATTGTTTTAATTATGCCTCTAGGTCCCACTGACTTGGATGTTTGGACTTGAACAGGAATAAAAGTCTGGGAGACCATGGAAAGACCACATGGGAATAGCCAGAAGTTTGAAAGGTAGAGAAAGCTAACCTCAGACCTCCAGGCAGCATTTTACCTATCAGTGTCCATTTTATAGATTGTTCAGTGTCAGTCTATTTGGATGCTCTAACAAAAATATTATAGGCTGGGGGGTGGGGCTTAACACAACAAACATTTATTTCTTATGGTTCTGGAGACTACAACATCCAAGATCAAGGCACCTGAGCATTTGCTCTTTAAAAACTTCAGTTGCCTGATTTAAGGGGAAAGAATCCAAGTTCTAAATAACTCTTACAAAAACAATAAATTAAATTATTTTGTTTTGTTTTTATTTTTATGGCTGCACCTGTGACACATGGAAGTCCCCAGGACAGGGGTTGAGTCAGAACTGCAGGGGAAGTCCACGCCTCAGCCACAGCCACAACAACACAGAATCACATGTGCAACCTACCCTGCAGCTTGAAGCAATGCCAGATCCTTACCCCACTGAGCGAGGCCAAGGATTGAACGTGCCCTCTCACAGAAACGATGTCAGGTTCTTAACCCGCTGAGCCACAACGGGAATTCTCTAAATTTTTAAACAAAATAAACCTAAATTTGCTTAGCTATTTCTTTACTGACAATTATTAGTAAGATTTTACCCCAAAATCATAGGTCCTAACCTAGTTCTTAAGTGCACGTTTTAAATTATAGTTAAAGAGTTGCGTAGTAGGGACTTATAATAGGCCATTACTACACATTACAGTATATGAAATTTCAAATACAGTTATTTTCTTAGTCAAAAATATTTACACATGGCTCTAATTCTCTTATATGTTTTATACTCAATTTTAAATACTTCTGGGCTTAAAACATTAAATCTTAAGGTTGAGAGTAACCATCCTAGTTAATTGATGTCATTTCTAAGTGAATTAACAGTGCCGTTTTCTGAGGGCTGCAATTTTTTTTTCATTTTGTCATATATAGAATATCTTTGCCATGTTAATATCTCATGCTCTGGATTATCATACCAAAGTTTGCAATACATAAATCCAAAGATCCTTCAAATTACTGTTATCTTGACTCAATAATAGTTGTAGTAATTTTAAAATATGTCCACAAAGATTTTGATTTTCCTGTATTTAAAATTTAAAGCTTGGGCACAGCAGAAACGAACCGACTAGGAACCATGAGCTTTCAGGTTCAATCCCTGGCCTCACTCAGTGGGTTAAGGATCTGACGTTGCTATGAGCTGTGGTGTAGGTCACACATTGCTGTGGCTGTGGCTGTGGCATAGGCCAGCAGCTCTAGCTCCGACTAGACCCCTAGTCTGGAAACTTCCATACGCAGGGATGTGGTGCTAAAAAAAAAAAAAAAATTAAAACTTGGAGTTCCCATTGTGGCTCAGTGGTTAACAGACACTACTAGGATCCATGAGGACACTGGTTCAATCCCTGGCCTTGCTCAGTGGGTTAAGAATCCAGCATTGCTGTGAGCTGTGGTGTAGTTTGCAGACACAGCTCAGATCCCTCTTTGCTGTGGCTGTGGTGCAGGCCGGCAGCTACAGTTCCATCCAACCCCTAGCCTGGGAACCTGCATATGCCATGGGTGTGACCCTAAAAAAGACAAAAAGAGAACAATAATAATAATAATAAAATGTAAAGCTTAATTTCCTTCACTTTGAGTAATGCTGGACTTAGTAACCCACTTCTGACAGATAGAACATGATAGAAGGGATGCTGACGCCCAAGACCAGGTCGCAGAAGGCATGTAGCTTTCTACCTGCTCGATCTTGGATCATTCTCCAGCAGCATTCAAGGGAGGTTCATGCACATGGTAGGAACTGAGGCCTCCCGTCGCCAGCCAGTGAAGAATGAGGCCTCTTTCTCCCTTCCCTGTCAAACAAGCAGATGACTGCAGATCCAGCTGCTGCCTCTGCTAAAATCTCAAGAGACTCTGAGCCAGAACCAGCCAGCTAAGGTGGAAGATAACAAACATTTGTCGTCTTCAGCCCTAAGGTTTGGGGTAATTTTTTACGCAACAACAAATGATACAACCAGAAAAAAAGTCTTTAGATTTTCCTGGTGGAGCCTCAAGAATATACCTGGCATCCTAAAATTGCCATTGATTGACAGAGAACAATTCATGTAAAAAAAGGCTGTTAAGACTTTGCCTGAAATGTTGTTTGACTCAAAATCAAAATGTAAGGCATAATTTACATACATATATAATTTAATATTATACGTTTATATATTACGTAAGTGTATTATTTATATACTAGTATACACAATACAATATATGTATTCTTATTTTGATTAAAAATAAACCAAAATAGAAATTTTGTGAGATGACATTCTTATACTGCATTGTTGAGCTGTTCTGAGTCCCATCAAAATTCGTATGCTGAAGCCCCAATGCCTCAGGATGCGACTGTATTTAGAGAAAGTGTCTTTAAAGAGGTCATTAAGGAGGTCATATAGTGGGCCTTACTTAGTTTGATCTGAACAGTGTCCCTTTAAGAAGAAATTTGGACACAGACAAGAGACACCAAGGGTGTGTGTGCACAGAAGAAGGGCCATGTGGGGACACAGAGAGAAGTCATCGTCTGCAAGCCAAGGAGAGAAGCCTCAGGAGAAAACCACTCAACTTTGATCTGGGGCTTCTAGCCTCTAGAACTGTGAGAAAATACATATCTGTAGTTTAAGCCATCTAACGTGTTATTTTGTTATGGCATCCATAGCAAACTAATACACCTAACCAAGAAAGTTCAATGGAAATTCTCCATGCATTTTTTTCCCCAGGTTACCTGAGTCCTGCTTAAAACTTTTGTATAATTAACTTTAGGGGAAAATTTATATACACTGCATAAACCAAATATGCAAAGCCCCGATTACACATCGTATTTCATAGTAATTGTACTTACCACTAAAAATCGATAAATTTCCCAAATTTTTTAAATCAAATTTGAAATAGAAAACATATTTATTTTTTAAATATTCAAAATTGAAGTCATTGTTGTGGGAAATAAATGAAATTCAAAAATGAGTCTTTTGGGGAGTTCACTGATGGCCAAGCAGGTTAAGTGCATTTTCACTGCTGTGGCTCTGGTCTCTGCTGTTGCTCAGGTTCAATGCCTGGCCCAGGAACTTCCACATGCTACAGGTGTGATTAAAAAAAGAAAGAAAGAAAAGAAAATAGAACCTGAAATAAATGTTGCAAATGTTGTGGGTTCGATCCCTGGCCTCACTCAGTAGGTTAAGGATCCGGCACTGCCATGGGTTGTGGTGTAGGTCACAGACGCAGCTCGGATCTGGCATTGCTGTGGCTGTGGTGTAGGCTGACGGCTACAGCTCTGATTATATCCCTAGTGTGGGAACCTCCATATTATGCGGGTGCGGCCCTAAAAAGAAAAATAATCATCCAGGTTTCCTTTTGAAGAGTCCAGCTCCTGATTGAAAAAACGATATGTGATTTTTCAGGTCTCACCATAGCCAATTACAAAGGTCCTGCCAGGCAGGTCTCCTAGGGGAAAGCTGCCCTCCCCACTCCGGACTTGGTGCGTAGCCAGGGCTTTGTAATCTCTGAGGGAGCTGCAATCAAGAACTCAGACCGCCTCTGGCTAGTCATGTTCTTATGCTTATCTGCATTCCTAACCAGGGCTCCTATGTTCCTAGATTTCTTTATCTGAAGCCTTGGGCTGAGGTCCTCTTCAGGCGCCTCTGCCAAGGTCTTCATATGGGGTGAAAAGGCAAAACTTGAAGACACTTTTCCCTACTCTCAGTGTTCAATACTTTTCCCTCTGTAGCGCTCTCCCCCACTGGGGGGTCCATGAAGATGCCAGAGCCTTTGGTTCGGGGCTCCCTCCACAGAGAGTTGATCCTTCCACTCAGTCCTGGACCAGGGTGCCAACTAATGGGGAGAAATGGAGCAGGAGAAGTTGGCAATTGCTCTGGTTTTTAGCCTCTTGCTTACATGATCTCAGTAAGCAGCTAAAGACCAAACACTTTCACTTTGGCTTTTTGCTTTAATCAGTTACTCCGATACCTACCAGCTCGGCTTTCTATTTCTCAGGTCAATTGAGCTCCTGCTATCCCATTGGGGCATTCAGGTTCTCATATGTCATCAGCAATTATTATTAAATCAACTCTAACATCCTTTACTCTTGAGTTTGTCAAGGGTGATTCTTCCTAACAAAGAAACCAGAATGGACAGTGGGCAAGAGAGTAAGATGAACAAGCCTGGCTACATAGTCTATGCAGTTGAGAATTCCTAACCTGACTTTATTACTTATCTTCAATACTATAGATCACATTTATATTCAAATATACCAAGACATATTTCTTGTAGCCAAAAAAATCTTATCCACTCTGCCACACATTAATATGGATATGTCCGAATGGTTTGGGTTTCAAGTAAAAGAAAACAACACAAAGTGACCAAAGTAATGAGGACATTTTCTGACTGCTCTAAATGACAGACCATTAGATTTGCAGCCTGGAATACAGGAGTCTGGACTGGGAATGCAGATAAGCATAACATATGACTGGGCAGGGGTGGGGAGATGGGGGATGGGGATAGGGACTGAGCTCTTGATTGCAACTCCCCTCAGAGATTGCAGTGCACTGGCTGTGTACCAAGTCTGGTGTAGGGAGGGCAGCTCTCCCCCATGACACCTTCTAGACAGGGCCTTTGTCAGTCCTGAAAAGTCATACATTGGATTTTAACCAGGAGCTGGACTCCTGGTCTGTCATTTAGAGTAGTCATGATTTATTAAAATGCAATCATTCTATAGCTCAGGCTTACTGTGACCCCTTCACCCCTTTCTTTCTCTGTATATCCTTTTTATCAGCACAGTCTTTACTAGTGAAAAATATGGTTTCCAGAGTTTTGGACTCTCATCTGTGCGTCACTCCATTCAAAGGGAAAGATCAGTTTTCCCAGCCTTCTCTCTCTCTAATTATACTAGCTTTGGTCACATGCCAACTCCTGAGCCAATCACTGTGGCTAGAGGAGGACACTATTCCAGCTGGATTGGTCAAGGCTATGACTCTATTCTAGAGCTGATGGCTGTAGTTATTATCTCCCCTAAAACCACATGGAATCCCAAACAGAAGTCAGGAATTATTGAGAAGAGGTGAAAAAGTACCGGAAAGGCAGCTGAAAGTATCAAGTAAACTGTGCAATAAAAAACTGACTGCATTTTTTTTATTTAGTTCAGCAATTATCACAAATTTTCTTACTACTCTTAGCATGCTTAATTAATACAATGGATTTTGCACAACCACTGTTTCAGAACCATTTAGAATAATGTACATCAAAACACTCTTTAAGGAATTCAACTAATTGTAAAGCACATCGTCATTATAATTATTTTCTGGGGGGAGGAACTTTAAATTGCCCAATTACTACCAGATAAATTAATGTAAATAAGATCATAGCAACTTCAAAATTATCTCAGTTTCTCCATTCCTAAAAATAAGTTAGTGATGACAGATGACTTGAAACACCCAATAAATGATAGTGTCAGTTATATGTGGATTAATCTCTGCGCAGACTGGAACAAAATAAATAGCAAGTGATATGCTTGCAGGACGCCAAAAGCAAGAAAAATTAAAAGAACATCCTTGAGCTCTCCATAATGTCTTTATTAGCCTGCCCTAAAAATTGAGTGTTTCCTATAGATCTAGGTTCTGACAAGTGAATTACTATCTACTTCCTCCAGTTAATGCTGATGGCATGATGTTTAACCAATTTTAAATTTTCTTGGGTATAAAATATGCAACTTAGACTTGTATTGTCTACCTAATTCATTTACACTAAAAAGAGCAAAAGGGATTTTCACCTTACAAAAAGTTTCAAAATATGAGTCCCTTTCATGGCTCAGCAGTTAACGAACCTGACTAGGATCCATGAGGATACAAGTTCAATCCCTGGCCTCGCTCAGTGGGTTAAGTATCTGGCATAGATGTGAGCTGTGGTGTAGGTCACAGATGAGGCTCAGATGCCACACTGCTGTGGCTGTGGTGTAGGCCAGCAGCTACAGCTCCAATTCAACCCCTAGCCTGGGAACCTCCATATGCCTCCAGTGAGGTTCTAAAAAAAAAGAAAGAAAGAAAGAAAAAAGCAAAGCGAAAACTTTTAAAATATACCTGAGGTGTCTACAAGCCAGGATAAATAATGCCATCATTAACTGAACTGAAAAAATGCAGCCAAGAGTAGCTCCCTTTCATAGAGCAATGGTTCATCTGTACATTTCTTAATATCAGAATCAGATAATATGAATGATTTTATCATTTGTAAAAGCAGATATTTATAGAATGTCTCAATGTGGCAGCACTGGGAATACAAAGATAAACAAGACAGTCTCCGTATTCAAGGTTCTCACAACCTACTGTTAGAGGCAGAGATGTAAACAGAAATTAGCCCCGAGAGCCCAGGAGATGGAGAGACTAGCTTTACCTAGATTTATAAAAGCTACACAGAGGAGGTAATGTTTGAACTTGGTCTTAAAGAATGAGTAAGATTTTTATAGCGAGAAGGGAGAAAGCAGGCAGGGCGCTCTCAGAAGGACATCAAACACAGGCAAAGAAAAAGGAAAGTTTGAAATTTCTGGAGCAAAGGGTCCTTGGAGATTTCTGAACCTGGAGTTAGGTTGGAATCTGAAAAATACATTGAGTGCCAAAATGTTAAGTCTTTAGGCTTGATTTTGACATGCAGTGAGTGTCAATAAAGCATTTATGAAGGGAAAGAGTGCAACTGGTCCTGTTTTTAAAGATAACCCCAGTAGAGTGGTACCATAAATGGTAGTGAAAACCAGCAAGGGCAAGGTTTTGAAGTCCAAGTGGGAGATAATCAAGTTTTGCATTAACTCCATGGCAGAGCTGAGAAAGTAGAGATGAGAGTGCAGAGATGCTTCTGAATTTACAACTAATAAGATACAGTGAATGAACAAAGGAGGCACATTGAAGAGTAGAAAGAATAGATCGGATTTGCAGCTTAGGAGAGCTGAGTTGACTCCAGGTTCTGCCATTCATTTGCTTTTTGATCTCATAAATTATTTTACCCTTATTATAAATAAGACATATATAACCATACTTATTCAATGGATTGTTGTGATTAGATGTAATATTTATAGATCTCCTCCATATCGTTAGCTTTATTATGACTATTCAACACAGTATGAGAGAGAAGGAAATCTTGGAATGTCTCCTAGGTTTTTGACATGGGAGACGGACTGGATGGATGAAAAGGCTATGAATTTAAAAAGTGACAGCATATGTTCTTAAAAATAAGCATAAAGGAATTCCCATTGTGGCGCAATGGAAAGGAATCCGACTAGAAACCATGAGGTTGCAGGTTCGGTCCCTGGCCTCGCTAGATGGGTTAAGGATCTGTCATTGCCATGAGCTGTGGTGTAGGTCGCACACATGGCTCGGATCCCAAGTTGTTGTGGCTGTGGCATAGGCTGGCAGCTGTAGCTCTGATTTGACCCCTAGCCTGGGAATCTCCATATGCTGTGGGAATGGCCCTAAAAAAAAAAAAAAATTTTTTTTGTTAAATAGCATGAATTCATTTCTAGTCTCTGTAGTACTCTGGGCCAAAGTGCCCAGGTGACAGTTAATAATATGGACCAGAAACTTGGGAAATGAAGTCTGAGATTTAAAATGTAGATTTTAGGGGGTTTGCACTGTGACACAGTGAGTTAAGGATCTGGCATTGTCTCTGCAACAGTGTAGGTTTGATCCCTGGCCTGGGAACTTCCACATGCTGTGGGTACAGCAAAAAAAAATAATAATAATTAATTAATTAAATAATTAAAATAAAATATAGATTTTGGAACTCATCAGCCTGCAAATAATGTTTGAAGTAAAAGTACTGGATGAAATTCATTGAAGAGAGAAGAGCTAGAAAAAGTATTATAAGAACTGAACAAATATTAAATGATCTTCAGCTCCCACCCTCCACCACCAAATTGAAGTTTTTTTAGGAAAGGTCTGTGGTGTCTAAACTTTCACGTTGTATTAGCATAGACTTGCTTTTGCCTTGGGGGAATCCGGACTCTCAGTTTGGGTTACCATTAGCTATAAAAAAATGCAAAGGTGGAGCCAAAGCCCTGTTCTGGAAGTTCAGGCCCTTAAGAAGCTAGACTGAATTGCATAATGTAAAATGTTGTTCCCCAGTTAGGGGCAAAGACATGACTGCAGTGTTACCCAGTCTTGATCCGTGAATCTTTCCCATGTTCTTTCCCAGGTGAGCACAGCCTCTAGAATTTCTCCCATACATTCTTACTCAGTGATCCTACCTAGTCTCATGGCTTTAAATACAATGTAAATAGTGATGTCTTTCACATTTTTATTTACAACTCGAACCTCTATCTTGAGCTCCAGACTCCTACATCCCTCTGCCAATTCAGCACCTCACCCGGATATCATAGAGGCAGCCCAAAGTCAAGGTGTCTAAAACTTATCTCCTGGTGCCTTCCTCCCTCTGGAAAAATCTTCTCCTTGCAGAGTCCTTCCTAGTTCAGAAAATGCCAAGTCCACCTTTCCAGTGGATCATACCAGAATCTTTAGAATCATCCTTTATTCGACTTTCTCTCCCACTCCACATCCAAGGCTTCAGTCAATAATAGCTTGAACTTCAAAATATATCCAGGATCTGCATGAGAAGCAGAGGTTGGGGAACTATTTAGCACCCTACACCGCAAATTGTCACAGAAATATCAGGAGCCATTAACAATGCACAGGACATTCCCATTATTCTCGTTGTGGCTCAGCAGGTGAAGAACCTGACTAGTATCTGTGAGGGTGTGGGTTCAATCCCTGTCCTCGCTCAGAAAGTTAAAGATCCAGGGTTGCCACAAGCTGTGGCTTAGTTCACAGGTGGAGCTGGGATCTGACATTGATGTGGCTGTGGCATAGGCCTTAGCTGCAGTTCCCATTTGAGCCCTTGCCCTGGAACTTCCATATGCGGCAGATGCAGCCCTAAAAAACAAACAAACAAAAAACACAACACACCAGTAACATCCTAACTGATGCTGTGTCTGTCCCTGCCTCCTGTATTGCTGCTGCTGGCCTGGCGCTCAGTGACCCACTTCCTGGTGGCCACGCCCTCATGTAATCCCCTCCCCTTGAAAGTGAGCTGGACCTGATAATGATGGTTCTTAATGAACCGAATGCAGTAGAGGTGGTGGGATATTACTTCCGTGATTAGGTTACAAAGACTCTGATTTTCATCTTGCTGAGATTTCTGTCTCTGGCTCTTCATGCTTGCTTGCTCTGTGGGTGAGGACTACCTGGCAAGGAACTGAGGATGGCCTCTGGCCATCAGCCAGCAAGCAACCAAAGCACTCATTTCACTCACTTATGGAACTGAACTCTCTCCATAACCACTGAGTCAGTTTGGAGACAGATGCTGACTCAGTTGACCTTGAGGTTACTGAGGCCCCAGGCAACACCTTGACTGCCAGCAGCATTAGGAGACCAAAGCGGACAGCTAAGCTGGGCTGGAATTCCCAACCCTCAGAATCTGTGATAACAAATGTGTGTTGTTTTAAGTTGCTATATTTTGAGACATTCTACTACACAGCAATAGATAACTAACATCTTTCGCTAAATTCTATTCTCAAGTTAGCAGCCAAATTGATGGTGGTAAAAAAAAAAAAAAAAAAAATCAGATCAAGGCACTCCTCCACTGGAAAGTATCCAAGGGCTTCCAACCTTACTTGGAGTAAAACCCCAAATCCTGCAATAGCCGATATGGTCCTACCTGAGCCAGCCCCTTCGTAGGTCTCTGACTTTGTCTCCTGTGAGGCATTCTCTCATGTCTTTGCTTCACACTGGCCACCTGCCTATTTTTGAACATGCAGGCATCCTCCCTTTTTTCAGAGTACTTGCACTCACTGTTTCATCTTCTTGGAAAACTTTTTTCTTCGGTGTCCACACAGTTTTCTCCTTTGCTCTTTTCAGTCTCTGTTGAAGTCTTCTTACCAATGAAGCCTTCCCCACTGACCCTGCAAAGTATCGACAATTTCCATTGCTGACATAGTCTACTTTCCTTCCATATTTTGTCTCCCTATTTATAACATATGACCCATACCTGTAGTTGCATGTGAGTGTATTGTCCTTTTCCCTTTACTAAAATAAAAGCTCCAGGAAGGAAAGGACTGATGCATTCACTGCTGTGTCCCCAGCACTAGAACAGAGCTTAATAAATAGTAAGCATTCAATTTGTTGAATAAATGCATGAGCTTCCAGTCCTTTTGTCATAAAATTGGTACCTTTGTGAAGGTTGTGAATGTTTGATGGAGAAAAAAAATGAGGATGAGACAGGGCTCTGTCCCAGGAACTGGGTAACAAACAGCACATAAATAGCCATAGGAATATGAATTGCTGTTAATAATCTACCATTGGTTAGGATATGGAGCAAAATTATAATTTAAGGCTATTATAAGCCAGTAATTTTTCACATGAAGAAAAAAAAATCTGTTCCATAATCACAGCCTGTACCCCTAACCTCGGCTAATCATCTTGCAAATGCATGTGATTAGTCACAGTGGGTAATGTGAAAGGGAGTGCCACTGGCTCAGGCACAACAATCCATCACCAGCGCAGGGGAAATAACTCAAATTCCCGTGTCCTAGTAATGGCGGGTCAGTAGCATCAATTTTGAACTTGAAGGGCAATCCAAACCAAATTCTCTAAAATGCACCAAAATTTGGATAACTACCCTCTGCTAAAACTAACATTATCTAGCAAAAGAACAGATTTAACACTGAAAGAATCTGTAGCAGTTGGAGAGCAACCGAATTAAAAGTATAAAAACAAATCACGTAAGGCAATCTTGTTGGTTGTTTTGATAGAACGTCAAAATGTATGGCAACATAAGGGAACAGCATTTTATCAAAATGTCAGAAAATATTACTCATTTTTTATGGAACCTAACAATTTGACTCAAATTGCCCTTCAATACAAATACCGTGTATTGAAAATGGGTCAAAAGGTACTATAGACAGCTCTGTGCAGAATTACCATTGCATGTAATGTTTTAATACTGGGAGGTGAATATAAAAGAGAAGAACCTCTGAGAATACTCAGCAAGGTAAAAAAAAACAAAGTGAATCAGGGTATTGGGAGCATTAAAACCGACAGAAAAGAATTTTTCAACTGTTAGGAGCAAGGAAAAAAAAAATGATGGGATGGCCTGCTATTTAAAGAATACAATGTTAACAGGTGAGAGAACACTAAAATGTTTCTATTTGGTCTCCTTCAAGTTGGAAATGTCCAATTTAAAGAAAGGAGTTATAGCTCAAGATAGTTAAGAAGATAGTAAAAAGGGCACAGCGCCACTTTAAGTGAATTTAAGTCTCTAAGACCAAGCAAATTACATCCTCAGAAGCTGAAGGAATTTGTAGATGGAATCTCAGCACCACTATTTGGTATGAAGAAAGGAGTAGTAAGAAAATTGAAGGCAGCTCTATGTTGTCCTGTTTTGTTTTGGTTTTTTTAATGGGAAATATGTACATATACACATGTGTATATACATATTCATATTTTTAAGTGGCAGACACAAAATACAGGCAAAATCCAAGAGTGGATTTATTAAGCATAGCTATTTTAAATATCTAGAACATAATGCCATGATAGCTATGAAGCAATGAGAATTTACAAACACAAAGTCCAAACTGAATTAATTTGCATTACCGTTTTGCTTTTGGGTTGTTGTTTGTTTTCTTTTCAGAAGGTCCAGGTTTGCTAGAAATTGCTCCCTGAGCTTTGGAGGCAGAAAGCTGAACCTGGATTTGAATGCTGGCTCGACCACTCTCTTCTCAGGAGCTCTTAGGGTACCTACTTCCTTCTCTCTGAGTCTGGTTTACTCATGACACTGCCTCAAAGTGTCATGAAGCTCTTGGTGGCTAATTGAAGCACCCTTCGTAGCTGACTTGTGCTGTGTCAGTGGAAATCCTCCATTTCTGTGTATCTATATTTCCTTCAGCAATAGCATTATTCCTGGCCTCTCCCTCTATTCTTACCCTATTTGTGTACATAGGAGAAGGTAGTGGGCCTGTCCAGCTCAGACTCATTTCTTTTCTTCTTTGGAATGAGCCTATTTGAAGGACACATGCATTCTGGTCACCTTTTCTGCCAAGCAGAAAGCTTAATGGGGCAGGTTTATTTCAGGCAAAGGCAGGGAATGTGGTGATTCAACACTGCCCACAATGGCATGGATAAAATGACCTAAAGTAGGTAGATATTAGAAAGCCCTGGTGGGAGTTCCCATTATGGCTCAGTGGAAATGAACCTGACTAATATCCATAAGGATGACTGTTCGTTGCCTGGCCTGCTCAGTGGGTTAAGGATTGGGCATTGCTATGAGCTACGGTGTAGGTCACAGACGCAGCTCAGATCCCACATGGCTGTGGCTGTGGTGTTGGCTGGCAGCTGCAGCTCCATTTCAACCCCTAGCTGGGAACTTCATATGCTGTACTTGCAGCCCTGAAAAAAAATTTTTTTTTAATTTAAGCCCTGGTGGTCACGTCTTAAAGCACATTTCCTCAGTTTTATCAACACTAAATCTGATATTCTGACCTCCATCTAAGTCTGACTCTTGTATCTCTGATATTGGGGGGAAAAAACTGGGTGCTAGGGAGGGAGAAGAAGTATTATTTATCAGCCATCCAGAACTTCAACAAGACGATAACAACAATGATGAAGAAAGCTAGCCGATCAGGATAATTCTTAGATATTTTACACTTGATCTCAGTTCCTTAAATGATAAAACCTTTCACTGCATTTTGATGACAAAAATGGTTAAATGTACATTAATTAGATAGGTAATAAATTCTATAATACCAGGATTGATTAATAATATAATAATAGTTTCTTAGCCCCTGAACCCCTAGACACTCAGTTAAGTTCTTTGTTTAATTTTTCTCAACAGTCAAATGAAACAGGTCGTATATTTCCCAATTTTTCCATGAGGAAAAGCAGAAGTCGGTGGTTCAGAGATTTGCCCAAGATCACACAGTGAACAAGTGGAAAAGTAGGGATACAAATTCAGATATACCGAATTCCCAAGTTCATATACTGATCCAGGGGTTGACAATCTATAGCCCACAGGCCAAATTCAGCCACACCCATTTATTTACAGCCTGTCTCTGAGGATTTTTGTACCACAATGACAGAATGGAGCAGTTGTGTCAGAAACCATATAGCTTTGCAAAGCAGAAAATACTTACTATCTGCACCTTTACAGAAAAAAAGTGTGCAGGCCTCTGCTCTAGTGTAAACCATTGCGCAGTATTTCTTTCAGTTGAACCTCTTGAGGTCTCCCATCTCACACCATAAAAAGGACTCAAATCTGGTCCTTCACTTAACACCGGGGAATGAAATAAAAGCTGGGGCTCTTTGAAGGGTATTCTTTTATTCAGAAATTTTACTTGAATTAAAAAATCCAAAAGCCCTATAATGTTTTTCACTTGTTCTTTTTCTCCCAGGAGTCTAAAGCATTGTTCTCAAATCCCAACAAATCTTATTAGGGAAAAAAAAAAAAAAAAATACCAGTAAACCCCTGAAGTGGTGTCTCTTGATCATGGGAGATTTGGCATTATGAGCAAACGAAGGCAATTCCTAACCAGTACAACTCTTAAAAACAGCTTTCAAACAGCAGGGAGAGTGTTGTCTACTTTATATTATGAAATTTTTCAAATATATACAAAAGTAGAATTTCCCTGGTGGCCTAGTGTTTAAGGATCCAGCATTGTCACTGCTCTGGCATGGGTTCGATTCCTGACTCAGGAATTTCCACATGTTGTGAGTGAGCCAAAAGTAGAGTGATTGGTACACTAAAATTCTGCAAATCCATCATCAAACTTCAAAATTACCATCTTCAAGGCTAATTTTACTTCCTCTATAAACCCTACATCCGCAACCCCCACCAGACTGTTTGAAATAAATTGCAGGCATCATATAATTTCAGCCATCGATACTAAAAGTGGTTTTTAACACAGAGGTAGGGAAAATATACCAATAGGAGATCAGCAGCGTACTCCTTAATATCTGCAGACCTGTAATTCTGCTCAAATTCAGATATTTGCACTAATTCTCGGCTTGTAGGCACAGCAATGTTTAATACATTTTCTGTCAAAACAAAGGCTACTTTAAGAGAACATGCTGTTCAAACTCTATTAGGAAAAGTGTTCAGAAACTGTCGTAGCAGTTTATGCCTTATGGCATCAAGGGATCTCAGTCATTCATCCAACAGTGAATCTCCAGAGAGTCAGGAAAAAGAGAGAGTCCATGTAATAAATGAACATCAGGACAAGAAAGGAGTCATTCCTGGTCATGGTGTGCCAACAAAAATAATAAATATCCCACCTGCATGTATTCTTGAAGGATTCTAGACCAAGGTTACTGAAACCATTCATTATATATCTCTCAAAATTACATGATGATACAGCCATTGATGTTGGAAGCTGCCTTTTAAGTGTTTAGGGAGAAGTTATAATTTATTGTTTAAAGAGGCCAGCATAAATTGGCCATTTATAAATGTTCTTGAAAGCCACAAGTGTAATTTTGCTCTATGCAAAACAACTTAAAAAAAAAAAAAAAAGGGAGTTCCCGTCGTGGTGCAGTGGTTAACGAATCCTACTAGGAACCATGAGGTTGCGGGTTCGGTCCCTGCCCTTGCTCAGTGGGTTAACGATCCGGCGTTGCCGTGAGCTGTGTGTAGGTTGCAGACTCGGCTCGGATCCCGAGTTGCTCTGGTTCTGGCGTAGGCCAGTGGCTGCAGGTCCGATTCGACCCCTAGCCTGGGAACCTCCATATGCCGCGGGAGCGGCCCAAAGAAATAGCAAAAAGACAAAAAAAAAAAAAAAAGAACTTTTTGCAGGCTGGCTCCCCCAACACAACTTATGGGTAGGACAAAACTAAGTATATTGCTTACTATATTGATGGAGAACAAGACTTTGCCAAGTGTCGGCCGTGCCTCAGTAGGGGGAAAAAAATGTCAGAATCAAGAATTGAGAATCAGAAGTTTAATTCTCCACTTTAGGTCTTTCAATGCAAGGGGGTTTAATGAGAATTCGGTAAGGACTAAGATGGAAGATTCCAGGATTGTTGAAACCAGCAAGGCAAGGATTTTTGAGGCAAGAAAAGAATCCTAGAGTGCAAACTGTTTACATTTTCCATTGAATAATTGATGGGACTTTTGAAAGTCATGCCCGTGAAGGCAACGGGATAGTAAAGCCATGTTAAAGTAAACAGCTGTGGGGAGTGAGGAGAGGATGCATTTTAACTCCTCAATGTCCATGCTGTGGGTAAGAATTGGTCATTTCAGTTCTTAACCTTCATCTTCAGATTAGAACAGTTGTCTTTAAATAAGCAAGATAGGTAGGTAAGCTATATAATGAGATTGACAGATAGATTATCTGTCTATAGAGATATTTGTCTTAATATGCTGTAGTGCACATAGTGTTTAATTAGTCTTCCAGGCTAATGGTTAAGATGCCAGCAAAGAGACTGAAGATGATGCATTAGTCATCTTTCTTCTTCATTTTGGAGTTCTGCCAGTCTTCTTTCTTGTGTCTCCTAAGGTGTGGCCCTACTTAATTCTCAATATCCTTCATCGGAGGCTTCTTGCCACTACTGCAGAACATCCAGTATTGACAGAGAACTTCCATTCTCTGCATCTGTACTTGCTCAAAGTGCAGATGGTTAATGGAGCTGCATCATCAACTCTAATAAAAGGTCAAATCTTTCACCTAATTCTTTCCATCCAATGCTTGCTCCTAGTACTCAGAACCCAGAAATGTTTTTTCGTTTGTTTGTTTGTTTTCCTCTGTGTCATGCAGGATTTCTGGGATGTCAGGTCTATTAACACTATTAAACATTCTCCCTGAGAGTAGCAGTTTAAGGCTTAGAGTTCAATGCTTCTGCTTGTAACTTTAAGCCCATATTTCTTCACCGTATTTCCAGTATCCACAGCTGATGAATTACAGATATATTTGAGAGGTCCTAAATCATTTCAGCAAATCAGTTATATGAGTGGGAAAAAAAAAATCTCCAGAATCACTTCCTTTAGTGATCATATCAATATTGTTAGTGTTCACCATTACTCAAGACTCAGGCAATGTTTATTCCACCCACCCTTGAAGTGAAAAGAAAATTCTAATATTTCCTTATGTAGTTAGTTAGCATTTCAGATTAGAATCTAATTCACCTGGAGGATTTGATTCCTTAAATCATGGGAGAGCTAAATCCTGAAGAGAGACTCTTCCCAAACCAACCCACTCTACATTTTCCAGTGAAGGAAGGTGCTGGTTAATGTGAATGTCTCCCACAGCAGCCCCTTTCAATTGTCTTACTTGACTAGCCCGACTTTTAACCCTGACAATCTTCCCCTCTTTAATAGACCATAGCTTCCCAATTACCTGACCATCTGTTGTGTATTTATTTTGTACAACCTCTGGGCCCCCTAACAGAGCATGCTTCCAAACCACGGAGTTTTCCTTATTGATTTGATGCCTGGTCTTGACTTTCCTAAAAAAAAAAAAAAGCCAAAAATAAACCAAAAAAAAAAAACACCTACATATAAGGAGCTACTGACTCTGTTCTTTTCCTGTGTAAGGAAATCAATTTGACTTGTAAAAAAATCAAACTCATCTCCCCCAAATTGGCAACTCAGGAAGAACATCTGATGGAGAGAGACAGTCAGATCTCAGAGACTTTGGTCTTGTTTTAGAGATTTCTCATTAATTTCCCCTGCACTTAAAGAGAGCACCAGTCCCCCTCTGACATTTTCTTCCAGGATGCAACATAGGATTCATCCCTTGGTTCTCCATAGTTAGTGCAGCTGGAACCAAATTGAAAAATTACGAATAATTTACCGAGAACTAAGGGCTAGAATATACTAAAAGGGATAGAAATACCAAGAGTAACTTGCTACAAAATAATCAGTATTGCAACTCTGTAACCTCTATTCTACAAGGGCTTCCATGTAGAAATTTATCCTTGACTCATTCTTAGTCCCCACCTAGTCCTAGATCCATCTCAATGGAACAAAGGCAATTTTCTCCTGACTACCTGGAAATATACCCTAACACACGACTAGACTCTTTGGGGACCAAAGCCAAAGAAAGATGAAATGTTCTGTC
This sequence comes from Phacochoerus africanus, assembly GCF_016906955.1. Classification (NCBI taxonomy): domain Eukaryota; kingdom Metazoa; phylum Chordata; class Mammalia; order Artiodactyla; family Suidae; genus Phacochoerus; species Phacochoerus africanus. The sequence goes on along the minus strand of NC_062553.1, from coordinate 16,729,632 downwards.
CCACCCACCCAAGAACAGCCAAAGACAAAAACTGGACAAGCAGGGAGGCTGATTTCATTCATACTATCACAAAAAAGAGAACAACCAGATCTGAAGATCAGAGTTTCTGACCTTTGATTTTTGCCCTAGACTTTTAAAGGCAGAGTAGACAAATAAATGGGGTGATTTACAGCTTAAATTGTTTTGTCATCAAAGGAAGTCAGTCAGCTGAACAAGGAAATGTTTACCTCTGTGTCCACTTAGTTTCAGAGAACACCTATTTTTAATTTTAGTTAATCACTCAGGAGACAAAGACTGGGAATTAGCAAGGGACAAAAGGGGAAGGGTCTCTGTCGGGCCTCGTTAGTAGGTTCAGGCACAGGGGAAAGTTATGTATTCCCCTCTTTTTTTTTTTTGTCTTTTTGTCTTTTGTTGTTGTTGTTGTTGTTGTTGTTGCTATTTCTTGGGCCGCTCCCGCGGCACATGGAGGTTCCCAGGCTAGGGGTCCAATCGGAGCTGCAGCCACCGGCCTACGCCAGAGCCACAGCAACACGGGATCCGAGCCGAGTCTGCAACCTACACCACAGCTCACGGCAACGCCGGATCCTTAACCCACTGAGCAAGGGCAGGGACCGAACCCGCAACCTCATGGTTCCTAGTCGGATTCGTTAATCACTGCGCCACGACGGGAACTCCTGTATTCCCCTCTTGTTGAAGATAACCACAAGTTGTCCTTAAATAGTTTTTGTCTAAAGATAAGGAGGTGGGGAATATCCAGATCTCCATCATTGTCGGTCCAGATGTGATCATGGTGTGTAAAGCTATCAACTCACATTCAGCCTCTGCATGAAAAGTCAGTTGGAAGTGGAGTTGTTCTTAAGCCCAATGGATCATACCACATGGTGGAATCGTGTTTCAAGATGATGGCTGCATGGTAGTATTTAGGATTCTGGAGAGGTAGAATTTAGGACATTGTCCAACTGCAAGCCTTAAGGTTATAAGCAGAAAAACTGGTAATTTTTGCAATGTACCTCAAAGCTAGGATCCCATCTTTCCATTCCTTGTCCAGGAGAACATGTTCTATAGGCCATTTGGAACAACCTTAGAGAAGCAAGTAGCCTTGTCATTGACTTTCGTGATTTACTGCTCTACTTGATCTGTGATGTTAATCCAAGTGCAGCAAGAAGTGTTGGCTATGAAGCAGACACCTCTCAGACTAGCTCAGAAGAAGCCAAGAGTTCTGTAATTGCCTGTAATAACACTGGCTGCTGAGTTCAGGCTTATTTGCTGGGCTTCTAAGGCAGAAATGATATCATTTATTTACTTCTGTAAGGATTAGAGATTTCTAACCACCTTTTCAAATTGTATTATTGCCATCATGGGTAATAATGAGGCTCATGGCACACATAAGGAGACAAATTATGACTTTCCCTAGTTTTCCTGAATACCCTGTAGTTGCTTCATTTGGAAGTAATGTTTTAAATCTCTAGAGGGACACAAAGTTGACAGGGGGCTCATGATTTTGAATAAGTAGAAGTCCTACATAAGATTTCCAGACACGGGGAAAACTGGCATGGGAAAGATAGATGTAGGCTTGCTGACCACAATAAATACTACTATCCCGAGGGGGACAGGAAGTTTTGGGGTTAGGAATTATTAATAGTATCTGGAGTTAATCATGGGATATAGCCCTCAGGAAGCTGAGTCTTGCTTAGAGTTAAACAAGGTTTGTAACGCTGGTTGAAAAGTGGTGGAGGAAAAAGTAGTTATCAGGGATAAAAATGCTGCTCTGTTTTTTCCTACACCTGATCCTGAGGAACTAAAGTTGTGGAGCTTAGTGACTTCCAAATAAGCATTAATTATATTTTGAATAAAGTTCCAGTTAGTACCTGCTGGTGAGGCTGAGGTTGACGATATGGGGTTAAGTGAAATGCCAATATGGATCATTAGGGGAAAAGTCCCCCTGGAATATGTTGAGTGGAATGAGAGTTGGGGCGTCCCATCCGCCCTGGTGGTCAGTGATATCTGGAAAAAACTGAGCCAACTTAACGAGGGAGATTGCCCTTTCAGTAGTGAGAATGTGAAGGAGGAAAAGGCCCACAAAGAATATCAAGTGTTGGATAAGGGGCAGAATTGGGTCAGAGGCTAATTAATGGCAAAGAAGAAACAAGATGACAAAGAGGAAACAAAGGAGGGTAACAGAAATTATGTAGAGAAACCCTAAAAGCATCTCAAGTAGAAACTGACCCCTTTGTGATATGGGTTTTAGGAAAGCATTCGACTCTCATGCTGTCATCTGCTTCTAGGGATTCTTAAAAGAGCCTCCGTTTGAGGTCTTCTGTTCAAGTGATTCAGAGAAAGGGTTGTATTTTGTTTGAATTGTGAAACGTGAACCCAAGGTTGCATTCCTTATAGTTTTGCTGCAGTCTTGGTAATTAGGAGAGCAAAGGCGGGTCCCTTCCACCTGGGCTCGGAATCAATCTTTCATTGCTATCTTTTCCAGAAGATAAGATGTCCAACCTGAAATTCATGTAAGGGTTACGGTGGGATGTCTGGGGGGAAAGACATAATTGATCTGAATGTATTTAATAAGACTTTGGAAGTGCTTAAGTACAGTTGGCCCTTGAAGGTAAGGATTAGGGGCACCAAACTTTTGTGCAATAGCCCCAGTTTGCATATACTAATTCAACCAAGCTCAGACTATGTAGTACTGTAGTAGGTATTTATCGGAAAAAAAAATCTGTTTTGTGTATAACTAGATCCTTGCAGTTCAAACATGTGTTGTTCAAGGGTCAAGTGTATATTGGATTGAATCAGACTAGAGTCTCCCAAGGTCCAGGATGGCTAAGGGATCTTCGATGGCCTGCTATAATTATTTCACAAGTGCCCAAGGGGGGAGAGCAAAGGATTGCCAGGACTAAAGGCAAGACTTAGAGCCAAGGCAGTGGGTTCCCAGGGAATTTGGTTAGTCTGACTAGTTGGCCCATTCTGTCTTTCTAGAACATTGATAATGCTAAGGAGGGTGCAATTTTTGTGAGAGTGGATTTACTTGTTAAATATCCTGAATAACCATGCCAATGAATTGAGTGCCTCTATCTCTAAAGAGGAACAAAGAGACTGTCTGAGACTCTTGGCTACAGTGGTGGCAGTAGCCTATTTGCAGGGGAAATTTTCTAGCCACCCTGAAAACATGCCAGACTATGGTTTAGAACATATTCCATTCCGTGAAGCTTTGAGAGTTGGAAATAACACATTTTCCAATGGAGCAGCTTGCCAGAGGGAGCTGGCTCGCATCCTTGCCCTTCCTTAACTTGTTTCTGATGGGTGGCCCAAGTTGAGATTACTTGCCCAATATGAGGGCTGCTGCAATCTCATCACTGTGCAGGAGACCTTTAAGATTTCCTTGCCATGCTGCATAATATTACAGAGGCTATGGACTAAGGTTCAGGTAATGGATGAACAGGGACCAAGCTGGTATCTCCAAAGCTCATCTGAGCGGATAAAAATCCACCCTGTTACCAAGTAGCCTTTGCAGCATCAGGTGCCAGCAGCTGTTTTTCTTTTAATTCCCTAAATAGGGTTTCTGTCTCCAAAGGAGGTTAAGCAAGGGGAATTAGGTGAGGTGGTTGAGGAAGAGATTCTTGGGAAACAGTTCCTGCATATTGTCAGCCAAGGAGTTTTCTTTAGCTTCACGAGTCTGGGTTCTAGTCTGACATTTGATTTTGAGAATTTTTTTTGTAGAAAGCCTGGAAATTACAGATTTTTTATTATATTCATCGTCCAAGTCTGAGGTTCTCAAGATGTGTATGTCTTCCGGCTGATCCTCTCACAGATCTACTTGTGTAGAAGATCCTATTTTGGTCCATATCTCAAGTTAAGTAAAGAGTGGGAATGGGAAATAAAGACTTGATCCCAAGTCATCAGTATGATTTATTTTTACATAAAGGATACATTTTATGGAGAAATAGTATTGATTTTCTAAAAGGGGGTCATCAGATTATCTTGGGTGTAAGTAGTCTGAAGAAATTGACATGACCATCATGGCTTAAATTTATGTCAGGTAGCCTGGAACAAGTGCAACTGTGAAAAGAGGTGAACCACACTCTGACCTACTTGGCATTATATTGGCCTGAGGTCCCTTGAGGCCAAGGGCTCCAGAAGCATTCAAAATGCATTTCAAGAATTTGTGTTGATTTTGCAGGCTGATCCCAATAGAGAACTTCCTGGGTTAGACTCCCTTCCAAAACCACGTCTCTAAGTGCTTATAGTTACATTTCAAACATCTGCTGCAACAATCAGCTAGTTTTTGTAACACATGGATTGACAGACACTATCCTTACTGACAATAGTTCTGATTCAACTTCAGCTTGAGTGGTGAGGATATGAAGCTGGGAGCCTTATCTGAGCTGGCACCACTATGTCTTATCAAGCCCAAGCAAATGACCATCTCTGGATGTTACAGACTACTAAGACCGCCTTAAATAAGAATGATGGAAAAACTGGACTCCAATATTTGCCAGATATCTTTGTCCCCAGGCTTTAACATTTTCATTTTCAACAACTGGACTTGAATTTTCTAAATGAATTACTGTGGAGAAGGAAGGAGGTGGTGACAAGTCAAGAACTTCTGTGGTCATCATCTAAAGCAGATGTCAGTCTATTTAACTTTATGAAGCCCACAGGCCAAGATGGCTTTTGCATCTTTAAAAGGATGGAAGAAAGAACAAAATTTCATGACACATGAAAATTTATGAAATTCCAACTTCAGTTTCCATAAGTAAAGTTTAGCTAGAACACAATGTGCTTGTTAACTTAGGTATTATTTATCGCTACTTTTTTCACCATTGCAATCTTAACAGACCATAGAGCTGACACAGGCTAAAATATTTACCATCTTGGCCCTTACAGAAAAGTTTGCTGACCTCTGCTTGAGAGTGCTAAAGACAAAAACTCCCTCTGGAAGTGAGCCCTAATATTTTTACTATTTTTTTGCCCAAGGGGCAAAATTCTGCTGGAGACTTTGTAAAGAACTAGACTAGATATTTATCTTTAAAATATATAAATGGGCAAAAGATGGCCCCGATTCAATAAATGATTGATAAAATATTCTTCCGTTATGACTTGATGACAAGAGAAGACTTAGAAGCACCATCTGGCATGAAATTTTTAGCTCTGTCTCCTAAAAACTGAGTAGAGACACAAAGAATAGAAAATAATTATTCTCTCTTGATTCTTGCAACAGCTGAAAAGAAGTCAGCTGGAATTTCCATACTTATTAGTAAAACTCAGAGTGATCTCAGGAAATTTGTGCCACCAATGGAAAAGGATTCTGTTAGCTCAATGGTGGAGCTGCGGGTGGAGAATACAGTGCTAGGGGGTATGGTAGGCAGGACAGATGATTTGTGCCTTTAGCGTCATTTTTCTTTGCTGTTTAAACAGGTGTTCAGCACCATTGGTATTCTGGAAGGCAATATGAGGCAGAGTTAATTTAAAATAGTAGATACTGTTCTTGATAGGTTTCTTCCAATCTTACTTGTTCTCTAAGTAACATCATGAACTTAGTAAAAACAAGAAATTAAATGATCACATGGTTTTTTAAATTTAATTTTTTTTCTTTTTAGGGCTGCACCATCAAGTTGCCAGGCTAGGGGTCAAATCTGAGCTGCAGCTGCCAGCTTACACCACAGCCACAGCCACAGCCACAGCCACACCAGATCTGAGCCGCATCTGCAACCTACACTGCAGCCTGTGGCAACGCCAGATCTTTAACCCAGCGAGAGAGGCCAAAGATCCAACCCTCATCTGCATGGATACTGGTAGGGTTCTTAACCTGCTGAGCCACAACAGGAACTCCTGATTACATGTATTTATTTATCACCAGTCACTTATTACATTTATGAGTTTTTGAAGTGTAACAAGTGAAGGTCACTTCAGCCAACAAAGGATGTTGCATCCTCAAGCCATCATCCTCTGATGCCTCCTCAGGGGGATTCAGGATGGTAGAAAAACAGGATACTGGCCTTAGATAGTTAAGATATGTGTCAAAGGAACAATTGCAGTGAGCCCAGACTCTTGCATTTTTCCATACATAGAAAAGCACTAAAATGGTTAACGTGAGTTGTCTGTTTTATGATTAGTGGTAATGCTTTGATGTTTTCACTACATGTTTGTTTTCCCAGCAAAAACTCCAATATATCCTTGCTCCTCCCTTTCCTCTTAGGAACAATCCCTCAGAGCTACCTTAGAGGCTGCCTTTGCGGACTACAGTTCTCAGTAACGCCCCCAATAACACATAATTCACAGCTTTTAGGTTGTGCATCTTTTCCCCAGGAGACACTGCTTTCTCTTGTTACTCTCTCTGCTGCCAACTCCTTCTCTTAGTCCTTCTCCATTGCTTCCTCCTCCTCTCCCGATATTTAAAAGGTGACTTTCTTTAGGACAGATGCCAGCTAGTCCCTATTCTTCTTTCACTCTGACTTTTCTATTTAGGAGATCTCATCTTCACCTATCCTTCAAGGAAATCTATATGCTCTGACTTTAAAAAATAAGTCTCCAGCCCTTGCTGAAAACTCCAGACTCTCACAGTGCATGTTCAACAGCACCACTTGAATGCTTAAGACAAACCTCAGTCCCGACTTGTCCCAACAGCACTCAGGATCCTCCCATGCAAACTGCTCTTCCTCCAGGGTTTCTTAGGTTGGTGAATGGCATCCTCAGGCGCTCAAGAGAACCAAAACCTGGGAGGCAGCTTTGACATCCCTCCTCCCTCCTGTCCTGCATCCAAACAACCACAAAAATGAGTCTTGTGGTTTCTTAAACGTTATAACTTTCATATAAACCTATGTTTCTCCATCACCATTCCCGCCATCTTGGCTTAGGCTACCAGAATAATCACTCACCTCTGGCTATAGACACCTAATTATTTCCCAGAATCTATTCTTCTGCAGTCCCCCACTCTTCCAGGTGCAAGGTGTAGGGGCCAAAAAAAAAAAAAGTATATCAAACTGCAATTTTTATGGTGTCTTCCCTCCGCTTTCAACGCTTCAATGGCTTCCAACTGCTAGTAAGATGAAAAACATCATTCTTGATGAACAAAGCCACAGCCCCTGCCAAATCTTACCTTTCCTTCCCTCACCAGTCTCATTGGATGGCCCTCTTCCCCTCAATCTGAATCTCTGCCAAATTGGTCTTTTAAATTTTTCCAAATATTCCATTTTCTTCCAGCTGTGGGAGCCTTCTATAAGCAGCTCTCCCTCTGCAGAAGAGTTGAGCTAAAATGTTGCAATAGAACTCCCCCAAGCCCTCCACCCCGTTTTCCCAGGAATCTCCTTTGTTTCTATGCAGATTTACTCACCTTCCCCGCAGTGACCTTATCTACATGTGAAGGGGTATTAAAAAGAGCCATTTGGGGCACAAATGAACCTATCTACAAAACAGAAACGGACTCACAATACAGAGAGAACAGACTTAAGATTGCCAAGGGGACTTGGGGAGAGAATGGGGTAGACTGGGAGTTTGGGGTTAGCAAATGCAAATGATTACATTTGGAATGGACACGCAATGAGGTCCTACTGTACAGCACAGGGAACTGTATCCAGTTTCTTGGGACAGACCTGATGGAAGATAATACAAGAAAGGGAATATATATATATATATATAATACATGTATTATATATGTATATATATAAAACTGGGTCACTGTGAGTACACCAAAAATTGGCACAGCATCGTAAATCAACTATACTTTAATTTTAAAAATTTATCTAAAAAAAAAAAGAATTTCAATGGAAAGGGCCCATTTCCACCCCTCGGAAAAAAGGGATGGGGAGCCATTTTGCTCTACACTTTAAAAAAGAAAACAACCACCCTTAGGGCAAAGAACCTCTTCTTTATAATTTTTACACTTACATAATCATATTTTTCGCACTACAAAATTAAGAGGATTCCTTCAAGAGATTCTTCCTGGCACAAATAAGACATAGTCTGATGGTTTGCTGTCTGCTGATGTAAAAAAAAAAAAAAAAACCCAACTTTTTAAAAGTATATTTACAATTTTTGCGCTCAGTCTATATTTAAAACCATGTTGTCCTTTTATTAAAGGGTAAGTACAGGCAGAGATTTTTTTTTTAAATAAAAAGAAAGGTACACAATGAAATGTAAGTCTTCTCACCACTAATCCCACTCCTAGAAGTAAGGTATCCATTACTAACACTTTCTTTATAACCTTCTAGAAATACTCCATGTATTCATGGTACTAATACACATACACACATATACCCACACGACAGAAATAGGGATCAGAATTCCCATCGTGGCACAGCGGAAACAAATCCGACTAGGAACCATGAGGTTGCAGGTTTGATCCCTGGCCTTGCTCAGTGGGTTGAGGATCTGGCGTTGCCATGAGCTGTGCTGTAGGTCGCAGACGAGGCTGGGATCTGGCCTGGCTATGTCGTAGGCCGGCAGTTTTAACTCTCATTCGACCCCTAGCCTGGGAACCTCCACATGCCAAGGGTGCAGTCCTAGAAAGACCCCCCCCCAAAAAAAAGAAAGAAAGAAATGGGGATATCTCTCTTTTCATGTAAGTAGGTCGCAGAGCAGCACACAGGGATCCTCTTATTCTCTATCCTCAAGTCTAGAAGTGAAGTGCCCTCCGTTTGTAGTGTACCGTAATTTATTGAACCTATTGTTTTACTTGCTGAGACATGCTATTTCCAGTTTTTTGCCATTACCAAAAAAAAAAAGCATCAAAAAATTTTATCACTAATTGAGAGCATGGTGATTATAGCTGAAGATAATGTATCATACACTTGAATGTGGCTGAGTAAATCTTTAATGTTCTTGCCACAATAAAAAAAAATGGTAATTATATAAGAATTGAGACGGAGGAGGTAGCTAATGAGATGGCAATATATGCAAATGTATCCAATCAACATGTTGATACCATATGTGTCAACTGTATCTCAGTAAACTGGGGGAGAGGCAAAAAAAAAGTCATATCAATCTGTATTGCCTCCAACTCTGTAGGAGAAAGTCAATTTCTCTACACCTAAAAGTTACCGAATATGATCTATTTTGTTTTTCCTAATTTGGGGTGAAAATTAGTATTTCAATTTTTGTTGATGGGTTGGTTTGCTTGTTTGCATTTCTTTAGTTATTTGTGAAGCTGAACATCCTTTCATATTGTACATCTTTTATTTTTCTTTCTCTGAGCAAGTTATTCATATATTTCCCCTGTTTTTCTTAAGTACCGTTTTGTCAGTTTTTGTATATAGTAAATAAATTGTTCCTCTACCAGGTATGCTGCAAAGTTTTTTAGCCATTTGACTTTTGATGTTTTTAAAGGTATTTGTTCAAATGTTATTTATAATTTTTGAGATAAAATCTATCAATGTGAGCTTTGTATATGTGTGTACATGTATACATCTATATGTTTATATATATATGCATATATGAAACATTTGATCTCTTATAGAAGAAGGGAATGTGGTGATAAGCAGTGAGTAATAATATGTGATAACTTTTAAATAGTAATCATCCTTTGCTGAAGGAATTTAAGGACCTTTACAATAGTAATTAAATGTTTGTCCTACTCATCTGATAACAAATAGCTTGAAGGTGTTCCTAAGGTTCTTTTGTCCAAAATACAACAAGCCAAATGCTGGGAGACCAAGGTTTGCAGCAGAGCGAAGATTTATTTAAGATGCAGGAGTTCCCGTCGTGGCGCAGTGGTTAACGAATCCGACTAGGAACCATGAGGTTGTGGGTTCAGTCCCTGCTCTTGCTCAGTGGGTTAACGATCCGGCGTTGCCGTGAGCTGTGGTGTAGGTTGCAGATGCGGCTCGGATCCTGTGTTGCTGTGGCTCTGGCGCAGGCCGGTGGCTACAGCTCCGATTGGACCCCTAGCCTGGGAACCTCCATATGCCGCGGGAGCGGCCCAAAGAAATAGCAAAAAAAAAGATGCAGCCAAGCTAGAAGACAGAGAACACATTTCAAATCAGCCTCCCCAAAGGTGAGGGTCTCAGGGTATTTATGAGACATAGCTGAGGCTTGGGAAGAAGAGGAAAGGGGATTGGAGCTAAGAAAAAGTTGAGCTAATCATCATTCTGCACAGGATGCATGTTCAGAAAATGGCAGCCTTGGAGTTCCTATTGTGGCTCAGCAGATTAAGAACTTGACATAGTGTCCATGAGGATGAAGGTTTCATCCCTGGCTTCCCTCAGTGGGTTAAGGATCTGGCGTTGCTGCAAGCTGCAGTGTAGGTCGCAGATGTGGCTCTGATCCAGCATTGCTGTGGCTAGGGTCTAGGCTCCAATTCTACCCCTTAGCCTGGGAACTTCTATATGCTGCAGGTGTGGCCTTTAAAAGGAAAATAAGACGAAAAGAAATGGTGGCCTTAGCATATTCTGAGAGTGGAGTTTTGGATCCTCTGGTGTCAAAAGGTCAGTAGCAGATACTGGCCATACCCATTTGGAGGGTTGACGGTCTTCACCAGTCTTAACTGGCTCAGGAGCTTGTACTGGACACAGGTGACTCCAAGTCCTGGAAAAAAACAATTTGGGCAAACACCTTATTGGAGGCTATGTAAGCACAAGTGCTTATAAAAACAATTAAAGCAAGCTTTGTTAGTGAAAGCGGGTTATAATGTATTGTTTAGTAAGCAAGTTATGGTTTAACAGATCTAACTGATGACTACTCTCAGTTTCAGAGGCAGGGACTAAGTCTATTTTATTTATTTAATTTGTCCTTAGCCCAGAAGAGTGCTTTACACATAGGAGACTGAGTGATAATATTCATTCATTAATTTGATAAAAGGAATAGATTCTTTTTTAAAAATATTTGTTTAGGGAGTTGTCTTGTGGGGTAGCGGGTTAAGAATCCGGCATTGTCACTGCAGAGGCTTGGATTGCTGCCATGGCATGGGTTCGATCCATGGCCCAGTAACTTCCTCATACTGTGAGTATAGCTAAAAAGAAGAAAAATACTTAATTTAGGAGTTATATGAATAATTCATGTACATTATAAAAATGTAAGATAACAAACATAAAGAAAAATATAAAGACCTTAAAACACATGTGTAAGCCTACCACCCTAGAGATAACCATGAGTAACATTTTCCCTCCTGTCTCTTGTCTATGTGCATATACAGTGGGCCCTCTCTAACTGGTTTCCATATCCACAAATTCAACCAAGCACAGAGCAAAATTATTTGAGAAAAAATTCCAAAAAATTCCAAAAAACAAAACTTGGATTTGCCAAGTACTGGCAACTCTTTACATACCATTTACAACTATTTACATAGCATTCACACTGTATTAGGCATTATAAGCAATCTAGAGATGATTTAAATATACAGGAGGGTTTGAACAGGTTATATGCAACTACTACACCATTTGATTTTATATAAGGAGCTTTAGCTCCTACAGATTTTGATATGGGGTTAGCGTCCTGAAACCGATACAACAAATGCCCCTAGGATACTGAGGGAGGACTGTGCTTTTAAGGACAAAGATAGCATAGTGGACAGGACTTTTTCTACCCTCAAGAACATATTTGGAGAAGCCAGCTGATCCTACACCTGTTCTAAGAGGTATGTTTTCAATCCAAGCCAGGCCTGTTAGAGGACTTCATTGTCACCACCCTCTCTTCAGGGATGTGTGATACAAAACAAGCCAATCCCATACCCCAAGAGAAATGCTGCAAGGGGTGGGGGTGTTGTTGTTGTTTTTATTTTTTGCTGGGACTTTACAATGTGAGGATGAAGTACATGTGAAGCTGCCAGTGGCTCTCCAATTACAGGGTGAGTAGTTCTTGCCAGAGAACAAAGCCAGTAAATAAACTGCTAAGAGATGGAGACAGAAACCTGGGGATATTGTTTCAGCTTCTGGATCCACCTATGCCTGAAGCAACTTTCTATTTATATGAACCAATACATTTCTTTCTGTGTATAAACTAGTTAGAATTATATTTCTGTCACTTTCACCTGAAATGGTTTTGACCAAAAGGAATACTTTTGATAGAACTGCTTTGGCTAAGGATCTACAAATACCTGACTCTTGATTTCCTCCTTTCAGAGTTCAACCACAAAGAGGGGAGGGGGCTGAATACACACACACACAAAAAAAATAAAAGCAGAAACTATTCTTAGCCAGCTGAGTGATGAGTAACCCCTGAGGGGCTCAAGTAAAGTGAGAAATTGCTCTGGATAGAATCTCCCTTTCCCATTAAGACTCTTTGTATCTTGTTGCCAGAGAGATTTTTACTGCATACTCCCATCAGAAGGGACTGGATTTTATATATGATAAAGATTAGAGAAGCTAATTAAGTGAATTTAGAATTTAACATACAGAGCTTTTATAGCCAAACAGACTTCATATAAATGAGTAAGTTTCCTGATGGGGAAAGACTCTGGAGTCAGACTGTTGGGATTTTACCATTTATAATCTAGCACTGATAGCATTGAATGTTAAAATAGTTTTAAGGAATAAGTGCAAGTTTAAGACATTTCAATGTAGTCAATTGAGCTAAGAGTTGAGTTTGTCAAGGTAAGTTTTGCTTTAGTTACCACATAGCAAATAAGTTACAGTTATTTGGCAGTCACAAAAAGATAAATTAATGAATGGAGAAATATTAGCCATTCTGTTTTGTTCACTCATTCATTATTCATTCATTCATTCATTCAACAAACACTTATGCAGTGCCTATTGCCTGCCAGGCAAGGTACTGGGATCAAGAATAAATAAGACACAAGCTTTCCCTTCATGGAATTTACCTCAAGAAACATCTCAGTTATACTGAACTGATCTTAGAATGTATGTGTCTTAATCTGCATAGTGGTGGTTATTCATTTGCAAAGGGATGGAGATCATTTAGGTAATTACCTGACAAATAGAACTGTAAAAGTCAGGCAGGATGGAGAACATGGGCTTACTTTCTCCTGAATTTTCTGTATGATTACCTCATTTAATCTCCTGAGGTTTCCACTTCTTGTTTTTGTCTTTTTTTAAGAGTAATTTAGAGTATCATTTCATTTTTTTATCAAGTAGTCTTAATTGTAATCAATAGTTATTTCCCCAATACATTTTTTTTTTCCTACTGTACAGCATGGTGACCCAGTGACACATACATGTATACACTATTTTTCTTACATTATCATGCTCCATCATAAGTGACTAGACATAGTTCCCAGTGTTACACAGCAGGATCTCATTGCTAATCCATTCCATAGTCTGCATATATTAACCCCAAGCTCCCAATCCTTCCCACTCCCTCTCCCTTCCCCCTTGGCAACCACAAGTCTATTCTCCATGTCCATGATTTTCTTTTCTGTGGAAAGGTTCATCTGTGCCATATGTTAGATTCCAGATATAAGTGATATCATATAGTATTTGTCTTTCTCTTTCTGACTTACTTCACTCAGGATGAGAGTCTCTAGTTCCATCCATGTTGCTGCAAATGGCATGATTTTGTTCTTTTTTTTTATGGCTGAGTAGTTTTCCATTGTGTATATACACTACATCTTCCTAATCCAATTATCGATGGACATTTGGGTTGTTTCCATGTCTTGGCTATTGTGAATAGTGCTGCAATAAACATGCGGGTACATGTGTCTTTTTTAAGGAAGGTTTTGTCTGGATATGTGCCCCAAGAGTGGGATTGCTGTGTCATATGGTAGTCCTATGTATAGTTTTCTAAGGTAGCTCCGTACTGTTCTCCATAGTGGTTATACCAGCTTCCATTCCCATGAACAGTGCAGGAGGGTTCCCTTTTCTCCACACCCCCTCCAGCATTTGTTATTTGTGGACTTATTAATGATGGCCATTCTGACTGGTGTGAAGTGGTATCTTATGGTAGCTTTGATTTGCATTTCTCTAATAAACAGTGATGTTGAGCATTTTTTCATGTGCTTGTTGTCCATCTGTATATTTTCCTTAGAGAGATGTCTATTCAGGTCTTTCGCCCATTTTTCCATTGGGTTGTTGGCTTTTTTGCTGTTGAGTTGTATAAGTTGTTTGTATATTTTAGAGGTCAACTCCTTGTCAGTTGCATCATTTAAAATATTTTCTCCCATTCTGTAAGTTGTCTTTTTGTTTTCTTTTTGGTTTCCTTTGCTGTGCAAAAGCTTGTGAGTTTGATTAGGTCCCATTGGTTTATTTTTGCTTTTATTTCTGTTGCTTTGGGAGACTGACCTAAGAAAACATTTGTAAGGTTGATGTCAGAGAATGTTTTGCCTGTGTTCTCTTCTGGGAGTTTGATGGTGTCTTGAAGTTTCCACTTCTTTATCTGGAATATGAGGCAATGGGCTAGATTTTGGTTTAACAAACCTTCAATAGGCATCTATTATGTGCAAGTCATGTGCTAGGAACTTTCAATGTGATCATAAAAATTTAAATTAATTTATAAATTAAGTTTAAATTAAACCTTATAACAAATAAAGAAACCTAGGCACTAAGAAGTTATGTAGGTTGCCTAAGATAAAGAATTAATTGGTGTTCCCACTGTGGTGCAAGGGGTTAAGGATCCTGCTTTGTCAGGTCACAGCTGTGACTTACCTGGGAACTTCCTTATGCCTTGGGTGTGGCCAAAAAAAAGAAAAGGAACTGATGAATTTGAATTAATATAAATTAATTTAAATTAAAATAATTAAAATTAATTTTTCTAAACATAAATATACATCTAAATTAACTGATTAATATTTTCATTTATTTGGATTAATATAGTATTAGTGTATTGTTAACTAATATATTATTATATAAATCCAATTCTCCTGATTGTAAAAAAAAAAAACAGTTTCCTCTATACTTTAGTACTTCCTCTGTATTTTATCATTCTATAAAGTTATATAAAATACACATGGGTTTTGATTCATTGACATATAAACTAAAAAAGACTTATTATCCTAAATATATATAGTGAAATGAGTAAAATAATTAGTATATCTAAATTAAAAAGTTTGACAGCATTTACCTAACCAAATTGTTTATGACTTAATAATGTTTTGGGTTTCTAAGTGATATAGGAATATGTTTAAAATTATGTTATAGAAATCCAAAGAACAAGATACTCAATGTGTTATCAACATACAAATCCAGAGGTTGATTCAAAATTGTTATTTCCTTGTTGAGAAATGCATAACTTCAAATATACTTTCTCATTCTGCTCAGCTCAAAGAATGGATTTTAATATGGATTTTAACTGATACTAAGGAGGAAGAAAGCTACTGCTTTTTTTAAAGAAAAAATTTAGATGGAAATTTCATGATTGGAATATCTGCTGCTATGCCTGTCAGTAATAATGACTAGCTGGTTGACAGATTTTAAACATTATATTGGTACATAGAAGTAAAATAATAGCATAGATAGCTGATATAACAAAACAGGTTATGTACGTTATATTTGGGAAATAAATACTAAGGAAACACTCCTATTTGGAGAAGCTATCTGTATCTCTCTTGTGGACTATATTTCCGAATTTCCCCAAAGTCTGTTGCTTCTTTTTATTAGGTACTATGTTTTCTATATTATTTTAAAATATTTAATTCTGCTATTAAAATAATTGGAGGAGTTCCCGTCATGGCTCAGCAGTTAACGAATCCGACTAGGAACCATGAAGTTGCGGGTTCGATCCCTGGCCTAGCTCAGTGGGTTAAAGATCCAGCATTGCCATGAGCTGTGGTGCAGGTCGCAGAGGCGTCTTGGACCCCACATTGCTGTGGCTGTGGCGTAGGCCGGTGGCTACAGCTCCGGTTAGATCCCTAGCCTGTGAACCTCCATATGCTGTGGGTTCAGCCCTAGAAAAAGGCAAAAAAGACAAAATAAAATAAAATAATTGGAAAAAAAGGAAGGAGAATTGATGACACTAAGTGGAGAGCAAGGCTTGTGAGATGTGGTAGACATAGAAAAAGTGGAAGACGTGGTGAACAGAGAAAAATGATGGGACCAAAATCACTTATTTAGAAAAAGGTGGAAGGATACATACTTATGATTCACTAAATATGCATAAGGAATATGAGGCACTCCATACATATTGGGTAGAAAAATAGCTATTCATTGGTGACATCAAATGTGCCCGCTGTCCAAGAAGCACAAATAAAATCCATAGCTGCTTGTTGGGCAAAGTTATAATTGTGATTAAGCACAATCGTCCCTGGATCTCTCTGACAAAGCAAGTGAGATCCTGGCCCCAGACACCTTAAATGTGTTGAGTCAGTGCATTGAAACTTCAACTGTGGTCCTTGCAACTACATCAGTGAGTAAGTTCCAGGTGTTGGGGTTGAAAGATAGAGAGACAGACAGGTGGACAAACTCAGCTCATATGAACATTATGTAGGTTCAAGTGCTGGATCTTTCACTGTTTGCATCCTAACCCTTGTAGTTTAACCTACCCCAACTCTTCCCCTGCTTCTTACTCTTCCCTGTATATTTTAGATGGATACAATCAACTGTGATTTGAGCATCTTACTTCCCACTGTGAGCCTTCCTGTTCCACCACCTCTGTGCCCACCTGCCTGGTCGTGCACTTGGAGACTGTATTACATCAAGATAATTCCCCACGTGATGCCGCTGGCCAATTTTTACCTCATATTTCTTCATTATATTTACAACTGATGGTAATTACATTGCACTGGGTAGAGAATATACCATTTCAGAGAGATACTGGTCATCTAAAAAGAGCATGTAACTGTCACAGGGGTACATTCCAATAACGTCTGGCTTCAGCAGACAAACAAAAGAAGAATTCGTGGTTCAGCATGATAAAATCATAGCACTTTAAAACTGGTTCCAGTTCAAACTCTCATTTCGAAAGATGAGGTTTACTGACTTGCAGAAGGTCGCTATTTCTAGTAACTAGTAAGCCAGAGCAGGAGCCAATACTGTCTAAAGAGGCTAGGGGGTTATTTGAGCTGCGATTGCTGTTTCTATCTGGGTCCTGGGTAATGACCAAGGACACATTCCAGCACATGCCATGTAATGACTAAAAATACAAACTACAGCTGTCACAATTACTAGATTAACATTAAATGATGTAAAAATAAACAGAGAATGTCTGTTTATTAGCAGGGTTTATAGAGGTGTCGCTGAGACATTCCAAGTGCTAAAGATTGCTGTTCTTCCTGCTGTCAATTTAATCATGACATTACACATTTCCATTTGATTCTAGAGGGCTGAACATTAGTCAGTCTTCTCAATACTCATCAGCTACTACATGTGAAGAATTGTGTTAGATGTTTGGAACATAAATATGAGTAAGCTTTAAACTATGAGAATCAACAAATACTTGGGACTTGCTTTTATGTGCCAGGCACTGCTGTAGGCACTAGAAGACTGTAACAACCGTGGCTTCAACCAGAGAATAGTCATGGTCAATAAAAATAAATCCAGAGTCTTGATTGGCAGCTGAATCATGATCCTCAGGAATCTCAATTTTTTTCTCTCTTCATGTCCTCCTATTATTTTGAAATTTTCTTTTATGCTTTTTGTCTTGTGGTCTCAAGATACCGGCTCTAGCTCTATGTATCATGTCCTTACACTACCATTTCCAAAGCCAGAAGGATGAGGGTGGTGGGCTTGTAAGTCACTTTTTATCACACACAAAATTTCTATCCTGAAGCTTCTCAGTGGATTTCCTCTTAGGTTGATGTTGAAGATAGAACTTTCTGTGATGTTGGAACTATTTTATAGTTTGTGCTGCCAGAAATGGTATCCACCAGCTACATAAAGCTAGCCAGTATTTGAATTATGGCTAGTGTGACTAAGGAACAGAATTTTCAGTTTTATTTCATTTTAATTAATTTGAATTTAAAAATGAAATACTCACATATGTCTAATGTCTACAGTGTTGGATAGCACAGCCTTTGATTCTTTTTGGCTAGAGCTAGATTATGGCCACTGAAAGTTGCCAGGAATGCTGGGAAAATGGTTGTGCAGCTCTTAGAGTCCCTACTGGAGAAAAAGTTGGGGAATGGCTCTTTGGCAGCGACTAACAGGGTCTGCCATAAGAAGTAAATACATACAACTGGTATTGTAGCGGGGGAGGTGAACAATATAAAACTATAAACAGATAAATAAGAAAAGGTAGCCGCCTTCAGTTTCAAACAAGCTGTATTATCTAGATTTGGTCTAGATTCTAGAGTAATGAAATAGGAGTGATTAAAGGTGAGAAGGAGTAATTTAAAAAGGGGTGGGGAAAATTCTCTAGGAACTCATAGTCTGATGGAGGAGGAAGACAGGTATGTAAAAAATTGTTAATAGGCTGGTATATATGTATATACACCTACATAATTATTACATATATAAATATATAGGTATATTTTACACATATACATATTTAATATAGTCTATATTAGGAGAATAAACAAAGCATCTTTGTTTCTCTGGTAGCTCCTGCAAGCCTTACATAACATAGCAAGACAGGATTGGCAGTGTAGAAGCCCCGGAATGTGGTCCATCTACCATCCTTAAAGCAACAGTTGATATGATACAGCTTTATAGGACTATGTGTACAGAAATATGATTAATGAGTGATTTCTCCAACAGTTCCTATCGGATATTCACAAATACAGTAAGAATTCTGAAAGGACCTATTAAGTCCTATAACTTCAAATGGTATAATGTTCTTGATGCCTGAGGGGGGATTAGCAGTAGATAGACCTGTCTGACAAGAGTCTGTTGGAGCTGGGGTAGCTTAATTAAAGCAAAGAGTTTGGTATGACTGAGTGTAAATGATGGTAAGTTGCAGACAGTATCATCCTCAGAGATCTTTGTAAGTGGGGAAAAGACCACTTGCTATGTCCTTATGAACCATGCTGGTACCGAGTGATAACTCAGGGTTGTGTGCATTTCAAGGACTACAGGGTTAAAGCCTTTTCCAGCTTTAATATACCTACGTATTATAATTTTGTGATCTGTAATGATTCTTACTTTCAAAGACAGAATGAATGATTTCTGTGTAGGGATGGCTGAAATTATCTGTATAATAAAACCTTTTCTCCATATTTCTCCTTGGACTCAAGGTCCTACCTGAGATGTAGCTTTGTTTGATAATTCAGAATTTCATTTAACTTTCTCAATTACAGCAAAGTAAAAAAGAGGATGTGTACCAAACTGATGTTAGTACTTGTAAACAAGCTTCAAAATGGACATGTACTATATTTCAACTATAGGATGAAAAAGAGTATGTGAAGATATTCACAGATTCTGAGTTCATGTGACAATGTGTAGCTACGACAATAGTGATGTGGCTAATAAACTTCCACTTTGCTGTAGCAAAAGTTTTCATCTTTAAAAACATGATGATGATGATTTGGTTAAGGGATATGAATTTTTTAAGTAAATTCAAAAGAACCTATTTAATTTCACCACTTAAGCTTATTTACTTATTCATTTATTTATTTATTTATTCTTTTTACAGCTGTACCTGCAGCATATGGAAGTTCCAGGCTAGGGGTCGAATGGGGGGGAGTTGCAACTGCAGGTCTATACCACAGCCATGGCAACACAGGATCCAGGCCATTTCGCAACCGATACTGCGGCTTGCAGCAATGAATCCACTGAGCAAACCCAGGGATCCAACCTGCATCCTCATAGACACTATGTCGGGTTCTTAACCCACGGAGACACAGTGGGAACTCCCTTATTTACAGATTTAAAGGTACTTAATGGTAATAATGATCTCCCACTTTTTCTATCCATCGGTGTCAAGAACTGCACTGTTTAACAGCGTAGCCACTAGGCGTGGACTATTTAAATTTGAACTAATTAAAATTAAATAAGGGGAAAAATCATCTTCTGACATACTAGCGACACTTCCAGTGTTAGAGACCCGTGATCACCCTAGAAGAGATTGGATAGAAGAGTTCTATCACAGAATGCACTATTAGCAACAGCCCTACCGGGTTGGCATAGTTGAATTTCAAAAAACATTAATCAGGAGTTCCCGTCGTGGCGCAGTGGTTAATGAATCCGACTAGGAACCATGAGGTTGCGGGTTCAGTCCCTGCCCTTGCTCAGTGGGTTAAGGATCCGGCGTTGCCGTGAGCTGTGGTGTAGGTTGCAGACGCGGCTCGGATCCCGCGTAGCTGTGGCTCTGGCGTAGGCCGGTGGCTACAGCTCCGATTCAACCCCTAGCCTGGGAACCTCCATATGCTGAGGTAGCGGCCCAAGAAATAGCAACAACAACAACAACAAAAGACAAAAAGACAAAACAAAAACAAAAACAAAAACAAAACGTTAATCAAACGAAGAGCTTTTCAATTTAATGCAATAGTGTGTGTTAACAGACCATTTATTTACTTTGGAGAAAGTTCTAGTCAAACAAAGAGATTGTTAGGGATGGATCTCTAAGACTCTCTAGGAGCCTTAGGCAGTAATGACCTTCATACGCAGGCAGGCAGAAAAACCCTGCCCCTGCTCTGCATTTTATTTATATATTTATTTATTTTATTTTTGGCCACACTGGTGGCATGTGGCAGTTCCCAGGCCAGGGATTGAACCTGGGCCACAGCAGTGAGGACGCCGCTGCAGTGAGAATGCCAGACCCTTAACCCAATGTTTGGATCCGCACTTTAGACAGCCTTATTCTAGCATTTATCCCTAAGGGGTGAAAAAACTCCAGGGCCAAGGGATCTGTTTCCCCAAAGCCCATGTCCCCTTTCTACTTCTAAACCTTGCCTAAATAGCCCGGGAGCCTGGAATTCACTGATCACAAATTCCCAATACCACTTCCAGGGCCTGAGCAGGCCTCTTCCCAGAATTGTCTTCCCAAAGGAGGACCACACAACCGGTATGTACACTCCTAGGCCTGAAGGACTGCCGAGGGGTGGCTGTTTGAATGTGTGCACAGAGCTAGGTTGAGCGGGCTACGGTGTCCACACATGTGCAGAAAGCCTTCTGTGTTGGAAATGTGGAAATGTGTAGAACTAGAGCTGGGATCTGGCTCTTTCCTTCCTACCATGTGTGGGGTGGAAGGCCAAGGTATCTGAGAGCTCTGTACCCATACCTGGCCTTCCAGGTTATTTATTTATTATTTAGTCTTTTTGCCTTTCTAGGGCAGCTCCTGCCGCATATGGAGGTTCCCAGGCTAGGGGTCGAATTGGAGCCGTAGCCACCAGCCTACACCAGAGCCACAGCAACGCAGGATCCGAGCCGCGTCTGCAACCTACACCAGAGCTTATCCTACACCACAGCTCATGGCAACGCCGGATCATTAACCCACTGAGCAAGGCCAGGGATCGAACCCACAACCTCATGGTTCCTAGTCGGATTCATTAACCACTGCGCCACAACGGGAACTCCCCAGGTTGTTATTAAGGTATATTTCTCAAGGTGGGAGCCTAAAATAGTTTATTTGCAAGCTTGATATATTCCT
Organism: Phacochoerus africanus; assembly: GCF_016906955.1. NCBI lineage: Eukaryota > Metazoa > Chordata > Mammalia > Artiodactyla > Suidae > Phacochoerus > Phacochoerus africanus. The sequence continues at coordinate 16,708,287 of NC_062553.1, read as the reverse complement.
TGTAAATACTTAAACATAGGGTATGTGAGCCCTGGTCTTGCAAAGGTTAGGGCGGGGCTGGTAGGTTTACAGAGAAGAATAAGCGATTCAGCTGGGGTTTCTTGGCTGTTTTTCTCACAAATGCTCTAACTGCTTACGTCTGAGGTTATCTTTGGATGCCCGAGGAAAATTTCTTTTTCCCAAGGTTGATGGTCCAGCGAAGCCCGCGACGCATCCTTTGCAGGGATTTTAAGTGGAGTTGCTGAAGGCCAGAAACAGCTTTGGAGGGTCCATTTTCCCGGAGAGAAACCAGTTCCTAGTTTACTGGGACAACAAATGGGAGGGACTACGTTGTGCCAAGAGGAGGCTCGAAGTCCCTGCAGGGGAGAGAGGTGGGAAAGCGGGTCCTTTGAAGGTAGCTGGTTTAGGGCCCTCTTTCTCTCCTTTCCTCGCTCCAGAGAAATTCAGCCCTGCTTTCCTCCCTCACTCCGAGCAAGGAACCCGGCTGGCTGGGCGGAACGGGCGGCCGCCAGGAGCGCACAAGGCGGCTTTGTCTGGAGAGCGGCAGCGGCGTTCAGAAGCTGCAAGAGCGGCCACCGTGGCTGGAGTTTGGACTAGAACTTTCTTTGGCCGTCTCTACAAGTTACCGTACTCGTGCGGCACCCTCAACTCCGGCCCGGAGGCCGGGCGCGCACGGGGTCGGAGGTCGGGCCCCGAGGCGGGCGGGCGGGAGGCACAAGCCCGGGAGCCCGCACCTCCTTCCCGAGGCGAGGGGAAAGGAGACAACGAGGTGGAAGAGAAGGTGGAGGAGTGGTGGAGGAGGAGGTAGGAGGAGGAGGAGGAGGGGCAGGGGCGGGGGAGGAGGCGGCGGCGGGCGGGGAGGAGCCGCCGCGGGCAGTGGCCCGGGGAGGTGGCGGCGGCGGCGGAGCGGGAGGAGGAGGAGGAGGCGGCGCTCCCGCGCGGCCGTAGACCGGCGCTGGGACCCGCGCGGCCGTGACCCCAAGGCTCCCCCGAGGTCGAGCGCGGCCGCAGCGGACAAAGGAGCATGTCGGCGCCGAGGAGGGCGCGTCCTCCACCCGCCATGAGGCTCCGAGCGCCGCCGGGCCCGCGCCGCGCTCCCGTCCGCCGGGGCGCCGGGGCGGCCCGCTAGGCCAGCGCTCCGCCGGTCAGCCCGCAGGCCCTGGTCCGCAGCATGGAGCCGCCCGGGCGCCCGCGGGGCCGCGCGCCGCCGCTGCTGCTGCTGGGGCTGCTCGCGGTGCTGGGAGGCGGCGGCGGCGGGGCCGCTGCGCTGCCCCCGGGCTGCAAGCACGACGGGCGGCCTCGAGGGGCCGGCAGGGCGGCGGGCGCCGCGGAGGGCAAGGTGGTGTGCAGCAGCTTGGAGCTCGCGCAGGTCCTGCCCCCGGACACGCTGCCCAACCGCACGGTCACCCTGTGAGTAGCCCGCCGGGCGCCGCTCTGCCCTGGCGCCCGGTCCCCTCCCTCTCGGCGCTGGCCAGTCCCGCCGCTTCTCTTTCCGCGCCGCTAGGAAAAGGGTCTCGCCGGCACCCCGCGCCTTTGTGTGAGACGCTGCAGGCGGGGGGTGGTGCTGGGGAAGCCCCGGGGGGCTCGGCCCGGGCGCTTTTCTGCAGCCGGCGACGAGTGTGTCCAGCAGCCGCCTCCCAGCCCCGCTAGTTTACAAAGTAAAAGTTTTCGGGTTCCCAGGCGCGCCCCGCGCGGTCCGGGCGCAGAGCTTCTTCAGAGCTGCGCGGTGCCACGTGAGGATGCAAGTAAACATGCAGTTGGCTGAGTTAAAGCTCATTCATCCTGTGCCTGGGCTGCCTGAAAACACAGTGCTGGGTTAGAGGCGCCGGTCCTTAAGCTTCTTGCACGTTAAGTTACTTAGAGGCTAGTTTGATACTAAAGCCACGTGAGGACTTCGAAACGCCCCTGTATGTGATCCTCAAACCTCCAGACTATTTCCCTCGCTTTTGCTATCTTAGTTTTAATGCAGATAAAGAGCGCCTTGTAGAATAGAGTTGTCTTCAAGGAACAGCAGAAGTATATTGGGGATGAATTTGTGCACCTTCCAGCGCCGTTTTCTTGGGCGTGAACGCTCAGTTTTAAACGCCGAGAACTTCAGAATTGCAAGCTGAATTTGGGTTTGCCGAACTTTCCAACTCTAGGGACTTGATGTACGGATTGTTTCCACCTGGAATGAAAAACTTGGTCTCAGTTTGTGCTTCAATTCACGGTCCAGTTTTGCAAGCGTGGTCCTGCCAGTTCTAGCGGAACTCTTGGCCCCAGTGACTCTTGATTTTATTTTCTAAACGATGGATTGGTTTGGGAAGGCTTAAACGTATTTCTCATGGGTATTTTTGTCGAATTGAAATATGAGTCCTTCTGCGCCGTGTTCGTCTGTGTTGTTTGGTTGGTTTCCTAAAAAAAGAGTCAAGGCTGCCACTAAGGAAACACGAAGGCAAGGGGAGCAGCATGACCTGTGAAAAAACTGAATGTATGGTTTTTAACTTAACCCAAATTAAGCAGGATTTATGGGTAAGACAAGTATAAATTTCACTAACACCTTTGTTCTTCATTTCCATTTGTTTGGATTAGGAAAGGTTTAACACAGGAAAATTGTGTGTTTCTGTTTATGGAGGCCTGGAAATGGTAAAAGAGTTTTTGTTTTGTTTGACTCCTTCACCAGCACTTGACCATTTGGTCGTGGCAGCAGCTGTGTTTATTTGTTAGCCACATTGTTTGAAGTGGAAATTTGGGGTATGGGACCTTAATTACAGTCTGGAGTCAAGTGGTGAGAACCTTTGTGTTGGCACTATCCCGTGTTACTCTGAAAAAATTAGTCATCATGCATTTGGGTTCCACATCAGCGGTGCTTAGACTGATTCAAGTTTAGGTCGAGTTTTCCTGAATTGTCAACAGTTCTAGCTGGATTAAACCAACTACTTGTAAATTGTTGATTTTGCGGAAAAAAGGGCTGATACCGTTGAAAATCACTTTTCAGCTTTTTAGTCAAACTGTTTCCCTGAGTTTTTATGTATGAGCCGATTAAAGTATGTAAGTGTCTTTGAAATGTAATTTTAATCTAGGTTTTTTTTTGGGGGGGGGGGCGGTGGGGCACCTGAAAGCTCTTTAGGTGAAAGTAGCATAACATTTATTTAGTGAATGGGAAAAGTTATAATTTGAAGATCAGATAGAGCCGAAATTGTGGACGAAGTTGGTAGGTATGTCAGACCTGGGGGAGGGTTTTCTGGGCCAGTTTCCTTATTTGACCAGGGAGTAAATCAGAAGGTTATTGTGGTTAAGCGGCTTGCCCAGCTTCCCATGGTGAATGCGTGGCGAGGTGTCCCTGTCCAAGATTCCTGCCCTGCAGTTCACGTGCTTTGTCATCTTTAGCCCCTGTCTTCATCTTCCTCCTTAGTTCCAACATAGTGTTTGGTCGAATTGTTCCAAAGTCCTAGGCAGCATGTGAGATGTGGACTAGGTGTGAGTTTACCAGGACCATTCATTTGATGGCTTAAAACAACACATTTCTTCTTTCACAGTTCTGGAGGCCAGAAGCTTGAAACCAAGGCTTTCAGCAGGGTGCTGCTCCTTCCAAGAGGGGAGGGGAGGGGGGCAATCTTTGCTTCTTTCAGCTTCTGACATTCCTTGGCTTGTGGCAGCCCAGTTCCAGTCTCCCGCTTCTGTCTTCCACTTGACACCCAGTGTGTGTGTGTGTCTCTCAAAATCCTCTTGTTTCTCTTGAAACCTGAATGTGGGGTCTGCCAGAAGTCCAGGATGATTTCCTCTAAAGATTTGTAACTTAGTTGCATCTGCAAGATCCTGTTTATAAATAAGGTTACTTTCAGGGGTAGAGGAGTTAGCATTTGGACATGGTTGTTGGGAGACACTCACTTTTCAGTTCACTATAGCATATAGATAAAAACATAGTTTTTCTTCAGGAACTGCAGGTATTTGGGGAGAAAGATTTATGGATCAGGCCCATGACAGTCTAGTAAATGCTCCAGTATCAGGGTAAACAAGTAGCAAAAGGAGCCCAGAAGAGGGCAACCAAGGCCCTTTGGGGTCATAGTTGGTGGGATTGAGAATCTGAAGATCCAGAGCCAATTTGAGAAGGATGAGAAAGATGATTGTGAAGGAGATGGTGAGGAAATGAGGGGTGGAAGGTGGGAGCCAACAGCAGGTCCCTGGGTGTGGAGATGCTTGTGATGCAGTTGATGTTGCATGGAATGTCAAGGGCAACTATCCAGTGCCTGGAGGGGCGGGGCCGGGGGTGGGGGGAGGGAGGTTAGGGGACTGCGAGGACACTTCAAGGCTCTCTAGTTCAGGTTTTAATTCTTTAGATGTGTCTAAGTGTTTTCAGCTGAGCTGTGATGTGGCCGCTGCATGGAAAATTGATAAGAATTGAAGATTTTTTTTTTCTTTTTTTCCTCCAATTATTCAAGAGTGAAGTTTTCTTTTTTCTTTAATAATGAAAAATAAGCTTTTTCTACCTAGTGGATAAAGAGGACTAAAGCTCAAATCCTTCAACTGTCTCCGTGAACAACGCTTCCTTCTATAGCTACGTTTCTAGAGAGATCTGGCAGAGCTCCCTGACTTGCTCGCTCTTGTTCCTTATAGCTCCTGTAGCCTCTTGTATTAAAGGACTAAATTCAATTTGTTATTTTTTAGACACAAATTAAATACAAATTTAACTGCGTGTGATATTTTTGTTGCAAATATTTACTCTGTTCTTATGTTTTACATGAAATGCTCAGTATTAGATTTTAAAAATTCTGAGGATGTCAGTGGCAGAAAGTTATCCAGATGTAGCTGTGCTTTTCCCAATGTTATTGTTTTCCCAATGTTACTACATGGCGATTCTAGATAAAGGGTTCCTTAAAAAAAAAAAAAAAAAAAAAGATCATGACTCCTTAAGTAACTCGGGGACAGAGTCCAGATTTTTCTCAGACTGTTTAGCAGACTAAAATAATGCATGTTTTGGTTTTTATTTTATAAAATGTTATATTTGCTTGTCACACGAGAACTGATAATTGGACAATACCAATGTATACAGCTCAGTTTCAGGTACACAAAAACAAGTGTTTGTATTGTTTAGAAACTTAAACCTAGCTGGAGAGAGGATTTGCACCAGAGCAAAGCAGACGTCTAGGGAACAATTACAGAATGTCTGTAATTAAGTAATAAATCTTGTACTGCTGATTGTCTAAATGCTTTAGGAAGCCTGAAAAAGAGGAGAGAGCAATGGAGCTGTGGAGGCATTGGAAAATTTTTAAATTTTCCTGGAGAAGTTGGGACTTGAGTGTGGCCTGGGGGAGGGAAAGCTTGGGTTAAGTCGGGGAGAGGGCCATCCAGAAGGGTTGATGATGGACTGGCCCTGCTGAAATGAGGTTTTGGAACCTTTGGTCTGTCCATGGTACTTAAAGCGCAGTTCCAGTCAAGTCCAGTGGGGAGAATATACAGGTGGGAGGAGGCGGGGACCCAGGCTGAAGCTCCCTGGAGGAGTGGAGGAGCCTAGCAGGAAGGAGCACCTGGGTTATAGAAGCCAAGAGAAGTTCAGGTTTGAAGATGGGAATGGGTGCCCCAGTTGAGAGATGCTGAGAGATCAGGAATAGTTAAACCAAGCTAGATTTGACAGCCCGGCTCTTTGGTGCCCTCCGTGGACCAGAAGCTGAAAAAGGCAGATTGGGGCGGGTTAAAGAGAGAATGGGGTGAGGATGGTGAGAACAGCACCTAGATAAGAAATTTGATGTGAAGAAAAGAGAATGTTAGCCCACATCAGAATGTGGTTGGGAATAATTGAGGAGAGAGGGAAAGGGATGATGGGGAAGGTGAGATGGGATAGGAGGGATGATGGGGAAGGTGGGATGGGATGGGGTGGGAGGGATGATGGGGAAGGTGGGATGGGGTGGGGTGGGAGGGATGATGGGGAAGGTGGGATGGGATGGGGTGGGAGGGATGATGGGGAAGGTGGGATGGGATGGGGTGGGAGGGATGATGGGGAAGGTGGGATGGGATGGGGTGGGAGGGATGATGGGGAAGGTGGGATGGGATGAGATGGGAGCTGGAGCCCAGGTTGGGAGGTTGGCTCTTGGTGGTGCAAGGACAGTCCATCACCACATGGCGATAGGAGCATGGGCAAAAAGGTGGGCAGGTGGGATGAAGAAGGTGTTCCCGCCCCATTGCTTTTATTTTCTCAAAGACCTAGAGGCAGGGTGAGGGGTAAGTAGATAGTGTGCAGAAGAAGGTGACAGAGGAGTGAAGTGGCCCTTTTGGAAAGGGGAAGAGTGACTGTCATGGGATTGTAGAAATGTTACCTGAGTGGACTTGTGTCTGTTCGTGCCTTGCGATCAAATTCAAGGGGAGGTGGGCGGCGTGCTTGTATCGCTCCAGCTGCGTTAAGCTTAGAGATGAGGACGGTTGGGATCAGCCAGGCTGCTGCTTTGCCAGGTGGGGAGAGGAGGAGCAGAGTGATTTTAATGAACAGACCTGAGAGCTGCCACGGCCTGAAATCTTGTGGGTCGAGGGAAAGTTTTTTTTATCTTTGAATGCAAGGGCTTCTATACCTCTGTAGCCATCTTCCCCAATACTCAGCACCCCGCCCCCCCATGCACATTGACTGAGGCACTGTTAACGTTATAGGCACAGTGCTGAGTGCTGGGCATCAGGGATGAAATAAGACGAGATTGGGAGTCCCCATCGGACTCAGCAGAAACAAGCCCAACTAGTATTCATGAGGATGAGGGTTCCATCCCTGGCCTTACTCAGTGGGTCAAGGATCCGGTGTTGCCGTGAGCTGTGGTTATGTCTCAGACACGGCTCGGATCTGGTGCTGCTGTGGTTGTAGTGTAGGCCGGCAGCTCTAGCATCAATTAGACCCCTAGCCTTCAAACTTCCATATGCTGTGGGTGCGGCCCTAAAAACCAAAAAAAAAAAAAAAAAAAGAAAGAAAAAGAAATAAGACAAGATTTTTCCATCAGCCTGCTGCTCTCACCTGGAACCCTTTTCTGGTACATTCTGGGTTCTTCTCAGTCCAGCTTAACTGCTGTGAACTCTTCTCTCCCGCTTCCAGGGCCCTGACCCTTCCCTTCCCTGAACTCAGGTAGTGCTTCTTATCTGTGCTCTTGTGTCACTTTGTAGGATAGCTGACACTTTCATAATCCCCTCAAGGAAAGGGTGCCGAGACCTCAGTGGTTGGGAATCTAATCTTTCTCTATTGATAAGAGTAGTGCTGACAAAGATAGGACTGTGTGGTGGGAGATGAGGACAAGTGGAGGGATGTGGATTCATATTTTTGCCCTTTTATGGCAAATGAGAACATTTATTTAGGTCAGCATTTTGTAGCTGTGGGATCCCTAATTTAAGAACGGGTATAGACAATCTATGGACAGTTCCATTTAACCAGCATCATCTTTTGTGTATGGTAAGCACACATCGAAGCAGTGTCTTGGCAAGTCTCTCAGAAATATTGCAGAATTTGGGGCAGACATAAGCATTTTGGTCCATGAATGCCTCTCGCATATGCTGAGAAAGTTTTGCATGACCCAGCCCCTGAATCCTGTTGCTTCTTGCCTGCTTGGAGTCCTCCAGCATCAGGAGTATTTGAAAGAAGTTGGTGGGTTTGGCAATAAACCAGAAATAAAACACCAGAAACAATCAAACACAGGAACATTCAGAGTTCCTTGTCCCCCAATCCAACTACAACTTCTTTTCCCAGGAGCCTGTAAAGACGGTAAAAAAAAAAAAAAAGGCAAGGGAGTTTCCTTGTGGCTCAGTGGTAATGAACCCGACTGGTATCTGTGAGGATGCAGGTTCTATCCCTGGCCTCATTTGGTGGGTTAAGGATCTGGCGTTCCCACAAGCTGGTGTGTAGGTTGCAGACTTGGCTTGGTTCTGGTGTTGCTGTGGCTGTTGAGTAGGCCAGGGGCTACGGCTCCGATTCGACCCCTAGCCTGAGAACCTCCATATGCTGTGCCTGCAGCCCTAAAAAGACCAAAACAAAAACAAAACCAGGCAAAAAAACAGAAATAAAAGAAACTCTTGGAAGTCAGAAAATGACACAGGGTGGAGTTCCTTCTAGTAGTAGCCAGTGACTTTTCCTTCCTGTGTAGCTGCTACGCTGAAAGTGGTTATTTTCTGTGTTGGCTGTATTCTTATGGAGAAACTTTAGGTCCACACAACTTAACTAGTTGGTAGTTGTGTCAACATTTATCTCATAAACAGACAAAAGCTAATATAGGATATAGAATTCTTTAAATTTTAGTAACTTAGTTTTTGCATAGATTAGGAAGCTGTAGATGCAGCGGTGCTCAGGGAGTATTATTGCCTGACTGAATATATTTTAATGTAATTTTACTGCTTCATGCATGGTTTAGCTTGCATTTATGTTCAAGTGCAGACAATTTTAGTCTCAAAAGGGAGTTTTAAAGAAAACAATCTCTCCAAGCCCCCCCCCCCTTTTTTTTTTTTTTTAAAAACAACTAGACTTTTCAGAAAGTGCACATGTAGTGAGGGAGTCTTCTGTGTGTTGGCCAGAGCAAGACAGAGCTGTAGCAGGCATCTCACTGAAGGGACATGTCTATCCTGGACACTTAGTGACAGACTGAGCACATCGTAAATATTGGGCTTTTCCCTCAGGAGCATTTCCTATCCTTGGATCCTTCCTGTTCAGGGCCTGAAGGGAGCAAATGGAAGCTTTTAGGGATTGGTGTAAGAATTATCCAGGCTCCACCTGGCCCAACACCCTGGTCTTTTTTTCCCTCTTTGTCTGCAGGCTACAAGCCCGGGTTTAAATCTTCGTTCCTACATACAGGAGGGTCCTTCCAAAGACCAAACTTGACTTTTTTTTTTTTTTTTTTTTTTTTGCTATGATTGTAACATGTGGAAGTTCCTGGGCCGGGGATTGACTCTATGCCACAACGCTGGAGCCTTAGCCCACTGAGCCACTAGGGAACTCCCCAGACTTGACTTTTGATATTCGCGCCTCTCTAGTGGCTGTCTTCTTAATTCCTATCCTAGTTTTTTAAACTGCTTGTTTTTGTGGGTTCCTTCCACAAATGGTTATTCACTGCCTTCTCTGCTTGTTGTAGACTTAGTTTAGGTGGACTTGTGTGATGTATTATTTATATATCTTTTAACCATTGGACCAGTTTTATCCCAATCTCGTGTGCTGATACTCCTTTCTGGAAGTCCCCCTCTCTCTTGCCTTCCGGCGATACAGTGTCTGTCACAGCTCTCCCAGATCTTTTTGATGTGATTGATCCCACATTCTGCTAAGCGAGCTGGAGATAGCGGCGGGTGTCAGGGGGGGCTGGTGGATTTTGGAAATGGTTACAGGCATTGGGCTTTCTGGGTGAGCAATGGAAAGACCTCTAAGCTGGAGGTGCCTGGGATTGAACCCGGGCCTTGTGCCCTCTAAGCACACACTGTGACCCTGAGCTGCACGCCTGCTCCTGGGAGGGGGCTTTTTAAAGGGAGATTCGCAAGACTGGGATAGGAGCAACCTCGGTAAAGGGACAGACAGCCCTTGTGGTCAGTGATCCCCTTTGCTTTCCCCTCACACTGTCTGCTGGGCACCCAACCTTTCCCCGCCTCGAATGTCTCAGGTGTCCTGTGGCACGTGATCACTTCCATTGTTTCCTGCTGTTCTTTCCAAGAATTTTCATGTCATGACGTAGACACAGCGGAGATGTTTGTGTGGAGGGTGTTCGAGGCCCGAGTCCCACTGCCCCGCCCCCTCCGGAACCGGGCAGGAAGCAGTTGCCTCCACTTTCCTCTAACCTGGCTGCCCAGCTTGCTGCTCAGCTTTCAACCTTGCGTTGGATCACCTGGGAGCATTAACAGTTGAGATGCCTGGACCACAGAGTCATGATCTGATTTACTTGTTCCAGGATGGGGCCTGGAAGTTGGTATTTTTTCACAGCTCTGCAGGTGATTCTGATGTCGGTGGGCTGAGAACTTGTTTTCTAGCAGCCCAGTGACAGGACCGGTTAACCATCATCAGCTGTCATCGGCTGCAGCCCGAGGAGGTAGAAGGGGGAGCGGAGGAGCAGACTGAGGGCAGCTGCCTCACATGATGGGGAGAGAGGGATGGTTGCAGGTGGCACAAAGGCGGAGGAGAGTCAAGCGCCCCTTTTAGGACAGACAGCTGAGAGCTTTAGCGTGGGGCCTTAGGCATAAGAGACAAGAAATATGCCTGTTTGTAAAGTGAGGAGTGATGTACTGAAGTTGGATTTAATGTCATGTCATGGAGTAAGGACAGTAGGATGCATTTGGAGATGCATTGTGGCCCAACAGGAATGAACTGAGAGAATGAGGGCAGCAAGCATTTGTCCAAATCAGCTTTGGAGGCTTGATGGCTGAATGGAGGAGGCAACAAGGCACCCCTGCCTTGGTCTATGCTAAATCCTTTATTTTAAATTTAAAAGACAACTCATTACAGACAGGTGTTTCGTTGTTTTTAGCTCTTTATCAATTTCCACAACAGACCTTCTTGGTTCTTGGTTTAAATCAAACACCTTTGGCCTTTTTTTTTTTTTTTCACCCATACTTTGCCCTATTAAGTTTAAAGTACATAATGTTTGAATTGTGCATATTTGAAATCTTTTGTTCCTGAGTAATCACCGTGAGAGGGAGTGGGGAGAACAAGAATATCGTCCTGTACAAAGAAGGCTGAATTGTCCATCACCCTCACTCTCGACATCTTAGAAGATATTTATTAAATCCTTTTGAATGACAGTGCCGAGAGCCTGAAGAAAATCTTTTGGAAGGATTGCTAGCTCTGCAGGTGAAAGTGGTGCTTCCATCTGTTCTAGAATCGTACATCCATCTCTCCTTATCCCTAGTTTCAGTTACTTGTGGGTAACTATGATGCGAACATATTAAATGGAAAATTCTAGAAATAAGCAATTCATGAGTTTTCGATTGCGCACCATTCTGAGTAGCATGATGAAATCTCACTCTGTCCTGCCTGGGTGGTGAATCATTCCTTTGTCCAGCGTATTCGCCCATTAGTCACTAAGTAGCCGTCTGGGTCATCTGTCAGAATGACTGTCCTGGTACCTCAGTGCTTGTGTCCAGTCACCCTTGTTTTACTTACTAATGGCCCCAAAGCACAAGCGTTGTGATGCTGGCAATTTGAATGGGCCAGAGAGAAGTCCTGCAGTGCTTCCTTGACATGAAAAAGTGAAAATTCTAGACTTAACAAGGAAAGAAAAAAATATCATTTACTGAGGTTGCTGCGATCTAAAGTAAGAACACATCTTTTAGCCATGCTGTTGTGAAGGAAAAATAATTTGTGCTAATTTTGCTGTTGTACCTCACACTGTGAACGTTAGGGCCACAGTGAGTGATCAGTGCTTAGTTAAGATGGAAAAGATTTATTTGTACAATGAGAGAGTTTGAGAGGGACTACACTACATCCATAGAATTTCTATTACAGTAAATTGTTATAATAATTCTCTTATTGTTACTGTCAGTCCTACGGGGCCTAATTTATGAATTAAACTTTAGCCACAAGTAAGTGTGTCTAGGAAAAACACGTCGTCTGAATAGGGCTCGGGACGATCCGCTGTTTTAGCCTCCCCTGTGGATATGGAGGGGCTCCCATACTTGCAGGTCAAGATCTTTCCCCAGAAGAGGAATAAGCATATCCCCTCCCCAGGCTGGGGAGAAAGAAAGGACCCATGGGGTAACCTAAGCTCCCTAAGCCGTACCCCCCCTACTCCCCTTGCCTGTATCCCCCCAGCACAGGACATAATGCATAGTACATGATTGTGAGTTAAATTCACTCCCCCTTGGGAGACAGTCCTGAATTAGAATTAATAGTTCCATATATGTGACCTGCCCGACCATAGAATGTCAGTTCCTTTGAGCTGAGACACTGTTTTGCTCCCTTCCTGCATCTGGAGCACCTCAAATAGTGGTAGGGTTTTAATTGGCATTTCTGTGCTGGCCTCGTGTTGTGTGCCAGATAGAAAGCAGGCTGTAAATTGTGTTGGGGATGACACTTCGGTCTAAACCCTCCCGAGATTTAATTGAAGGAAGCTTAAAGCCAGCCTTGGAGATGTAACTGTAATACAGATGCTGTAATGCAGTTGTTAAACTTCTCTTTCTTTAAGACTGCTTGAATCTAAGTCTAATTAAAGTGATTCATTTCCCATCAAGATAAGACTTAAAAGCATTCTTTGTTTTTATTGTGCAATTCTTCCCAACTCTTTTCCCATGAAAAGGCAAAGAGAAATTGACTAGGGGTGTATTCATTCTAGTACTATGTTTTAAGACAGATGGGTTTTCTATTAGCTTAATCTTTTATTTATTTTTTTTAACCTGCCTTTTATTTATTTTTGTTTTGTTTTGAACAAGACCGAGTGTAAAGTCGCTGATTCTGGTAAGGATTTGATTAGAATTCTAAAATCTTCCCAGTACCATGGAACTCGCAGTCCACCTTGCCTTGTGTTTGCTTGCATTACTATAGCTGTCAGCCTGTTTGGAATTATTTATTTGCTCTCTTACCAGGTTGTGAACTTTTTTTTTTTTTTTAAATTGACATATAGTTGATTTAGTTTCAGGTGTACAACGTCATTTTTCAGTATTTTCCTAATTTCCTATATTTCAGTATAATTGATGACAAAATAATGGTTTTATTTCTCTGTATTGTACAATATATCCTTTCTGCTTATTTTAGACATAGTAGTTTATATCTCTTAATCCTCTACCCCTATCTTGCTTTTCTCCCCATTCCTTCTCCCCACTAGTAATCACTAGTTTATTCTCTGTATTTGAGAGTCTGGTTTTGTTTTGTTATATACCTCCCTTTGCTTTATTTTTTAGATTCAACATATAGGTGATAACATAAAGTATTTGTCTTTCTCTGTCTGCCTTATTTCTCTAAGCATAATACACTCTGGCCATCCACATTATTGCAAAGGGCAGAATTTCTTTTTTTGTGGCTGAGTAATATTCCATTGTACAAATATACGACACATTTTATTTTATTCATTCGTTTGTTGATAGACACTTAGTTTTCATTCATATCTTGGCTATTGTAAATAATAGAGCTAATGAACATTGGGGGTTCTCGTATCTTTTCAAATTAGTGTTTTTGTTTTCTTCAGATGTATAACCACAGCAGTGGAATTTCTGGATCATATGGTAGTTCTATTTTTAGTTTTTTAAGGAGCCTCCATACTGTTTTCCATAGTGACTGCATCAGATGGTGAACTCTTGAAGGTGATTTTTATCTCTGTATTCTCGGCGTCTATCACATAAACACTTAGTAAATCTTTGTATCAAGAAGTCCTATTTTCTGCACTTTTTGTTTGTTTCCTCACGTAGGACTAAGGGAAGACTCTTGAATTATTTTTAACACAGGATGATGACTCTATCATGAGTTAAGCTTGAGAGCCTTCAAAGCAGAATATCCAGCCTACAAGGTCAAGGCTTAAACTCCCACTCTGCATTTGATAATGAAAAGTGTCTCTCTCTTATCCAGATTAATTCGCCCCTCCCCTTTCTTGAGAAACTATCATTTATCTTTTCTATAGTGTAATCTTCTTCCCTAGTTTGTGATGTTTCTCCTTGGTGTACATGGCCTCTGTTTAAAACAAAACAAAATGAAAGGTCCTCAGCCCCAAACCACCCAGGTAGCAGCACTGTGTTGGAGTAGCTATTCTTCTTCCCTCACAGTTAAGCTGCTTGCAAAGTTGCATGAATCCATCTGCATTTCCTTACCTCCTAGTGGATGGTGTGCTTTTGAAGGTAAAACCCTAGGGAGTGGGAATCATCCAGTCTGAACCATGGTAGAGGTTGTCTACTTGAGATTATTGCCTGCTTATGGAACCCTAATTAACTGTCTGCTGTGACTTAATTCTTCAGGGCCCCTTGGTGGAAAAGGAATGTATTTGAATTCTTTCCTTGGGGATAAAGTTGAAAAACTTGTCCATCAGCTTAGCTAGAAGTTAGCAAAGCAACCACAGAGTGGGGCTGTGATGTAAGAACTTTGTCAGACTCTCCGTTTTTAAGCGCTACGAGTGTTTCCATCATTTTTTCATCTTAGTGTTTATAAAACTTAAAATTACGGGTGTCCTGTTGCCACTGCCTGCAGCAGAGATGAGAGGTGGTTGTCTTCATACGTCCAGAGTGAGAGCAGATGGTGGCAGCTTGTAAATGAAAAGGAGAGTGTTTATTTTTCGGTTGGGATGTTGATATTAAAAGTCAGTGTGAAGATCCTGGTCTTCTTCTTGTTCTTTCAAAAGAGTGGGATTTCAGAAAATACTGCTTAGCTTTCTGTAGAAATTAGTATGGTGGAGCTACTGATTCTACTTCTGATGTAACCTTAAAGCACCCATGATTGAATTCGCTAATGTATGTGGTTAAAAACTTCCTGATGCTGCTTCAGCTTTCCCCTAAAACTGATTTAGACTATCATGAGTAGTGCAAACTAAGATGTCTATAAAGCTGCTTGGCCTCTAGAACTATATAGGTTTTTTTTTTAAATATTTATTTATTTTTTATGGCTGTACCTGCAGCATATGGAAGTTCCTGGGCTAGGGATTGAATCTGAGCCTCAGCTGCTACCTACACTGCGGCTGCCACAATGCTGGATCCTTAAATCCACTGTGCCGGGCTGGGAATTGAACCCTGGCCTCTGCAGTGACCAGAGCTGCCGCAGTAGGATTCTTAACCCACAGCGCCACAGCGTAAACTCCAGAACACTGTTTAGTTGATCTTTGAAAAACATAGATTTGAACCGTGTGGCTCAACTTATGTGTGGAATTCTTTCAGCAGTAAGTGCTATTGTGCTACACAATCTGAGGTTGGTTGACTCCATAGATATGGAGGAACTGTGTGAACCAAGAGCTGACTGTAAGTTACACTCACGTTTTCCACTGAGTGCAGGGTTGGTGCACCCAACCCCCATGGCTTTCAAGGGTCAACTATATACAAATGCCCTTAACTGATTTACAAGTTCTAGTGACAACCAACATTTGTGATATTTATCACATACCTGATATTGTGCCAAATGCTCCATGTATACATATCAGTTTTTTCTTTTTTTATCTTTTTAGGACTGCACTCATGGCATATGGAGGTTCCCAGGCTAGGGGACGAATCAGAAATGCAGCTGCCGGTCTACGCCAGAGCCATAGCAACTCCAGATCCAAGCCTTATCTGCAGCGTACACCACAGCTCATGGCAATGCTGGTTCTTGAACAGTTTTGTTTTTTTTTTTTTTGCTTTTTTAGGGCTGTACCTATGGCATATGGAAGTTCCTAGGCTAGTGGTCGAATCAGAGCTGTAGCTTCTGGCCTATACCCCAGCCATGGCAATGTGGGATCTGAGCTGTGTCTACAACCTACACCATAGTTCTTGGCAACGCTCGATCCTTTACCTGCTGAGTGAGTCCAGGAATCGAACCCGAATCACATGGTTACTAGTTGGGTTCGTAACCACTGAGCCACACGAGGAACTTCCTCAATTCTTAATACCATAATGTTGGCCATTGCCCCCATTTTTCAGATTTGCCAGCTGAGCATAGACAGGTAAATTGATCCTCTCAAGTTACATGCTTTATAGGCTTCTGGCCTAGGACTGTGGCCTTTAGGTCTGTAGTTCTCACTATTGTTATGTCCGTAAAAGTCACAGGCAATCTAAATGTTCCATTTGGCAGGAGGGATGGGGGTGAGCCTTCGTAGAACCGAAGGTACAGGACTGACTTGTTTACTTTAACTGCTTCTTTGAAGCTGGCTGACTGATGGGAAAACAAAGTAACTGAGCTGCTGAAGGACCTTGATATCAAGTATTGTGGGAGTGATCAGGGCATCATACTTAGGACTACAACGTGTTATTGATTATCAAATAGTCCCCTTACCTACATTCTTGAGATTCAAAATTTTATCCTGGAGCAACAGACGACCTGTCTCAAACATAGCTACCATATTAGGATGGAAGGACTAACGACTTCAAAGGAGGTAGTTGCGTTTTTTTGGTGGGTCTCCGAGTGAAGTGAAGAGAATCCATAATGCTCTCTTTAGGGAGCATTCACCTCTACCTGTCAGAGTTGTGCCTGGGTAAGCAGGGGACTGGCCTTCCTGTCTTTGATCTGGATGAAGATGACCAGGAGGGAGAATAGAGAGGAAAGAGCAAGGAGACTGCGGGGATACGGTGGCTCATGGTGGCTTTGTTACCAAGTAGAATAGCCACCCTTGGCACCTCATGATGTGTCTGGCTCACTTTCCTAAAGAGTGAAATGAGGTTGTGAACTAGGTTATCTTTAAGGCTCGTTACCTGCTGAAAGTCATGATCACTGAGGTATTTTTATTTTATTTTTATTTATTTATTTATTTTATTTTCCCACTGTACAGCAAGGGGGTCAGGTTATCCTTACATGTATACATTACAATTACATTTTCCCCCCAGCCTTTCTTCTGTTGCAACATGAGTATCTAGACAAAGTTCTCAATGCTATTCAGCAGGATCTCCTTGTAACTGAGGTATTTTTAAAAACTCGCAGAGCTTATATGCACATTTAGTGAAGCTCAGGGTGTTGTATGAGAAGGGATTCATTGAATTTTAATAGTCACGAAAGTGCAGGGATGTTTGTCTGGCGGGCATTGGGGCTGGTTGGTCCTTTGCGTCTGGCCCACATGGTTTCTGAGCTGCTCTTAGGCTAATTGCCCCTCACTTACTGGCAGAGACTTGCCCTCCTTCCCTGGGGGTAATCCCAACACTGGGGCCTTGTGCTTTCACCCTGTTCACTGGATTTTTTTTTTTTTTTCCTAATTGTCCCTGGTTCCTGAATTAGATCCGAACTGTCCATGAGCCCCCGCACTGACCTCTGGTTGTCTCTTTGCACGTCCCTGTTCCGTCCGCTGTCACAGGAGCATAGATGATTAAACTCCAGCTCAGTGAGTCCTCCCGCCTGCTTGTCTGAGTTGTTGAGTATCAAAGGAATGCATAAGGTGTCCATAAAGTTCAGAAACGTACACTTTTTTTTTTTAAGCTAGGTGAAGATGCCTTTTTTTTCTTTGTCTTTATAGGGCTGTCCCTGTGGCCTATGGACAGTCCCAAGCTAGGGTGCCTACACCACAGCCACAGCAGTGTGGGATCTGTTCGTGGCAACACTGGATCCTTAACCCATTGAGCAAGGCCAGGGATCGAACCTACGTCCTCATGGATGATCGATTCGTTTCCGCCGAGCTACGACAGGGACTCCTCGAAGATGTGTTTTTTTTTTTTTTTTTTGACGTTATGCACACACACACATTTTTTTCCCCCTTTATTTCCAGACTTTATGGCTAGCCTACAGATCTCTATCATGTGATTATTTTCTTGCCTGCCTGCTCCCCACCCTTTACGGCTTTGCCTGTATTACCACATGTTTATTACAAATCGTTTGACGCCAGTGTTCCGGCTGATTCTGGTTCACAGCACTTCTCTGTTGACTTTGGGTACATAACTCACTCTGAGTGGGCAGGCCATTTCCTGGTCACGATCCCTCCTCCAGTGATAAAAGATACATTGAGATCGTAATCGCCTACAATAGAGTTTCTGCATATGGCGAATAGATTTTCCTGATTGACAGCACCTGTGAAGTGGGGGCCAGCCTTTAGGAGTGTTGCCTGAGCTTATCAGGAAAGTGCCAGGACCGACTCTTGATCTGGAACAGGCAAGGGATGGGAGGTGGTGGCACATGTGCTCTTATTGGCCAATGGTCCTTGGAGCCTCAAACTCTGTTAATGACTGGATTAATTGTTTGGTTTTATAATCTTAGGATCACATGGCCTTGTGTACTTCCCTGTTGGATAGTTTCAACAGCTACTTTAAAAGTCACCTAAATTTCCAAGGATCTCAGGAGATTTTTTACCAGTAGAATTGTCTTCAGTACAAGCAGTCTGTACTTAGTGGTGAGCCTTGTCTGTGTCGGAAATAATGATCTCATTCCTCAGTGATGGTTTCCCAACGTGCTCTCCAGGCACCTTCTCAAAGAGACTAGCGCCTGGCATTTGGATCAGCTGCCTAAGGATTTGGGGGAGATCATATTGGAAAATGTTGGTTCCTATAGATTGATGTCATACAAATTAGTCAGAAAAGACAGATGATCCATTAGAAATATGGGCTAATAATAGGTCAGGTTTGCTTAGTGTGCCAGATCCTGATGTCAGGTGTTACAAGTGTTGAGTTGTGATAGTTGATTCTCATAGTTCCCTAATGAGGTCATTATTGTTATGATCTCTCTTTTGTCCGTGAGCCAGTGGGACATAGAAGCTCATTAATTTCCCTGAGGTAACCCTGGTAGTAAGTGGTGGGACTAGGCTTTGAATTGAGGCAGTCTGACTGGAGAGCTCACACTTATAACCAATGTGTGGTCATGGTCAAAGGACACTTCCAGACCTTCATGGGAAGGGAGCACAAACTTAAAATGGGATGTGCGGAGTTCCCGTCATTGCGCAGTGGTTAATGAACCCAACTGGGATCCATGAGGATGCGGGTTCCACCCCTGGCCTTGCTCAGTGGGTTAAGGATCCGGTGTTGCCGTGAGCTGTGGTGTAGGTTACAGATGCGGTTTGGATCTGGCATCATTGTGGCTGTGGCATAGGCTGGCAGCCGTGGCTCTGTTTCAACCCCTAGCCTGGGAACCTCCAAGTGCTGTGGATGCAGCCCTAAAAAAAGACAAAAGACAAAAAAAAAGGAAAAAAAAAATGGGATGTGCAAATTACAATGATGAGGTATTGGAGTTCCTGTTGTGGCCCAGTGTAGGTAGAGGACCTGACTTGTCTCTGTGAGGATACGGCCCTGGCCTCACTCAGTGGGTTAAGGATTTGACGTGGCTGTGGTTGTGGCTGTGGCATAGGCCTGCAGCTGCAGCTCTGATTCGACCCTTAGCCCGAGAATGTCCATATGCCTCAGAAACAGCTGTTAAAAAGAAAAGAAAAAAAAATTACAAGGTACAACTTTTAACTATGCAGATTTAAGCATGACTCTGGCAAGAATACTGCACAAGTGATGTGTGTACTCGCCTCGCTCCCCTCCACCCCATTCATTGACTTAGGCGCATCCCCACTAGTGCTGTCCAAGTTCTCTGCAGCCAACCTCCACCCTAAGCAGTGGACCCACTCACTCGGCACCTGGGCTTCTCACCAGCACAACTGTGTGCCAGTAAACATAGGTGTGGACTTAAAGCACTCAGTTAGTGGCAGTTTGTAATGCAGCTAATACAGAGACGTTAGCTCTGTTTAAAAGGACTCCCCTCTTCCTATGTGCCCTTTGAATTCCAACATTTTTGAATTTTTTTTTTGGCTGTGCCCATAGCATGTGGAAGTTCCCAGGCCAGAGATCGAACCTGCCAGAGCAGTAACTAGAGCCACAGCAGTGACAACGCTGGATCCTTAACCCACTGAGTCAACAGGGAACACCAAATTCATTTTTTTTTTTTTTTAAGCAACAAAGATCGGAAATATTTCCCCTAGTCATTCTGCATTTCAGCAGCATTTAAACTCTATGTTCCTTTCGAATCATTGTACATCCCTCTTGTAGCACTCCACATGGGAGATTCAGGTGTCATCTTAGTCCTTGAGTCTATCTTTGTGTCCTTTAAGGTCCCTCCTAGCACATAGTAGGTACTCAAATAGACTCTCAATTAAAGTGTAGTAGGTTCATCATAAATTTCAGCTTAAAAAAAATCAGACTCAAAATTCCCAAAATAACCTCATCCTGGTCCCAGGAGAAAGCTCTCTTTTTGATTAAAATGCCAAATAAACTTGCTTTAATTGTATTCATAAATATTAAGTGTCCAGTGTTCTTTGTGTTACAGACACGTTGAAAAATGGGCTCCCTTTTCTCATTG
The DNA here is from genome assembly GCF_016906955.1 of Phacochoerus africanus. NCBI lineage: Eukaryota > Metazoa > Chordata > Mammalia > Artiodactyla > Suidae > Phacochoerus > Phacochoerus africanus. The sequence goes on along the minus strand of NC_062553.1, from coordinate 16,688,465 downwards.
AGCTCATGTGTTCGTAAGATAAGATGAAATTTCATTTAATAAACAGTTTTACATTTGTAGGCATTTTCAAAAAAGAGCTAGTATATCATTAAAAGAAACCTGTTAGTTTTTCTTAGCCAAATGCTGTTTGATTACATGTGAACTTATTGCTTAATGCTAAGGCAGAAAAATAGATGATTTCCTTTTTTCTTATAAAACTACTGAATAAAGAATCTGAAATAATTATAAGAGAAACTAGACCTTAAGAAAAACTGTTAGGTCTTTGATAAAAATGCCTGGGAATATGGAAGTATACTTAATGAACCACGTGAGTAGTTAAGGGCGACCATATGCCCAGGTCGACACCTGTTGGCTTGGTGTGATTATCAGTGCCAGTCTAAACAGTGCGTGTCTGGTGACACATTATATTGTGACCCTATAATAGTAAGTCAGCTGTTGATATCTTTGACTTGCTGTCTGATTTTTAAAAAATTGTTCACCTTGCAGAGATGAAGAAAGTACTATTGCTCACAGCTTTTCGAAGGTAGGCTGTCTACTGAACTCTTCCTCCCACTTCCCCAAATCTATGCATCATTGAATAAAGCCAGACGGAGCTTTAAACTTTGCTCAGTTGAATTTTTTTTTTTCTTTTTCATTGTCACCAGGTCAGGCAACAGAACCACAGCTTCCTGCCAGCAGACCCTGCGTCTGACTCCCTTGGTTTTGCCTTTGGTGGTTGGGTGTTGGACCAGGAATGACTGGCACTTAGGAATGGGTGTGCTCAGTGACACCTGGTTGCTTTACAGGGAACCTGGAGCTTTAACTTTAGTTGACCTGTGAGGCATTGTTTAACAGGTACCCTTGTGATTAAACGTCATCATTCTGTTAAGTGAAAGGTGGTTGCGATTTTTCTATGGGTTTTGGCCGTTCAATAAAAGAAAGGCTAGCCTCCCTGTGTGAGGGGGTGGGATGGGCTAGACTGGGGTCATTCGGCATCCAGGGAGGGGGTGGGAGAGGAAGGAGACCCTCACTCCTAGGAAATGACTCTTTTACGACCCCCTCAGTGGATATACATGGAACCGCACTTGTTTGCTTTTTCTCCTGTCCTTCCAAAATTCTGTCAAAACTGACAGGAGAAACGTAAAAATATGAACAGGCCTCATAACTTACGGGGGCCGAAAAATGAGAAAGGTGCTGCAGTGTTCCAGAGGCCTTGAGGATGCTGTGACACTGTGGAATAAATAAAACAGATGGGATCAGATTGATGGTGAAACTACTCGGCAAAGGAACTTACAACCCAGTAGAGACAGATGTGGGAATAACTTGGCAAATGCATTTTCTGAACAGGATCCTGGAAGAGTCCCAAGAGTTGCAACCCCAGGGAATGGCAGCAGAAGTGGGTGACGAGAGTGCTTGGCCAGGAGTTAATAGCCCTGAAACAGCTGCTCCAGCTCTGCTTCCATTGCATTGTTGGTGGGGTTTGCCTCTGCGACAAAGCCAGTTACTTTTAAATAAGCTGGGAGATTGGCCAGGGCAGATATACCGGTGGGTAACTGTAGCCAGGAGACTTTTGCAAAGGGGAGCCCACTTTCCATGGATGTGAGACTTTTGTGCCTCCAATAATGGCATTCTGTCCACCTCCTTTTCCTGCCTCTTCCCTGTTATTTTCATATATGCTCAAAAAAAAACCTCTGCATTGAGGAATCTGCATCAGTCCAGACCCCCGTTTGTAAATATAAGCAAGCAGCCCTGAGTCATCTAACACGTGGGAGGAAATCAACAGGCTAGTTAAGGAAAAGTTAGTACAGGAAACTTGTAATTCTAGTCTCAGCTCCAAGAGAAGGGCAAATCCCTAAAGCCAGAGCTGGCATGGGAAAGGAGCTATTTCAGAGAAGGAGGGGGTCTAAGAAGTTGGCAGAGAGATTGTAATGTCAGAACGTGCTGCTTGGGGGCAGTACGTGGGCTCAAGGGCAAAACGGGAACCACTTCAGACCCAGAAAATGAGTGGGCTGGAAAATTGAGCCGAGGATTTCTCCCAAAATTCAAAGCCAAAGGTTTCAGAATTACGGATCAGAATTAAGAGATGTGGAGGATGGGTCTAGGAGACATAGTATCCAACTTCAGGAGCAAATGGAGAAGGAAAAAGCAGCCAGTATTTGATTCTACAGTGCCATCAACAATCAGATGCCTGTTTCCAAACAGCTTTTCAGTGAGGGAGTTGGTGTCTCTAAAAGTGTCTATTTCTTTTTCCTACACTGTGAAATATCAGTACTTCAGTCAACAGCCTTCTCATTTAGAGTTCTTCCAAATCAGGTGACTGTTCTTGTTATGCGTAGTGTCATTTTAACACAAAGCTTTTTACATTGTTTTTGAAGATAATTCAAACTTACGTGAAAGTTAAAAGAATAAGAACAGTGGCTAGAATGCTCATGTTTTTGCCAGATTTGCCAGATTTTGGCATTAATGACATTTCACCCCTTTATCAGTTCCTTTCTTTCTCTGTGTGTGATAATTGTATTTTAAGACACTTGACAGCATGATGCATAACCCACTGAGCTTTTTATAAAAGTGATCTTGAGCTTTTCTTCATCTTTAGTCTTGGAAATATGATTTGAGTGTGGAAATATGATTTGAGTGTCTATAAAGAATATTAGGGTTTTGTGCTTTTTACTTGGTTAATTTAACAAGCTTCCTCCCCCTCTTCTGATTTAATCATTATCACTGGAAGTTTATGAGCGCTGTGAGCTGCCTGACTGATAGTTCTCCATGACACAAGGATGAATCCCACCTGCCTCTCCTAAATATTAAATTCTGAGAGATTTAACATTTCTGCTGTCTTTAATTGTGCTGTCCTATAATATGCAGTCTTCTATTACACAGTTTTTTATTTCAGTGCTGTATCATAGTGAGACCTTAATGTTTAAACATTAAACTGTAATTAAGGATTCAGATGTAACATTCAACCAGTTTGTGTTTTTGCCAGCAGTGACAACTACTGGTAAATTCATAACTTATTCCTTTTCCTAGCAGCTGGACATTTCTTTTGATAGCCATTTTAAGACGGTCCTGATTTTAGAAGGGTTAAAATGTGGGGAAAAAAGTATCATAGGACAAATGTTATTGCAATAATAATAGAAGAAAACTAAACGTATTCTGGGAGGTTTTTTGATCTTCTCCCAAACCCCCCTGCCCCCAAAGAGAAAAATTTCCAGAAGCCTTGGAAGAAGGAATGAGTGTGGGACTGAGATTTATACATCTCATCTGTACTGCTGGATGCCAGGACATTATAGGCGCTCTATTGTTAATTACTTAGGGGTGTTTGAACTTAGAACCTTAAATCCACCCATATTTTTATTTCATCATTTATTGAGCAAATATCAGTAACATCTTACCTGTTGGATCCTCTGGGAAGCACATGCCAGGGTGTGAAGGGAGAGGGGTCAGGAAGGACGATTGGGTGGGGACAGGGCTCAGACTACCTGGCGGCTAAGTGAAGGTCTCTGGTTCAGAGATGGCTCATGTGGGAGTCTGTACTGGCCAGGAATGGAGAACCCTCTTATCGCTGCTGTGCTCAGTCCTGGGCTAGCATTGCCTGTGAAGTCATGGTTTCTGCTTGGAAACTGAGGCTCGTCCTCTAGACAGCTGCAGCCGGAAGTGGTCAGCTGCCTGCTGTCCTGCACAGGGTCTCTCTGGAAGGCAGATCTGAGCAGCACACCTCTACAGCCACAGGAGTCCCTTATGTATCAGGCTCTTTGAATCTTCAGTCTGCTACTTTGTCTGAATATGCACCTGGACAAGTTACCTAACATGCAAGTTTTTGTTGTTACTGTTTTAGAGAAAATACTAGCCCTGGGTTCACCGTGTTCTTGTGAGGGGTAAATGAGTCTGTGTTCACATAAACAAGGATGGCTGTACTATAGAATCACTCTTAGGTTCTTTTTTTGTGGGGACGTGGTGATAGTCAAGTTGGAAAAGATCTCTGCACTTATGGGTTTTACGTTGTCCTGGGAGATGTGGTAAATAGACAAATATCTGAACCAGAGTCATTTTAAATAATGAGAAGTGCCGTTAAAACAAGATAATGTGACAGAGTGGAGGCAAAACATTTTGTGACTCACGGGGGACTTGAAGTATACAACCCAGACCTTTCCTGCAGGAATGAATAAATGAACCAATGCATGCATCCAGTTTAACAGAAGGACGCATTGATGAACAACCTGGTGACACTTGGGACAAAATGTGTGTAATTGTTGATGGCATGCAGAATTAAATGTGATTATTAACAATAACTCAGATCAGTGGGGGGGGGGGGGTTAAATCCAGTAGATGCTCTTATTCTTACTTGCTAAGAATTAATTTAGAAATTAGCACTTGATTTTTATTTTCCTGAAAACAGAATAGGCTGGGGAAGACTCCTTAAACAGGAGTTGGCACACTTTCTGTAAAGGGCCAGATAGCAAATATTTTAGATGTTCCTGGCCAGTCTCCATTGGCACTACTCAGGTCTGCTCTCATAGCATCAAAGCTACTGTAGACACAGCATGTGAACAAATGGGCATGGTTGTGTTCCAGCAAAACTTTAAGAACATTGAAATCTGAATTTCATAGATTTTTTCATGTATAGTAAAATATTATTCTTGTGGTTTTCTTTCAATCATTAAAAAAACCTAAAAACCATTCTTGGAGCCCATGGGGCCATCAAGAAAACAGGTGGTGGATTGGATTTGGCTGCCCCCAAGAGAACGTGGTGATGAACCAGTTTTCATTAGTGGGATAAATGAATCAAACCACTGAACTGTCACTTTTTTTTTGTTTTTTTTCTTCAAGATATACTCAGTGTCTCCTCTTTATTTTGTGACAAATCCAATTTTATTTATTTATTTATTTATTTATTTATTTTGGCTGCGTCCATGGCAAGTAGATGTCCCTAGGCAAGGGATTGAACCTGTGCTACTGCTGCAACCTGAGGCACAGCAGTGACCAGACCAGATCCTTAACCCACTAGGCCACCAGGGAACTCCTAAATATTCACTTTTGAAGAGTTAACATTTCTGATTTTAGCTTACCACAGGTGGCGCTAAAGGTTTAGGCCACGTGCCCCCTGGACTTAGTGTAGCCTAGTCTTATTTTCTGTTGTTCTTGTACTTGGGAAAGCAGCAGCAATAATAGGTGTTACTCTACCTGATAGATCTAGTACGGAATCAATTTGTATCATTATTTGAGCAAATCACATCTCAAGGGATGGAAACTTGAGGTATGTAAATTCCGTGCTCTCTGTCTTCACTATGTCTCTGATCTTTCTGTGTGAATACCGAAAGAGCTCCTTCTCCCCTGTTCTGCATGGCATCTGCTGGAACCAACCAAAATATCTATAATTAGCTTTGACAAATTAACAGTGCAGTGAATAATTTTTGTTATATAAATATGGTGTAACATATAGCATGTACTAGATTTTCCACAAGTGCAAATATGTCTTTAAGGATAAATTTCCAGAGGGGAAAATTTTTTTTTTTGTCTTTTTGCCTTTTCTAGGGCCATTCCTGCAGCATATGGAGGTTCCCAGGCTAGGGGTCTAATCAGAGCTGTAAGCCGCCGGCCTACACCAGAGCCACAGCAATGCCAGATCTGAGCCACGTCTGTGACCTACACCGACGCTCATGGCAACGCCAGATCCTTAACCCACTCAGCAAGGCCAGGGATCGAACCTGCAACCTCATGGTTCCTAGTCAGATTCGCCAACCACTGTGCCACGACGGGAACTCCATCCAGAAGGGAAATTAATGGATCAAATATTATATATGCCTTTGTACTTTTGCCCTCTATGGTGATTGTACTGACAGCAAAATATGAATGGCTGTTTCCTTCCAAATATAAATTATCACATTTTCCCCATTCTGATAAGTGATTTATGGTATCTTATTTTAGTAATTTACATTTTTCTTGTGATTGAGATTATATCTGTTCTTAGCCTTTGCTTGATTTTCTACTAGGGATTTTTTTTAAAGAGCTCTTTATATATTTTGGAAATTAGTCTTTTGTCTTTGGTAGCAGTTGTAAATAGTTGTTGTTTATTTTTTATTTAAAAATATTTTGGGAAGTTCCCATTCTCGCTCAGGGGAAATGAACCCGACCAGTATCCATGAGGATGTGGTTCGATCTCTGGCCTTGCTTAGCGGTGTTGCTGTGAGCTGTGGTGTAGGTCACAGATGCGGCTTGGATCTGGAGATGCTCTGGCTGTGGCGAAGGCTGGTGACTGCAGCTCCAATTCAGCCCCAGCCTGGGAACTTCATATGTTGCACCTGCAGCCCTAAAAAAGCAAAAGTAAATAAGTAAAAAATTTTGACCACACCTATGGCGTGTAGAAGTTCCCAGGCCAGGATTGAACCCCCACCACAGCAATGACCAGAGCCCCAGCAGTGACAATGCTGGATCCTTAACCCACTGAGCCACCAGGGAACACCTTTTGTTTATCTTTTTTTATTTTCTCTTTAGGGCTGTACCTGCCGCATACGGAAGTTCCCAGGCGAGGGGGCAAATTGGAGCTCCAGCTGAGGTCTGTGACAGCCACGGCAACAACAGATCCGAAATGCATCTGTGACCTACACCACAGCTTGCGGCAATGCTGGACCCTTAATCCACTGAGCAAGGCCAGGGCTTGAACCTGCATCCTCACAGAGAAAATGTCAGGTGCTTAATCCACTGAGCCGCAATGGCTACTTCTGAAAGATACTATATTTTATCATTTTTAAAATTTTATTGGAGTATAGTTGAGATACAATGTTGTGTTAGTTTCAGGTGTACAGCAAAGTGATTCAGCTGTGCATATACATATATCCCTTCCTTTTCAGATTCTTTTCTCATATAGGTTATTACACAGTATTGAGTAGATTTCCCTGTGCTATACAGTAGCTGGTAGGTCCTTGTTACTGTATTTTAAAACAGTCCCATTTGCACTTTTCCTTAGTTCTGGAAAATCTTTGGTTATTATGCTTCTAAATCTCCCGCCTTCCATTTTCTCTTTTTGAGACTGCCCTTGTTTTCACGTGACCCTCTGAGTCGTCTTCCCTTCTTTTCCAGGACACTTGTCCGTGCATTTAGGACCCAGCCTAATCCAGGAGAATCTGATCTTGAAACTTTTGACTTCCATTGCAAACACTCTTTCTCTAATTAAGGTCACATTCCCAGATTCTGGGGGGACGTGTCTTTTTGAGCGCTACCATTCAACCCACTCTGATGACCCTATTTGATTGTTTTTCTGTTGATTTTTTTTTTTTAACTCCTTCAGGAAATTATATTGACATCATGAGCTATACTCCTGTTTGCTCTGAATATTTAATGCTCTTGAAATATATTTTTGATTCCTCTCAAAAGGAAAATTATTCTGTGCCTTCTGCTATTCAGGGTGTGGATGAATTAACAGCATTCCATTCAAGGAGTTGGAATAGCAAGTAACTAAGAAATTATAATACTTAATTTTTATTTCTTTCTGCTCTGTAAACCTTTTGTTTTTTTAAAAAAACATATCTATATGTAGTCTTCTTTTTTTCATGTTTCAGCATAACTGATATACCGAACTAAGTTGGTACTGTGTTAAATGGTAGCAATGGACAACAAAGTCTTTTTGTGTTTAAATTCAAGAGGTGTGAACCCATAAAAGTGTTCCTAAGCATTGTCTATAGATCATGGGGTGGTAATGTCATTAGTAGGGAACAGAAATGGGTATATAGAAGCTTTATAACTCTGGTCAAGTTTTATATTTTTCATTTAGTTACCTCCTAGAAAGTTTGAAATTTTGAAGATGTCAGCAAAAATATTGATTATAAATGGGTTTTAGGTTTATAATGATACATGCTATTATGCATTTGCTAGTTCCACAGTCCCTCCATCTCAAAATTGAGTATAAAAGCTGTCTGCTGAATAGATTTATTCATACTGCTCCTGTTTTCTTGCACAAAATCCTTAAACACATCAAGTAATATGTAGACTGAATATATTAACATGAGGTTGTAAACTGTATTTTTAAGGTTACAGTTATAACTTTTTAAGTGTGATGAAATGTCTTCCCTTTTACTCGCCTCAATAAAATCTATCATTTATTGTGCTAAAGTCTTTATGACTGAGCAAATGACAGTCCTTTTGCTGAAGCGGTACTGAATCTCAGTGAGTGTGATTCAGTTACCACCCTGGCAGTTTTTCCCAAGCTACTTCTCTATTTGGGCTTCATTCTTCATTCAGAAACAGGAGAGTAATGGCACTGAGCTTGGTAGATTGTGTAGTTTTCCTTTATTTCCTTACTTTTGGTTTATTGGTTGTAAATTCTCAGTCACCATCAAGTTCCTCGGGTTTGCTCATTAAAACATGAATAATTAAAGAAAATTAAAAGAAGCTGGAAGGAGCTGGGTGACCATTCTGGCCTAATCTTTTCCATCTTAAAAATGATGAAACAGAAGCCTACCTAGAAAAGTGGAGTGATTATCACAGACTAGATCATTAATTATTGGTGCTGTCTCAGTTAAAACTTTGGGCTCTAGCTACCAACACCATTGTTCTTTGCATTACTTTTAGTGCCTTTTAAGTTGCAGTCATTACATAAACCTTTTTTTCTTTTTTTTTGGTATGTAAATCAATAGATGTGCGTCTTTAATCTCAAAGCATAAAGTATTCCTTACTTTAGTGTTTATTTTTAAGATATAATTGTACTCAAAATTAACTCAATTTCAAACTAGACTTAGTAACCAAGATTCTTATGTTTATCATTGGAAAGAATATTTTAAAAATAAAGAGTTTTATTCTAGATAGTTTAAAAGATACTGCAAGATTATAAAGAATAAAAGAAAAGTAAAAGCCTCATCACTAAGATAGTAATCATTATGATATATTTCTTTCAGGGTTTTTTTTTTTTTTTTGGTCTTTGCATTAGATTCTTTTCATCTAATGACATCTTTTTTTTTTTTTTTTTAACTGATTGCAAGCCCTTTTTTTTCCTCAAGTTTCCTTTAAAACCATCACTTTTTAGAGTTCCCTGATGGCCCAGTGATTAAGGATCCGGCATTGTCATGGCTGTGGCTCAGGTTCGAGCCCTGGCCCAGGAACTTCCCCATGCCCTTGGCTTGGCCAGGAAGAAAAGTATCATTTTTAAATGGTTGTGTAAAATGTTGTTTGGTATACCATCATTTGTGTAACTCTTCCTTTTATGAGAACTGACCTTTTTGGTAGTTGCCAAATTTTGCTTGTTATAAGTCATGCCTAAATAAGGCCATTGTTGTATACATTCTTTTGTCAGATTTGGTAACTTGTTAGCTTAGGTTTGATGCCTATTTAGCGAAGCAAGTCTCGTGGCTCTTGGGTATGTGGCTGCTAGGCTGCTGGAGAACTCTTGTTCCAGTGACCTTGGTGGCCATGTCCAAACTGAAGTTTGCTTTCGTCCATGCCTGCTACCTTACTTTAAAAAATGTTTTGCAATTTTGATGCGAGAAAATGGGTATTTTAATTTAAGGAGTGTTTTTGCGCCATGTTTTCTTAGTCCCAATGGTCAAAGGCTCATCCTTGCTTTGGTAACAGCTTGGAGGAGAGAGAAAATACTGCAAAATAATGCATAGTAATATACTTTGATTGCCAGATACATCTTGACTTCAGAAACATTAAAATGAGGAAAGTTGTGTGTCTCAGAACAAAGGAAACAGAATCTGAATCTTAATACTTATTGGAGTATGTTGGACATTTTTCTGCTTTCCTTCTGGTGTTACATGAGGTAGATACTAAACTTCCTGTTTTTTGAATGAGGAGCTATGTTACAGAGAGCTGGAGTAACTTGCCCAAAGTCAGTGTAACTTGGAAGTGATAGAGCTGGAATTCAAGCACAAGTGTGTTTCACTTTAGAAGAGTCTGATCATCCCACGAAAAGGCTCTGATTAAAAAAAAAATTTCCCTTACAGTCACAGGAAATCAAATAGCTATTTCTGATGGTTGTCATTCACATACTGGATATTTTATGTATGTATTATGTATGTATGTATGTCTTTTTAGGGCTGCACCCACGGCATATGGAGGTCCCCAGGCTAGGGGTCAAATCGGAGCTGCAGCTTCGGCCTACGCCACAACCACAGCAACGCCAGATCTGAGCCGTATTTGCAACCTACACCACAGCTTACGGCAGTGCTGGATCGTTAACCCACTGAGTGAGGCCAGGGATGGAACCCGTGTCCTCATGGATGCCAGTCAGATTCATCTCTGCTGAGCCATGACGGGAACTCCTGGATGTTTTAAAGGAAAGATGAGCATAGACAAATTGGAAATGAATGCTTGAAATCTTTTGACTTGGAGGTATTCTGTTAACTTCCTGGCTGGTGGGGGCCGGGGGCGGCCTACTGAGCCTGTATGCAGTGTGAAGGGGTGCCCCTGAAGTTGTGCAGCACCCAGTGTGATGGAGAATTTTCTGCCTAAAATGCCAATAAGTGTGTGTCTCTTGACCAACACTGGTGTATACTGAAGAATATGGGGCTTGGAGTGGAGTGTGCCTGGGTTCACAGCCAATTTGCTAGTGTAGCCTCAGGCCACTCTCTTAACTCTTCTTTGCCCTGGTTTTCTCATTTACCTGGTCTTCATGCCCTCTCCCCATGTAAGGTAGCTTTAGCACCTTTACCTTCTCCACGGAAATTCCTTACTGGCATCCAGACTGCAGATGGAGCATAGTTACAAAGCCTAGAGAGGAAGCAAGGTCATGGACACCTTGTCTCCTCTTAGGCACGTCCTGCCTTGGGGTGGCTGGATTATGACCTCTTTTAAATCACTTTTTTTGTTTACAATTCATTTTTTTTTTTTTTTAAAGAACATCATCCGAATACATGAGATAGAGTTGTGATACAGCTGCCTGACCTGTGTCTGTCTGTGTGTACAAAAAGCATGTTTTCATAGGCGGACTTGTACATGGTTAAGTTACAAATAATATTCAGCATTATTGAGATGGTATCTAGAAGATGCTGTGTTTCTTTTAAAGTCAGTATTTTGTAGAGCACTTGTTCAGCATCTTTCTATTGTTTCCAGTTTTTCAGTAAGTATTCAACTTACATAAGTTGATTTCAGTGTGAAAACGTATGTGGTATTCTTCTTATACTGAACTTAAAGCTATTTTGTGTGAACCTCTCTTCCTTTTTATTTTAGAATTTTTCATTCAGTGTGACAGGAGCAATTTAAGATGTGACAAGATGTGCACGTTAGCTATTTTGGGTTGTTTCTCAAAGAGAAACTCCCTTTTTTGTCAGGCATCTCAAAAATTCTTTGGGTAACAAATGATTTCTTACAATTCCTCATAGGTTCAAACATAGCAAGCTAAGTTACTTTGATATTAATGGTGAATCTATTACAGGCAACTTACTGTTTGCTTTTTTTTTTTTTTGGTCATTTTAGGATTCTGAGTAACAATAAAATATCCGAGCTGAAGAACGGCTCTTTTTCTGGCTTAAGTCTCCTTGAAAGATTGTGAGTATTCCTTTATTATCATTTCTTATTGGTATTTTATTTAATGCATTTTCAGTCTGTTACTAAACTCTCAACTTTTCAAAGGAAAAATTGAGCTCTTCCCACATTTTATTATGAAATATCTCAAGGATCGAATTTAAAAAAAACAGTTAAGGCAGAGGTCCGCAAACTTTATGTGAAGGGCCAGATACTAAATAATTTGGGCTTTGTGGGCCATATGGTGTTTGTCACGATGACCCAATTATGCCATTATCTTGAGAAAGCAGCTGTAGACAATATATAAGTGAATCAGTGTAGATGTGGCTTTATTTACGAAACATGCTGTGCATCATAGTTTGATGACCAGTGGCTTTTAAAGACTCCACGCTGTTTTGAAATTCTGTCATGAAATGTGTATGTCTCGTGAGATGGCATAGGAAAAAACACATCTGGGGGGAAGGCTTGTGGATAAACTTTGATAATTTTATTTATCTTTCTTTGAATCTAAGAATTTTGTTTTGCTTCGCAATTAGGTCTAGTTTTGCTTCTGATCAGATGTGTTACCAGTAGCACTTATCTTTTGCCTGGGTGACTTTTACAGAGTGGATGTTTAATTTGCTTGTATCCCAAATGCCATGCTAGGATCCTGTTTCAAATTCCCCTGTTACTCATCCATTTAGGACAACATTTCAGATCCATCAGGGAGCCAGCTGCACAAGTGAGCATCTCCGTTTCTCTTGCAGGACAGACTTCCCTCCTTTTCTTACTTCTCTTTGCTCTGCTTCCCTTTCTTTCTTTTTTTTTTTGTTTGTTTGTTTGTTTGTTTGTTTGTTTGTTTTTGGCTTTTTGCTATTTCTTGGGCCGCTCCCACGGCATATGGAGGTTCCCAGGCTAGGGGTCCAATCGGAGCTGTAGCCACCGGCCTACGCCAGAGCCAGAGCAACTCGGGATCCGAGCCGCGTCTGCAACCTACACCACAGCTCACGGCAGCGCCAGATCGTCAACCCACTGAACAAGGGCAGGGACCGAACCCGCAACCTCATGGTTCCTAGTCGGATTCGTTAACCACTGCGCCACGACGGGAACTCCTGCTTCCCTTTCTTTACTTTTTTTTTTTTTTTTAGTCTTTTGTCTTTTCAGGGCCGCACCTGTGGCATAAGGAGGTTCCCGGGCTAGGGGTCTAGTCAGAGCTGTAGCTGCCAGCCTACACCAGAGCCATAGCAATGCGGTTTCTGAACTGCATCTGTGACCTACACTGCAGCTCACAGCAACGCTGGATCCTCAACCCATTGAGCGAGGCCAGGGATCGAACCCGCAACCTCACGGTTCCTAGTCGGATTCGTTTCTGCCGTGCCACGATGGGAACTCCCCCTTTCTTTACTTTTATGTGGCCTCTCCTTGACTGTTTCTCTGAGCCTCTTCCCCAATTAATTCCCACAGCACTTTATTACTTTGATCACAGATGTGTCATTTACACATACAGTGTCTAGAATTCTTCATCCTTGTATATATATCTTTGTTCTTTTCATTGATTAAATGTCTTTAAGTTAGGTTATCTATATGCATTTGCAATATGCATATATAGCATTGCATTCATGTGTGCATATGTATACACGCATATATGTATATACAGTGTGTACACACACATATGAAATGATCTTGGCACAATAGTGCTTACGTCTCAGTTTTTTTTTTCCTGTCTTTATTCAGGGCTGCTTCTTGTGTTCCACCTAGGCCATGTGCTTCGGAGGATGCTGGCTGCACGCCCTTGCAGGCCTTATCTTGATAGGACAGTCCACACACATTCTGTGGTCACTGGTTCAGGAATGGCCTTTGACTGGATTTAATTGCATTGAAATTTGCTTGGGGCTTTAGGGAGAAGAATTTCCTTACTGTCATCAGAAAAGATGGTTGTCCTTCTGGTACAGAAACCACCCGCTCCTGCTTTGGGCTGGCACTGACACACTGAAGGGATGGGATTGGGCCCGTCAGGGTGAACAGAGGCACACGCCTGCCTCTGGGCTGTTGGAGTTGGTGAAGCAGCTCGTTCCTGTTCTGTTGTCTGTTCCTTGTGAGAAGAGTCACCTTTGACAGATATCCTCAGCATGTAGCGAGCGAGTTATCAGGCCTGAGTAGGTGATTGGAATGGCTGCAAGGCAGTGGGCTGCCCTTTCCAAAGGAAGGGTGGCAGGCACTCCTAGGAGTCACGGGGTATCTGTTGTGTTTAGAGACACAGGTTGCTTTTGACACCAGGATCGCTGTAGTGATTCTCGTACATCAACAGTGTGGACACATAGCTCAGGGTCTGTGTAGTGTGAATTACTGTCCTTTTTACATTTGCTTTTAAATTTCCTTGGCCTTTGGCCTTATTTTCAGCCATTTGTTGAAAATAAATCCCTGTACATGAAAGAAGCATATTGGATGATATTAAAATGATGCTATTGTTTTTAGATAGGGGTCTGTTTGTATTTGAATCTCAGAACACCACCTCTCTCTTTTGTAGGGCCAGAGACACACACACACACATGTACAGGTATGTTTGTACATTTGCGTACATATGTGTATATACATGTTCGTGTGTGTATGTGTGTGTGTAGACACACACACAGGGCATTTTGAAAGACTGTTATATTGATGGGGTCTTCAGCCTGAAGCCCCAGTGGTGACTCTGGCCCTGGGCCGCCTCTGTCGGGGAACATCTTTATCTAAGCAGGCCTAAGGCGTGACCTGGATCTCGGCCTTGCTGCTGCCCAGGTGGGGGCTGCCTCCCACACTGTCTCTGTGGGAGAATAGCACATTTCAGAATGGAAGGAGAGGTATTAAGTGAGGCTCTTCCTGCAGTTTGGGAAGACTTGGGGTGAGCGTCACAGAGGAAGCACCCTGTCGATTGGGCACAAACATCGTGTTCTTAACTCTGCCAGGTTCCTGCTGGGACTAGGGCTGAGAAGGTCCTCTCGGCCCCTTGTGGAAGTGGCCCTGGCCTTTGCTTCCTCTTAATTTTCCAAGCTCAAGGTAGACCAGAGGAACCCCATGGCCAGGTGCTTGACCCATCTGCTGGGAGCTCAGTCCTGAAGGCAGGTTAACAGCTTCTAGACCTTCCCTGGCACTGCCCCGTTCTTCTTCCTGGTTATGTGGAGGGGGGCGCACAGGGGCCTCGGGGAGGAAGGTGGGGAAGGGGACCAGGGGACTTCCCTTCCCCCTGGGGCCCAGCACCATCTCTCACGTATAGAGTCTCTACCGCACCACTGTTCTCTTGATTTGCTCATTTTAAAACTAAAGCCTCTAAAGGTGTAGTACTTTGCACAGCAACTCCTTGAATAATCTCAATTCCTGCTTGCTGTTGTTTCCGCAGTGCTTCTCATTTTCCTTCTTTACTAGTCACCTAATGTTCTGACCTGCTCTGCCTCCCTACTCTTCTGTCCTCATCCGGTGGCTGAACTGAGACTGTCTCACCCTCCTGTCCCCTCTAGACTGTACCCCTCTGTGGTTTTCCTCACTGCAAAGTTCCTCTCATGGACTCTGGTTTGCTCCTGGATCTGACCCAATCCATAGTGTAGCTAGGTGGCTTCTCTTCCAAGACTGCAGACATTCGGACTCTGTCTTGGGCTCTGTTTCAAACACAGTCTCTGTGCTTGGAATCATCCTCTTGGCTTGCCAGGGCTGCCACCAAGAGTCCCACAGACCGGGTGGCTTCCGTAACAGGCAGGTGCTGCCTCCCAGTTCTGGAGGCTGGAAGGTGAAGATCAAGGCCCTGGAAGGGGTGGTATATTCTCAGCGCCGTAAGGGAAGGATCCGTTCAGGCTTCTCTCCTTGGCTTACAGTTGCCATCTGTCCCCCTTTGGTGTCTTCGCCAAGTCTTCCCTTGCTGTGTGTCTGTGTCCTAATCTTATAAGGACACAAGTTGTCTGGGATGAGGGCTCACCCACGTGACCTGATTTTAACTTCTTTAAAGACCCCCCAGTCCCCCCAGTGCAGTCTCATTTTGAGGTCCTGGAGGTTATGATCTCAACACAGGAAATTTGAAGGGACACAACTCAGCCTGTGACAGTGATGTAGCATTTTGATGGATGAACTGATGTGTATTGTGCCTACCCAATTCCTAATTACCTGCCTCAGGAGTGGGGAATGACAAAACAGAAGAGAAGAGCTCTGTTTGACCAGTGTATTCCTAAAGTTCTAGCCCAAATGTAAAAAAGAGGTTTGAAGAAAGATGAAGAGACAGTTCCTCTCACCCAGACACGTGTTCTCTGGGCCAACTGGAGAGTCGGAGTGTTGAAAGAGCTCACATGTTGGTGGGTCCCCAGGAAAGGGCTCTGTCTTTGCCCTCCTCCCCGTCACTCACTTGGATGAGGGGGAGACAGGGAAAAAAACCACGTGAAACCAGTGTAAGTTCTGGATCAGAGGGCAAGGGACACCTGTCATCTCTTTGCTTAGGAAGCAAAATCCCGTGTTTTCCAGGACCCAGCCTGATGTCGGAGCAAAAGAACTTGTCCTCTAGCCACCGAGGACTCTCTGTTAAAGAGCGTCCCAGGGGAGTAGCAGAATAGCCCTTGGGGTTTTGCTGGCAGAGAGAGGAACCTGCTGGTTGCCAGAAAGTGCTTTGGAAATGTCCTGGGCTGTTTCTGGGGAACCCAACTTAAGACCTAGCTACCTAAATAAATGACTTAATGTTTGTATACATGACATCATCTTCAAATTTTTCAAAATTACCTGAACCCAGTTCCTTCCACACTCAGCATTCCTGGGCATCTCCCCACGTCTTCTGGAAGCCTGAGAGCTTTCTTTGCTCCAGTACTAGTATGAACGCCACCCCACTTGCCCACAGCTGCCTTAGCTGCCCTCACCCAGGGACCGAGAGCACCTGGTGGGTGAGCACCCCGAATGCCTCACCTCTGGGTGAGTGTGTTCTAGACTGCCTTCCACAGATCCGCAGGGCCTGGGCCTCACCCGACCACTGTGGGGATCGCCTTAACAATGTCCCCCTGTGTTGCTTCTCTTCTCTTTCGGGGCTCATTTCCCCACTTTCCTACTGGTATGTCCTGAGGTCCCCTCCCAAATAAAGCCGCTTGTGCTGACACCTTCTCAGGGAGAATCCCCCCTGAAAGACACTACCAGCCAAATATTTGCCACCCAGCTTTGACTAGTTCAAGACCCTGAAAATGAGAACAAACCAATCCAACATCCTAAAAAATATGGCGGAATGGGATATGGTGTAAAAAGGGAGCGATGGGTCAAGGAATTACTCAAAGCAGGGCCAAAACTTTGAAGCTGTGGCCTTAGAATTACTGTAGCCAGACCATCCAGGATAAGGGGTAGGCTTAGGAGTGTAGGGTGGGGAGCGTGGGATGGGATAATAAGGGCTGACTGGGTTGAACTAATGGGCGAAGATGCCCCAGAGATTGAGTAAACCTGTAGGGCAAGCTGCTCTTTTGGGTTGAAGAATAGACTTCTTAGGAGGATTAATTTTCTTTCTCCCCCACCCCTTTTATTTTAAAGTATATAGTTTCCCAAAGTAAAACAGATGTGGGTGCATACACCCCTGCAGACTCCATCTAGAATGGGTCTTTTTTTTTTTTTTTTTTAATTCCCATTTTTTTCTTCTAAATGTTTGGTTTTCATTTGGAAGCTTTCTTGTGCTTTTGTTCCATATAAGAAAGTAGCAGAGAGTGTGTGCTTTTTTTTTTTTTTAATAGGAATATTTAGATTTAGTTTTTCTTTAATTTAGGGCTTGGGGTTTTTATTTTTAGGACGGAATACCTAAATCTTTATGATATCTTGGAAACTAGTTTCCTAGTTACGGTCTACCTTTTTTAAAGATGAATTTACATTCTTTTAAAAGTGCATGCAGTGGATAACTGATGGAGAGTTATTGTCTCATGTTAATTAAAACCATTAAAAAGATAATTGGCCTCAGAGCGAGGCTTGATGCAAATATTGCCTCAACCATTAAGTCTTTCCTGAGTAGCGAATTGAAAGAATTTAAACTCCTTCAACAGAGATTTCTTAATTGCCCACACTGTCCTAGGCTTGGGATGCGTCAGTGAACACAACAAAGGTCCTGTCTTCATGGAGCTTATGTTGTGATGGGAAGAAACAGAATAAACATAGCAAGTAAACTTACAGCATAAGAACAGTTCACCCCCCTACCCCGGGCCTCACGCGGGTTTCACCCTCCTGAGCGATGCCATTTTATCTAAAAGACGGGAGCATCTGGTATATTGTGGGGGTCCTGGAACTGAGGCATGACCATCCTATGGATAAAGAAAACTTCCAGCCGAGAGTGCAGTGTTGGGGTGTCAGCACTGGGTGGGTATGTGCATTTTGCACGGTGCTAGTGCAGAGACTTAGTGATTGCGCCTTCAGTTACCTGGACGAAGAATGTTACGGGCAGAGGGACTGGGAGGTGCAAAGGGTGTGCCCTGAAGCTTGGCTGCCCCTGTTTGAGGAGCAGCAAGGAGACCAGAGTGAGGCCAGAGAGGTGAAGCGGGGGTGAGGAGATGGCTTGTAGAGAGCCCTCTGGGTCATTGTAAGGACCTTGGCTGTTGCTCTGAGCCACTGTGAGCCGAAAACACTCTGGCTCCTGGAATGGAGGGCTTGGGGTGAGGGGGAACTAGGGAGCTGTGTTAAATCTAAGCTAATTTTTTAAATTATTGATATTTTTCATATAACTTTTAAAGATTCTACTCCGTTTACAGTTACAATAAAATACTGGTTTTATTCCCTGTGATGTACATTATATCCTTGTGGCCTATTTTTACACCCAATAATTTGTACCTATTACCTCTCCCACCCCTATTTTACCCCTCCCCTCCCTCTTCCTACTGGTAACCACTAGTTTGTTCTCTGTATTTGTGAGTCTGCTGCTTTTCTGTTATATTCACTAGTTGTATTTTTTTAGAGTCCACATATAAGCAATATCATACAGTATTTGTCTTTGACTGACTGACATGTTTCACTAAGAGCATAACACCCTCCAAGTCCATCCATGTTGCTGCAAATGGCAACAGTTTTCTTCTTTACGGCTGTGTAGTGTTCCATCGTGTGTGTGTGTACACACCACATTGAAGACAATTTAAAGCCCTATTTAGAGACCAATGCCCTAGCCTAGACTGCTGGTTATTCAGCTTGATGTACATCACAAATGGTTTGGGAGCTTGGTAAAGCAGAGATTGGAGTTGCTGATACTGTGTTGAACATGAGCTGTATTGATTTTTCGAGGTGGCTGTGAGACATGCAGATGTAGGTGTTGTGTTTGACAGCTGTGAATGCAACAGGGAACTCAAATGAGTGGTAATTTTGGGTTAGAGCTACACATTTGAGCCTGGAGTCTGTGTGGTAATGAGATTGCCTCAGAGAAACTATAGTGTGAGACCAAGTGAGAGGTCCGGGTCAAGCATCAGAGGTTGCTGATCAGATAAATAAGGTGAGGAGCCTTTATTCAACAAGCAGCCTTTGAGAGTTACGGTCTCGAGTGTCGTTCAGGGGAACCAAACATGCGGCTTAGAGTCACTAACCTTGTCCATCAGTTTATCCATCCACCCACTTATCCCTTTTCCCTGTCACCTCCCTTTTCGTTTTTTATTGTCATTCTTGTGTTGTACGTGTCACTATTTAGTGACACACCTCCCCATGTGCTCTAATTCCTGACACTAGAATTGCCTAGTGGTCCATGTGTTGCCTTCCCATCCTTCATTCCACACCAAATGATGCGTCTGGGTCACCACCACATCTCTCTCTAGCGATGCATAGAGTTGTTGTCAGGAAGAGATAGGAGAAATTGGCTTGTGAGGCTTGGAGAGAGATTTCTTAGCTCTGAAAGAGGTACAAGGAGAGGGTCCTTTTTTTTTTCTTTTCTTTTTTTTTCTTTTTTTCTTTTTTCTTTCCATGACTTTGTGTTTGGAGGTGATGTCTGGACCTGGGATGGCACACTATGGTTAAGGGAGTTGAGGGCAAACTTGACATTCTGCAAAGGGTGGATCGGAGAGACGGATGGAGCCACTCACATGAGCAGCTTTACTTCTTGATTTCATGTAATGCCTGAGAATTATTTTCTTTATTGTTAAAGCCCTTTGAAGTAAAGCTTTCTGATATGTGCAGTTAAAAAACATCTTATCCAATACATTTTGTATTCTTTCCTGAAGGACTTAGCTCGGTTGTTAAGATAGTCGTTTCATTTTGTTTAAGCAGTTCTCCTGTGCCTTTTCATTTATATTTTAACGAGGCACCATATTCAGATTTAGTTGTATATCCTAAAGTTACATTCACCAGGGAAGCTGTGTGTTGGTGAAGGGAAGGGGAGGGCGATATTAAATGGGAGCATCTGACTATAAATATCGTGGGGCAGTGTCTGATTAATATAGCTATTATTAAACATTATATAGTATGTCAGGGATTTTTTATTATTGAGGAAAAAGTGTATCTCTAAATCATATTACTGTCCTGGGTTATTCATGAGAGGTATTTTGCCGAACCACATGCAGTACATCATTGACCACAAATTTATGTACGGCGTTAGCTAAATCACTTCCTGTTGTAGATCCTCGTTAAAATCTGAGAAAGGAAACATATGTTTTAAGAAAATGAAACTGACATTGTGTATTTCTTTTTGCAGAGCAAAATGCATTGATTGCATTTTCTCCTAAAATGAGGTACTGGAGCGGGGTCAGTTGGGGAGAGGAGGTGGGGACTAATAAATTGGGCCTGATGATCAGTTGTAACTCCTGGGACTTAAACAAGTTAGGAACAAAAATAATTTTTGGGGGGAGGGCCACACCCATGGCCTGTGGAAGTTCCCAGGCCAGAGATCGAATTCATGCCACGTCAGTGACCCGAGCTGCCTCAATGACGACGCTGGCTCCTTAAACCAGTGCTTTGCAGGAGAACTCCTCAAAAATAATTTTTATTAACATTTTCAACATAGAGAAAAATGGAAAGAGTACTGGGGTAATCCCCCACATCACCAATTTGCTTACCCAGTGATTAGTAACAACTTGCCATTATTGTTTTTCTTTGTATTGGAATATGCCCACCTTTTTTTGCTGAATTATTTGAAGGTCAGTTGCAGACATCATGACCCTCTATGTTTATTGAGAATCGTAAGTGGTTATGAATGAGATGCAGCAGGTTTCTCCCTTGTCTGACTATGATGAGCCTAATGATTTTGTGGCTAACTATCATTTACTAAAAAGATTTTTATAGTAAAGGTCAGGTAATGAAATTCTGTGTCTCAGCCATAGTTTACTTTCTCCTCCGTTTATCCCCTATCTGAGCCTGTTCTGGCTGCTGTAACAAGATGCTGTAAACTGGGTGGCTTGTAAATATTTATTTCTGGAGGCTGGGAAGTCCAAGATCAAGGCACCAGGAAATGTGGTGTCTGGTGAAGGCCCACTCTCTAATCTGCTCTCTTGGCTGCAGCCTTACGTGTGGGGTGGAAGGGGATGGATGGGGGAGCTCTCTGGGTCTCTTACAAGGTCATTTACTTCATTCAGGATGTCTCTGCTCTCATGACCTGGTCACCTCCCAAAGGCCCCATCTCGTTTGTGGAATATAACATCTGAGATCTGATCAGTGAAATACTTAGTAATGGTAGTCAGAGCACAGATTTTTTTTTATTATGTTTAATAGTTATTTCCTTTATTTAAATAATCGCAAAGTACCAAGGCATTCAGTTTTATTTAGAAAAACCTGGCTCTGATTGGGGGGGGGGGCAGGAGGTATAATTGTGATGCAGTCGCTAGCTCTGGAAGAATATGGGATGTATTAGGGTGGGGATAAATGTGAAAAAGGCTGCCAAGGATTTGCTGGGAGCATGGCATTTATGTGCCTAGGGTTGCACCCCCAGAGAAGAGGTCTTGAGATTTTCTGATCAACCTCTGTCACCGTGTATGAAACAGCCTGGATGATGTAGGATGCCTGTGTCCATGACACATTGAGAATGCTGGGTTTACAGTGACTGACCAGCACTGTGCTGAGCAGAGGGCCAGTTTCATCAAGATGTTTTTGTGAAAGTGCCAGGAAACCTGTCCAGAATCCAGCCCCAGTGTTGTAGTGTGTCTATATTGATGGTTAGAATGAGCTGTTAGTAAAAATAGCATGTTATGAAGCAGCCCATAGAGGTTTTTATTAACTGTGATCAGGAAACACGTGGATCTGGGCGCACAGCAGTGAGACTTCCTCAGTGTCCTTTTCTTTTTTTTTTTTTTTTTTTGGTCTTTGTTGTTGTTGTTGTTGTTGTTGTTGCTATTTCTTGGGCCGCTCCCGCGGCATATGGAGGTTCCCAGGCTAGGGGTCGAATCGGACCTGCAGCCACCGGCCTACGCCAGAGCCACAGCAACGCGGGATCCGAGCCGCGTCTGCAACCTACACCACAGCTCATGGCAACGCCGGATCCTTAACCCATTGAGCAAGGGCAGGGACCGAACCCGCAACCTCATGGTTCCTAGTTGGATTCGTTAACCACTGCACCACGACGGGAACTCCTCAGTGTCCTTTTCTTAAGCACAAGGAGGCAGGTCAGTTGCTTGAGGACGCAAACTGAGGATTTCTCTCTGAAGTACTTACAGGCTGATTCTTATGGGCTGGAAGGCCCATGAGAGGGCAGTAATTATAACAGATCCCAGAGCCATGTCACCCCACTGTTGCAATAATAGGTGGAACCAGTGGTCCAGGATCTACTTTCAGGAAGGCCTTTTAGTGCTCAATTCAAGGAAGTGAGGGACTAAAGGACCCTGGGAGGTACTTGCCACCCTGGGTTTGTATTGTGCATTGCTCTGCATTTCTGTATTGTTTCACTAACTCCGTGTGTATCCCTAAGCTGAACAGTTAGGATAATGATGGATAATTAGAGAATTGGTGTCAGAAGCTCACATGTGAAAAGGGCAGTGTTGCCATTTTTAGGGAAGGACTCCCATGAGGAGAAAAGGCGGAAAGAGTTTCCATTCACGGTCTGATTTTAGGTGCTCTGAGAGGTGACCAGAGGCCACTCAGACCCACCCTGGGTGTCTAGCAAAGCTGAACTGTGGGCCAGCCACTGGCAGGAATATGGGAAGTGGGCCACTGTTCTGCTTCTAAGTATTCATGTGGCTGATGGTCCGCTCTCTGCAGAGGTTAGCTGAACACTCGGGTGGGCTTCAGTTGAGCCCCGGCACCCCCAGAGGACAGCAGCACCTTAACAGGTGCTGGCGATCCACCCTGGAGGAGGGTCTGCCTGTGGCGCCCACTTCTACCCCCAGTGGTAGTGTGCTGACACAGAAAGGCTGCACACCAGAAGAGTGGGAGTTCAGTAGTGCCCTTCCACTCTATTCCAGCTTTTGCTAGCTTACCCATGGTCAGCTGCAGGCAGAAAATATTAAATGGAAAATTCCAGAAATAAACAATTTGTACGTTGTAAATTATACACTGTTCTGAATAGCATGATGACATCTGGCGCCATCCCACCCAGGATGTGAATCAACCCTTTGTCCCCTGTGTCCTGCCCCGTAGTCACTCAGTAGCCATCCTGGTTATCGGGTCAACTGTCCTGGTACCACAGTGCTGGTGTGCATGTCACCCCTGCATTGCTTAATAATGGCCCCAAGGCACAAGAGTACTGGTCCTGGCGGTTTGGATGTGCTAAAGAGAAGCCCTGAGGTGTTTCTTTTAAGTGAAAAGGTGAAAACTCTTGACTTAAAAGGAGAGCAAAATAATTGTAATCCGAGGTTGCTAAAATCCACAGTAGGAATGAATCTTCTCTCCATGAAACTGTGAAAAAGGAAAAAATATTTGTACTAATTTAGCAAAAATTAGACGGCAAAACTTATGGCCAAAGTGGGTGCTACATGCTTAGTTAAGATGGAAAAAGCATGGCATTTATACAAGATATTTTGAGAAAGAACAATTTTATATAACTTTTATTACAGTGTGTTGTTATGATCTATTTTATTTGTTGATCTCTTACGGTACCTAGTTTATAAGTTAAACTGTGTCATGCGTATGTGCGCATAGGAAAAAACATAGCGTGTGGCCCTGTTTTCATTTCTGGGCATCTACTGTGGGTCTTGAAACGTATCCCCATGGATAAGGGGGGGACGAATATCAGTTGTATCTGCTGTCTGACGCCAGTGCCTAGGGGGCTGGTGGATTGTTGTTTTGAGCTCTCTGTTGTGAATTAATACACTGTTGTTTCATTGGAAAACCTAGCCATAGAAGCCCAGGGAAGAAAATGTATGATCAACCACATAACATGAATTTTACAGTGCATATTTTTGAAATTGATTGAGAAAATTTAATTATGCCTGTCACAAATACGATCTGATTTTTTTTTTTTTTTGATAACTAAAATGTCACATACCAAAGAGATTTTGGAATAATGTGTAAGATTGTAGATTAGTCATAACTTTAAATTGGAATGACATTAGGACACGTACCTTTTTTGACGCATACCTTTATTCTTATGTTGACCAATAAATGGCTTTGGAACCAGATTTCTTGATTTTTGAATTCTTGCTCTACGCACTTATTACTGGGGTGATTTGGGCTTAATCTTTTTGACTTCAGTTTCCTGGCATTAGTAGTGTTACTGTTGCTTTCTGTATAGCAGGTAAGTGCAGTGTGTCTAAATATGTCTCACTGTGTTGAGGTGCAAATAACTTTTATTTTATCTTTAACAGGGACCTCCGAAACAATCTGATCAGTAGCATAGATCCAGGTGCCTTTTGGGGACTGTCATCGCTAAAAAGATTGTAAGTGTTTGAATTGCTGCCTTTTGAGTTTGAACCATTCCTTTTTTTTTTTTTTTTTAGAGTATAGTTACAAGTAACTACTAACCTACTTTAATTTTTAACACAATAAAAAAGGAGCTTTTTAGTAAATTTTAGAAGTTCATTTAGTCAGGTCCATGATTGAAAAACAGTATTTAATGTTAAGTAGCTTAGAAGGCAGTTTACTTGTACAGTAATTTGATTTGTTTGGCAGTGGATAGTTGCACCCCTTGTATGGTAATGAAATGCATTATGGTTGGCTTTGCCAGCTGGTCTAATCTGTACATGGTTTTCAAGTTATGAATGCATTTGAACCATCTATTGTAAATGCCCCCAAAATCGAAGCCCATTTCTATTAGTGATTTAACATCTTGCCATTTTCCTGTTTGTTTTATCTATATATTGTTATTTCAAAACCTAAGGGGTAGTTTTTATTAATTCTGAAGCTGAACACCCCTAGTGCTTCCCTTCTAGTCCTCTGTGTGAGCACGCTCATAATTGAGAGGTCACCCTAGGCTCAAGCCATGTGGACTGTCCTGCCACTCTTTATTCCTTCTAGATGCATTTGTTAAGGGCTGGATGCTTATGATGGTCTGACTCCTCTGGAAAGGCTTTCAGACTGTCGGGGATAAATAGATAGTAAAAACACACGCTGAATAATGGAGTGATTTGTCAGGGAAAGGAGGGACCCCCTGAGAGGGGAATGACCTGCTATGAGAGCAGCCGACCTTTAGAGTTGACCTTGCTCCTGAGGGGTGAGTACAAACTGAAGAATAACAGACAGAGCATCCGAAGCAGCGTGGATGTGGGTGTGAAAGAATATGTCTCTTAGGACTGTAGTTTAATTCTCTGGCCAGAGCGCCAAGTAGATGGCCAGTGGTGGGGGGTGGTGGAGAATATTGGGGGATAAGGCCAGTTGTGGAGGGATTAGGCTTTGATGACCTCCTGCTGCGTTGAAGAATTTCAAATCTGTTCTTGAGACAGTGGGGGCCTGGTGGGACCTTTTCATTGTGGAGTTGACACGA
The DNA here is from genome assembly GCF_016906955.1 of Phacochoerus africanus. Lineage (NCBI taxonomy): Eukaryota > Metazoa > Chordata > Mammalia > Artiodactyla > Suidae > Phacochoerus > Phacochoerus africanus. The sequence continues at coordinate 16,663,267 of NC_062553.1, read as the reverse complement.
TCAGTGTTGTGGCGTCAGAGTTGCAATGGATCAGGCTGGCCCTAGAGTTGAGTAAAAGTAGCGTCCACCAGGTAGAGCAGCATAACCCAAAGTAGGAAGACAGAGACCAGCATCAGTTCAGTTACACAAAGATTCAGTGAGTCCATGCTCTGTGCCCAGTAGCGAGCCAGGCTCCAGAGATGCAAAGGTGACTCCAGAACCCCTTGGAAGGTGTTCATTCTGGAGGAATCATATATACTGACCAAGAGCCTGGGTATGGAGTTGGAATACACTTCCAGAGGGATGGAACGGTAGCTGGAGTTCAGCTGCTGCATATTGGAGGCTCTTAGAACTCTGCCATACTGCACAGGCAGGGGCACAGAACGTGGCTGTCACCCAGCTATGTGCATCTCCAGAAATGGTCATTGGGGAGTGGAGGGGCAGCAGCTAACTGAGCTCGATAAATAACAGGGAGTCATTTTCTTTGCGCTTCTTTCTGGGGCATACTGACACCATATTTGCATGGGATGTGAGTCGGGAGCAGAAGTATAGGTGCTAGACCTGCCCTATCAGACTGTGGCTTTGTTTCAACAGTCCCTCCCGGTGATTTTGAAGCTAAAGCTTGAGGACTTCTAGAATGTTTTTCCTTTCAACTTTTTTCCCAAGAGGAGGGAGGAGTGTGGCATCATTGGTCGGACAAGTCCACTTATTTTTCCCTTCTTGGATCCACACCACTCAGTTCTTTTTTTGGGAGATTAATGCTGATAATATCTCCATGTCGAAGTAGAGATTGAAGGAAACTTGACCGTTAGTAAAAAAACAATTTCTTCAGGATGTTTCAAGGCTACTGTAGAATGTCTTAGATTCTCCACCCAGTGCCTCATCCTTCAGTAAGTAATTTTTCAAGTATTGCTATCCAAAATAAGATTTTTCTTGTTCAGTAGCACTTAATTTAATTACTATTATTGTCCCAGATGTTGCCTTAGCATTTTTTCATTGCATTACACAGTAAGTAGTCTCTTGTGTTCTTTTTTAGGAAGGTAATTGTCATTTATAATGTTCTTCCCACGAGAAAATACATTCTTAATTCCAAACAGCTAACTTGTAATTGCACTTATAGTATACAGTTTGTAAGCTGAGAGAGGCCTTTATATAAACTCAGTGAGATATAAAGATATCTCTGATAGTTGCTTCTAGATAGAGGCAATTTTTCTTATGAGACCTTAAATCATTCATTTCAATTGTGCATCTCACTTCGTAGCTACACATAAAGTGTTTTTGTAAGTGTACCATGCCTTTGCCTTTATTTTTATAGATCATTTGAATCAGGAAGATTTAAGTGGCTTTTTGAAGAATAAACTATCAGAAGTAGGTAAAACCTAGACCCATTCAGTTTCTCTTTTGCTGTATCAACAAATTCAAGCTGATTCTCAATTCACATGAAAACCCATTATCAATACCTAAATACCGTTTTAAATAGGTATAGCGATAATGAAATTGTTTCCTAAAGAATCAATGGTAATTACACCATTTAAAGCTCAGAAATGAGACAAGATAATGAATAGAGCCCAGAAATGCTTGTTTAAGCAACACTTCACAAGATGATGCCTAATTTTCTTAAACAGTAAAACCCAGAAATAGAAGGAAAATCAGCTGGAATTTTAAAAAAAAACCTCTTGCACGATTAAATACTTAGCTTGAATATTCTGAAGAGCTGGAGCTGAAGCACAGCAAGTGCAGAAAAAGACTGGTATTGCTTAAGATTTTTTAATCACAAGTTGCCGTAAGAAAGGGAAGGCAGAGCTATGAAATTTTTGAACACCAGGATTACTTAAACTAGTTTTTAAAATAACTAAAGGGAAAAAGTTAATGAGCAGATACAGGATTCAAATGTGAAGTCTGTAATGTCTATCAGACTAATGCTTTTTTTTTTTTTTCCCATTACCAGTATGCAATTTAGAATCCGACAGCTTTGTTTTGGAAATGGGTGGTGTAAATCTGTTCTCTAAAGAATAACTCAGAGTGAAATTCAAAGAATATATGTTTCTTTATTACAGAGAATAATATGGACATTGAGGAAAATGGGATCAAACTTTTTTAAAGTTTGGTTTAGAAAGTGTGTCCTGAGTCTTTTATTGAAATTCAAAGTGATCAATATTTCCAGATCTAACCACTGAGAAAAAGAGGTATTCATTGTTTTAGGGCTTTCTTTCATACACTTTACTAAATCCACTGATGAAAATGGTGAAAGCCAGGATATCTCATTTGAAGTTTACAAAAGTCGTCAGTTATCTCCCAACTGAAATGTAATCTCCAGATTAAAATGTAAAATGGTGTTTGCTGTGCTTGGTGTAAAGAAAAATAGTGCAGAAAGATAGAACAAAATGTTAAATATGACATAGATAAAAGGCAAAAAGTTTCATGAATGGAGGAGAAGAAGAAAATGTTTTGAAAGTAACATTTGGCAGGAGCTATGAGAAGGTAGGAGTAATTGGGGGAAAAATAGACCATTACCTAGATACTGTTAAGTAATTTGCCTTGGGGACTAAATGACAGATTCGTAAAGTGAAAGCTAAACTCAGATGTTTTTTCATTACATCTGAGTTAGCTCTTACTTTAAAACTTCTGAGTATGTAAGGAATGAAGTTCGAAAGCATTAAGGTTTCAGATGTTCTTAAGGAAATGAAAGTTTCAAGATTTTGATGATTTGCCCTTTTATCCATTGCCTCTTGGAGGTTGGCAGAAATCAGGCTCTGCTCCCTACTTTTCTCAGCATAATTAACTGTGTAGGTCATCGAAGGAATTTTATCACAGATATAGTAAGATAAATTCTCACTTTTACTACTTCAGTTTTATCTGGAGTCATTTTACAGGAGTAAATGCTTGAAATATAGAGGGCATGGTAATTAAACAGCATTTAGTCTGTATGTGCCAGAAGGAAGTGAAAGCAAGGGTTATTTCTTTTTTTAATGCTGTACTTGAGGTCGGTGAATATTTCAGAGATGCTTAAAAGAAAGGTCTTGTGTACTACCTGGGTGTCATTCTCGAATATTGAATGTATGAAACCTTCATTAGCCAAGAGAACTAATCGAAGACACTTTTCCCCCTTCTCTGTAGGGATCTGACAAACAATCGGATAGGGTGTCTGAATGCAGACATATTCCGAGGACTCACCAATTTGGTTAGGCTGTAAGTACCACTTTCTTTAGTGTTATAATAAATGGAAGCATTTGAACTAGTACTGAAGTATTTATGACCACTTATATGTTGATTTTTATTTTTATTTAAAAAAAAATTTTTTTTAGGGCCACTCCTGTGGCATATGGAAGTTCCCAGGCTAGGGTCAGATTGAAGCTGCAGCTGTCAGCCTACATCACAGCCACAGCAACACCAGCTCTGAGCTGCACCTGCAACCTATGCCCGCAGCTCACGGCAGTGCAAGATCCTTAACCCACTGAGCGGGGCCAGGGATTGAACCCATGTCCTCATGGATGCTAGTTGGGTTTGTTACTGCTAAGCCACAATGGGAACTCCTATATGTTTAATGTTAAAATAGCAGTGGTAAAGGTTAATGGAGGTGGTAGGGGATAAGGAGCTGGAAATTTAATCATGGAAATATAATGTCGTCAGAACATAATAATGCATTACCTCCCCGCCCCCAGACACACACACACACACACACACACACACACACACGCGTACGCACAGACATGTGGTATAGTGTACACCCCAGAGAACATGTCCATATTGAGAGACATGATCAAAAGCTTTGGTAGTTTGAGAAAATTGCTTGGAAGAGGTGAAACTCGAGCTGATGGTCCAGAAGATTGCAAAGATTTAGGTCATTAGAAAGGAAAAGAAGTCAAGGAAATGCCACAGGGAGGTGGAAGTAAGTGCAGTTTGTTAAGACGAAGGCCAGTGGTCGTGTGCATAAAATGATCATTGGAATCACACTTCTGACTTTGATGATGGGTGAGTTGTTTTAACTTTTCTGAACATCTATGAAGTAGGAGTAGAATTAATTAGCATCTCAGTTATCTGTACCTGTGTCTTATAATTTATGTGTAATATAAATACAGAACTTTGTATATGCTATCAAATAGATTTTAGTTTTATTTTTAAAATATACGTAACTATACACAGGGCGGCTCTGTTTGGGAGTAACTAGAAGTAAGGACAGTTACCTGTGATAGAGCTTTAAATGGGAGCATATGAAAAGCAGACTGAAGCTTAGAACTGATTCAACCATAGGAAGCCACTGAAAGACACTGATGTGGGGAAATGGCATTAAATCATGATTTCAGGAAGAGCAGTCTGGAAATAGGATACATGGTGAAATACAGGACTTTGGTGTAGAAGGTCTAGTGTAGAGGCCATCTATACCTCATTCTTCTCATAGCTTTTTAGAATATTTCTTCTGTTTTGTTCAAGTTAACTTTGAAAAAAGCTGTTGGGGTTTAAATGGTAAGTTTATTTCATCTATTTACTCCTCCTTCTTAGTCAACAAACTTGTATTTTTTCAGCATGCCCTTAATTTTGGGGAAAAGATAGATGGCCAAGTTTGAGATTGAGTTGTTATCCCTCTTTACTCATAACTAGAAATTAATTAAATCAGTTGCATTTTTTTTGGTCATCAACTGGATTGCAAACAGTTTTACTTCAGAGCTTTTTATTATCACAAGAGTTTTATATTTGGGGTTTTGAGGGATGCATAAGAATTGGCTTTTTTTTTTGTTTGTTTGTTTTAACCTCTCGCACTTGCAGTGTATGGAAGTTCCTGGCCCAGGGGTCAAATTGGAGTTCTAGCTGAGCCTAGTCCACAGCAGATCTGAGCTGCATCTGTGATCTTTGTCTCAGCTTGCAGCAACAACTGAGCAAAGCCAGGGATTAAGCTGCATCCTCACAGAGACAGCATGGGGTCCTTAATCCACTCAGCCAACACAAAGGGAATTCCAAAATGAGGCATTTATGAAGGAAAAATTGTTATATTTTTGGATAGCTATGAAACAGCTAAAGAAAAAGAGTCTAGTTTCTGTCATTTTCTTTACTCTAGTTCCCATGGATTTACAGCCTTGGCCTAGGAATTTTTGTTGCATCAACAAATGTTTTCTGGAGCTCCTGTCAAGGCGCAGCAGAAATGAATCATACTAGTTAGTATCCATGAGGATGCAGGCTCAGTCCTTGGCCTCGCTCAGTGGGTTAAGGATCTGGCGTTGCCTTGAGTTGTGGTGTAGGTGGCAGACGCCTCTCGGATCCTGCATTGCTGCAGCTGTGGTACAGGCTGGTGCTACAGCTCCAATTCAGCCCCTAGCCTGGAAACCGACTTAGGCCGTGGGTGTGGCTCTAAAAAGGAAAAGAAAAAGAAAGTTCTCTAATTAGTCGAAAGATCTGTGTGGGACAGAGCTTTACATTAAGACAAGTTACTGTTTTCTTTCTTCTTCTTCTTTTTTTTTTTTTTTTTTTTGTCTTCCACTTCAAAAACTAATATTTTTGGCAGTTTTAGAGCTTGGATTGTCTCTTATATTTTTCCCAATTTTTTGATACCTGTTATGAGAATTTACAGGCCATGGAGCATGGTGGACATATCCAGCTGAATGATTAAGACATACAAATAGCGCTACCAAACTTCTTACTTTGGGGTTTGAGATGATCATGGGTCTTTTAAATGCAGCAACCTAAGGCATGTATAGAACGCTCCCTGCCATAGCCTTTAAATACTGTCCTAAGAGACACTGGCAATTGAGGTAGCTTCTTAACATTCAGGAATGCATTGCAGTGGAGTTGCTGGTGATAATTTGGGTTGACATGGTTCTAGAACTCTGGATCAGCAGACTTTGGTTAGCTGGTCTCTGAGGGCTGTGTGCTGCTTGTGAACGTTGGTAACAGTTTGTATGTCAGACACGGAGAAGAGTATTTTCTCAATCTAACAAGTGGAAAGGGGAGTCCGACCAGTTAAGGGACAAGTAGTACATTTCTTAGAGCTCAGAGAAGTGCCCTGTGATTATTTTCCCACCCCAAAGAGTAAGTGTGCAGAGGAAATCGGTGTTGAGTGGATCCCTGTTCGAGTATTTCCTCTGCTGCCTCTTCAGCTGAACTCTCTGGGTTACCTGGGAACTTGGGATCTTGGGAACTTGGACTGCCTTGGCCTCTTAGCCAAGGTGTTTTGGGTCAAAGCCTCCTGGGGCCTGGATGGACCTTGGCAGACAGCCTGGAGCCTTCTCACCCAGGCTTCTCATCCTCAAACAAGTCTTGGCTTTGGCAGTGTAGTCTAAGAATTCAAAAATGGCTTTTTAAAAATATGTAAGAAGATTCAGTGGACGTGGGTGTGGTGGGTAAAACTGATTAATTCTATGTGTTGATCTCTGCCTTTGTTGGTAGAGGTGGTCTGGGAAGTGAAGCCAGACTCTCAGAGTTTCCACCCCAAACCACGCTAACAAATCCTGGGAATAACTGGCAGACCCAAGATGGGGGCAGCAGTGGACCTAGGTGAAGTCTTTATCCTTCTCTTAGAAAGTTAATTTACAGAGAAATTGTCAGGTGATCAAAAAACCCTAAAGCTTTCCTTTTTTTTTTTAAATGAATTTTGATAAATTTAAAACCTGTACTTTTCCTCTAAGAATTGTACTTTTAATATTTTTCTATCAGAAAAAATAGGTGAGTGGTAGTTATTAGCACTTCCTTTTTTTGACTGAAAATTATTGAGGTTATTAAGTAATAAAACCATGTAGAGATATGAAGGAAAAGTTAAATCACCCCTTCATTGCTTTAAACATACCCTTCTGAGATAGCTCATACTGGCCACTGTATATTTTCAGATTTTCTGTCGCCCTCACAAATGTATACGCATCCATAGAGGGCTTTATTTTTAAAATTTTATTGGAGTATAGTTGACTTTCAGTGCACACAGGGCTTTAAAGATGTGCTCTACTTGACTATTAAAAAAAAAAACTTACCAACCTGTCATTAGTATCTTTTCAAGAGAATACATATTGATTTAGTTCATGCCTGTTAATAGCTACAGAATAGTCGACATATAGAACAGACCATATTTTAGTCAATCATTCCTCTGTTGAAGGAGATACTGTTTGATGCATTTCCCCTTCCTTTAACAAGTTGGTCCTGGTAAACACTCCTATGTATACACAGGTGCTGCATCATAGACATTTAATTTCTAGGAGTACAAATATTTGTGTAGCCAAAAGTAAGGAAATAAAAATTAAGTGAGAGTGTAAGAAACAACATGAGTGGGAGCGGGTGGGTAACTCACCTGTCACGGCGTTCAGTGAACTCTGTTAGGAAAGGAGAGCCGTGACTTTGCTGTGAATATTATTACTCGTGGTTCCCTTATGCGCTTTTTCTGTGTGTAAGCGTCTCAGCTGGAATGTGATTTTAGTGTTTTATAGAATGTATACTTTTTTAGGCCACAACCGAAGATGATTCCTTGGTTTGGTGTTTAGCCAAACAAATAGCAATCTGTTCCAACACTGGAGGAAAAATTGGTTTGTGTTAGGATTTACTGGGAGCATGGCATATCTGTCTCTCATATGATTCCTTCCTCTGTGATGTCCAAAAGAAAAAATTAATAATACCTAAATTTAGAATGAACTTACCTAATAATTAGAATCTAATAGTCCCTGTAAGATGCAACTGTTTCATTGATACTTAAATCCTGTATTTGTGGGATATATTTTTATTTCCAACTTACTGTGGATTCTTTCAAACGTCTAACACATAATTAGGGATAATTGTATAGGGAATCCCCAAGTACCCATCACTCAGTTTCAGTACTTTGTAACTCACATCTTGTTTTAGTTAAACCTCACATCTCTTGTGTTCCTGCTTACGTCGTTTTAAATCCCACCAATCATATAAGTTCACATAGGGTAGCTTCATAAAAGTACAGCTGTTTATTTTCATTGCTTCTAGGTGACTTTCTTAAAATGTTAACAGAGATTTACACTCCATCAGCATTCCCCTTTTCCAAATCCACATTCGGTATTCCCTCTGATAGGCCTGAAAAGAAAAGGACATGGCTTTCATTGTTCTTTTAATTTGCAAATATCCTTTTTTTTTTTTTTGTCTTTTTGCCATTTCTTGCATATGGAGGTTCCCAGGCTAGAGGTCGAATCGGAGCGGTAGCCACTGGCCTATGCCAGAGCCACAGCAATGTGGGATCCGAGCTGCATCTGCAACCAACCTACACCACAGCTCATCCTACACCACAGCTCATGGCAACGCCGGATCGTTAACCCGCTGAGCAAGGGCAGGGATCGAACCCGCAATCTCATGGTACCTAGTTGGATTTGTTAACCACTGCGCCATGATGGGAACTCTGCAAATATTTTTGATTGTTTTTTAAGTTCCTAGGCAATTCTTTTATGAAGATCAGGCTTATTTTATCCAGGCTTTTTTTCTATCAAAAAAAAAAAAATCCTAAAATATATATATCAATGAATCCAGTGATTTTCTTCCTGAAGTTCATTATGTATTGATTTGTGAGCTGTTGGTTTTGGCATCATGTTAAGTCTTCCCATCCAAGCATATGTTGTTGCAGGTGTCACGGGGACAGCTGACCTCACTAGGTTCTCCTCCCTCCCCCCAGTGGGGAATCCATCTACCCCCTTGTCATTTTCTCCCTCACTTGAAGGAGTTATTTAGCTCAGACTCTGGAGTAGAGGCGGGCCTCTTTGCAGGTCTCATGACTTCCTCCTTGAGAGTTCTAGGTCCACGTTGTATCTTGATACTGTAACAGGCACAGAACAGGTCTTGTGGTGGCTGGATCATGCTCCCGTTTTCCTGGAGTCCTCCGTCACCCCTCCTGAAGGTGGGGTTCACATTCTGAACATCCAGCCAGCCACCATGCTTGAGCACCACCTGTATACCTCAGCTTCTTGTTAGCTGCCAGTGACTCTAATAAACAAGACACACAAGTCCTTCCACTCCTGGAGCATATTATAGTTAAGCATGGAAGAAATCACAGGAAATAATTTGGTCACATCATGATGTGTGTTAACAAACTACTCAGATTGTAGCATAGGGTCTTCTGGGTTTAATTCATACAAAATGCTGCAAGAGTTTAGGTATTAATTAAAGCCATGATACAAGGGGAAATGAGAGGTTAAAATTTGCCCAAGGCCAACACTGAATTATATCCTAACTCTTTCATTTTAAACTCTGGACTCCTGTCACTCTGCCCATGTGTTTTACTAGGTTATTGTTTGCTGCTGCTGGTCATTCAGACTATATTTTGCCTTGTTTAATTTTTGATTTCTTAAATGATGCTGAGTGAACCCATGAAGAGTAGTTGCAATGAGAGCATAGCTAAAGATGTAGCTCAAGAAGGTACTTTGAGGTTCACATGATATTTGATAGAAAAATCCTTATCTAGCAGTAATTTAAAATGATTTTGTTTACTGCTTTATATTAGACTAAGAACAATTTTCTGTATTTCTTCCTAATTTTCTTTTTTTGGGGCTATACCTGCCACATCATCATGGGGAAGTTCTCTAGCTAGGAATCCAACCAGAGCCACAGCAGTGACAACACTGGATCCTTAACTGCTAGGCCACCAGGAAGCTCTAAGGACAATATTCTTCTTCAGCTCTGGAGAAAATATTTACTTATGTTTTTCTTCATAAGATTTAAAACAGCTTTCATAAATTCTTTATAATAGTATTTAATAATGGACATTTTAGGAAATGTGAAATAATATAAAATAATATACATATATAATTGTTAGAATTTCTTAAAGTGAAATTATATCCTTTTTTACAGAAACCTTTCAGGGAATTTGTTTTCTTCATTATCTCAAGGAACTTTTGATTATCTTGGCTCATTACGATCTTTGTAAGTAAAATTTTTTTCTCCTGTTTTGGTAAATGTATCTTAGTGTTTGAAAGCGAGAAACAGTTATTATGTGCCTTAAGAGACTTTGTGGACAAATACCATATGATATCACTTATATCTGGAATCTAATCTATGGCACAAATGAACCTTTCCACAGAAAAGAAAATCATGGACTTGGAGAACAGACTTGTGGTTGCCGAGGGGAAGGGGGAGGGAGTGGGATGGATTGGGAGCTTGGGGTTAATAAATGCAGACTATTGCCTTTGGAATGGATAAGCAATGAGATCCTGCTGTGTAGCACTGGGAACTGTGTCTAGTCACTTATGATGGAGCATGATAATATGAGAAAAAAGAATGTATATATATATATGTGTGTGTAACTGGGACACCATGCTGTACAGTAGAAAAAAAATAATGTATTGGGGAAATAAAAATTAACAAAATGAAAAATAAATCAACAACAACAACAAAATACAGGTCCACAATCCCGTATCTGGGGGGAAAAAAAAAGAGACTTTGTGGGAAAATCTTATGATTTTTCAAAAATTAGAACCTCAATTCAAGAGCTTGCATTCAGATTTTTGAAAAACATACCATAAACCTTAATAATGCATTTCAGGCTGGGACAACCATTTTCTCCTTAGAATATTATATCCCTCTAAATTATATTGAGAGTAAATAAATTGACAATTCTTTCTCTTTGTATTTTCAAATTAGATAACATTTTTGTTTACTTAATTAAATCCCCAAAATATAAAATGTTTCTCCCTGTGAAGAATTTATAGTTTAGGTTGTTATTATGCTTCAGGGATTTCGTTTTATCCTGTAACCCCTTCCCCAAACTGAATTCAAAACTTACGTGTCTAAGCCGTGTTTTCATAGAGTGCCTGCTTTCTGAAGTCAATATAAGGTTATATTTACACAATTCACCGTAGCTTTAGAATTGGCCCATTCCCTCCTTCCCCTCCCCTGACCCCAACACAGTTTTCAGTGAGAGATTGTGTGGGAGTTACTGTAGAAGCTAACTGTATTTTCAGATAAACCTTAACATATTTCAAAGTATAAGGTATAGTGATTCCTATTGGAATTACAGTTACAAATAATGTTTTTCAAATTTTTATTGTGTATAACTTATGGACTTGAATTTCTTTTTTTTTTTTGCAGTGAAAAAAGTCTTCTTTGTCAGATGTCTCTGTTTGATATATGACGACTTCTTTCTTCTCCTCCCCCCTCCTCCCCTGTCATTCCCCACGCCTCCTTTTCTAAATTAGTCATTTCAGTCTCATCTGGCAGTTGTCATTCAGATGTACTGATGGGGTAGGCGCTCGCCTGGCCCCTCGCCATCATGGCAGACACACGTATGTTTTTCTAGAGTCACATCAAGCTCTCTCTGTGTTTTTAGTGCCACCACTGTTTTTATCCAGAAGGCTGCTTTTTAATGAAAACTTCCCCTTTTGGCATGCTTAGTGAGCCCAAGTCAGCCAGTTCTGTGACCTTTAGGAAATAAAAGAGACGGCAGAAAATAATCTGGTTTTTGAGATCCTGGGTAGCAGGAATGCAGGAAGTATTTTCATTCCCCCCCCCCCCCCCCCCAAAAGGGCAACCTTGTCAGTGTTTCTAAGCGATATTGCTGGAAACTGACGAGAAGGTGGTGATGAGGATTTAAAAGTCATCAGAAAAAAAAAAAAGTAAAAGGAGTTCCCGTCGTGGCGCAGTGGTTAACGAATCTGACTAGGAGCCATGAGGTTGCAGGTTTGGTCCCTGCCCTTGCTCAGTGGGTTAAGGATCCGGCGTTGCCGTGAGCAGCTGTGGTGTAGGTCGCAGACTCGGCTCAGATCCCGCGTTGCTGTGGCTCTAGCGTAGGCCGGTGGCTACAGCTCGGATTCGACCCCTAGCCTGGGAACCTCCATATGCCGCGGGAGCGGCGCAAGACATAGCAAAAAAAAAAAAGTCATCAGGGAGAGCCCGTTGTGGCTCAGTGGGTTAAGAACCCCACTAACATCCATGAGGATGTGGGTTTGATCCCTGGCCTTGCCCAGTGGGTTAAGAATCTGGCATTGCCGCAAGCTGCAGCGCAGGTCACAGATGAGCCTTGATCTGGTGTGGCTGTGGCTGTGGCTGTGGCTGGCAGCTGCCGATCCTGTTCAACCTCTAACCCAGGAGCTTCTATTGCCTCAGGTGCTGCCCTAAAAAGAAGAATAAAAGTCAAGCATCCTTCTGGTATTGTTTTTTTAAATTTACTTTCTCTGTTGTATCCCACTCTCCCATCCCCACCTTTTTTTTTTTTTTTTTTAAACTCAGATTAATGAGATGTAGCCGGTGGCACTGCACAGTGAGTTAGAAACACACTTGGTTCATGTATTTGTACAGAACACATTACATTCTAGTTTGATGGTGTTTACGTTTTGTTCTATGACACAATGTCCTCCAGGTTGACAGGGGACAGTGTCTGCACTTAATTTTTATTAGCTGGATGTAGTGTAACATGTGGCACATGAACAGTTAGTGTTTCATAAAATAGATATTCAAGAAATGATCTGTATGTGTATATATCTTCTCTGTTTCTTATGTCCAAGTGCCAAATCATTAAATCTCTTGCCTCATATAAAGATAATTCTCTATTTTCTTTCACAGCAATATGAGGTATTTTTATACTTATATTCCGATTGAGTCTTTGTCCCTTAGGTTTGTTAATATCTGTGGTGTCGCATGGTGCCTAGCAGAGGGTCAGAAATAGTTTCTACCCCTGTGGAATTTATACTCTAGTTGGAATATAACCATGTGAAACAGTCATATATTGCTTGACGTTGTCAAAATTAAGTTTGCCGGCATTTAAGCCAAGAACATGTCAGTGGTGCTGGAAAACCTGGGGAAGGGTTCAGGAGCCACAATGAGTGCCACAGACTTCATGACGAATAGGCAGAAGTTTGACAGACAGAAAGGATGGGCATTGGATATTGCTGTACCCTAGGTGTCAGGAGTTTGTTGCTTAGCAGAGGGATGCTGAATGACTTTTGTTCACAGACCAACTTTGATGGACACCAGGGTCAGTCCCAGGATCAGTGGGGAAGCGTGGGAGAGCCAGACATTCTGTGTCATCTTGTTGGAAAGGAGGCCATAACCAGTCTATGGTAGTCTCTGCCCTCGCCTAGTAAGCCTGAGCTTGCCACCCAACGCATCAGCCAGCATGTAGAGCAGAAATGCTGTTTGATTCACTCACCATCACCTCTGCATTGTCTTTTGTATGCTGCAGAGAATTTCAGACTGAGTATCTGCTGTGTGACTGTAACATATTGTGGATGCATCGCTGGGTGAAGGAGAGAAACATCACCGTGCGGGACACGCGGTGTGTCTACCCGAAGGCTCTTCAGGCCCAGCCAGTCACGGGTGTGAAGCAAGAGTTGTTGACATGCGGTAAGGGAGAAAGAGACGGAGCGTGTTACCTGCTTTTCGCTTGCTTACCATCTTTTTCCTGACAAACATTAAAATTCTCTTTACGCATGGAAACTTAATTACAACTCTTGATCTTCATGGATTTGATGATATTCAGTTTTTTCTAACAATTAAGTCATTTGGATTAAAAAACATTATTTCTGCAGTTTCCTCTCTAGCACAGTGGGCTAAGGATCTGGTGTTGCCGCAGCCGTGATGTGGGTTGTGGCTGTGGCTTGAATGGGATTCCTGGCCTGGGAACTTGCGTATGCCGTGGGTACAGCCAAACAAAAACCAAAAAAAAAAACCCCAAAAAACCCAAACAAAGTAACAAAAATAAAGCATTCTTTCAGCTAATGTCTACAGTTTTTAGGTTCTGAATAGCTTTGTTTATGAAAACCAGTTTCAATAACCAGCATATATCTTCAGGTTGTCTAACAGCTAGTAAATCAGGAGTTTGTTGAAGGTGAAACCTCCCAATGCAGTCATACTTTTTGTTGGGATGGTATGAATTCATACAGCCTTTTGGAAGATAGTTTGGTAATACATAGTTAGTGTTCTCAAAACTGATAGTGATTCTGCATGTAGGGGTTCATTCTTAAGACATCATCAGCTCTGTATTGAAATCTTCAGACCTTATGTATGTCCTAAATTCTTTATATATATATATATCCTAAATTCTCAAAAAAATAGGGATTGGTTTAATTATGATACATGTATTCAATGAAGTAGTATGCAGCTATTGAAAATCATGGTTTTTAAGATAACTGAAGACTTGAGGGAAAATGACAAACTTACCATGTGTTAAATGAGAAGCAAACAAACTAACAAAAAGCAGAAAAAACACACAACCCAAAAACAGTTCTTAAAATGATTGAGGGAGATTCTAGTTTAGTCTTTGTGTTTGCAGATAAACAACTCTCTCAGTGTTTTCCTTCTATTTTATTTTCCTTACTGATGTTTCACACATAAAATATGTCCATTGGAATGCAATTTATTTAAAATTTAAAAGATTGGGAGTTTCTGTCGTGGCGCAGTGGTTAACGAATCCGACTAGGAACCATGAGGTTGCGGGTTCGATCCCTGCCCTTGCTCAGTGGGTTAAGGATCCGGCGTTGCCATGAGCTGTGGTGTAGGTTGCAGACGCGGCTCGGATCCCGTGTTGCTGTGGCTCTGGTGTAGGCCGGTGGCTACAGCTCCGATTCAACCCCTAGCCTGGGAACCTCCATATGCCTCGGGAGCGGCCCAAGAAATAGCAAAAAAAAAAAAAAAAAATTAAAAGATTGAAGAAAGGAAATAAAGTGTCATCTATCAAATCACTTTGGTGTATGCTTTAGATAATCTTGTAATTTTGTCTCTTATGCCTCCGTAAACCTGGGGGGAAAAAAAGACAAGGTAAAAGAAGAAAAAAGCGAAACCCATGCATGCATTCCTGTCACTCATTGGTAGTAGCTAATGTCAAAGATAGTTTGATGAATACATTTTATACACCTTTTTATTGTATTTTTTTCCAAAAGATCATACTCTAATGTTATTTTGTATACTTTTAAAACTGGAAATAAACTTATTTCGTTATATGAAATAGATGCGAACCAACCCGTTATATAGATGTAGCCATAACAGTTTCCTTATTACTGCATATAATAGGTTGTTAATAATACTTCTCCCCATAAATATTAAAAGGATTAATCTCCTTGTGTACCTCTTTGTGTATTTGCTTTTATTCTTTAGGATAGACTGTTACTAAAGATAGGATTGTTGTGTTATTAGTCCAATGGACCAAATATTTTAAGGACTTTTAATGAGCCATGGTATCTGTGTACATTTTTGCATATATAAAATTTCTCCCTTTTATTTTTCTGACTGGAAGGAAATACCAGCTTTGTAAAAATGATTATAAGATAAAGATCTTAAAGATTTTTTTCCCCTTTTCTTTAAATGTTCTAATATTTTCGGCAGTGAGTATATAATACTTTTAAAACCAGAAAACAGTGGTTTAATCCAAGGTGATATAGTCTCCACAGTGTCTTCTAAAATTGTATAGGGAGTTCCATCATGGCTCAGTGGTTAACGAACCTGACTAGGAACCATGAGGTTGCAGGTTCGATCCCTGGCCTTGTTCAGTGGGTTAAGGGTCTGGCGTTGCCCTGAGCTGTGGTGTAGGTTGCAGACGCAACTTGGATCCCGCGTTGCTATGGCTCTGGTGTAGGCCAGCAGCTATAGCTCCAATTAGACCCCTAGCCTGGGAACCCCCCATATGCCTCGGATGAGGCCCTAGAAAAGGCAAAAAGACAAAAAAAAAGAAAATAAAAAAGTAAAATTGTATAGGTACCAGCAGTTACTTAGGACCAGTTTCTTTCCCCAGAGCTCAGTATCCTTTTAGTTTGTTCTTGCAATGTTGATTCTGTAATCATTTGATAGTCTTAGGATACTATCAAAAAGGGACCAACTAAATGTCAGAAATGATATCAAATGGTTTTATTTTAAATTTACTTAATTTTGTTTTCAACTTGGACCCAGATAATTCAGTAATGGCTTTGTTGATGCTAATATCAGAATGCTGGTTGAGGAATTTGTTTTTCCATTAAACTTTTTAAAATTAGAATTTCTATCACTTATAATTCTGGCACGTGAATATAGTGTATTTGCTTCCTGAGTCTTTGTTTCACTGTCTCTAGATCCTCCCCTGGAATTACCGTCTTTCTATATGACTCCATCCCATCGTCAAGTTGTGTTTGAAGGAGACAGCCTTCCTTTCCAGTGCATGGCTTCGTATATTGATCAAGACATGCAAGTGTTATGGTATCAGGATGGGCGCATAGTTGAAACTGATGAATCGCAAGGTATCTTTGTTGAAAAGAACATGATTCACAACTGCTCATTGATTGCAAGGTAAACATTTTCAGATGTGGAGATGTCTCTGTGGATTTTGTTTGTCATCTCAGAATTGTAATGTTGAGTTGAAATTTGAATGAATGTTTTATCTTCTTGCATTTAAAAAGTGAATACCTGGCATTCCTTTTCCTGATTGTTACTTACCTTATAAAATTAAATAGCTGTCTTTTCCATCCAGTTTTAGAAGAAAAAAGTAAAGGATAAAAGGGAAACACTGTTAAAAAGTTGGAGATTTTCTGTTTAAAGTTTTAGGAGGAAAAGATAAACTTTTAGTGCCAAACTTAATTTCCAGCAAATTCCTGCTACTAAGAAGCTCAGAATTTCACTTTTAGGAATCATCTAATTTTCACTATCTTGTGATTAATGTTACATTAAGATACTTTGTGTGTTTACCCAACTGATATAAAAGAATATAACACCTGTCTGTCAATCCCACGATTGGTGTGAGCACCAAAATAGTTAATTTGAATGAACTTAAAACACACACACAAAAACAGGATAGAAATATATATGATATTATTACTCACTGTGTTTTATTTTGGTAAAATCTTAATCCGTAGACATTGAAATTTCTCTTTCTTTTTCTCTGCCTCTCTTTTTGTCTGTGTAGTTCTCCATGCCTTTTTTCTGTCTTTTTCTTTCTTTCCTTCTCACCAAATTATTATTATTATTTTTTTTGTCTTTTTGCCATTTTCTTGGGCCGCTCTCGCGGCATATGGAAGTTCCCAGGCTAGGGGTCCAATCGGAGCTGTAGCCACCGGCCTACACCAGAGCCACAGCAACGCGGGATCTGAGCCGCGTCTGCAACCTACACCACAGCTCACGGCAACGCCGGATCGTTAACCCACTGAGCAAGGGCAGGGATCGAACCCGCAACCTCATGGTTCCTGGTCGGATTCGTTAACCACTGCGCCACGACGGGAACTCTCACCAAATTATTAAAAATGGAACTCAGCTTGAATATTTAAGAACAGATCTGTAGTTTCTCAACTTTGCTTGGGCACATTAGGGTGGTATTACAGCAAACTTACAGAAGCACCATGAAAAAATTACCGAGAAACTAAAAGTTCTCTGAGTTAAGACTTAGGTCTGGGAATTTGGGGGTGTCGAATATTCTGTTTTATAATTTCTCTTATTAGAAGCATATTTTCATTTATGTCTTTTAACACGTCTAAGTAGGTATTCCTAAATCCTTGCTGTCTTATTCCAGTATCTGGGTCCGCTTGGGATCATCGTCCTGACTCCTTTTCTCATGAATCTGGTTATAGTTTTCTATTTGAAAAAATGTTGTTTATATGTCCGCTAATGATGGCTTGCATCTTGGACATTGTGAATGATTTGCTATAGAGGGGGAAGTTGGCGAAGGTATAGATCTGGCCAGATCTGGCCTGTGAATTCTTTTTTACAGTTTTAAATGGTTCCATTTCATATGGTTCTATAACTACCTATATAATACTCTCAATGTTTCTTCTTGGTCAGCAAAGCCTAAAATATTTACTATTTCTGGCCTTCAAAGTAAAAATTCATTGACACTTGAATTTGGACTTTGTTGTATTCTTCTCAAGAGAGCTGATTTTTTGTGTCATTGAGCAGTTTGCTTGGTTAAACTCAAACTCCTAGATCTGGCTTTTTTGTAGTAAGCAGCTGCTGAAATCTGTTTGGTGTTTGCCCTTTCTGCATCTAAGTCAGGGGTCAGTTAGAGAGCAGGGTGGATTTTATATGCAAAAGTTTCAGCTTCTAGCCAGGCTCCTTTCTACTTCTGTCTTCTGATGTTTTCAGCCAGTAAGATAGTGAGTTTCTATTTGATTAGTGCCTGCCCTTGGGTAAAAGCCATTTAAAAAAATTTCCTGGTTACTCCCCAGGGGCAATCTGTTCTTTTTTTTATGATTTTTATTTTTTCCATTATAGTTGATGTACAGTGTTCTGTCAATTTCTACTGTACAGCAGCAAAGTGACCCAGTCACTTCTTCCTAGTTCAGCTTCTCTTTGGTTTCTGCTTGCATAGATCACTCTCCATGTGTTCAGAGAGTTGACATTTTGTAGTTTGTCTACAGCTTATAATGTTTAATTGCAGTAAGGGTGGTTTGACAAGAGCTACTCTGCTATTACTACAAGCAGAGTTCCTTTATTAGGGGATAAAATTGTTAGGAAAGTTTTTTATATGCTCTTTGCACTTAATATATTAAATTCCTATGAGGCAATTCTTTTGTTTTTGTCTTGTGTCTTTTTAGGGCCGCACCCGAGGCATATGGAGGTTCCCAGGCTAGGAGTCTAGTCAGAGCTACAGCTGCTGGCCTGTGCCACAGCCACAGCAATGCGGGATCCGAGCTGTGTCTTCGGCCTACACCACAGCTCATGGCAACACCAGATCCTTAACCCACTGAGTGAGGCCAGGGATCAAACCTGCAACCTCGTGGTTCCTAGTCAAATTTGTTTCCTTTGCGCCACAAGGGGAACTCCCTATGAGAAGGTTCTAATGTTTACATTATTTTTACTGTGGTGATAATTTCAATAGTGTATACCTTTGTCAAAACTTAACCAAGTCATATGCTTTAAGCACTTTATTATTTGAGTACAATAATTGACGTATAATACAACAGTAAAGCTTTAAAGATATAATAGAACCCTTTTCTGAATAAAAGAGCTTTAGTTTAGACTCTTAAATTTTGCCACTATAAAGTAGACTTACTTTATAAATTCTATAAGTCGTTTAAATTAATCCAGATTTTTTTAGCGTTACAAAAAAAATAATTCTAAGGATAGCAGCTTTGCCTACCTTTTTTTTTTTTTTTTGAGTAGGGTCACTTACTAAAGTGAAAATCTTTGGTATGAAGACTGCAAAATCCTTTATCAACAGAGTTAGCTGAGAATAGTAAAAATGTTGTAGAAGAAGGAAATATGTGGTTATCGGATTGGTTAACTTCGTATACCTTGTGATTTTTTTCCATTGGTCTTAATGTCATTGATCCTTCATTAGTAAGAACCAGAGTTGGTAGATTTCCTCGAAATTGCAACTGAAGCCACCTCTTTTCTCCTTAAATCTCCTAAATATACTGTGTTAAGGATTCCTGAAATGTTTATTCCAATAGTTGGTTTTAGACATTGAAGATATTGCTAAAAGTTATGTTAAAAAAAGTTTGTAAAATATATTAGGACCATTTTTCCCAGAGGGTATGCTAACATACCCCAGGCCACATCTGTGAGTTTACAGAAGTGCTGTGGGTTATTTTAAGTGTTTGAGGAAGCATAATAGTGATACTTGACATTTGCCAGTACCACACAAGAGGCCAGCCCCAGGCAGTTAGGGTGTTGGAATTACATTATGCTGCATCCCTTTTGCTGGTACCATACTTTAGGGTTAATGGGATTTTGACAATGATTGTGTCACAAAGCAAGTACTATGTGAAAACCATTTGGAACAAGAATTGTGGACATCATAGTCTGGTCTGTATCTAATGTTTGATTAATTTGGAATGCCCAATAGGCATACACAAACCATTAGGAAGTAGTTGTGTTTATTTTAGAAGGAAAAAATTATTTTTTTCAATTGGCTACTAAGTTATTAGGACATGGAGACACAGCTTTGGTATTTCGTGTAGTCATTGGAACCACTCTAGGTATTTCTTTTAAACTAGGGGCACTGTGAAAGTTAGTCAGTGAAGGTACCATGAACTAAGAAAGATTGGGGACATCTGCACTAGAGAATGCTTTTTATTGTCCAGAATTTGTATACACTTCTTTCTAGTTCAGTAGAGTCATTTAAAGTGGAATGTTTGCCAGACTTTCTCGTTATTTAAATTAATGCCAAATTTTTCTGTGTCAAATATATACTTTGAATATATTTATCTCATTGTATTAGTTTGTTTACTAACTTAGTAAATGTGATAAACATTTTCTGTGATTCAGAATCACAATGCCTCAAAGTTTTGTTTGAGCCTTTTTTGTTGTATAGCCATTAATGATTTAGGACACTGGAAAAAATGCATATTCACTTCAAGACATAATTTTGTAAGTTAATTAAAATGATATGTGATTTATGCCTAATGATTTCTTATTTGTGTCTACATAAAAGCAAAGCATAGTAGATCATGTCTGGGGAATAAAGGTTAATTGAAGGTTCTGACATTTGCTCTTTAATTAATAGGCTTTATATTAGAGAATTATGACTTCATCTTGAAAGTCGAATTTTCAGGCAGCTGTTGAGAAATACAGTCATGTAGTAAGTTGAGGTAGACTTTTAAACGGAAAACTACTTTTGTTAAAGCATTAATCGGTAATTTACTAAAGCTTTTTAGGGACACGATGGGTTGTTTCTAGTGGTGACCCTTTTCCACAAAATATTTCATCTTAAAAATTAATCACACATTTCATGATATGAATCTCCTTCCTGCTTGAATATTTTCCCTAGAATCTGGAAAGGTAGCTCCAACTTGGAAACTTCTCCATTAGTTTTGCTGAAGAAAGTGCCATGATGTTTCTGCCTTGGTGCTTGGTTTCCCCTCCTCTTTGTGGCCTATTCTCCCTTTCTTGGAGGGAGACGTCTCTGTGACACTGCCCTTCATTCATTCTTCTGAATTTTAGGTCTCCCTTTACCTGCCTGTCTTGACTCAGCATGGAGGAACTTAAATGGAAGGGTCGTTTTTATATTCATTTCTACCTAGCAAGTGCTTAGCCCTCAATGTCCCACTCAGATAAGTTTGTTCGATGAATGACTGGAGCCCTTGTTGTCTCCCTTCTTGCCTAACCATGTTTTCTCTTTTTAACCTCTCTCTCCATACAGTGCCCTAACCATTTCTAATATTCAGGCCGGATCAACTGGAAATTGGGGCTGTCACGTCCAGACCAAACGAGGGAACAATACAAGGACCGTGGATATCGTAGTATTAGAAAGCTCTGCCCAGTACTGTCCTCCAGAGAGGGTGGTGAACAATAAGGGGGATTTCAGGTCAGTGACCTGCAGAATGCTTGGAAAGGGCTGATTGCCCTACGTCTCTCTTTCTTCTTCTTCTTTTTTTTGTGTGTGTGTTTTGTCTATTTAGGGCTACACCCTTAGCATATGGAGATTCCCAGGCTAGGGGTCCAATCGGAGCTATAGCTGCTGGCCTACACCACAGCCATAGCAATGCCAGATCCAAGCCACGTCTTCGACCTACACCACAACTCACGGCTACACCGGATCCTCAACCCACTGAGCAAGGCCAGGATTGAACCCGCAACCTCATGGTTCCTAGTCAGATTCATTTCCACTGCATCACGCCGGGAACTCCACATATCTTTATTCTTTAAAGGCACAGACGTATATAATTGCTCTCCTATCTTGTGTAAGAACATTTGAGAAATGTATGCGTATTCACATATATATCCTTGTAGATCTAAGGACTACCCTTATGGAACAGGATTTCAGAATCATTTATGGAGATAAAAAGTAAAAACAAGTGCCTGAACTTTATCTCAGATCTGTTGATATGAGTCTCTGAAGGTAGAGCCAGAAGTATACATTTTTATCAGGTGGTTTTGTTGTAAAAGTTAAAAACCACTACTTTCTGGAAACATCTTGGAAATTCTCCTAAAGTAGTGTGAAATTCGGATAGGCTCCTGATGTTTCCTGGTTTTGTTTGTTTGTTTTTTTGTGTTTTTTTTGGGTGTGATCTTTGGAAGGTTTTGTAGTGCTAATTCACTTTTAACCATGGACAGTTAAGTAGACATCCTAATTAGTAGAAACACATATCCAGTTTTCCTTCCTATTTGGTTCTTCCGGCAATTAAGTGAGAGGGATTTTGGGAAATGAAAGCTTTTGGGTGGCCTGAGAGAGAGTTGGAGAGCCATTGTTGTTGGACTCTGTTAAGATAAACAGAATGAGTTAAATTTATCACACTTTTTTTTTTTTTAAAGAAAGTTTAGAGTTTGTAAGCGGTAACAACTTTTACCTAAGACCCTCCTTTCTTGCAAAGTTGCCTTAAGACATTCTCTTTAACTATGATTAACCTAAAATTCTTAGAATCTGTTTAAGATTTTAAGAATGAGTTTATAGATCTAAATGAAGGGAAATATGTAGCTCTTTAAAGCAGCATAAAGATTGTTGAATACACAGTTTGCATTGTCTGTGATTGGTATTGCTGCCTTGTGATTGTAAGCCTGTTTTTTTTTTTTTTTTTCTTCTTCTTTTTTTGGCTTTATAGGGCCGCTCCCAAGGCATATGGAGCTTCCCAGACTGGGGTCGAATCGGAGCTGTAGCTACTGACCTACGCCACAGCCATAGCAACACCAGCTCCGAGCCACATGTGTGACTACACCACAGCTCTCGGCAATGTTGCATCCTTGACCCACTGAACGAGGTCTGGGATTCTAGTCAGATTCCTTTCTGCTGAGGCATGATGGGAACTCCTGTAAGCCTGATTTTTAAGGATAAGAAAAACACCCTTTGGTGTTCATCTTTCAACAACAAAGTAAAAAAGCAATAACGTCTTTAGCTCAACTAGTTCTTCATTGATTTTTTAAAAAATTGTCTTTTGTCCTACTGTGGCCCTTTTAAAACTCTCCTCGACATGAGTGTATGGAAATTGTAATTTATTATGGCCAATGGATAAGTCTTTTATGTGGATTAACTGTTAATCTATAATATTTATATCGTGTACTTTAAAGTGAAAGATAACATTTGTTTTGTTATACTTGATATATTTATTAATCATGTTTTCTGCTTATGTGGGGTTTTCTATTTTTATTCACAGTTTTGGAGTGTTTTCCATTTTTAGAAACAGAAGAAGAATCTAATTATTTAACTGAGTGATGAATTATTTATCTTTTGACACTTCCTTAAGATATTATACGGTTAAACTTCCACTGCATTAATAAGATTTAGTGTTGCTTAATCTATTTATATGGTTTTTGATATGGTATTATATTTTGGTGTGGCTGATGTTATAATTTAGCAGTTCATGTGTTATGAGTCAGCCTTAACTTTTCTAAAAAAATGTTCATTATCATTCCCAGTTTTGGAGAAATTGAGCTGTGTATAACAAAGATTTCTCCCAATCCAGTTAGTGCTGACCCATGCCAGCAGGTTGTTGTAATCACTTGCAGAGTTGACTATACAGTATGTCTGGCCTTCACCCAGATAAATTCAGTTGTAGATGGAATGGACGTCTTCAAGACTACTCCAAGTGCAGAAATTTGCTAAAAGGACTCACAAGATTCAGCATATAGCTGTAGACACAGCCAAGCTGTAGTGACGGCGTGACCACATCTGGATAATAAAAGAAAAAGGCAGATGGGATCTGGAGAGATCCACGTGTGGGACTCTTGATTATCTCTCCCTCCCACGAGGCTCACACAGAGACTACTTCTTCAGCCTTGGAAAGGCAGCAACCTCTATGCAGTGTTTCTGCCCAGGGAAGCCCATTGGAGACTCAGCACTCAGAGTTCTGATTGGGAGCTGGTCATGTAGGCATCCTCGTTTGAAAGCTTCAGACGCCCAGGAAGAAAGCAGGTGTTCGGCAAGAACCATAATGCTTGTCTGAACCGTCGAGGTCACTACGGTGAATCCCTCTTACCAGTCAACTGTCATGGGAACATTCTAGGTCCCAGATTCCTAGATGCCACTGAAGGCCAGCATTGCAAGCGGGCTTTTCTAAGGATAGCAGTCTCAGATCTGCTGTGGTAACTCTTTTCTGCACATATACTAACTCTACTTCTGTGAATGACAAATTCTATTTATATTGGGCAAGATTCTGACCTTATTTACCTAATGGTATATTGGCCAACAATATAGTAACAGCAGTTAGAAAGAAATGTAAAAACATTCATTGCACCATATTTTTAAACCTGATTAAGATGCAATATGCCTGTCTGTTCATAATTATAGTTTAGGAAAATATTCTATTATGGTATTAAAACATGCTTGACTGATAGCTTAAAAAATGGTTTAGTCTATTATAACTTTTTTAATGAATAATTTTTGTCTTTATTATCAAAGGAGTTTGTTCTCCCTGATTTTTTTCTGATTCTGAGTGACATGTTCTAATCTTTGACCTTCCTTTGCTGTTGCTTGTATCAGCGTAGGTTTTTTCCTTTGCTTTGTGTCTTGTCTCTCTAGATGGCCCAGAACGCTGGCGGGCATCACTGCCTACCTGCAGTGCGCTCGGAACAACCATGGCAGTGGGATCTATCCTGGAAACACACAGGATGAAAGAAAGGCCTGGCGCAGATGTGACAGAGGTGGCTTTTGGGCCGACGATGATTATTCTCGCTGCCAGTATGCAAACGATGTCACCAGAGTTCTTTATATGTTTAATCAGGTAACTAGAAGGTCTTCAGATTTGCTGAGGTTGCTACCAAAATGTGGTAGTCACACCAAATAAGATTGTTTTAAATACTAGTAAAGGTTTGGTTTTTATACTTCAGCTGATCATGTCTTTGGGATCAGACTTGCTCTTTTCAACCAGTATTCAAGGCCCTCTGGCATCACTTTTTATTTTTTTTATTATTATTATTTTTGTCTTTTGTTGTTGTTGTTGTTGTTGTTGCTATTTCTTGGGCCGCTCCCACGGCATATGGAGGTTCCCAGGCTAGGGGTTGAATCGGAGCTGTAGCTGCCGGCCTATGCCAGAGCCACAGCAACTCGGGATCCGAGCCGCGTCTGCAACCTACACCACAGCTCACGGCGACGCCGGATCGTTAACCCACTGAGCAAGGGCAGGGACCGAACCCACAACCTCATGGTTCCTAGTCCGATTCGTTAACCACTGCGCCACGACGGGAACTCCACTTTTTATTTTTAATTAAAGTGTAGTTGATTTGCAGTGTTGTGCCAATTTTTGCTACACAGCCAAGTGACGCAGTCACACATATACACACATTCTTTTTCTCATATCACCCCTGTTGTGTTCTATCCCAAGAGATTGGACACAGTTCCCTGTGCTATACAGCAGGACCTCATTCAAAGCATAATAGTTTGCATCCATTAACCCCAAACGCCCAGTCATCCTACTCCCTCTCCCCACCCCCCTGGCAACCGTACCTCTGTTCTCTGTCTGTGAGTCCATTTCTGTTCCGTAGATAGGTTCATTTTGTGCCATGTTTTAGATTCCACGTATACGTGACCTCACATGGTATTTGTCTCTCTCTTTCTGACCGACTTAGTATGAGAATCTCTAGTTGCATCCTGGCATCACCCTTCCTTTGCAGTCACCGCCTGACTTTATGCCTTTGTTTGAGGACCATCATTATCTGTATCCCCAGGCAGACTCCAGCCATCCTTCAAGTGTACCTGGGAAGCCACCTCTTGAGTTCCCTTCCCTTTTCACAAGTGATCCCTTGTTGTACTGTTCATAAGCTTTTTCTTATCTCTGCTTCGATGTGTCTTTTTTTAAAAACCATGGCAGATTATAAGCAGCTGGCAGGTGGTTTCTGTGTTACACATTTTCTTATGCTCTTTTGTTCCTGAGATTCAATTTTTGTAGTGGTTGATGCCGAGTCGTGTTTAAGTCAGTAAATAAACAAATGTAAAACTTTTCCGGCAGCGCATGGGAATATAGATAAGTGCTAAATAAGTGGTTCATCCCCTGTGGGGCAGGAGTTCCAGGGGAGATATTGATCCCCCCCGGCTGGAATTCTCAGGGAAGGCATTACGAGGTGATTGGAATTGAGTATGTATAGAATTTGGATAGGTAGAGAGAAAGAGATGGTGCAGCCTGTTTCCCTGATGTGTTTTCATGTATTGTTATATTTCATTCCAGGTTTAAAAAAAAATTCCTTCAGGTTAGTTTCCAATAAAATTTCAATTTTCTTAGTTTTGGAAAAGCATTTTAAAGAAGACATAGTGAGTAAATAATAGAGTTTGAATTGATCGCCATGTTTTCAGTTACAAAGGTAAAATGTCAAAATTTTGTTCATTATTTTGCTAAGAGTTTCTTTTTGGCTTTTTAACATAGATGCCCCTCAATCTGACCAACGCTGTGGCTACTGCCCGACAATTGTTGGCTTACACTGTGGAAGCTGCCAATTTTTCTGACAAGATGGATGTTATATTTGTGGCTGAAATGATAGAAAAATTTGGAAGATTTACCAAAGAGGAGAAGTCAAAAGAGGTATTTTCTGGTTCAGATTGGTAGCATGCAGCATGTCAGCAACTGGCCATGTGACAGGGTTGAATCTGTATTTTATTCTATTTTATTCTGTTCTATTATATATATATATGTATATATATATATGTATGTATGTATGTATGTATTATGTATTTTAAAATCTGGTTGATGTTTGCTGTCTTTGAACTAAATATACCTTTTAATTTCTAAGATTGTGGTAGAGAAACCAAGGCTCCATTCGTTACAGTGACTTGTTGGGAGGAGTAGAGGTGAACTGTCAGTTCTTGGAAAGAAAAGAAGATCCCCTAAGAGAGCAGAGCCAGCCCGTGAGAAAGCAGCCACCTGCATCCACATTGTGGGCTAGCCCGGCTGCTGAGCTTGGGCTGCCCGGGATTTCTCTTCTCTGCACCATCATGTCTTTACCCTTCTTAATGAGCGTTTTAGCTACCCCCATCTTGTGTTAAGTTGCCTAATTGATTTTAGAATGTCCTAGAGAAATGAAGGACTATTTTAGGAACTTAAAAAAAGGTCCCAAATGATTGGAATGCACAAGTTATGAAAACTTAGTGACTTTGAAAAGGGGCCACATTAAAACTCTGATACGCCTGTCAACATGCTGTCCTTTCTGGGAAAACGTTGACAGCCACAGTTTTCAGAGTGTTTGAGCAGCAAGTAAGTGTTCTGAATAAGTTTTTAGATGTGGATCAACGTTCTTTAAGTTTCAATCTAGGGGAGATCTTTATTTACGGTTTCTCTCGTGATGATATCGCTTACATAAAAATGAATTTTAGAGGTAGAAGAAACCAAGCCTAGATCATAAACTGAAGCCCAAAGAAAATGAAATGATTTCCCTAAGGTTGTACAGCTAGGTTAGTGCAGGGCTGAAAAAGAACCCAAGAACCTTGGCTGTTTAATCCAGAAGTTTTCTTCTGTATTGCGTTTACTTTCTGAAACAGTGTTGCCCTGTTGTGGTATTTCAGAAGGACTCAGTATGCCACTGTGGGGAAAAGACTGACTAAACAAAGTCTAATATACTTCTTCATGTGGGGCATCTCAGATTCATTAATGTGCTAAAATGTCAATAGTACGAGGAGTTCCCATTATGACTTGGGTTAAGAACCTGACTAGTATCTGTGAGGGTGCTGGTTTGATCCCTGGCCTCACTCGGTGCTTTAAAGAGCTGGCATTGCAGCAAACTGCAGAGCATGTTGCAGGTGCAGCTTGGATCAGGTATTGCCGTGGCGGTGGTGTAGGTGGCAGCTGCAGCTCCCATTCAACCTTGAGCCTGGGAGCAGCCATATGCCACAAGTGCAGCCCAAAAAAGAAAAAAAAAAAAAAAAAGGAAAAAAATAGAATTTTTAAAAAGGTAAATAATATTCCTTGTTTCCCTAAATCTTTTATCTATGGAACTTTTTTGGAGTATAATATCTGTTCATATCTTGTATTTTGGTGGTAAGTTTTGAAACTGCAGCCCTAGTACCTTAGATACTTTATTCGATATGAGGTAGCTGTTAAAAGAAAGGAAATAGTTTTATGTATATAAATGTGATTCAGGTCAGCTGACCACTTGATGCTGATATGGCATTTCAGTGTTGTCATCTGAACTTCAGACCAGGGTTTCCTCACGAACTGTTCTTCTGCTTGCTTGTGTCAGTGGACCACAGCCGGCTTCCCATGGCATAATTTTCTAGCACTGGAGGAGCCTTATGAATTCTGGCCCTGTGGTAACACTGCCCTCCCTCGTTGACTATGATCACAGATTAGCTGCCCGCATGATTAGAAGTCATTCATGGAAGGTGGACATTTCAGGTCACTAGAATAATTGGAATGACGTTTGGAATGTGGACATTGAAAAGGCTTTTGCCATCATGGGATCCGTGTTTATTCCCATGCTAATGTGAGAGACTTCAGCTCACCGCCGGACTTGGGAAAAGCAATATGGTGCTCTGAGGTGTGTGCAATTCAGTGTGTTTGCACTGTGTGAAATCAGTGGTCTGCCACTTTGGTACATTCATAGGAAGAAGCGTCTTGAGGACTGGAAGTAGACATGGTTTCGTGAGTTGTTAATCACGGGCCCTCTATTTTTAAAATAGGGATGCTCCTTGGCCTGTTTAACTTGCAAAGTTTTCAGTGTGCAAGTGAGAAAATGCAGGTGAAGCTATCTTGCATAATCATTGCAAAGTTCAGATATCCTTTTTACAGGGTTAGGAAATGTAGCATTCTTATGATCTCAGAAGCTAAGAAAGAGGTCCTTAAAAAAAAAGTCGCTAGGCTGCTTTAGAAACTTTTCTAAAAACTTAGTTTCAGGATTGAGATTGCTGTCATGTTCACTGGCTGACACAGGAGGTAAATAATTATCTTTGGGAAAAATTAAAAGTGACATATTAAGTAGAAATAGAATAAACAGGAAAACAGGATTGAACAATTGAGATGTAAGTGTAATATTTATTACTTACGATGCTGTAACAGACATCTGGTTCTTTGGACACTTGAACTCCATGTCATAGCTTTTACTATTTATTATTATGGCAAGAAATTTTGCGGTTTAAGGGCTTCATTTTAAGTTAATTACCACTGCATAAAATTATGTTAATATATCCTAAAATGCGTATAGTTTAATTGGACAAATAATTAAGTGGATTTGTGTTATGTCTCAAACGTTATTCTGCTATGGATCTTTTTCTAGTTTAGCTATAACTGAAATAACCTGCGATTGAATCTAGCCCACACCAGGTGGTTCCCTGTTGTCTCAGGGTGGCTGCTGAAAGGTATCAAACTACCAGATCTCAATGATGTGCTTACTAGGGTCTTTTAAAGAGTGGAAGGTGGTCTCTCAGGCAGTGTCGGTTCCATATTTAAAAGAGTGATTTCTCTTACAAAAACAAACATACCCATTTCAGAAGAGGAGAACGTATAAAGATTAAAGTTGGTTATGTGTTACTCTAGTTTTTAAATATGTGACCGAGACATGCACCTTAATGCTAGCTTACTACATTTTTATGTACAGATTTTTAAAAATGTAAAGTTCTTTCATTTATTCATTTTAAAATGTAATTACTTCTATGTTGATGGTTATGTTTCTTTTTTAGGGGGAGGGTTGTGGATCAAGCCATTTTCTTGAGAGGCTTCAGGGAAGGGTTAGAGGGCTGGGAGGAACAATGAGATCCAACATCCTTCTCCCAGCCGGGATCTTCCTAGGTTCATCATTGTTGAAAACTGTGTTTCTTCTTCTTCTTTTTTTTTTCCCCCTTCCTTTTCTGTTTAGCAGCATGTGGAATTTCTCGGGCCAAGGATCTAACCGGTGCCACAGCAGCAGCCCAAGCAGTGACAATGCTGGATCCTTAACCCACTGAACCACAAGGGAACACCATGTGTTTCTTTTTTTTTTTTGGCATTTAAATTTTTTTTTTTTTTTTTTCCTCCTTGATCTTGCTTGTCAGACTTCCCTGTGTTGTTAAGCTTTTCAAAGACTCAGCTTCTGGCTTTTTGATCCTTCTTAGAACATGGTTTCCCAGACCTGAGTGCATCATGATCGCTTGGAAAGTTGGTTCAACACAGATTGGGGAGCCCCACCTCATGAGCTTCTGAGTCAGATTGTGGGGGATCTGAGAATGTGCATTTCTACTAAATTCCAGGTGATGCTGGGCAAGGTGTCTTTGGCACAGGCTTTGAGAACCACTGTAATATCTTTGTTTTCTGTTCTTATCTGGCTTTGGAAAAAATTCTCTTTGGGTTTAATGTGTTAAGAATTTTTCAGAAACATTTTTAAATTGGAAAATTCCAAAGGCATAGGAGAAGTAATGTCGTTATTAATACTTTTGTTATTCCCTTCATCAAGCTTGAGCAATTTTTAGTATTTACCAACATGCATATATATTTTTGTCTTCTTTTTAGGGCCGCACCTGTGGCACATGGAAGTTCCCAGGCTAGGGGTCAAATTGGAGCCACAGCTGCAGGCCTACACCACAGCCACAGCAACATGGGATCCAAGCCATCTCTGTGACTTGCAGCAACGAATCCTTAACCCACTGAGTGAGATTTGAATTCCAGGAATTGAAGCCATGTACTAGTTGGGTTCGTTAACCACTGAGCCACGACAGGAACTCCTACCAATCTTGTTTCGTCTGCCCACTTACTTACTTTTTATTTCTGTGCCTCCCTCCTTCTCTTTCTGTGTCTCTGTCTTGCTCTCCATGTCTTTCTGGCTTTCTTTTTCAATGCTGGAACTTTTAATAGCAGATTTTAGATGTGCTGTTTTTTTAGCCATAGTTTTTTTTTGAATTACAAGAAAATTTAAAATACAACCATGGTACTGTTATTATATCACCCAAATGTGCTTGAAGTCCTTAATATCATAAAATACCTAGTCCATGGTCTTTTGTTGATTATGTGTTTGTCTTTTTTTTTTTGAATGTGAACCGTGTGCCTGCTTTCCTTATAAAATTCATGCATCTAATTTTGTAGTTGGATGTGTGGGGTTTTCTAAACAGTTACGTCACTAGTAGCAGCTGGTTTGTTCCGTCCTATATAAAATACATCCTTTTCTTAGTTTTTTAGTTTTTTCCTGGTGGTACACTGTTGAGGCCCTCCAGAGCAGGGTTGATTGATGCTGCTGATAAAGGGATCTTAATGAGGGTGGTCTAAGCTATCGTTATGCCTTGGATATGTATGTGCTTCTGCTGAGTGTTGAGGGGCAACATCAGGCTAAAGGGGTCACTTTGAAGTTAGTTCTCAGCTTGAGGTTTTTCAGATGACAAATAATGTGAACTCTGCTCTCAGTCCTGTGTGGAGGTTGACTTGTATTGACAAATTGTCAGGGAAGAGGTTTTTTCACCTCCTGTCTCATGCCAAGGTCAGGAGAGGCATCCTTGAACTTCCCTTCCTTTCTCGGGAGGCTGATTTAATGCGGATTTGCCCTGGAGATGTCCCCTCTGGGTTATTAGCTATCCATGGTGCTCTTCTCCCGTTAGACCTGGGGTGGCAGGGCCTCGGCTCTGCCTGGAGGTCAAAACACAGTCCATGGTCAGCTGAGTTCAGCCTCAGATTCGTGGTTATTTTGCTTTTGGTTTTTGGTGGAGCTTTATTTTCTGACTGATCAGTGGCGCATTTAAAAGGTAACTTCTTTCTTTTAGCATGTTTTACTTTTATCAGGAAAATTGTCCAAAGTACTTAATCTTCCATACTTCCAGAAAAGAAGATGCCACGTACGTTTTTGTAATCAGAGCAAAAACAAAATCTGTTTCCATTGGGGGAATTGGAGGGACTTTATAAGTTAAGTTTTTCCATTTGTTGTGAAGGTCTGGCTGAGGGTGTCATCCATTATATTTTGCCTCTCTTGAATAGTGTTCCTCACATGTTTTAAGAACTTTTTCCAAAAGTGACTTTGTTTATCTGGAGGAAATTTTCTCTTGTTAACAATTGTAAAATTATCTTTATTGCCTTGGCTAGAAACATCAAGAATCAAATCTCCCCCAATCTCAGCAGCTGTGCCATTGATGGGTAATTTTAACTTGACTATGTCTCTGTTTCTTAAGTCTTTTTTTTCCACTCTTCATTAACGTTTTAATTAAAAAAGTTATCTTTTTAATTTTGTTAGGCTAGCTCAAATCCTGTCTGTAAAGAAATAGAGAATAAATGCAGCATTTACTCCATGCAACATTTTCATCTTTTCCTATCTTCCCACCCATTCCCTACTATCACCCTCTTTGCTTCTGTACCGCAGTGACAGCGGAGCTTTCGTCTTTGCTAAAGTCCTCAGGACCATCACAGTTAGAACTCTCACTGGACACTGACGACTTTACAAGCTGCTGAGATGTATGCATTGGGATGCCTTTGCCCTCAGGACGCTAAGGCTGGTTAACAATGACATAAATACACTCTTAAAGCTTGACTTGCACAACAGAGCAGCTCCTTCCTTAAAAGTAATCAGGGCAATATAAGTACATACCTTCAGATAGGTATGATCTCAATATTATACTTACTGTGTAATTAGGGGAAATCATGAAGACTCATTGAACTTCAGTGATATCAGCTGCTGTTATTTTGGACTACGTCAATTCTGAAATTCCCATTTCCATCTGGCTGTCCTAGACAGCTGCCCACCGTGTTGGCTTGCTGGTACACGTGTCTGTAATTCTTGCTTTTCTGCTTGGTAGAATTGCTGAGGGTGTCTCTCACTGATTTGTGCTTGAGAACATGAATGTGGGGAGGGGCCTAGATCTCCTGGCTTTTCTCAAAAACCGCATGAGTTGCTTAATGAAGATACTTGCCTTTTTTTTTTTTTTTTTTTAGTATCACTGAGGTTTTATTGACACGATTTGATTTATTTTTTATTTTTTTTAATAGTTATTTCCCTAATACAATTTTTTTTTCCTGCTCTATAGCATGGCGACCCAGTTAAAACATGTATACATTCTATTTTCGCACATTATCATGCTCCATCATAAGCGACTAGATATAGTTCCCAGTGCTACACAGCAGGATCTCATTGCTAATCCACTCCAAAGGCAATAGTTTGCATCTATTAACCCCAAGCTCCCAATCCATCCCACTCCCTCTCCCTTCCCCCTAGGCAACCACAAATCTATTCTCCAAGTCCATGATTTTCTTTTCTGTGGAAAGGTTCATTTGTGCCATATGTTAGATTCCAGATACATGATATCATGTGGTATTTGTCTTTCTCTTTCTGACTTACTTCACTCAGTATGAGAGTCTCTGGTTTCATTCATGTTGCTGCAGATGGCATTATTTCATTCTTTTTAATGGTTCTGTTCATGTTGCTACAAATGGCATTATTTCATTCTTTTTAATGGCTGAGTAGTATTCTGTTGTGTGTATATATATATATACATATATATATATATATATATACCACATCTTTCTAATCGAATCATCTGTTGATGGACATTTGGGTTGTTTCCATGTCTTGGCTATTGTGAATAGAGCTGCAGTGAACATGCGGATGCATGCGTCTTTTTTAAGGAAGGTTTTGTCAGGATATATGCCCAAGAGTGGGATTGCTGGGTCATATGGTAGCTCTATGTATAGATTTCTAAGGTAGCGCCATACTGATCTCCATAGTGGTTATACCAGCTTCCATTCCCACGAACAGTGCGGGAGGGTTCCCTTTTCTCCACACCTCCTCCAGCATTTGTTATTTGTGGACTTATTAATGATGGCCATTCTGACTGGTGTGAGGTGGTAATTAAATTTTTTTTTTAATTTACTACAAATTAAGATATTCCATGTACTTCTCATAGAGTTCTTGGTCTTATTTTTCGGATGGGCAAACTAAGTCTTGGAGAGACCAAGTAATTTGCTGTGGGCATTTAACTTGTAAGGGATGGTTGAAATCTTAACCCGGGAATGTTTCATTCCAAGGCACGTGATTGTTCTATCTGCAGTGTTACATTGTACTCCTGTTATATCACAATTAAATGTCATGGTTTTCTTTAGGTATCATCCTGTGTGTGTTGTGAACTAACATCAGGCATTCATGAAATTTACAGATGCTTTTGATCTAATTTTGCCCGGGATTCCAAAGATAAATACCAAAATAAACACGAAATGTTCTGTCTCTTGGAGTTCCCGTCATGGCACAGTGGTTAACGAATCCAACTAGGAACCATGAGGTCGCGGGTTCCATCCCTGACCTTGCTCAGTGGGTTAAGGATCTGGCGTTGCCATGAGCTGTGGTGTAGCTCGCAGACACGGTTCGGATCCCACATTGCTGTGGCTCTGGTGTAGGCTGGTGGCAACAGCTCTGATTAGACCTCTAGCCTGGGAACCTCTATATGCTGCAGGAGCGGCCCTAGTAAAGGCAAAAAGATGAAAAAAAAAATTCTATTTTTTAAAACAGATGGCATTTAATGACTTCATTGTTCTTAGTGTGGCCTTTTCATTTCTTTACCCCTTATCTTGGATAAAGTGCATTCACAGTGTTCATTTGATCCTCATCACTTGGGGTGACAGGTGGAGGAGCAGGTGTATGATTCCTTCTGACCCTTTTGTGGCTGGCGTGCGCTTCAGGGAATGCAGTAAAAGAGAAATACTGTGCTTCCTAATGCTAA
Organism: Phacochoerus africanus; assembly: GCF_016906955.1. NCBI lineage: Eukaryota > Metazoa > Chordata > Mammalia > Artiodactyla > Suidae > Phacochoerus > Phacochoerus africanus. The sequence goes on along the minus strand of NC_062553.1, from coordinate 16,628,964 downwards.
TTGTGTTATTAAAAAATATTTGTGTGCCAGATTTTAGGAATATTTCCTTTTCGGGGGGGTGGGGAGGGAGCTGCTCTCATGGCATGTGGAAGTTCCCGGGCCAGGGATCAAATCTAAGCCATAGCTGTGATCTCTGCCACAGCTGCAGCAACACTGGATCCTTAACCCATTGGGCCCAGGGATTGAACCTGTGCCTTTGCAGAGACAATACTGGATCCTTAACTGTGCCACATTGGGAGCTCCCGGGAATACTTCTTTAAGGCAGTGTAATTTTTCATGAACTATTATCCTTTTTTGTGTCCTTTTTTGCCACTATGAGGGATTTAGAACTACTTCCATAACCAAGCTACAGAAATGTAGAGCATTTCGTGATTACATGCTCTTGGGAATATTTTGGCAACAAATCCCTTTTCTTAGTTCTTATCCATTTGTAGTGAAATAATGAGAAAATAGCTTGTTCTCAGCTAAGGCAATCACTCTCGTTAGCTCTATACCTTCTTAGAGAGATTTCTTTATAATTATTAACACACATTAAATTCCATTACTGGCATTATCTAGTGACCCATAGCTGCAGTTCTTTGATCAAAAAATAAACAGGTTTTCACTAGAGATGATGTATCATTCAGGGCTCATGATGGATCTTTATACTATCTGTACATGTAAAATATTTAAAGAAATGATGAAACTTGTAAGTGTGCTAATTCTTAAACATAAATATTAGAGTTGCCTTGGAGGAGAATCGGTATTTTTCTGTATTTTATCTTTTGGTTTTTGCAACCAATGGTCATTTCTTTTCTGTTAGCCGTAGAGAATGTCTTAACTGTGTAAAAGATCATCTCTTTTGCCTGTTTACTTTTATATACAAATTTGAGATACCAGCAGGTAAGAGACAACAACATAGGCAAGTTATCCCAGCTATTCTGAGTTCCCATTAAGAGGTGGCAGTTATCATTCCCGTTGCTGTATAAATGCTGATTGACATATTCATGAGTCACTCCCTGTCTTCATAACTCCAGAAATAAGGGTTTCTGTTAAAATGAAATTTACCGTTGTGTAAAGTAGCATAATGTCTTTTCTGTCAAAGGAAATCTTGGTTACTCCATTTTGCTCTGGTTTCAGCTAAAACGCCTTCCTGCAACATTCCCCCCCCCCCCCTTCTCCCAGTAACAATTTGTTTCAAATTAGCCAATGGAGAGGAATGTGCGCCCTGACTTGACCAATGGGAAGGGGACAGGTAGTCACCTGGCTTAGGGATACATAGGGAGGGTCTTTTCTTCTGTGCACTTGCTTTTTGAGCACCTACGCCCTTCTGCAGAAGTAAAGAGGCTTGTCGAGATCTCCGTGTTCATGTGTCTCATTTTCCTACCCTGATAATCTGAGCCATCTCCCCAACACCCTTACATCTATTTTTAGAATATGTTCTAGGATACTGATGTTTTAATGAACCGTGTCAAATGAACAGACTCTGGATTCTACAAAGTTTGACTGTAGGCGCTTCCTGATTCTTGATCAGGCAAGTTCATGTCTCGGGTTTGGGTGAAATGCCTCTTGAGAATATGTGAGTCCGTTAAAGTAGGGTGTTGGGATTAAATTCCATTACTGCCTGTCATCTATTGCTCTGCTTATTTATTGCAGATATCACAACCTAGTCACTTTTAAAAATATGTATTTGCTTCTTATGTATTTTCTTGGCTAGATATAAACTCCCAAATAGACATTCCGTGTTTCTTTCACTGCTGTGTCTTTCATTGCTTGGTCCTCAGTAAATATTTATTTAGTCAGTGAGTGAATGGATATTGTGAAGCTATTGGCTTTTATAGAAGGAGTTACACTCACGAATAAGGGTATGAATATAAATAGGACATTGTGCTGTCCCTGCCCCCAAGATGTTTACATTGGAATTAAAATAAGGGCAGAATTGTGACACAGGAAGGTAAGGGCGGTAGGATGGCAGTTAACTGTATTTTAATTGGACGAGGCTGCGAGGCTTTACAGAGGATGAGGTAGTTTGCTGGATGTGTTGGTCCCACTTATATGTGAATATTTAGACTTGAAAAATGTACCTCTATTAACACTTCTTCTAGAGCCCTTCATCCTCAAAGAGAGGCTTATTTGGGGATTGGAATGGGGGGGAGAAAGAGCAATAAAATAATGAAAACTGTGTTTTGAGTGTCTGCCATGTGCCAGGCATAGTTGCAGGAACCTTGTAGTTGTTAGTGGAACCGCAGCTTCACAACATTCAGAAAAGACTGGGTGCTTGTTACCCTCAATGAACAGATAAAGGAAGGACAGGAGGCCAGCCCTGCCAGCCATCAAGATGTGCAGCTCTGTTCTGGCCCTGGTCCTTACTGCAGTTTGCTGCCCTCCGTGGCTCCAGGGGTGGGATCTGGTGGATTTCCGCGGGCTCGTCTTCTTCCTGGACTGAACCGCAGGCGGAATGGACTGAACTTCTTCCAAACCCACCTCCGCCCTCATAATTACACATCCTGTAAAGAGATTGGGGGCAGAACAGGGCTGAAAAGCTCAGCTGGGATCTTCTGGGATGATCAAAAGACAGCTGCTGAAATGGCCTTGGCTCTGGGGCTTTTGATGCTTACTCCTCGGTTAGAGGGCCTGCCAGCCTGTAAATCCTCCTATGCGAGCTCTGGAATGTGTGTGTTCTTTCAGCTGTAGCTCTCCCTCTCATGAACATTTTTGCTCAGTAGCAACCCCCCCTGAACATTTTGCTCAGTAGCAGACCCCTAAGGTGTGTCTCCTTCGCCTGGACTGTGGAATGCCCTTCTCTGATAAGGGACATACAAAGTCACCATCACCCCCACCCAGCTGACGTTTCACTGATGTTGCCTGGCAGATGTTTGCATCTGTAAGTTTTGTACTCAGCTGATGAAAAGAATTCAGTAAATGAAATAAATAAAACAAGCAGTGAAAAAGTGAGCACTTCCTAGGACTCACTTAATCCATGGCATTGGGTCTTAAGGATTCCTTGAGTTGGGAGGAAGGGAAGAAGTAGCTTATTCAAGTGAGAGGGAACCACATGCACACATGGTGATGGCCTAGCTCATTGGGGGGGATTCAGAGTCGTCAGACATGCCTGGAGTTTTGAACATGACAGGATACTTAAGAGCGAGCCAGTGTGTATTTCTTAATAGAAGTAAGTAACACACAAAATAAAGTGTTTACGGCGTTTTTCCACACAGGGTTGTGACCTTTCTGTTCTGGGAATCATGTGATGTCTTTTCCTTCCCCTTGATTAATGTAATTGCCGACCCCCCATCAGTTTGATACTGCATGTCAGTCTTTCTTTTCACTGATTATCTGGTGGCTACTTAAGTATACTGCTTTGAGCTGTATGTTAACAAGTGGTCATAATTGACTGTGCTTTTCTTTCTCTCTTTTTTTTTTAATTTTTTTTTGCTTTTTAGGGCCATACCCATGGCATATGGAGGTTCCCAGGATAGGGGTCAAATCAGAGCTGTAGCTGCCAGCCTATGCCACAGCAACAGCAACGTCAGATCCAAGCTGCATCTGCTACCTACACCACAGCTCAGGACAACGCCGGATCTTTAACCCACTGAAGTGAGGTCAGGGATTGAACCTGCATCCTCATGGGTGCTAGTCAGATTCGTTTTCGCTGAGCCATGATGAGAACTCTGACTGTGCTTTGCATATCTGGAGTGTGTTATCGATTGATGGATTGTCTGGCTGCCCCCACAGCATGTAGAAGTTCCCAGGCCAGGAGTTGAACCCGCTTCGCAGTGGTGACAACGAGTCACAGCAGTGCCCATGCTGAATCCTTAAGCACTAGGCCACCAGGGAGCTCCTGGAGGTGTTCGAATGAGAAACAAGTGTCTGTTGGGTTTTCATGTGAAAATTTAGACTGAAGGCCAATCTTGGGGTCTCATTAGGATTTTGATGACACAAAGCCAACTGCATTGGCTTTAAAGATCTGCCCTTTTCTCTCCTACATCCCTGCTAGCTGGGCGATGTGATGGTCGACATTGCAAGTAACATCATGTTGGCTGACGAGCGTGTCCTGGGGCTGGCGCAGAGGGAGGCTAAAGCCTGCAGTAGAATTGTTCAGTGTCTACAGCGCATCGCCACGTACCGACTAGCAAACGGAGCTCATGTTTACTCAACAGTAAGTGTAACGTTATCCCAGAGTTCTAAGGACGTCTCATTGAAAGCAACTCTAACTCAAAAAGCGATAGGTCTCTTCCCCTTTATGGGGTGAGTATTTTGTTACTACTGATGATTATAGAGTTTCCTGATCTCAAACATTTTCAAAGGCAATTTTGCTTTTGAGTAGCCTGTTTTCTTGGAAACTGGAAAACACTAATTTGTAATTTGAATAGTTACCACCATATAATCCTCTGAAACTTTCTACAACACAAATAAGAACACTCTAGAATTGTCATCCTGTCACATACCCATAGTCCGTCCTGGCAGCTCTTCTCTTCTGGGCCCTGAAGGATGCTGTGATATAGTGCTGATTTGCTTGCCCAGATTTCAGTTTCAAAAGAGAACTGGGATTCTCCCCAACCCTTGGAAACCTCTTGGCATTTTTCTGTCAATACCACTCTTGGGACACTGAGTTATATGAATTTATCAGTGGCTCAGTTAAATAGTATTACAGTTTATTTGTGCTAAATTTAACTGCTCTAAATTTCTTGGTGTACTGCTTACTTGTTTTGTTCTAAGATGTGGTAGGGAGTTCCTGTTGTAGCGCAGCAGAAATGAATCCGACTAATATCCATGAGGATGCAGGTTTGATCCCTGGCCTTGCTTAGTAGGCTAGGGATCCGGGGTTCCTGTGAGCTGTGGTGTAGGTTGCAGATGTGGCTCGGGTCTGGCGTGGCTGTGGCTGTGGTGTAGCCTGGCAGCTGTAGCTTCGATTTGACTCCTAGCCTGGGAATCTCTATATGCTGTAGGTGTGGCCCTAAAAAGCAAAATAAAATAAAATATGATAAATATGATAGATAATGCTTTACTTTTTTAGTAGTCATATTCTGATCTGGCCCATGATTTGCATTTCCTCCCTATTTTAGTGGCTTCGTATGTTCTTCTCTGATTTTATACAATTCACGATTACTGTCTTTCCATTCATCAGTGGGACTTTTTTTTTTTGTCTTTTGTTTTTTTAGGGCTACCCCCACGGCATGTGGATGTTCCCAGGCTAGGGGTCTAGTAGGAGCTGTTGCTGCCGGCCTATGCCACAGTCACCGCAACGCAGGATCCGAGCCGTGTCTGCAACCTATACCACAGCTCACGGCAACACCATCAGTGGGACTTTTTGATGAGACTGTTTTATTGTTTCTTTTGCTCAATTTTTAAGGGTTACTTTCCTGAATAATAAAAGGGAAACATAGCATGGATTCTCTCTGGACAGCATTGTTCAGGGTAGTTGCTTTCTCAGATGCATGACTTTACTGGAAGCAAGCTGGCTAGTTTTAGGATCCCACCTGGTCCCCTCGGGTCATTTAGATCCATCTCAATCCAGCTTCAGCCTTGCCTGTTCCTTACGACAAAGAACCTGCTTGGTTCTTCTGAGAACCCAAGGTTGTAATAGAAGGCATGGTAGGTATTTGGATACCACTTCAAAGTTATCAAAAAGTTTCTGGGAAATAATACATCTACTTATAATACATCCAGCTTTTAAGGGCACCTCACAATGGCAGTTTTCTTTCAACTGAAAGGCTTCACACATTTGTTATAATTGTGTGTCTTTGATGAATAAAACATTTCAAATGTAATTTGTTAAGTATAATTGAATTTCATAAGATTTTTCACAATGTCTTTGGGGCAGAAGCTGATGCAGAGATTCCTTAGTCTGAACATTTTTGAGTCCCACCATTTATTTTCTACCGTACCTGTGGTACTTGGAAAGGTCTACCTTTTGCTCTTTGAGCATATTTATTTTCCCAATGGACTTGAGACATGTTGCATGAAAGCCCTACATTAAAAAAAAAAAAAAATTAAAAGAAGAATTTGTCCATTTATGGTGCTGGCAGTTGTGCCTTGCCTGTAGCGTAGGCATAGAATTAATCACCTTCCAAAGAAAGGAAGGAGATGCTGTCTCATCCTCAGAATTGAAGGCAGATCCTGTCATCTTGCTGGATGTGAACGAGACTGGTTGGCCTGTCACTTCTCGTATCCTCCTTGTTCTGGTTCTGACAGATGGGAGTGATGTGGGCCTTGTGGCTGTTCGTATCAACAGGCCAAAGGTTTCGGTGGACCCCAAGTTCAGTGTCATGCTTGCATCCCTAAAAATTGTTGGGGCAGCTGCCATCTTTTTCAGGTGATTTTTTTGACCTAATTTATTTTTAAAATCTTTCGTTTATTACCATTTGCACAAGCACCTCCCTTCCTTTTCTGAATAAACAGCTTTGGAGTGAGTCTGTACAAAGGTTTTTTTTATTGATGAAACTTAATGGTAAGAGACTTCATGTCCCCATGAAAGATAAAAGTAAATATGGGATGAAGTGTTCAATGAGCAGCCTTTTTAAGTGTGTTTCCCAAACCCTAATACGTTTCTTGTATTATGATCAGTAAGGGGGTCCATCAACTTCTCTAGCTGTTTTTTTTTTGTTTTTTTTTTTAATAAGGCACTTTCATTTTTAGCTTATAGTTTCTAACAAAGTACTCTTCAAATTCTCTTATTTGACATCTCATTTACATCTGATCCTCCATCCTTTGTGGCATGCCCTTTTCCTCTTCATGGGTATCTATTTTAGGACATCTTTTGTTTCCAGCATCTTTTCTTTCTGCCAGTTATTCTAAACAGTGTCTTGGTTTAGTAATTACCTGAGCTTTCTTTTCTAGCCTATGTATAGTGTTTTGTGTTTGAAACTCTTTGAAAGTGCTTTTTTTCCCCCATATTATAAATCTTTCATAACTCCTGTTTGATTGACTTTTGAAGTATTCACCCAATATTGCTCTGGAAGCTTATGTCATCAAGGCTACTGGCTTCACCGGGATGACATGTACCGTGTTCCAGAAAGTGGCAGCCGCTGACCGCACAGGCCTTTCTGACTATGGGAGGCGGGATCCAGATGGAAACCTGGATAAACAGCTGAGCTTTAAGTGCAACGTTTCAAATACGTTTTCAAGCCTGGCATTGAAGGTATGTCGTATTCTGTAATCATTTGAGACTTTACGGTTAGACTGGAATACAGTCGACCCTCTGTATCTGCAGATTATGCATCAGCAGATTCAACCATCTGCAGATTGACAATATTCAGTAAAAAAAAAAAATCCTGGAAAATGACAAAATGCCAAGCTTAGATTTGCTGTGCCCTGGCAACTATTTACATGGCATTTGCATTGTATTAGGTACTATAAGTAATCTAGAGATGATTTAAACTAAGTATACAGGGGGGGTGTGCTTGTGTTACATGCAAATACTATGCCGTGTTACGTAAGAGACGTGAGCATCCATAGATTTGGTGTCTGATGGGGTCCTGGACAGTCCTCTGTGGATATAGATGATGATGATACTCAAAATTTTTGCTTTGCAAAAATATCCTTATTGGAGATCCCATTGTGGCTCAGCTCTGTGAGGATGCAGGTTCAATCCCTGGCCTTGCTTAGTAGGTTAAGGATCCAGTGTTGCTACAAGCTGTGGTGTAGGTCACTGATGCAGCTCGGATCCAGAATGGCTGTGGCTGTGGCTGTGGTAAAGGCCATTAGCCGTAGCTCCAATTCATCTCCTAGCCCAAGAACTTCCATATGCTATGGGTGGGGCTGTAAAAAACAAAACACAAAAAATAAAACAAAAACACCTTATTAAGTTATTCAAAGCGAGGAGAGTATTCATATTGTCTTTGCTATTGTTTTGAAAGAAATTCAGGCCAAGAAGCGACACATCATGACTTTCACAGGCCTGGGCATGATTGCCCTCTGGTCCTTTTTCTCCATGTGAATATATCAAAATTATGTTTTATGACTACAGTAGTAAAAAGATGAATGTATTAATATTACGCATTAAAGTATTTTCTTTGCCTTTAAAGTTTGTTTTTATGCTGCTGATTTTAAAGGCATGAAAACATTTTTGTAGACCTCCTAAAAGTATTGTATGCCCTTGGCTCTGTGCCTCCTGGGCCTAATGAGAAAATCCAGGCATTTAATCAGGCCAGCTGTATATTAAGATTTTTCACACAGAAGTACAAACATGTGATTTGTTTGTGAACAATTTGTGAACAAACATGTGTCGCAAATTGTGTTTTATTGCAGCAAGCAAAATTAAAAGCATTTTTATTGCTTTTTAAAATTGGGGGTTTAGGGCTGTTTCATTAAACTACCTTGAAGCAAAGGGTGGAAGTACAATTGCAGCACCTAACGGAACCACGTTTTTCCTTTGAGCTCTGTGTGGCCACGTGTAATTGTGTGCTCTGTTGTTTTTAATTACACAGTACTTTCTTTGTTTCTGGTTTGTCCCTGAATTATATCATAAGTGATACTCCAATCATTTTAATGCCTGCATAATAATCAATCAAATAGGTGTTTGGTGTCCTGGTACATTTGGTGCTCAATAAATACTGAATGAGGAGTTCCTGTCGTGGCGCAGTGGAGAAGAATCCGACTAGGAACCGTGAGGTTGCGGGTTTGATCCCTGGCCTTGCTCAGTGGGTTAAGGATCTGGTGTTGCCGTGAGCTGTGGTGTAGGTTGCAGATGTGGCTCAGATCCTGCGTTGCTGTGGCTGTGGTGTGTGCTGGCAGCTGTAGATCCAATTCAACCCCTAGCCTGGGACCCTCCATGTGCCGCGAGTTTGGCCCTAAGTGAATGAGTAAATGAAGAATTAATGTATTTTGTCATACTTTAGCCTGTTGACCTCTGAAAGGAGAGCTAGTTTGCCAAATTTGTAAAGAGTCTTAACTTCCCCCACCACCCCTGACAATCTCAGCTATGTCACAATGTCTGATGATAATATGTTGAGTGAATACCATGTATTCAGAGGAAAGTTGGCCAGATTTATTTGTTACTCTTGGCTGTCTGAGAGTATTTGATGCACACGGCCGTGCTATTCCCTTCTTTAGTGTGTTTTTTATTGGCAAAAACATAGCACAAAAGGCATTGAAACAGCATCACATACAAGCCCAGGAGAGAAAGATGTGTGTCTTTGAGGAGCACTGAAAATTGATGAACCCTTCTATCATAGATGATCATCGTCGGTAGAAAGGGATTAAAAATGATGAAACCCTACATTTCATCAATTTCACAGTCTACCCCTCTGGGTAAGGAGAGTTTCTACCTGCTAAAGTAGAAGGCTTTAAATGAACACGCTGAAATTTGTCAATTTCATACTGTTCTGTCATTTTAAGATTGTCTCATGGCCAGAAATCAAGGACACATCACATTGTTAATCATGCTTCATAGATGGACATGCTTAAATCTAATGAAAAAGGTACATATCTTTCATGACACAAAATTAGTTAAAAAATTTAATGTCGATGCTGCCAAATGCCTTAACATGTTGACAGAAAACTTTGTTTTTACATTTTATATACTGTGGCAATTTTTATTCTTTTTGCCTGTGCTTTTTTTTTAAAAAAATTCCTTGAGTATACTAAATAGATGTTATGAGATGATATCTTGAATATGTCATAATTGTTACATCACCCTTGAACGGGAGAAGCTGCTAGCATATGAAGTGAAACCCATAAAAAGGGAGTCCTTAGCAGTAGGGGCTTTACTTCTGTTGCTTTCTACATGTCTCTTGAATCTCTCTTGTCCTGTCTTTATTACTAATCACAGCCTGGATCGGACTTATGTTCCGTATTGCCCAGACCACCTTGAGCTCCTATTCAGTCTCTATGTCTCCAGCTTCTTCTTAAAAAAATCCATCCTTTACCCTGTGTAGCTCAGGGAACGCTGCCCAGTATTCTGTGATAATCTTTATGGGAAAAGAATCTGAAAAAGAGTGCATGTGTGTCTGTGTATAACTGAATTGCTTGATTGTACAGCAGAAGTTATCACAACATTGGAAATCAACTATACCTCAATAAAACATTAAAAAATGAAAAAAGAAAAAGAAAAAGAAAATCTAAAACAAAAGCAAGCAAACAGAAATCCTTCCTTTTCATACAGATTGGTCTGCCTAGGGCTTGTATTCATTCAACACGTACCAATCCAACCATGCCAGGTAGTAAAATATTGAAGTACCTCCTTTAGCAAATAGCTGCTGCCCCAGTCCCCTGTGTGCCTCCTCAGCTGACCTCCTGGTCCCCTGGTCCTTCTCCTGTTGGACTCAGTCTGTCCACTTTTAGCAACTAAAAGGCTGGTATCCACAGAGCAGAGAACCCATAGGATCCTTTGCTTCTGGTGCTTAAGATTGTTTTCCTTTGTGTTTTATGGAAGTTCTCAGGGTAGAGGTTCAACTGGGGCTGTAGCCACTGGCCTTTGCCACAGCCACAGCAACATGGGATCCAGGCCGCATCTGCGACCTACCCCACAGCTCGCGGCAACCCAGATCCTCGACCCACCAAGCAAGGCGTGGGATTGAACCCGCATCCTCATGGCTACTAGTCGGATTCGTTTCCAATGAGCCATGATGGGAACTCCCCAGATTGTCAATATCATGAACATTACCCCTGGATCTGCTCAGTGTGGGAAATGACCGTGTACATGTTGTGATAAATACTTGGTCTCTCTCTGGAGGCTGTCTTTCAGTTAACGTTATCATCTGCCATTTATCTGCCCTCTGCCCACCACTTCTTGTCTATCTAGTAAAAGAAAACTCCCTTTGGTGTCTCTTCCAACTAATGGCCAATCTTCTGCTAATGCTTCCACTAGAATCCCTACCCCTTCCCTCTCCTCTTCAGCTCCATCGTTTTATTTATTTTTTATTTTTTAATATAACTTTTATTTACATAAGTAATATCTATAGAATATAACTGCTTTCTCTAGAACAAGAAAATCTATGACTGATACTGCTTTTTTGTCATAGCCTTCTTCAAGCAAGATAGTATATACATGGTCACTATATTTCAAAGAACATGGTGGTAAACAGAGGATATTCATATTTTTATCTGGGTCTAAATCATTTACCAATATCCATCATTTTATGATAACACCCAGCAGAAATGTCACCTTCGAGAATCTTTCCTAATACCACATTTCATCTTTGTCACCCATCCTCATCTTCATTTCTCTTTCTCACTGTTCCTGTAACATCTGCTCTTCTCTCTGTCATTGTGCTATTAGACACAGGAGCCAGATGGGTTTCCTACCACTGCAGCACTGGACTGAGGCTTGCTTGTGGTCAGAAAGTGCCTGAGTCAAGTGGATCCCAGGGCCTGGCTCAGTCATTCAGCCAGTTGGAGATTGTCACCTGGCTCTTACAACACCTAAGCTAATTTTTTCCTTAATCAAAGGCTTCCTTCCACTCCTAGTACCATAGTCAGATATGAGAGCATCACAAAATATTTCTCTGTTTTCAATGAACTACAGAGAGCTTTCAGCAGCTTTTGGTGTTTTGATTTGAGCAGTTAATGGAGCCAGAAAGAATTGGTTCTTTAAAATTTTCTTGACTGGAATTTAGAAATCCGTTTTCTTCTATGCATCCCATATTTCTCTCATCCCCTACATCTAGGTTTAGCCCAACTGAAGTCCTTTTAATTTTCTAAGCCAGTTGTACACATCTTCATGCTTTCTGCCTTCATTTCTGCCCTTTTTTTGTGCCCTCACTCTCACCCCTGCTCAGTGAAATTCCTCCTGCTCTCTTCTAAGACTCCGTTCAGATGACAGCATCTTTTTCTTCCTCATACAGAATTGATCATTGTCTATTAGTCCCATAGTGACTTGTTCATTTTCCATAATAATTAGTTGCTGATATGCTGTGAATTGCATTATAGTAAGAGGCCGTAGGATATAGTTATTAAGAATGTGTTCATGTTCTGCTCCCCCATTTAAAAGCTGTGCAAACTTGGGCAAGTACTCTAACTTCTCTGAATTTCAGTTCCATTCTGTTATATAGGAATCATGAAGTCATACTAAACTCAAGGTTTCATGAGGCAAATATGCAGACATTTACAATTGCCTGTTATAATTAATAAATGTTAACTCTTATTGTTTTATTATTGCTGTCTCTCCCTTGTTAGATTTTGAATATTTGAGGGCAAGAGCCATGGCTTATTTCATCGTATGTCTCCAGATTTTGCACAGTGCCAAGTGCAGAGTAATGAAACAGCCAAAAAAATGTTGAATAAAAATTAAACAGCCAAATTTAATTAGCAAAGAAAGTCAGTTAAAAATATTCTAAAGACAAATATAATCTCTGTTAATCTTCACCAATGAGATAATCAAAAGGTGGAATGCAGTTAATAACTAAGAAAATAATTAGGATGTATCATAACATTTGTTTAAAATCAAGTGAATAGGTAGCCAAGAAAACATGAATAAATTATTATTTTTCCTGTGGTTCTTTAACCCATTCTAATTTTATTGTTAGAATTCTATAGGCTTAACCAAAATTAGGACTTCAGAAAATTTTAATTTATTGTGTAGTTTCAGAAGTCCAGGTTTTTTCAGAAGAATGTGGTTAAAATCTAGTGGAAATGTTTACTATCCTTTGATACTTATTTTCTTTTAGTTTTATACCATTTTAAATAAGGAAGTGATGCATATGAACTCAAATTCATGATAAGAGCTCCATGATAACATTAATTTTAAGTGTGTCCATAGTTTATCAATTTTTAGTATCGAAATTAAAACTAGGAGTTCCTGTCTTGGTGCAGCGGAAACGAGTCTGACCATGAACTATGAGGTTGCGGGTCCGATCCCTGGCCTCATTCAGTGGGTTGGGGATCCGGCGTTGCTGTGAGCTGTGGTATAGGGTGGCAGCTGCGGCTCTGATTGGATCCCTAGACTGGGAATGTCCATATGCTGCGGGTAAGGCCCTAAAAGCCAAAAAGACACACACAAAAAATTAAAACTAAATATGCGGAGTTCCCTGATGGCCTAGTGGTTAAGGATCTGTTGTTGTCACTGCTGTATCGTGGGTTCCATCCCTGGCCCGGTAACTTAGGCATGCTGGGGCATGGCTAAAAAGAAAAAGAACAAAATTAAGTCTGAGATGTAGAAGTCAAAGCACATGAGGTTCAAGATGGTTGTTGCTAAGTCGGTTACTTTAAGGCATTTTCTCTCTCCCCTCCAGATAACCACCTGCTACTCTGTGGCAGTACAAGCATACCTCAGAGATATTACAGGTTCAGTTCCAGATAACTGTAATAAAGCAAATCTGTAACAAAGTGAGTCATAGGGGTTTTGGATTCCCAGTGCATATAAAAGTTATGTTTGCACTATACTGTGGTGTATTAAATGTGCAATAGCATTATGCCTAGAAAACAATGTATGTACCTTAAATAAAAAATACTTTGTTAAGAAATGCTGACTACCTGGTAATGTAGGGTTGCCACAAACCTTCAGTCAATTTGTTAAAAGCAAACAAACAAACAAACAAAAAAACCTAACAAAAACAAAAAAAATGCATTGTCTGTGAAGCACAGCAAATGAGGTATACCTGAAATAATAAAGAGCACCCATTTAAATAATAACAATTATTTATTGAATAATAAAAATACCACAAGCCATTTGTGCTTGTCATGGTCATGGTCCTATTTGTTCCTCACAGCCATTTGTTAGGAAGCCCCTTGGCTGATGAGATTCTCAGAGGGGGTAGACAGAATAGTATAGTTAGGGAGATACTACACGGTGAAGCTGGGACCAGAACCCTGGTTTCTTGTTTCAAATCCCGTGTCTCCCACTAATACATAATAATATCCACTAATATCCTTAGTGATAGATATCAAACACCAAGAACATGGGTTTCCCCAAGGGTAACCCATGTTCGTCAGTGATTTTTTTCATTAGATTTACAACCTTCTGTAATAAACAATCAACACTTCCTTTAAAGAGATTAAATATGCAACTGTTACTACATTTTTACTATAAAGATGAAATATTCTTGATACTGGTGAAGTTTGTTTTTCCAGCACCCCCAGGCCATCCCAGGGGATCTTTGATGATTCAGTAATATTATTTATTGGACTCGGATATTTTAGAAGTCATTAAGTATGTAACAGCCTTGAATTTGAGGTTCTCATTTTTCTGGGATCTGTCTGTACACTTGAGTTTTTTTTATTTGTTGTTGTTGGGATGGCTTTACAAATTTAAGATTGTTCGAAAAAATTCTGACTTTTAGAAATTGTATATCTCATTTCCTTTTTCAGCTCTCTTTTAGAAAGTATAGGATGACTTCATTTTTAAAAATTAATTTGATTTATCCTAAGGAATACTTTCCCAGAAAGCTATGCTTTGTTTTCAAGTCTTTTTGTGTTCACAACAGAATTATTTTATGAATTTTGAAGTATTTACATTTTAATAAATTTACTCCTCATCAGGATTTTGACCTTCTAACTAATCAATCTATTGATGTTTTTCATTTTTGCATGCATCTTTATATACTTAGGAGGAATTTGTATACTTAATAGACATTTACTGTATTAGTGAATGAATTTATAATAAACTTTGCTTTTTTCTAATGATTTTTATTTTTTCCATTATAGTTGGTTTACAGTGTTCTGTCAATTTCTACTGTATAGCAAAGTGACCCAGTCACACATATATATATATGTTATTTCTCTCAACATTATCTTCCATTATGTCCCATCATAAGTGACTAGATACAGTTCCCTGTGCTAAATAGTGCTTATCCACTATAAATGCAATAGTTTGCATCTATGTAATAAACTTGTTTTCCTATCGTATTTGTGAGAGCAATAGAAAACTTTTTAAGTGTTTTCTCAGGTGAAATAGTTCTGCTAAATATTTTCCTAGCATCTTCAATTTAAAAATAATAAATAATATTCAAACTTCCAAAATACTTTCTTTCAACAGATATTTACAACATTGTTCTAAGCACAACAGTTAAAAACTAATTCTACAGCCAATCATTTGCTTCTGTAGCACCTTAAAAAAATGTGACAGAGTTTCATTAATTTCATAGACAATCAGCTACTTTTAACAGATACTAGTGCCAGGAACTATTATTAACATAGGCAGTCTAAAAATAAATAGGATTATTTGCATTCAGTAATTCTCCTATTCTAATAACTAAGGATCAGACCGTGGGTAACACTGTGATGCTGCAGATTTTAGCTATGATGGAGCTGTGTGCAGAAGGCTGTGTGAGTCCAGAAGAGGAGCCCCTACCTGTAAAAGCAGTATCTTAGGGAGTTGTATAATTAATCATTCCCCCAAAGCTCTATTTATAGGACTTTGCAAAACCCTTCTCTTGGCTGCCAGCCTCTCTCATCCCAGTCCATCCTTTGCATTGCCAGCAGAATTAACTTACTAAAAATCTGACCAGTTTGAGTGTACCAGATGAAAGAAGAGTAGATCATTTCAGCCAGAAATACTGATGTCTACACAGTGGCATAAAAAGTGGTCAATTCAGTGTGGCCAAGTTATTCACTGTAGAATAGGGAGTGTGAGAAGAATTTGAGGCAAAGACTTTAGCCCAATTATATGGCATACTTAGGATTTTTTGGCCATGTTTTCTAATCATTCAGGAACCAAGGTGTTATTTGAACTGAAATAATGTGATCAGATTTGCTTACGAGGAAATTCTGTTGGGGTCATGAACATCCGACTGGAGAGAGAGGTTGGCACCAAGAGAAAGGCTTTGTGATCAGTTCTTGAAATTGGGAATTTTGTAGGTAGTTGATTATTTGCCTTCTTGGTGTATAGATTTGTATTTCATTAAATGATGAATGATTTATAATTTAAAAATTCCTAATAACAAAATCTGAGGAACATTCGGGGTGCCCAGCCAGTGTTTTCACTTGTTCCTCTTGGTTACTGTGTTTTTCTAAACCCAACGGGTTTTATTCTCAGTCTTATGCTAAAATAAGAGTTTGGTGAATCTAAACTTCTGTTATGTTTGTGTAATTTCTTTTTTCTACTGTTTGACAGTTAGAATCCACCATACATCACCTTAAAGTTTCATAAGCCCACATTAATTATACTTGGATTTCTGATATGCACCTTTTGTGCTCATTTACCACGTGTTGTCATAAAGTTCATACACAGTTCGATCCCTGAGATCCCTGTTCTGTTTAATGCTGGCTACTTCAACATGGAGTTACTGGGACAATTCGCTTTGTCGTTTGAAATCATTCCTTGTTTACTGCTTCCACCACTTTGCAATAGAGTTTGCATTTCTTTTTATTTTATGCTTCTTTTGTTCTGTGAGGTTGATCTTTAGACTTTTGGCTTAGCTGAGACATTGTTGTAACTATCACATTTCCTATATCTACATGAAAAGCATACTTGCCAAGTAACTAGAAACACTCATAAGGAAACTATTTCTGGTCTTTCCTAATATAGCAACTCTTCTTCATTTCTGTTTTTTTTTTTTTTTTAATATGTTTCCAGAACACTGTTGTGGAGGCTTCTATTCAGCTTCCTCCTTCCCTTTTCTCACCAAAGCAAAAACGAGAAGTCCGGCCAAGTGATGACTCTCTGTATAAGCTTCAGCTCATCGCATTCCGCAATGGAAAGCTTTTTCCAGCCACCGGGAATTCGACCAATTTGGCCGACGATGGCAAACGGCGCACCGTGGTTACCCCTGTGATTCTCACCAAGATAGGTGTGTCAGCGGCACATGTGTCAGCCTGTAGTCCCTGGGCAGTGCGGCTTTGTGATTTACTGTCCCCAAAATGCTTGTTTTTGTTCCTTCTCGTTTTCACCAGACACCAGTGGAAGGAAAAGATTTGCAGAGTACCCATTAGTGTATACATGGACATGTAATTGCTTATGAAGTTTGTTTCAGAAACGTTTTCATTCCCCATTTCCTTCAGATGGGGTGAACGTCGATACCCACCACATCCCCGTCCACGTGACACTGCGTCGAATCGCGCATGGAGCAGATGCTGTGGCCGCCCAGTGGGACTTTGATTTGCTGAACGGACAAGGAGGCTGGAAGTCAGATGGGTGCCATATACTCTACTCGGATGAAAATATCACCACCATTCAGTGCTTCTCCCTTAGCAACTACGCGGTTTTAATGGTATGGCTTTAAGTTGATGCATAAACACTGAGTGTTCTAATGTTTTCCCTGTGCATTGCTAAGATCGAAGATTTTCTTTTTTAATTTTTCACATAAATTGCTCCCTTTAATGAAGTAAGAGATGACATTTGGTGTAATTCTGATTTTAAAGGGAAACTGAATTACTACTAAGTGATAGGTATGGGATTTAATTTGGTATATGAACTTTTGGTCAACTTTATATGTGAATCAGTCCAACTAGACCTTGACCCTAAAATTTGGAGAAATTTTGGGTGGGATTTTTAAAAACAATTTTTTTCTGAGCACAAGGTCTTTTATGAGGCATCGAATATATATTCTTACACAAGGAAGAAAAAAGACAATGCCTAAAGCCTAGCTTCTCTCCAATATAGTTCTCCCACTGCTTCTGCCCTGCCACTACCCAAGCCCCAGGGTCCCCGGCTTTTAGAACCAGGATCTGTTTGTCTTTCTGGACTGTAGCCCATGGTGCAGAGGGGAGAGGGAGGCAGGAGCTGAGAAAGGAGCTGGGTATACAGGGCACGAAGAGAGACAGTCCAATGTCCAACCCAGAAAGAGTGGCCTATTTGCTCAAAGATACACAGCAAATAGTGAAAGACTTTCCTCCTTTGCCATCCTGTGCCTTTTCCCACTACACATCATAAATTTTAGATTCCTTTTGAATTTAGAGTCATAGTGATAATTTCAGTTGAGTTGCTGCCAGCAATAGTATTGACATAAATGTCTTTTCTGTTTTAATGCTAATCAAATTAATGTTGTTTTCTGTTTTTTACCATTATTCATCTCTATTAATCTTTGGTAAGGTACCTAGTTATTAGTGCATAGGAACAGATCTTTTTAGTAATGAGCCATTTAAGTGGTTCTGATTCCTAAGTTGATAGTCTTAAAATTAACCATGCTAGTTTTTATGTCGTATTATGGTTACTATAAGATGCTAATATCCCCGAGTCTGTATAGCTGCCTTTAGAGGATGGTGGAAAAGAATTACTGATGAGTATGAAGGACATTGCCTTGAAATGCTTGAGGCCAGCCTGGGAGTGAGGATGCCTAAATTTTTGTTTCTGCCTCCAGCTCTGAATCTGTTCTCCAGACAACATTCTGTCATAGCACTAAATAATCTGGAAACATGATCTCTTTTGCTTTTTGTGAATTATTCTTTTCTTAAAAAGATAAAGGAGCATTTACCACTGGAAATGTCTTGAAGCAAGCTTGAATTAGGAGAGATTTTCCTCAACTCTGTTTTTTTGGTTTACTCTTTGCTCCTCAATTTAGGATATCTTACTTAGCTTACCAAACAGGCAGAGGAGTGACGGGATTATCTAGTAGGGCACAAGGATTAATGTGTGTGTTATTGAGCCCAGCAGGCAGCGGATGGAGTCTGCCCTAGTTAAGACTCAGATTGTGTCTGTATTAAGTCATCTATCCTTCGGGTTTAAAGTAAGTATTGATAGTTTAGGAGTCTCTTCACAAATAGATGTTTGATTTCTGTAAGTCTGAATCTGGTTTCTGTAAGTTCACATTTTATGGTTGTGTGGTCACCTGTCAAGAAAGCTTGGGCTTATCAGACACAACTTAGCATAGATTTACAAGGAGATCCCGCTGAATAGCATTGAGAACTTTGTCTAGATACTCATGTTGCAACAGAAGAAAGGCTGGGGGAAAAATGTAATTGTAATGTATACATGTAAGGATAACCTGACCCCCTTGCTGTACAGTGGGAAAATAAAAAAAAAAAAAAAAAAAGAAAGCTTGAAGCAGTAATTAAAACATGAAGCATTTTCTCTTTCAGTTTGCATGTGTTTTTGCCATTCAGGTTTTAATTATAAAATAGCTTGAAACTAAGAAGTACTGAAGGAGAAATGAGACATGCAGCATTATCTGAAATTTTTGTAGTAGTTAAACTAGAAACTGTTGGGCAGGATAAATGAGATGCAGACACACAGAAAAGACATAAGTTTCACTGTTGAAGACATGATATTACACTGTGTGAAACTTTTATTTTTGTTTAATTTAATACCAGTTTAAAACATCTAGTTTTGAACTTCCTAGCCGTCCTTAACAATTTAAATTAGTATAATCCTTTTCTTGAAGGAATAAGCTATTCTTTTATCTTTCATACTTTTAATCTTTTAAAAAATGTAATACACAGTTCTTTAAAGCTAAAATGCAACCCTAAGATATTTTTCTATTTTCAAAGAATATCCTTTTGCTTTTCTTAAATATAACTGTGCCATCTAGAGGAAGCAAGGTAAAATATCTGAAATTGTGGACAAAATGATAATAAAGTTAGTGTGTGGGATTTTTAGAGCTGCTCATGAAACATGAAGGCAAAGTTAATGAAATCATACCTACTCTTATGTTATGTCTAAGATAGAAGAAATTTCTTTAAAAAATTGGAAGTCAAACCTAAAAAAAAAAATTGAAGTCAACATCTTTTTTTCTTAACCTAACACTATTTTGAATCACAGATAAAATCATATTTTTCTTGAAAACTGCCTTAATGTAGGGTTTTGTATAGGAAGTCTAAAAGGAGTTTTATATTTTAAAAATTAGACAAAAAGAATATATTTATTTGTCTATCTCGAATAGATACTATGGTTTAGTTCAGTAGACATCCTTACATAACCATTAGTGTCCTAAGTTCTCAGTGGGAGCTAGAGAAAGAAACGTTAAACTGAAATTGGGTTTATTTAAATAATATGATCATAAATAGCCAATTGAGGAGTTCCCGTCATGACTCAGTGGGTTAAACCTGACATAGTGTCCATGAGGATGCAGGTTTGATACCTGGCCTGGCTCAGTGGGTTAAGGATCCAGCATTTCCACAAGCTGTGGCATAGGTCTCAGCTGCGGCTTGGATCTGCTGTTGCCAGGGCTGTGGTGTAGGTGGCAGCTGCAGGTCTGATTCGACCCCTAGCCTGGGAGCTTCCATATGCCGCAGGTACAGCCCTTAAGAAGAAAGAAAGAAAGAAAGAAAGAGCCAGTTGGCCAAGAAGCTAGGGGCTGGCATCCGTAGAAAAACAGAACAAAACTGTATGGCAAGTAGGTAATGAATAGGGCCACACTATTTATGGTAATGCTTACTACTTTAATTGGTAACAGTAGTGAAGATAAACACTATACCTTGGTTCCTCTTTTGTTATTGTAGTCACCTAGCAACACATGAAACTAGAGAGCACTCATTTGTTTTTACATCTCCTGTTGCTTTTAAATTGTGTTTATTTAAAACTTGCTGAATGAAAACAAACTTTGGTTTCATTTACTCTACAATTCAACGTGAATGCTAGCAGAATTTTTATTTATATAATTCTTAAGCAGGGACTGTGTTTATATGGATCAAATGTTTCGATTATTTCCAACAGTAAGGTGCAGTGAAAGCTTGAACTCCCACCCCTCAGTCCTATGGCAGCCATTCTCCACAAAATAGATAACCACTAATATTAGTTTATTGCATATTATTGAAGAGATTTTCATGTATATTACAACAAAAGAAATACATGGCCATATATGCTGCTGCTTTTTTTTAATAACATGAAAATTGCATGTTGCAAACATTGTTCTCCGTGATGCATTTTTCCACGAAACATTATGTCTTACGACAATGATGATAATGTCTGTGGACCAGTATGTCTTATGCCGATGATGACATCTTATGACGGTGATATTCTTAGGATGACATAAGGGTGGGGATGACAGTGGCTAATTTTCATTAAGCACTTCTGCACCTTCCAAAGTCTTGACATGTGTTCACCTATTTGTCATCATAACAACTTGGTGATGTATAGGGCTAATGCTGTTTCCCCCAGTTTGCAGACAGAGAAACCAAGGCTCAGAGAGGTTAAGCATCATGACCAAGTTTAGGAGAGGTAGTTAGTGTCAACACTGGAACTTGAATTCAGACTCCAGAAATGTCTTCTTAACTCCTTTACTCGATCTCCTTTCTGAAAACTTCTATATCCGTGTTAAAGAGCTTTCTCTCTCTATTTCACTTCTGAATTTTATGTCCTCCCCATAATTTATTTGGGTATTCCTCTATTTTGTTGGTTTCTAATAATTTGCTTATACAGAATTATTTTGCACATTTACTAGAAAATCTACAGGATAAATTCTCTGAAGTAGAGTTGATAATGTCTGGAGGACCAACACTTTTTCCTTTTTTAATTAAATTGACTTGTTAAGCTCTGTGCACAGATCTTAACTGTATAACTTGGTGATATTTTTACCTGTGAATATACTTATATTTAACTGCTATCAAGATCAAGATTTTTACTTAAGCACTCAAAGGCTTTGCTATGTTTCCTTTTTAAGAAAATTTTTATTGTAGTTTATTTACAATGTTCTGTCAATTTTCTGCATTATAGCAAAGTGACCTAGTCATACATATATACATATTCCTTTTCTCACATATCCTCCATCATGTTCCATCACAAGTGAGTGGATATAGTCGCCTGTGCTATACAGCAGGATGTCATTGCTTATCCACTCCAAATGCAATTGTTTGCATCTACTAACCCCAAACTCCCCGTCCATCCCACTTCCTCCCTCTTGGCAACCACATGCCAATGAGTTTGTTTCTTTTCTGTAGATAGATTCATTTGTGTCATATGTTAGATTCCAGGTATAAGTGGTATTATATACTATTTGTCTTTTCTTTCTGACCTACTTCACTTACTTTGAGGATCTTTAGTTGCATCTATGTTGCTGCAAGATGTCCTTTTTTTTTTATTTTGCTTCTTAGGGCTGCAGGTGCAGTATTTGAAGGTTCCCAGGCTAGGGGTTGAATCAGAGCTGCAGTTGCTGGCTTATGCATGCCACAGCCACAGAAACGCATGATCTGAGTCATGTCTGCAGTATACACCATAGCTCATGACGATGCCAGATTCTTAACCCACTGATCGAGGCCAGGGATCAAACCCACATCCTCATGGGTCCTAGTTGGGTTCGTTAACTGCTAAGCCACGAAGGGAACTCCTATTTTTCCTTTTTTAAGGCTGAGTAGTATTCCATAATGTATCTATGTTAAAATTGCAAACATAATTATTTTTAAGGAACCAAATAAATGGAAGAAGAGTTTTTGAAATTCTTTGTTTGCTTGACAGAGGTTCATGTATTTAAAAGAACTACTTCTCACCTGAGAATTACCATATGAAAGAGTGATCAGTGTTGAGCGATGGACTGTGGTCAAGTCAGCACCAGAGGCAGAGACTTTTCCTGTCTTATTTATCCCTAGTATCTGAGGGCTTACTTTATTTTATAATTGGAAATCTGTACCTCTTGCTCCTCTTCACCTATGTTGTTGTTATAGTATCACAAAGCCTATATTTGTTTACCAATATAATTGAAAATAATTTTGATTCAGATTTCTACTTTATCTCTTTGGTTTTACCCTTTAACTTCCCTTAATTTCTTTCCTATCCTGATCTTCTCAGTTGTCTATATATTCTCTTGTGTTGAGCCATCAAAATAGGAAGGTTTTTCTTAACTCGATTTGTTTCCTTTATACCAGGTGGGGGGTCTGCAAACTCAGGCAAACATTTGACCCACAGGCTTAGTTTGTTCCAGTCGGCTGCCATTCGTTTGTTTGTTTGATGTTTTAAATGCTGGGAAAGCTCAGAGTGGTTTTTAAATTTTTTAATGATTATATTTTAAGTGGTTAATAAGCACCTGCATAATAGCCTCAATTTTGTTCTTGGCCCAGAAAACCTAAACTATTTATTCTCTGGCTTTTCACATCTTTCAAAGGTCATTTTCTCAGCAGGAATTCTCTTTCGTTTGTGAAAGTCAAAAATGCTTGTTGTGACAGCCAAAAATGGCCCTTGTGAAGCAGTGCCCTGTGTGACCGGTTAATAGTTCCTGCTCCTTTCTCTAGTCCTAACTTGGAATTATAAGGGTCAGTCTCCTCAGTCTCAACCTCCAGTTTCTTTCTCACACTACGTCACCTTCACTTCACTCTTGAAAAAGAAGAAAAACAAACAAACACTGATTTCTTATAAACCTAAATATTGTATATGACATAGTTTGAAAACCGAACTGGCACTTTGTCTGATGTTTTATTAGATACTATCCAGCCGCCTGTGTTGTGTTATTCTCTGCAAAGGTCTGTGGGACGCACGCCCCCTCTGCCCCTTCCTCGAACCCTGCCAGATGCAATGATTGTGGTGTTTCCCTCTTACAGTGTGGTAACAGCCCCAGATCATACAGCTTGTAAGTAAGTGGTGATGTGTTCTCAAACATTTCCTAGAGGGATGGAAAGTGTCTGGAGACCACGTCCTAGACACTGGGAGTTTATCCCCATTACTTACTCTGTATCAGAGTAGTAGCTTTTCATAGAAACAAGGGGCAATGTGTCCCTCCGGCTACTGTCTAAGTGGTCCTCCGCCCCCCAGTGCTTTTTGAATTTCTCCTCCAATATTCTGGGCTCAGCAGAATGCAAGACCACTGAAGCCATGTACCATAGACGAACCCCATAGGCATCTCACAAGGCAGGTTGTTCAGAGTTTCTGGTGTTGAGCTTTTGTGTTGTATTTTCCCTTCTGGGTCTTGGTTTATAGACTGCCAGCCCTTGAGGGGTCCTGCAGTTCCCTGAACATCCGTGTCTGGCATAATGCCTGGCCCTGGTGGGCCCCCAGTTAACATTCATCAAATAAACAGATGAGTGTCAGGTTTTAGACTCACCTCAGTGGGGTGGAACGCTTGGGCTGGAATGCGGTTCCTGTGTTGTATGTTGAGTTTCCCAGCATTAAGTCTGGTTTTGTCAGGCTCTGGGGCCTCTCTTTGTCATTTGCTACTATGCGGGGCTTGCTAAGCTATTCTGATAGGATCTTTTTGGATTGTGATTATACATCATCAACCTCTGATTCTTCTGTGGGAAAATGTTCGTCTTCCTTCTGTACCCTGTTTAGGCATCTCTGGGGTCCTTGTCTGTCACCCAATCCTTCCTTTTATCCAGTTTTTCTCATTTTAGGTATTGTCTCAATTTCCTGATTAGAGATACATCCACTGTAAATGCCTCCTTGTACCCAGCTGTCATTTTATAGCTTTCAAAATCAGTTTAGAAGGAGAATGTAGTGATAGGAAGTGGTGAGTCCACAGCTTTGACTCCTGAAACCCTGGTTGTCTGGCATGGTGGCCGTGGCCTGTTGGAGATGTCTTCCCAGCCCACTTTGGTCTTTTATTAGGAAGGAAGCCTTAAGATGTCCACTCTCATCATTTTAGGAAGGTGTTCTCCTCGTGGTTTGGGGAGCACAGCCTTGGCACCCAAGCTTTTTGGCATCTAATCTTCCCAGCTCTTTGTTGCTCAGTTGTTCAAGCTATTCCATGGGGCTAATAATATAACTAGCTCATAAGGTTACTCTGTATAAGGAGCTAGTACAGTGCCTGGAGTATGGTAAAAGCTAGGCAAGTGATTTGCTATAATTATTTAGTATTACTGATCTTTGAACTCCGTGCCCCCATCACCGGGCTGCCCTTGTGTCCATCAAACACTGCTGTGATCTGATTGTGCATCTCAGTGCCCTGTGACTGTCAGGTCTTCAAAGGCAGAAACCGTGGTTTATTATTGTGTTCCAGGGACTCACACATTGTCTGGTCCATTCATATTTGTAGAACTTGACTGCGGGCGGTTAGAGAGGTCTGTGTGGTCATTACTGACTTGGAGATGCTGCTGTTTTGTGCCTCATCAGCTGGTGAAATGCACCGAGTAAGTGGGATCAAAGGGCGCGAAAAGTTTGAAGTCTGTGGTTGCCCTTCTAAGTCAATGCTCTTCTCCCTCTGCTACCTCAGAAGAGTCAATATTCATATTTGTAAAACAGATGGTCTGTGGTTAAGACACAAATGTGTATGTGTATGTGTGTGCGCATGAGCATACACACACAGCATAAGTCGTCAACACTGTGAAAGGAGAGCAAAGTCATGTGTGAGGAAAATAGCATGAAAATAGTCCTTGAGTTAAATAAATGAAGAGGGGTCAGGGCCAGAGTTCTGTTAATCAGTGTGTTTTAGTCACTGAGAAGATCTCAGTTCCTATAGGACCAGAGAAGTGCTCCTAGAATAATGCTTTCTTTTCCCCCCTCAGGACTTGACGGGATCTGAACTCTACACCCAGGCAGCCCATCTCCTGCACCCTGTGGTTTATACTACTGCTGTCATTCTGCTCTTGTGCCTCTTAGCGGTCATTGTCAGTTACATACACCATCACAGGTAGGAAATCGAACTTGGCCACCAGTGGACTTGGATTTGGAGGTGTTTATTTCGCCCTAGGAAAAAATGGAGTGTAACACCATGTCGTCCTTCCAAAATAAGGATGGTCACTTCAGAATACCTACAGGCCTTCTTCATTTCATGTAGTTCAGGACACAAAGAATTTGTACGTGGGATGGTAAATTCATCTTTGACAGGGGTGGCAGGGGTTGGGGTCGTAAGGGTGCGAGGTAAGGTGGAGCCTTGCTATCTGCAGAGGTGTGCTCCGGAACCAGAATGTGATATGATTTCTACTTTAAGAATTTTACCTGTTGTGATAGTCTTTGTTTTTATAGACAGCATTTAAATTTGTGGCATTTAAGTGTGGGATACGGTTTTTGTTAATGGGAGGCGAAGCTACAGAAACTTTGATTTTATGGTAGGAAATAAGGAACTGAAAGGATTTGCTAAGCAGAAATTCCCTTTACAAGAGGTGTTGCTAGAAGGTATTTTTGTTTTTAAGCTGGACATATATGACATTTCTTGACATTTAGTTAAGAAACAAGGAGATTTTGCTATAAAAAAGAAAGGAGGACTACAGCATTTCATTATGAAAGGCCAGGAAGAAATGCACTGGGCATTTAGACCATATTATCCTAGTAGGTCAGGAAAAACAGAGATTGGCACCTTGCAGAAAGCTCTAGGAAGCAAACAAATAATCCATCTGTCATAAAACATCATAACTATCAAAAGCCCACACATTTCTTATTATGGAGAATTTGTCTAGCTTTTAGTGGCTGCTGTATTTCCATTTGACTTGTCTTTTATAGTGTGTAAAGTTAAATGTTAAGACACTGTATTGAGTTGAGTGATTTGTCAAACCCTCTGTGTGTGTGTCTGATTTTTTTTTTTTCTTTTTTGGCCACCTCACAGCATATGGAGTTCCCAGGCCAGAGACCAGATCTGAGTTGTAATTGCAACCTGAGTTGCAGTAGCGGCAACAGTGGATCCTTGAAGCACTGTGCTGGGCCAGGGATTGAACCTGTGTCCCTGCTGTCCCAAGATGCTGCTGATCCCATTGTGCCACAGTGGGAACTCCTGATAGTATGTTTTTAAATAACATGTTTAAATGTTTACACTTGGCCTTTTATGAGTTGGAAATGTTAACCTGGAGCTGAATGTTGTAGTGTCTGGCTTCCAGTGTACTAACTTGAATGTTCATTTTTTTTTCCTTTTCTTTCAACAGTTTGATAAGAATCAGTCTCAAAGGCTGGCACATGCTTGTGAACTTGTGCTTTCATATTTTCCTGACCTGTGTGGTCTTTGTGGGAGGAATAACCCAAACTAGAAACACCAGCGTCTGCCAAGCAGTAAGTCAGACTGAAAAACTGAAATTAAAAAAAAAAAATGATATTAGAGAGTAATTTCATAGGTTTCATTAACTGTAAAAGGAAAAAATGTTTCTTTAAAGCATTTCCTTTAGCTAAGTAAAGTTAAACTGAATGTCACTTGAACAGTTTACAAGTATACTTCAAATTGAGAATTATCATCTCACGAACGAACATTAGACTTTCAGAGCTTGTCTTTTTATCTTTGGGAGTTTTGTGCCACTTGTCATGTCTGTTACAGCAGGGCCCAAGAGTTAATTTTAAAAATTTGTAAAATCTGACCATGGCTGAAAGAGAAATGACATTTGCTGACAGTAGGATTTTAGCATTTATTTTATCTACCTAGGAAGACAATGGAAGTTAGAAAAGAATTTATCGGTAAGGTATAAAAATGAGATACATTTTAGGTGCAGTAAATACAAAGAATTAAAAAATACTTAACTCATGGAGTTCGTATTGTGGCTCAGTGGAAACGAATTCAGTGAGTATCCATGAGGACATGGATTAATCCCTGGCCTCGCTCATTGGGTCAGGGATCCGGTGTTGCTGTGAGCTGTGGTGTGGGTGGCAGATGCAGCTCCGATTGCAGCTCATATCCCATGTTGCTGTGGCTGTGGTATAGGCTGTAGCTCTAAGGTCTAATTCAGCCCCTGGCCTGGGAACTTATATATGCTGCGGGTACGGCCCTAAAAAGCAAAGAAAAAAAGAAAGAAAGAAAGAAAAAAGACTCAACTTCTAATTTCAAATAAATTATTACATATGTAGCCTTAATGAACAGTATTCTTTCAGTATAAATATAAAAAAATAAAACTATTCAGTATATGCCTAGGAAAGACGGAAGATTCTTTCTTCACTTGTATATTCTCCATATGCATGAAGCAGGCAGTGCCACATAGTAATGAAGAGTTCTGACTACCTGGATTTGGATCTCAGTTCTGTTTCCTGTGTTTTTCATAGGCAATTTATCTAACTTTTTAAAATTGCAAAACAACGTGTAATAGGGAGTCTACCCTCTTAACAAATTTTTAAGCGTGTCTTGCAGTTATCACCTCCAAGTACAGAGTTGGCACTGCAGTCTTTAGAGTGTTTTCATCTTGCATGACTGAAACGATCAGCATCCGCCCTCTTCCCTCTCCACTCAGCTCCTGGTACCACTGTCCTGCTTTGTGTCTCTGAATTCTCTTTTTTATGGCTGCATAAATATTCCACTGTATGTATACACATTTTCTTTATCCATTCATTTGTCGATAGACATTTAGATTGTTTCTAGCTTTTGGATGTTGTAACACCGCAGTGAACATGGGAACACAGTTAGCTTTTCAAGGTCCTGATTTCCGCATTTAACCTTTCTAGGTCTTAGTTTTCTCATCTGTAAATCGGGAATAATGATTGAGCTGTGATCAGATGATAGGATTATTGATATTAAAAAAGGCTGAAGGAATGCACAGATAACTGATAAGAACAATAGGAATGTTTAGCAAAAGTGAAGGTAGTCTTTTAAAAACATAATTTGATAGCCAAAGGTTTCCTGCTAGAATGTAGAAATGCAACTATGAGAAAACAGTTAATGAGAAGGTATCATTCATACAGTAGCAAACATATCAAGTACTTAGAAATAGTTTTTAAAATGTTCAAGATTTGTACGTAAACCTTAATATGTGTTATAGAAGACTTGAATAAATGGAAAGATACGCTAGGTCCAAGGATAGGAAGAGTTACAATCAGGAAGGTGGCAATTCCTCCTAAGTTCATCTACAGATTAGAAGAGGATTTTTCAGGACCCTCAATAACATGCTCTTTAAATTTGTATGAGTGTGAAGAAGGACCCAAGATTGCAGGGACACTTCTGAAAAGTAGTAGAGCAGGGAAGACTTGTGATCATCCCACCTTTTGAGGCGGTTGCAGTTAAAACGGTGCCATTGGGTGAAGGGATAGATAAACTCACCAGCCATAGAACAGCGAGCCTTGAAGCCGACCCAGGCAGAGCTTTGCTGTAAGCAGAGGTTACATACCTCATCAGCTGGGTCAAGACAGACCACTGCACAGGTAAGGGAGCTGGGGGCCGTCCATTTGGAGAAGGAGTAAAATGGATCTGTACCTCATGCCACATTTAAAAAGTCAACGTGGGACAGATTAAAAATGTTACAAGTCCAAACCAAAGTGTTAAAATTTATATTAGAAAACAGAGTCCTGGGGATAAGGAGGGATTTCTTAACTATGACACTAAAGGGGATTAACTAGAAAAGAAAGGACATACATTGGACTAAATGAAAGATAAGATCTTTTTTTAAAAAAAATTAAGATTCCTAAGGCAAGTGAACAAGTTCCAAATTAGAGACGCTATTCTCAGTACATACTACTGACAGAGCATAAGAATAAAAAATACGTTATTAAAACCTGTAAGGAGTGAGAATGCCACCAACAGCCTGGTAGAAGCCGTGGCAAGTCACGGTACCGACTCTGCATTTCACAGCGGAGTCGGCGCCGGGCCAGTGTCCACACCCCTGAAGAGATGTCCACCAGCATCGGTCACGGAGGTGCAAATGCAATGAAGGTAGTTGCCATTTGGGGCCTTTTCTGTCAGCAGAAGTCTAGCTTGACAGCAAAAGTTAACTTGACAATGCCATGTACTGAAGAACACGAGGAGCCCCACGTTTTATCCATAGTGGGTGGGAATGTAAGTGTATGACCCTGGAAGGCTTTACCTCCTGCAGTCAAACTCTCACACACCCTGGCACCGGACCCCAGTCCCACTCTTGGGTCAGTGGGCTTACCCACATGGAACAGACGTGTGCTTGTGAATATTCATCACAGCCCTCTCCCCAGAAGCAGAAACCTGGAAGCAACCCAAATACCTGTGAATGAATAAAGTGCGATTTTATAGAAGAGTCAAAATTAATGCATTCCAACAAGGCACAGCCGTATGAGTCCGTCTCAGGAATATAAGTGGAAAAATTGAGTGAATAACACTCACCTTGATACCTTTTTTAATAAAGGTAATTGTAACTAAAATGAAACAGCCCACTTTTAATGAAAACATGTAGAGGAGTTCTTCTTATTACTCAGCAGGTTAAGGACCCCAACATTGTCTCTTTGAGGATGCGGGTTCCATCCCTGGCCTCGCTCAGTGGGTTAAGGATCTGGCATTGGTGCAAGCTGTGGCATAGGTCACAGCCGCAGCTTGGATCTCTTGTTGCTGTGACTGTGGCATAGGCTGCAGTTGTGGCTTCAGTTCAACACCTGGCCCAGGGTGTTCCACGTACAGCAGGGGTGACCATAAAAGAAAAAGAGAATATGTAGGGGCAATAAAATTGTAGAGCAGTTCCCACCGTGGCACAATGGAATTGGTAGTGTTTATGCAGTGTCAGGACCAGGTTTGGTCCCTAGCCTGGCACAGTGGATTAAACGATCAGGTGTTGCCGCAGCTGCAGTGTAGGTCACGACTGTGGCTTGGATCTGGTCCCTGGCCCAGGAGCTCCATATGCTATGGGGTGGCCCAAAAAGAAAAATAAAGTTGTATTAAAAAAGAAAGCAAAGGGATGATAAACAGAGAATATAGGATGATGATTACCTTGGGTGAAGGGGATTATATGATTTGATAACGGGTTTTTGTCAGGATCTTACATTTTGCCTTATTGATAGATTCTGGGACACCTGTTACTAACAATAACGAAATAAAAGCAGGCTATGCCTGTGTGCTTGCCCCAATCATTAGAATGTGCCATTAACTTCAGGCTGAAAATTAATCCAATATTATATGCATGAAATTAAATGACTAAAGAATAGCAGACATACAGTCAGTAGATAGCAGCTTATACTACTGCTGTTATCGAAATAATTACCTCTTAGCTGTGCAGAGTATTTCCCTGTTTTAGGCCATTGCAATGCATCTGAAAACAAACTTGTTTGGAGCCTATAAGAAGTCAGGTAATGGATTGCAGATCACCTTGATATTTGTACAATAGATAGTGTTTCTCTTTTCTCAGTCTCTCCCGCTTCTTCATGGCTGATCCCACATACTCTGTAGGTCTCAGTTTGCTGTTACTGTTTCAGAGTTGCAGTCCCTCTCCACCCCTGCCCCCCATTATCCTCTGGTGCTTAGTAAAATTCCACAGTGACTACAATACTTTGTAATTGACCATCATTTACTTGTTTGTTGTCTCTGAACTCAAAGCTCTACTGGGACAGGAATTAGGTTGATTTGATTTCACCAGTTTACCCAAGGACCTGTACAAGTCCTGACCCCTAGTAGGTGCCTAGCAGAAAACAGGGAAAAGAATAAAAAAGGCCTCTGTTTGCAAATAGTAGAAATCATTTAACCCTGGAGCCATTTTGAGCACTGACTATTAGAAGTGTGCTCAGCACACAGTGATAGCAATTGTCTCAATTCTATCTAAAAATATGCATTGATTTCTGGAGGTAGACACATAAATTTACCTCACTAAGGAAGTGAACAGAAAAAGGCCATAGTAAAGATGACTGCCTTTCATCATCCTGAATGGTATTTTATGCCATTTCTAGAATGAAAAGGACAGGAATTGCACTGAATTTTCAGGACCTCAAGAACAGTGTCTGTTAGTTAAAGATGTACCCAAAAAAGCCGGTTTGGGTGGGAGGAGGCAGGTCTCTAGATGTTTTCATGTGGTGTTGTCTTCTGTTTTTCACAGTGTTCTTTCCGTCTTCTTTGGAAGACATAACATCATCCTTGTTATTTCTGACTCAGACATGCCTCGTCTTACTTTGTTATTCGAATTCTTAATTCAGTTAGTAGCCAGCTGTGTCTGCCAGGACAGCCTGTATGACTAGTCACTTAACTTAGCAGGGCCTTCATGTTTCTTCCTTGACTTTGTGAAGTGGGGCTGCGCTTCCATCTCTAAAATTGAACCCTAAAGGGTACCTCTTTTCCAGGCAGTTTTGTATGTGCACACAGTTGGGGAAGTTTCGGCTTTAAGAGCTCACGCACTTCATGAACAGTGTGTCCAGGTTCTAATACACTTCTTCCCCGCAGTGATTGGTTGAGGTTTTTAAAGACCCCACCAGCCAGGTATTTCCCACTCTGGTGTTTTTTTTTTTTTTTTTTTTTTTTTTAAGGGCCACACCCACAGCATATGAAAGTTCTCAGGCTAGGGGTCAAATTGGAGCTGCAGCTGCTGGTCTACGCCACAGCCACAGCAACTCGGGATCTGAGCCGCGTCTGCAACCAACACCACAGCTCATGGCAACACAGAATCCTTAACCCACTGAGCGAGACCATCCGTTCCAGGTGGTACCGTGGGCGCCTGCTGTAGCCTTTAACTCTCTTTTGCAAAAGGAGCTGCAGGAGAACTGAGAAGCTGAGTGATAGAGGAGAAGGGGCTGTTGATTCAAGGTTGGAAGGGATCTGGCTTCTGGGTCATGATGTGCTGCCAAGTAATTGTTTGAGTGTTAATTTTCTGCTCCTTGGTTTCCTTGGCTGTGTGGGGAAAGGATCTGGCTGGATCTTATTTAAGTTACCTTGTTGCTCTAGCACTCCATGATTTAATCTATTAAATGGAGTGCCAGCTGACCTTCCCAGGTGTCCTCTGACCTTGGTTATCCTGAAGACGGCTGCACGGGCACGTGAGATGCATGGGCAAAGAGTCAAGCTGTGGATATTAAGAGCTTTCTCCTTGCCAACTACTGCAACTGTGTTATCTGTATTTTCATATTAATCCTGGGAGGTATCTCTTATGCATATAGTTTATACGGAAATGGATTCTTAAAGAACCAAAATAACTTGCCCCAAATCATTAGGGCCTTTGAATGGCAGAGGCATGATCCAGATACCAGTCTCTTTGACTGAGTGTCCCATCCACACCCCTCAAGAGCAGCGCTTTTCCTATTTAGTGAGGACCAGCACAGCCTAATAGAAGGCTTGTGGGCTTTGGGTTTGAGGTGCAGCCCTGCCGCTGACCATGGGACCTCTGGTGGATGATTTCACTCCTTTCAGCCTCGGTCTCCTTGTCTGTAACACTAAGCGAGTGATGATGCTACGAGGCTGACATGGAAGCACATACAAAATTGTCTGATATATTTTGGGCTACATAACAGGCATTCAATAGTGAAAGCTCTTATTTAATATATATGGTCATTATATAACCATGTATTAACTTTTTTTTTTTTTTTGCACACTTGCTGTGTACATTCTGTACTGTAACAACTTTATTGGTTCAGAATCCCCTTGTTATGATGTCTGGTATGTGTTTATGGTAGGTAACATGTACAGGAAGTGTAACGCTTTAGTATAATTATTTTGTATCCATTTTGCAGCTTTGGAAATGGATGCTGTGATGTAAGGTGACTTAAATTCTAATTAGATAACTTATTTCCAAACTGTTTACAAATCTCCCAGATGTATTTCTGACTTGTTTGGAAGATATTGTGACAGGTTGTATTTCAAGTGGAGCCGAAGTACCAGAAGGAAGATAAAATAGGAAGCCCCTCATTTGAAAAGATAGGAATTTCCTCTACTAGATCTAAGTGCCTCCTTTGTTCTGGTTTTTTTGGAAATTTGGTCATTTGCTGATGTGACTGTCACTGAGATCAGACTCCTAAAATGCCACTGTCGGTGAGAGTCGTTTGTAGGCTTCAGTATCTTTCTCGTGTGCACGTCTCTGCAAATTTTGAAACGCCACAGGACAAAATCTAAAGGTTGAGTTTTACCTCTCAGATTTAAACCAAGAAAATTCTCCATCTTTCACTTCCTATGTTGAAATCTCTCTCTCTCTCTCTTTTTTTTTTTTCTTGGCCGCCCCATGGCATATGGAACTCCTAGGGCAGGGATCAGATTTGAGCCACAGCCACTAACTAAGCAGCAGCTGTGGCCATGCCGGATCCTTAACCCACCGTGCCAGGCTGGGGATTGAACCCATGTCCCAGTGCTCCAAAGACACCACTGATCCTGAGAATATTTTTTTTTTGTCTTTTTTTTTTGCTATTTCTTGGGCGCTCCTGCGGCATATGGAGGTTCCCAGGCTAGGGGTCCAATCGGAGCTGTAGCCACCGGCCTACACCAGAGCCACAGCAACTTGGGATCCAAGCCGCGTTTGCAACCTACACCACAGCTCACGGCAATGCTGGATCGTTAACCCACTGAGCAAGGGCAGGGACCGAACCCGCAACCTCATGGTTCCTAGTCGGATTCGTTAACCACTGCACCACGACGGGAACTCCCCTGAGAATATTTTTAACTTCTGTTTTTAAACTTATTTACAGCCTTGTTCCCATTCTTTTGACCTCTGCATCAGTGAAAACTCCAACAACAGTAGAGCCTACTGTTTTGAGTCAATATCAGTGATTTGTTTTGAATGTTTTGGTTTCTGTGTACCAAATCTAATTTTACTATTTTTATTTACAGTATTTGGTGAAACTCCAGATAGCTCAAAGAGTTATTTTATACTTTTTGTTCCCCTTATATCTGTAAATTTTGTTTTTATAGTGTAGTCTAAAACTAACGGAAACCAAGGAGCAGCTTTTCTTAAGAAGATAGTCTGATGGCTCTGGATTAGCCAGACTGTAGTCACCTCCTAGCACGTCCTGTCATTGCAAGGACAGGGAAGGCCCTGGGCAGTGACCACACTAGGTTTTCCCTGCAAAATAGTACCTGAGTTTCCATGTCGCCAGGTTTAATGGCAGATTGGTTCTCATTAAAATGAACCTTAAGCAGCAGTCTAAATGTTGCTATTACTGATCTCAGTTTGAAAATGTCAATCAGTTTGATTTTCTTGAGATTGGAGAGCGATCCTTTTAAAATGAACATTTTTTTTTTTCTTAGAGATTTTCATCAATAGGATTTTACCTGTAGCAGTTGTAGAAGAAGAAATCAAAAAGATAGTAATTAGATAAGAAAGCTAAATTATGTCCTTGATATCCCAATGACACATGCATTTATTTTTCTTAAAATAGATTCTAAACTTATTTTAGCTCCACACATACCTGCATCTAGAATTTTATCTGTAGCTAGTGTTGCTTCAAACACAGGTCACATGATGAGCGTGCCCCCCCATCACCCCACTAGGAAGAAGCTCATTGTAATCATTTACATATATTGCAGTTATCCATCCTTTATCCACCACTTATAATGTCCCAGATATTGTGCCCATGCAATCCCTACAAAAACACCTAGGAATGATTATTGATAATCCTTCTACTACTAAAATGAGAATTTTTTTTTTTTTTTGGTCTTTTTAGGGCCATACCCATGGCATATGGAAGTTCCCAGGCTAGGGGTCAAATTGGATCCCTAGCCACTGACCTATGCCATAGCAACAGCAACACCAGATCCTTAACCCATGGAGTGAGGCCAGGGATCAAATGTTCGTTCTCATGGTTGCTAGTCAGATTCACTTCCACTGAGCCGTGACGGGAACTCCTCAAATAGGAAATACTAATTTAAGAAAGGTTGACATTATTTTCTTGAAACAGTACTGCTAATAAGTAATAATAAAAAATATTGCTGTATTTTAATTAATTGCTTATCAGGTACCAGGCGATGTGCTAAAGGCTTTATATAGACTGTCTTACCTGAAACCTCACCATGCTTTAATAGTAATTCTCGGTTTATTCTCTGCCTGAGATGTTCTGCAAGCTTGCTAAGGTGTCACAAGGGGTGGATTCTGGCAAAAAAAAAAAAAAAAAAAAAAAAACAACAACAAAAAAAACCACAAAAAAACAATTTTGTTTTCTTTTTAGGACCACATCTGCAGCATATGGAAGGCTATGGGCATACACTACAGCTGCACCAAATCCGAGCTGCATTTGCGATCTACACTGCAGCTTGTGGCAGTGGGATCTTTAACCCACTGAGCAAGACCAGGGATCAAACACGCATCCTCATGAATACTAGTCGGGTTCTTAACCCCCAGAGCCACAGTGGGAACTCCTATTCCAGCATATTAGTGATTCCAGAGCTCACTCATTTAAAACGAATTATCTATTGTGTTGCTTATTTTCTTTTTCTTTTTTTTTGTCTTTTTGCTATTTCTTGGGCCGCTCCCGCGGCATATGGAGGTTCTCAGGCTAGGGGTCCAGTCGGAGCTGTAGCCACCAGCCTATGCCAGAGCCACAGCAAAGCTGGATCCGAGCCGCGTCTGCAACCTATACCACAGCTGCTCACAGCAACGCCGGATCGTTAACCCACTGAGCAAGGGCATGGACCAAACCCTCAACCTCATGGTTCCTAGTCGGATTCGTTGACCACTGCGCCAAGACGGGAACTCCGTGTTGCTTATTTTCCATTTCAATATATAGAAGCTCTGAATTAGAACTTTTCAGGTCTCTGACTCTAAACTTTATTCTCTGTGTGCTGTGACTTTCACCCTCAAGTTACCTTTGACCTCTACATTCCTCCTCAAAATGGGCTTTAGGAACTGAACTCCAGTTTATAACATAGAGCATCTATGGGAGACATGCCTTTGGTTGATTGCTGCCCAGGAGTGAATTCCGTGGTGAATTTGAAGTCATCATCGGTATAAGTTGTGGTCTCTGGGCTTCCTAGATCCTGCTGTTGATTTGCCTGTTACAGGGGACTCTCCACTATTACACATCTGTCAGACCTCTTTGTTTCATTCGCAGGGGAAGATGCTGATCATTAGAATATACCTTCATACTGTTTTTGAACCAAATCTAGAAAGTTATTTCCCAGTCTTTTTGACAGAACTTGCTGGCAGCTAGTTTACTTGATGATTGTGAAGGGAATTTTTTTTTTTTTTTTTTTCTGTTTAGCTCATGTATTCCTCAACCTTCTTTCTAGGTTGGAATAATTCTTCATTATTCCACCCTCGCCACAGTACTGTGGGTGGGAGTGACGGCTCGAAATATCTACAAACAAGTCACTAAAAAAGCTAAACGATGCCAGGATCCTGATGAACTGCCACCTCCACCAAGACCGATGCTCAGGTATCCAGGGCTCATGTACACTGGTTTATATTAGTGTTCATTCAGTATTAAATTGAATGAAGCGTGGTCCTAACCAAAAATTGCTGAGTGCCTTTTGGAAAGTGAAAGGATGGACTTGTGAGCAGCCTTCCAGCGGGGGATCCTTCGTGAAGTCCTTTCTGTGGTCCTCTCTGCCCTTCTCTCTCCCCCAGAAAGTGGGAGTGGTTCTCCCTTTCAGAGTTGTTATAAGGCATAAGTGACTGCAGGTGAAAAGCACTGAGATGGACTGGCCAGAGAAGAGGCTCTGAAAACATCAGCTCTTTTTAGTTCCTTGAGGTCATGGGATAGGTTTTACTCTATTCAAGTAGGTATCAATCTAGTTATTCTCTACAATAGACAAAACAGTTTGGGTGTCATGCTTTTCCTCCCCTTATAATTTAAGGCAGTCGTCAGTGGATGATTGTGCTGGATGAGCAGAAATGGGGCAACCTGGGTGTGTTGGATGCTGGATGTGTGTCTGGCCCTGGACCAGGGACTGAATAAAGGAAGACCTTTCGCCCAGGAGGGGTTCACAGGCCATGAGGAGATGGGCATGTGAAGAACCAACCGCAGGCGTGTCAGAGCTGGAGTGGAGATGCGTTCTTAGAAAGCACCTACGAAGGAACCATTCATTCTGAAGGGGGAAGGGGAGCTGTTAGGAATGGCCTGACCACTGGCATCAAGGGTAGAGGCGGTGATCCAGATATGGGATCATGGGGCGAGCTCAGCACATTTGAGAGATGCCCTTTGGCTGTGGTTGGAGCCTAGGGTATGTGGTGTAAAGTAGCAGGATTCAGGCAGGAAGCTGAGTTTCAGGCCAGTGTGGGTCCAGATTAACATGTGGCTCTAAACTGGAATGCCTGAGAGTGGGGGGCATATAAGAACACTTTGCTGAGGTCCCTAGGGGGTCCCCATGAGAATGGAAACTGGAACATCGGCATAAAGATGAGAGAGGACACGTGGGCAGAGACTCGAGGCCGTTTCTCTAGGGTGGACGAGCAGCTGGATTTGAGAGGTGTATGAGGGAAGGCTCAGGGGGCTGCAAGTTGTCTCGTCCAGTTAGTGGGGCAGCTCTGCAGGTGGCGCGTGCATCAACTGAGGAGATCACAGAGGAAAGTAGATGGGGCGCCCAGGGATCTAGGCTCATGGGTACTTTCTCGTGGAAAGCTGACTTTTGGGGAGTCTGGTGCTCAGCAGAGAGGACGAGCTACACGTATTGTGGGCGGGACAGGAGACATTTTCTGTGTTCATTGAAGCAGTGATAGTGAACAAGCTCTCTCTACCAAGGAGAAGGTCGTTAGGAATGAATCCTGGGCCCTATCAGCGTTGAGAACCTGGACCATAGCAGATAAAGGGAAGAATTGAAAGAGGATTAAAGATTCAGGGAGAGTGGTTCTCGGGGCAGGAGGGGCAGCAGGACCACTTGGCCATAGTCAGATTGCAGATGCAGTTTGACCCCCCTGTCCATGGTATTAAAGGAGCTGAGGATGGTGTTTGGCTAAGAGATTGGGGGATGCTGCCCTCAGGCAGCTCTTCTGTTAGGTGTCCTCTCTGTTAGGTGAGGATTGAAAACAAGGGTTTAGTGAAAGGAAGCTTGGGCTCCAAAGCCGGTGCAGCCCCCGCGACGCACAGGTACCCATGCTGCTTTAGACAGGGCGGGTTCACCCTTTGGGTGCCCTCCCTCCCCACACCCCAGAGCGTGAGGAAGCCCCAGCACCTCAGCCACCTGGAGGGTGCACAGGGGGCTTGCCTGGAATCTCCTGGGCCCAGAGGGCATGGTTTCAGTAGCATGGCAGGTGGAAGCAGCCTTACCTCCCACTAAGGTGACACAGGTGAGGCAGAAGATGGTACTCTTGTTTCTTTCCTTTTTTTTTGGTTTCTTTTTAGGGCCGCACATGGAAGTGCCCAGGCTGGGGAGTCAAATTGGAGCTATAGGTGCCAGCCACAGCCACAGCAACTTGGGACCTAAGCTGCGTCTGCGATCTACACCACA
Organism: Phacochoerus africanus; assembly: GCF_016906955.1. Classification (NCBI taxonomy): domain Eukaryota; kingdom Metazoa; phylum Chordata; class Mammalia; order Artiodactyla; family Suidae; genus Phacochoerus; species Phacochoerus africanus. The sequence goes on along the minus strand of NC_062553.1, from coordinate 16,590,388 downwards.
GCTTACAGCAATGCCAGTTTCTTAACCCACTGAGCAAGGCCAGGGATTGAACCCACATCTTCATAGATACTAGTCAGGTTTGTTTCCACTGAGTCACAGTAGGAACTCTGGGGCTCTTGTTTCTAGGAGTTTTGTCACCAAAGGGAGAAAGAAGGAAGGTGGTAGTTGAAGGGAAGTTTTAGCAGGTGGAGAAAACATGAAGAAATTTATAGGCTGAAAGTAAGGAGCAGTGGAGAAGTAGATTCAAAGCTGCAGAATAAGGGTTAATTGATAACAGGCAGCCCTGGGGGAAGGGCTGAGGGGGGGCAGTGGCAGAGAGGGATGTGGAACCTGAAATTAATTTGGGTAAACTTTTCCAGTAAGAAGCACTAGAATTAGCGTAGTAGGAAGGAAGGGCAGGGTCCCATATGTTGGCTTCCCTCTCATCTGTGAAATAGAAGACAGGGTAGTAGTGTTATAGGGTAGTTAGCTGTCTTTTTCAGCAATAATATCAGACCTGTGAGCATGACTAAGGAAAAAAAAAATGTGTCAGGAATATTGCCTTTACCCAGCCAATTCGGTATTTGGACTGTGTCTCTGGAACTAGCCAATGCAGAATTAAGATTGACCATCCCCAGGGCTAACTAGCCAGCGTAGGAAGTTCCCAGTTTCTCTTTTCAGAGAGCTCAAAGAAGATGCAGCACCTCCCAGGAAAAAAAAAAAAAATTGTTCTTCCTAAGACCAGCCACAGCTCTGTCTCCCTCAGTTCTTCTTGCACCTGGCTGGTCTGTGGGGAAGGGGTCAGGAAGGGGGCCAGGTGCTGTGGGGAGCTGTTGGGAGCTGCTGGGATCCAGTACCTTCCATGAATCAATCTCAGTTGACTGTGGAAGATCATACACAGTGGTGGGACATGCTGGAATATGCAGGTTTGGCTGGACATTAATCAGTAACACTGTTATGTTTTTAGTTTGAACGGTGGCACCGTGAGGTCTGAAAGTCCATTTTGTAATGGACTAACATTCTGGTTCACCCACCGAATCTAAAAGAAGCCCACTCCCCAGGAAAGAAAAATTTATAAACTAAAGAAAGTCCTCTCTGCAGGAGCTGGGTGTTACTTTGCCTGTCCACAGGGTGGCAGACGCTGACCAGCTTTCCTCAGCTCAGAAACTTGGTAGATCTTAAGCTTAAAAAAAAAAAAAGAAAAAGAAAAAAAAAATCCAAAATAAATTAAAAAAATTTTTTTTTTTAATATTACTGCTAACAAAGCAGCTTCCAGATATGAACCTTCAGTGTACTCCTGGAGTGGTAATGGATCTGTAAGGAATAACTTTGGCAGAACTGAGATACTTTGAGGTATATATACCTTAATAAATGAAGATGATGAGCTGAGCTGTTATTTCCATCATCCTTCCTTCTAGGTTTTACCTGATCGGTGGAGGCATCCCCATCATCGTCTGCGGCATAACGGCAGCAGCAAACATCAAGAATTATGGCAGTCGGCCACACGCGCCCTAGTGAGTATTGAGTGTTCTCTGTGTACCCGGGTCAGCCAGCGGCTTCTCTTGTACCTGTTTCCCAGGCACTGAAGTTTCCCCGCGGTTTCTTAAACAGTTTGTAGACCTCTGTAGCATCTGAGCTGCTTCACCGTTTTCTTCCCTAGTTGCTGGATGGCGTGGGAGCCCTCCTTGGGAGCCTTCTATGGGCCTGCCAGCTTCATCACTTTCGTAAACTGTATGTATTTTCTGAGCATCTTCATTCAGTTGAAAAGGCACCCTGAGCGCAAATACGAGCTGAAGGAGCCCACGGAGGAGCAGCAGAGGCTGGCGACCAATGAAAACGGAGAAGCGAACCACCAGGATTCCATGTCACTGTCCCTGATTTCCACGTCAGCCCTGGAAAATGAGCACACTTTCCATTCTCAGCTCTTGGGGGCCAGCCTCACTTTGCTCTTGTATGTCGCTTTGTGGATGTTTGGGGCCTTGGCCGTTTCTTTGTATTACCCTTTGGACTTGGTTTTTAGCTTCTTTTTTGGAGCCACGTGTTTGAGCCTCAGCGCGTTCATCGTGGTTCACCATTGTGTCAACAGGGAGGATGTCCGGCTGGCCTGGATCATGACCTGCTGCCCCGGCAGGAGCGCCTACTCGGTCCAGGTCAACGTGCAGCCCCCCAGCGCCAGCGGGCCCAGCGGAGAGGCCCCCAAGTGCACCAACAGCAGCGCGGAATCCTCCTGCACAAACAAGAGTGCCTCGAGCCTCAAAAACTCCTCCCAGGGCTGCAAGTTAACAAACTTGCAGGCGGCGGCGGCTCAGTGCCACACCAATTCCTTGCCTTTGAACGCCACGCCTCAGCTTGACAATAGCCTGACGGAACATTCGATGGACAACGATATTAAAATGCACGTGGCGCCTCTAGAAGTTCAGTTTCGCACAAACATGCACCCAGGCCGCCATCACAAAACTAGAAGTAAAGGGCACCGGGCCAGCAGGCTCACCGTCCTCAGAGAGTATGCCTACGACGTCCCCACGAGCGTGGAGGGCAGCGTGCAGAACGGCTTGCCGAAAAGCCGGCCGGCCGGGCAGGAGGGGCACGCCCGGAGTCGGAGGGCTTACTTAGCCTACAGGGAGAGACAGTACAACCCGCCGCAACAAGACAGCAGCGATGCTGGGAGCACGCTGCCCAAGAGCAGCAGGAATTTCGAAAAGCCTCTCTCAACTAGTAGTAAAAAAGACGCCTTAAGGAAGCCAACCGCAGTTGAACTTGAAAGTCAGAAGTCTTACGGCCTCAACTTGGCCATTCAGAACGGTCCAATCAAAAGCCAGGGGCCGGATGGACCCTTGCTGGGTACGGACAGCACCGGGAATGTTAGGACTGGGTTATGGAAACACGAAACTACTGTGTAGCGTGGGTGGGCTTCATAGGCAGAAATCCGTGTAAACTGTGATATAGTCACATTCCTCTAAGCTATGAACATGTTAAAAATAAACTGTTTACAGCCACCTTAGGGATTCAGAAGAATTTTGAATAAACTTGTAAGTTTTGGATTTGATGTATTTTATATCCTCTCCTCCCCACCCCAGTGTTGCTTTTTTATGAATTTTGAAAAACAAAAACAGCAAAAAACCTCTGAAGCATTGTTTTAGTTGTCAAAGCACCAGCAGGACCATTTTGGGAATCTGGAAGGTGATCTTCTTGGCACCTGTAATATCAACTTAACATTTCAGGCTTGTATTTACTACAATAAATAGGTGTTTGCGTTGTGTCAACCTTACAGCTTTTATATTTGACAATAGAAGCATTCAGTTCTGTTTTAATGAAATTTGTGCATTTGTGATAGTTTAACAAGAATTGTATGTAAATCAGATTTTTACCTGACTAGCTCCAAACTGTTTATGGCATATAAATCAAAGGCTTTTGGTTTGATATATTTTTTAAATATAGTTTTAAACGCTGAAAGTTTTTTAAAGGATCTCACAGAATTTATTTTTGAAAACAGAAATGCCTAAAAAGCTTTTCCTAAATGGCATTACTTTTGCGATATCAGTTTGGTCTTTGTAATACTACTTTTGATATTTTTGTGGCTTTTCTGTGGTTTATATTTAGGTTTAGTTTTCCCTTTTTTCCTTTTCTTCATAACTGCACCCACGGCATATGGAATTTCCCAGGCTAGGGGTCAAATTGGAGTTGCAGCTGTTGGCCTATGCCACAGCCATGGCAACACTGAATCCAAGCCGCGTCTGTGACCTACGCCACAGCTTGTGACAACACTGGATCCTTCACCTACTGAGTGAGGCCAGGGATCCAACCTGCATCCTCATGGATGGGTTCTTAACCCCCTGAGCCACAATGGGAACTCTGGGTTTAGTTTTCTTGTTTTTTTTCCCCCCAGGACATCTATTTCTCTCTTAATTGAAATATAATTGACTTACAATATTATATTCATTTCAGGCATACCACATCGTGATTTGATATTTTTATACATTGTGTAGCGATCACCACAGTAAGTCTAGTTATCGTCTGTCATCATGCAAACTTCTTAAAATATTGCCGCTGTTCCTTATGCTGTACATTACATCTGTATGACTTATTTTATAACTGGAAGTTGTCCCTCTTAATCCCCTTCCCATATGCGAACGTAAGGTTCACATTCACTTATTTTGGATTCTTCAGTATTGGCTCTTATGTTGGTTTTACTTTGTTCTTAAACAGATAAAGTTCCTCAGGTTGATGCTAAAGTACTGATTTTTAAATTCCATTGTAAGAGCAAAAACAGGTCTGATCTAGAAGTTATCATTGGCCATTGATACACTACAGATTTTATCTGTCTCCAGTCTCACTGGGGTCCTTTCCGGGAAAGTTAGATGGGGTCTGCCCTGATGCCTTTGTGTATTGGCTCCACTCTAATGTGTAAGACAACGCCTGCAAAGATTGGCACAGCTTAGATCTGCTTTGGGGAGTCAGATCAGCTTCCAAAGTATATATTCAGGAAATGCTAAAGTCAAGCGTGGTAAACCTCAAAATCTGAGAGACTGACTGCTTACTTTCAGAGAGTAATTCTCAGAGGTGATACCAGCCAATCACCCACTATAGTGGAAATGTTCACTTTTCATTGGGTTACTGCCTTAAAAATTACTTTGCTTTGCAATAATAAAAGTGGTAGTTCTAGTTAAGCCTTTTGTTAGGTGTTGGTTTTAAAGGCATTCGTTTTAGTGGGGGAAACAAGACAATCAAGTAGATTGGCCATGCGTGCCTTTACTGCCTGGCCCAGGGTCTCCAGGTAAGTTGACGTATGTGTACAGGATGGTGTTGAGAAATGAGCAAGGTAAACGAATAAGAAATGGAGTAAATAAGTGGTTTTGGGTTTTGTTTTTTTTTTTTTTTTCTATTTAAAACTTGCTCTGCTATCTTGCAATACGTCATTGCAATGTTTAACCCATAGGTCAGCTCTACCTAGAAGAACTTTGTTCTGCTTTTTCCCAGCTCCACAGGATGTGAGGGGTTTCCCCTCTTGGAAATGTTCACCCGTCAGTACGCATTTCTTCTTTTAAACATAGCTTCTTGTAGGTAACAGAAGCAAGAGACGTCGGGGGCTGTGGGAATTGGGGACTGGAAAAAAGTCTAATAGCAGGAAAGGGGTGAAGATTCTACTGGAAGTATTCAGTTTCGATACACAAAGCATAGGTGAGGCATGATGGCGTCATACATTATTAGTATTTGCTTGAATCGAAATTTGATATTTGTGGATGGAGAGGGAGTAAAACATTGTACCCTCCCCATATTCGTCTTTTATAATTTTTGGCTTATTGCTCGTTGAGGTTTCTTTATTTTTCGTAGAATCCTAAACTCTTAGATATGTTTCAGGTTTTTGACATCAGCTCATTCATGTTCCTCATTCAAAGTTTTTGGCCACTGAGGCTCTAAGCGTGTCTGACTTGCTGAACGTTCAGGCCAGCAGGTTCTGCCCCTCCAGGACCAGGACTGTGTTACCTGATGCCACGGCCTCTGTACTTTGCATATTCATTGCTCCTCCAAAGGCAAGTACTCAAGCTCTTCACAGGGTCTGTCAACTCTAATTTTTCCAAACTTTATTCTCATCCATATTATTTTGAGTTTTAATATCATAAGGAGGTATAATAGGTTATGGAAACATGCATGGGTTTATTTTATTCCATGAAAGTTTTTTAAAATTAAGCTTTTATGTACCATGTACTGTGTATAATATATACATTTTACATATATATATGTATAGCTTGATGTTTATATGTATATAACTTGAATAATAGTTATTCACTACCCTATTTTTTAGGTAACAAATCAGGTTTGTATATGAGTGCTTTTGTGACTAGATTTATATAGATGTATAAATGTATGTTAATATTTCAGGTCCTTAGTAGGCGGCAACTAATTTCTAAATCTCAGGCTATTTTGCACATGTAGCTTGATATCACTTTACATTCATGATCAATCTATTTATATAAATTAGTGTAATCATAAATAAACAACAATTCTTATGTAGATGCTAAGGAAGGTTTAGATTGTGTTCATTATTGAGAAATAATAATGTTAAAATATTTAGACCTATGCATTTCAGGCATTGAGTTCAGATACCCAAACTAAAGTTGGTTGAGACCATAAAAAATGAGGAAGTAAAAAAAATTAACTGAATGCATTTGATGTGGGGATTAAACTAACACATCAAGTAAAGTGATGCATGAAACAGCAATCCAAAATTTGAAACAGATGTTAATTCTGTTTGGTTTTTTTTTTTCAGATTCCCAAAATCATTTAATTACTTTAATATTTACTGCAGTGCTCTTAGCTAAGAGATGATTTGATTATGTATGACTACTTAATGGTGTTTCCTGAACTTAAGGCATTCCATCACTTTTGCCAATTTTATTGTGTTTTCCCTAAATTTATATTAATATTGTCATATGGATCAGCTCACTTTATTTCACTGAAATATAAGTAATAATAAAGCCAGTGGATTTATTTGTATAAATAATGCAAAGTCTTCAAGGAGAAATTTGTAACTGGTTATTAATCTGGCAATAATAATTTTTTTTTTTTTTTGCATTTTCTAGGGCCGCACATGCAACATATGGAAGTTCCCAGGCTAGGGTCCCGGCCTACACCACAGCCACAGCAATGAGGGATCCGAGCCGTGTGAGCCGTGTCTGCGAACTACACCGCAGCTCACGGCAATGCCGGATCCTTAACCCACTGAGTGAGGCCAGGGATCGAACCCTCAATCTCATGGTTCCTAGTTGGATTTGTTAACCACTGAGCCACAATGGGAACTCCTGGCAATAATAAAAATCTTTTATCATATGTTGCTTGGCATTAGACAAAGATAAGATTGCAATCAGTAAGTTTTGTTTTTGTTTTTTTTTTTTTTAAGTTTTGGTATTGTTTGAATCTTCTTCCCAACCTACCTACAGGCCTCCAGTTTAGAACCATATCTTTCATTGGCCATTAAAGGCTCCTGGCCAGTGGTAATATTGAAATGCTGGAGACATCAGTTGAGAAACACAGGTTGAGTATAATTTGATCCTTGTATATTAATGAATCCTGTCTTTCTCCTTTCCTTGGTGTATCCAGCTCTGCATGTGATAGTCTCAGGCAACCTCTGATTATAGGTTTTTTCAGCCTCTTTTCACAAGGATGTCAGTGACTCAGAGGCAGATACTAAGTGTGAACTTACAGAACCATGATACTAAGAAACCCTCATTTATATAGTCAGGGATGGACTGCTATCTTTGCTTATAGAGTTGGGTGCTTAGAATTAATTCCTGGCCAAAATCTTGTTATGCTTTTGTTTAATAGACTTTTACCTTGTTCTCTTTGCAACATTTACTGTCCCTCTGTGTCATGTTATAAAACGGCAGAAGGAAAAAGAGTTAAAATTCCATTGTCTGCTGTCGCCATCTAGTTGAAGAAGATGCTGATGAAGGCTTTTATCAGAGTATTCCAAGTGTATTCAAAAAGTTCAGAATATTTTCAGAGGGCTCTTCAGACACATCCCTTAGCTAGGCGGTTCCAACAATGTAAAGAATCCAGCTAATCACATTTTCAGTTTTGCAATCATTTTGTTCATTCTGTCTTGGCATATAATATTGATGAAGTTTTGCTTGTACAGATGAATCAAGTGTTCGAATGAGCAGATATGTATGCAAGCTAGGATTGCTTGCAAAGCCAGGTGCAGTCACGTGTACCAACAGGTTGACGGTTGTGTCTGGGAAGATACTCAATCGAAAGTAATGAACGCCAGTCCTAACCCAGGGTTTTTGTTAGCAGTGTCCATTCCTTTATGAAACTGAATAAAAATATCAATTGGCCAATTGATGAACAATTTTTACTGCTTAGTTTTTGTTTCAAACTTTCACGTTGTGTCTAGGTAAACTTTTTAAAAATCAAAAAAAAAAAAAGTCAATATTTTAGATGCTTAACATAATAAAAGTTTCTCGATGAAGTAATAGTCTGGTGTGTATGTCCCTAACCTGGCATCTCTCCCCAGGAATTTTCACCCAGATTTCTGACACTTTGTGGTTCCGCCCTTCTCTAGGTAATTGCTCAGAGAATGAAGGATAGTGCATGGGATGGTTTTATGGTTAAGGCCTGGAGATGACATATATTATTTTTACCCACAGTCCATTAGCAGAAACACAGTTGTGGCCACACCTAACTGCAAGGAATCCAGGAAACGTAGCCTAGGTCAGTGTCCAGGAAGATTTGGTAAACAATTAACCAGATAGCCATAGGGAAAGTTCCTAGTGTGTATAACAGTGAGCTTTATTTCCACCTAGTCTTCATTAGATTTTTTAAAAACTTTTTTTTTTTTTTTTTGGTCTTTAGAGTCTCACCTGCAGCATATGGAGATTCTCAGGCTAGGGGTCAAACTGGAGCCATAGCCACCGGCCTACCCCACAGCCACAGCAACGCCAGATCCAAGCCACATCTGAGACCTACGCCACAGCTTGCTGGAGCCTTAACCCACTGATGGAGGCCAGGGATCGAACCTGCATCCTCATGGACACTAGTCAGATTCTTAGCCTGCTGAGCCACAGTGGGAACTCCTAGAAAAAAAAAATCTTACTTTCAAGCACTGATTCTTTATGAGTTCCAAACCAAAATACTAAGTTTCATGTCAATTTGCAAAGTACATGCTGGTCAGTTTTGAAAAGACTTCAATAAATACATAGAAATTTATTTATTTTCATTTTTAGCCACCCATGCATGGCATGTGGAGTTCCCATGCCAGGGATCAGATCCAAGCTGAAGTCATGACTTAAGGTGCAGCTGCAGCAATGCTAGATCCTTAACCCACTGTGCTGGGCCGGGGATGGAACCTGAGTTCCAGCACTCCTGAGACACCACCAATTCTGTTGGGCCATAGTGGGAACTCCGATACATGGAAATTTAATATCCATTTTGCTGAACTATGTCCTTAATATTCTCATTTAAAAATAATTATATTGGAGGGCTCATTTCCTAAAAGTTAACTCTATACACAGTTGTTGTGCAGTCACTCTCCAAAACTTTTTTTCTTGCAAAAGGACGCTCTATGTTCATTAACCAATGACTCCCTAACCGCAGCCACTGGCTACAATCATTTATTTTCTTTCTATAAATTTGACTACTCTAGATACCTCATATAAATATAATCATATAGTATTTTTTGTGTGTGACTGGTTTATTTAAAATAATGTCCTCAGGGTTCATTCACGTTGTAGAATATGTCAGAATTTATTTCCTTTGTAAGGCAGTGTGTACATTCCACTTTTTTTTTTTGTAAAGAAATGGAAAGATATTCCATGCTCCTGGATTGGAAAAATCAATATTATAAAAATGGCCATACTACCCAAAGCAATCTACAGATTCAATGCAATCCCTATCAAATTACCCATGACATTTTTCACAGAACTAGAACAAACAATCCAAACATTTATATGGAAAAACAAAAGACCCAGAATCGCCAAAGCAATCCTGAGAAACAAAAACCAAGCAGGAGGCATAACTCTCCCAGACTTCAAGAAATACTACAAAGCCACAGTCATCAAAACAGTGTGGGACTGGTATCAAAACAGACAGACCAATGGAACAGAATAGAGAATCCAGAAATAAACCCTGACACCTATGGTCAATTAATCTTTGACAAGGGAGGCAAGAACATCAAATGGGAAAAAGAAAGTCTATTCAGCAAGCATTGCTGGGAAACCTGGACAGCTGCATGCAAAGCTATGAGACTAGAACACACCCTCACACCATGCACAAAAATACACTCAAAATGGCTGAAAGACTTAAATATACGAGAGGACACCATCAAACTCCTAGAAGAAAACATAGGCAAAACACTCTCTGACATCAACCTCATGAATATTTTCTCAGGTCAGTCTCCCAAAGCAATAGAAATAAGAGCAAAAATAAACCCATGGGACCTCATCAAACTGAAAAGCTTTTGCACAGCAAAGGAAACCCAAAAGAAAACAAAAAGACAACTTACAGAATGGGAGAAAATAGTTTCAAATGATGCAACCGACAAGGGCTTAATCTCTAGAATATATAAGCAACTTATACAACCCAGCAGCAAAAAAACCAATCAATCAATGGAAAAATGGGCAAAAGACCTGAATAGACATTTCTCCAAAGAAGATATACAGATGGCCAACAAACACATGAAAAAATGCTCAACATCGCTGGTTATAAGAGAAATGCAAATCAAAACTACCATGAGATATCACCTCACACCAGTCAGAATGGCCATCATTAATAAATCCACAAATAGCAAGTGCTGGAGGGGCTGTGGAGAAAAGGGAACCCTCCTGCACTGTTGGTGGGAATGTAAACTGGTACAGCCACTATGGAGAACAGTTTGGAGATACCTTAGAAATCTATACGTAGAACTTCCATATGACCCCGCAATCCCACTCTTGGGCATCTATCCGGACAAAACTCTCCTTAAAAGAGACACGTGCACCCGCATGTTCATTGCAGCACTATTCACAATAGCCAAGACATGGAAACAACCCAAATGTCCATCGACAGAGGATTGGATTCGGAAGAGGTGGTATATATACACAATGGAATACTACTCAGCCATAAAAAAGAATGACATAATGCCATTTGCAGCAACATGGATGGAACTAGAGAATCTCATCCTGAGTGAAATGAGCCAGAAAGACAAAGACAAATACCATATGATATCACTTATAACTGGAATCTAATATCCAGCACAAATGAACATCTCCTCAGAAAAGAAAATCATGGACTTGGAGAAGAGACTTGTGGCTGCCTGATTGGGGGGGGAGGGAGTGGGAGGGATTGGGAGCTTGGGCTTATCAGACACAACTTAGAATAGATGTACAAGGAGATCCTGCTGAATAGCATTGAGAACTTTGTCTAGATACTCATATTTCAACAGAACAAAGGGTGGGGGAAAAAATGTAATTGTAATGTATACATGTAAGGATAACCTGACCCCCTTGCTGTACAGTGGGAAAAAAAAAAAAAAAAATTCCACATTTTTTAGTCCGTTCATTTGCCAATAGAAATGTGGGTTGTTTCTACTTTTTGGCTTTTATGAATAGCACTGCTATGAAAATGAGTGTACAAAGATCTCTTTGATACCCTGTTTTCAGTCTTCTGAGTTTATATCCAGAAAGGAATTACTGGATCATATAATTCTACTTTTAAATTTTTGAGGTACCACCATACTTTTCATAGGGACTGTATCATTGTACGGTCTTACCAACACATGCAAGGGATCCCGTTTGTCCATATCCTTGCCAATACTTATTTTCTATTTTTTAGTAGTAACTTAGCCAGTGGGTATGAGGTGATATCTCCTTTTGGTTTTGATTTTCATTTCACTAATGGTAAGTGATATTGAGCATCTTTTCCATATGTTTGTTGGCCATTTGTGTATCTTTGCAGAAATGTCTGTTCAAGTCCTTTGCCTATTTTCTAATTGGGTTTTGTTGTTGAATGTAGGTGCTTTATGTATTTAGACTATTAACCATTGGGTCAGATACGTGATTTGCAAATATTTTCTTCCATTTTGTTGGCTCTTTTAATTCTGTTGATTGGGTCCTTTGACACACAGAAGTTTGTAATTTGGTGCCTAATTTATATTTACTTTTGTTCCCTATGCCTTTGGTATCATATTGAAGAAATCATCACCAATCCAACATCATAAAGATTTTTCCTCTATGTTTTATTCCAAGAGTTTTATGGTTTTAAGTCTTATATTTAGGTCTTTGATCCGTTTTATGTTAACTTTTATGTATGGTTGAGGTAAGGATCCATCTTCATTCTTCTGTATGTGGATATTCAGTTTTCCCAGCATAATTTGTTGGAGAGACATTCCTTTCTCCATTGAATGGTCTTGGCACCCCTGTTAAAAATCATTTGATCCTGTTTCTAAGGGCTTATCCCTGGGTTCTCTAGTCTGTTCTATTGTTCTATGTCTCTTTTTATGCTGATACCACATTTTTTTGATTGCTGTAGCTTTGTAGTAAGTTTTGAGACCAGGAAGTGTGAGATTTCCAACTTCGTTGTTCTCTTTTCATGAGTGTTGTACTAGTTTGCTAGGACTACCAGAACAAAATGCCTCTGATTGGGTGGCTTAAATAACAGACTTTAATTTTCTCATGTTTCTGGATGCTAAAAGTCCAAGATCAAGGTGCTAGCAGGTTCTGTTTCTTAAGAGGCCTCTCTCATTACTTTCAGATGGCCACCTTCTTGCTCTGTCCTCACATGGCCTTTCCTTTCTGTATGCACATCCTTGGTGTCTCTTATGTATCCAAATTCCGTCCCCCTCCCCCGCCTCTTTTTCCTTTTCTTCTTTGGCCTCCCCATGGCATATAGAGTTCCTGGACCACAGATCATATCTGAGCCAGTTGTGACCTAAGCCACAGCTGTGACAATGCCGGATCCTGAACCCACTGTGCAAGGCCGGGATTCAAACCTGTGTCCCAACACTCCAAAGATGCCGCTGATCCTGTTGTGCCAAATTGGGAATTCCCCAAATTTCCTCTTGTAAGAACATCAATAAGATTGGACCAGGGCCCACGCTCTTCACCTCTTTAAAGGTCCTGTCTCCAAATACAGTCAATACAGTCACATTCTGAGCTACTAGGGGTAGAGCTGCAGCATATGAATTCTGGAGGACGTCGTGAAGTACAACAGTTACTTTGGTTATTTGAGATTACTTGAAATTCTGTATGAATTTTAGGATGGATTTTTCTATTTCTGCCACAAAAAAAAGTTTTGATTTTCATAAGGAATTGGCACTAAATCAATAGATTTCCTTTGGATGGCATCGGCATTTTGAGGGTACTCACCCTTCCAAGCGAGCCACGAACACAGAATGTCCTTCCATTCATTTGTGTTTTCTTTAATTCCTTTGGGCAATGTTTTGTAGTTTTTACTGTACAAATTTTTCATCTCCTTGGTAAATTGTTTTTCCTAGGAACATTAGACCCTTGCAAAATAGGGTTTAAGGGCTCTGGCCCCTGCCCAGTTGAAAAATCTGCCTATAACTTTACAGTTGGTCCTCTGTATTTGTGGTTCCATGTCTATGGAATGGTGCAGTACTGTAGTGTATTATGTGGGAAAAATCCACATATTAGTGGACCTGCACAGTTGCTGTGTTGAAGAGTCCACCGTATTTTATTTACCTTTGATGCTATTAGAAATGCAATCTTCTTCTTGATTTCATTTTTGGATTGTTCATTGTTAGTGAAAACACAACTGATTTTTGGGACTTGATATTGTACCCTGTAACTCTGCTGAATTTGTCTATTCTAACTTATTTTTAAAGTTTAGGTTTTCTTCACATAAGATCATGTCATCTTTGAACAGAGGTAATTTCACTTCTTCCTTTCCACTTTGGGTACCATTTGTTTCTTTTTCCTGTCTAACTGCTTTGGCTAGGACTTCAGAACTATGTTGAATAGAAATGATGAAAGTTAGCATGTCTGTAAACATTTTTTTAAATTATAGTATAGTTGATTTATAATTCTATTTTCAGGTACATGGCCTGGTGATTCAATATTTTTATAGATTCTAATCCATTTTAAAGTTGTAGGAATTCCCTGGCTAGCCAAGCTGGTTAAGGATCCAGCATTGTCACTGCCATCACTTGAGCTGCTGCTGTGGCAATGGTTTGATGCCTGGCTCTGGGACTTCCACATAACATGGGCATAGCCAAAAAAGAAGAAAAGTAAAGTCATGGTAAAATATTGAGTATATTCCAATGACAGTACAGTCTGTGCTTTACATTAGATCTTTGTATCTTATACCAAGTAGATGGTACCTCTTAATCCCCTTTCCCCATCTTAACCCCTTCCCCCACCCTCTCCTTGGTAACTACTGGTTTTTTCTCTGTTTCTGTGAATCTGCTTCTGTTTTGCTATATTCATTTGTATGATTTATTTTTTTAGATTCCACATTTATGTGAAAAGACATAGTATTTGTCTTTGTCTCTGACCTCAGTAGGCATAATACCCTCCAAGTTTGACTATGTTGTCGCAAATGGCAAAATTCTCTTCTTTTTCATGGCTAATACCCTCCCTATCTATCTATATCACATTTTCTTTATCCATTCATCTGTTGATGGACACTTAGATTGCTTCCCTGTCTTGGTGATTGAAAATAATGCTGCTGTGAGCATTGAGTGCATGTATCTTTTCAAATTAGTATTTTCATTGTGTTCCTGCTCTTAGAAAAAATAACTTTGTTTTCACCACTGAGTATGATTTTTAGCTGTGGGCATTTATATATGTTTTTGTAATTTGAAGTAGTTTTCCTTTACTCCTAGTTTGTTGAATGTTTTTGTTATGAAAAGTGCTTTTCCTGCATCAATTGAGGTCATCATGTTTTTTCCCCCTTTGCTTTGTGAATATGGCATATTACAGTGATTGAGTCTCATAAATTGAATCAAACTTTCATTCTAGAAACAAATCCAACTTGATTTTGGTATATAATCTTTTTTATATGCTGTTGATTTTTTTTTGCTAATGTTTTATTGAGAGTTTTTCACTCATAGTCTTCTAGTATTTTTTCTTTTGATATTACATTAGACTTAAGTATTTTGGAAATAACTTTTATGATATTGAGAAAGTTTTCTTATCCCTAGTCAGCTGAATAGTACAATGAATGTGATTTTGATTTTATCAAGTGCTTTTTCTATATCTGTTGAATGTTTGGTTTTCTCCTTTATTCTGTTACTATAGTCAAATACATTGACTGAATTTTAAATGTTAAACCACCTGTGCACTTCTGTAATAAATACTATTTGATTTTAAAATAGCCTTCCAATACATCACTGGATTTTATTTGCATTTTTTGATTTTTGCCTCTATTAGAAAAATTGGTCCATAATTTTCTTTTAATCCTTATTTGGTTTTAGATCAATATTATCCTGGCCTCTTAAGATGACTTGTGTTACTTTAGTTATTTGTTATTCTCTGAAGGAGGTTTTATAATATTGGTATTAGTTACACATCTTAATTTGGATGAATTTTCAAGTAAAGTTTTCTGGGCCTCAATTTTTCTTTCATGGGTAATTTTAATTATAGATTAAATTTTGTTGAAAGATACTGAATTATTAAAGATCTTCTTGTTCAGTTATGGTAAAGCTGTATAATTTTTTTAAGGAATCTGTCCATTTCATCTAAGTTGACATACTTATTGTCATAAAACTCTTCCGATAGCCTCTCATTCTTTAAGGTATGTACTCATTTCACCGTTTTCGTTCCTGATAATGCTATTTTGCGTTGTGTTAATTTTAAAAATTCAATATTCGTAGAGCTTTATCATTTGTATTAACCTTCTCAGAAAATCAGCTCTGGTATTGTCCATTTTCCCTGTTGTGTGTTTGCTCTCTACTGTCATTGCCTGTTGCTCTTATTTCCTTTCCCCTATGTTTTTGGGAGGGTTACATTGCTGTTCTTCTCTATTTATTTATTTATTTATCTTTATTTTTTGTGTTTTTGGGGCTTCACTCGTGGCATATGGAGGTTCCCAGGCTAGGGGTCAAATCGGAGCTGTAGCTGCCAGCCTACACCCAAGCCACAGCAACACAGGATCTAAGCCGCGTCTGCGATCTACACCACAGCTCATGGCAACGCTGGATCCTTAACCCACTGATCGAGGCCAGGGATTGAATTCATGTCCTCATGGACACTAGTCGGGTTTGTTAACTGCTAAGCCACGACAGGAACTCCTCTAGCTTTTTAAAATGAGGTTAATCTTTTCCTATTCTGTAATACTCACTTAGAGCTGTATGTCCCCTTGTGAATGTTGTTTGGAAACTCGAAGGTCGTAAGAGTATCTATCTAAATTTTGTGAACTATATATAAAAACCTTCACGTTCTCTTTTTTGTTTATTGTCTTTCTGTTTGGAAGAAAATAATAGACTCTGTTTACCCTAGAATATAATGAAAAACTTTATGGTTTAAAGTTTATTCATTAGTTCTGTTTTTGACTCTCCCATCAAGGATGCCCCCCCCCCCACCCCACTGCCCAATCTGCTTCAGGTTCCTAACTTAATTTTGGTAGTTTTTCTTCCATGCCATTAGAAAGTCCTGGGGGGCGAAGGCCATGGGGTACGATGCCTGAAATGTGCTCCCACTTGGGGGTACACTGATTGCCTGGGCTCGTCAGTGCAAGCAGACATTAGAGAGTATCTTGCTGTAGAGCAGTTCTAACCATGCTTCTGAAGACATTTAGATCATCTTCTCATATGGAATGGTCCCTGAAATAATTTGGCTTTACGAAAAGCTGAAGAAAATCCTGTAACTTCAGAATTCTTGGAACCACAAAAGGAAACTTTGAAAGACTGGTTTGAGTCAGATACATGGATTTTTCATTACAACCCAAGTTCCTGGCAGTGAATGTAAACTGTGTTTGACACATGGTTTTTATCTGAGATTTCCATACATTTTACTGCCTTCGGGGTTAAATTGACAACCTGATACCATGACAAGGCCTGGCAGGTTTGGCTGGTTTTGTTGACTAAAGGACTTGGCTCTGGATATCCACATAGGGACAGGACAGAGGCCTGCTGCTTAGAGAGAGAGGGATTTGCAGCCACGATGACCACATAAAGCTGAGCCCTTCAATGTGCTACCTCCACAGAAAGAAATCCCACTCACATTTAGTGATAGAGAGCAGGGGACTTTATCAGTCATGGCCTGGGCTCTGGTTTGTTTGCCTCTGCAAGTTCATAACCATATGGGTTTGGTGTTCAGATTTTTACTGCCTGCATCCTTCTATGATTATTCAACAACTAGAGAAGGTAGCATAAAATATGGCTTTGCTAGATGCCACTTCTGTGATGGAAGGAGCAAACATAATACAGCAGGCTAAGTACACACTCTCAATGACCTATAGGATTTACTTGAACAGATGTGAACTGTCTGTTAGGTATTTAGCATCACTCTATCCAAGCACTTTCGGAATGACCTGCTATAGTTGTCTTTCTTACACCCATCCATTTCACTGATACTCTCTTTATGCAGGGTAATCTGACTGTAGTTAATTATTCCAGGAACAGGTGCATGGCCCCAGCAAGGGCAGACAGTCTCTTCCCTGGGAATTTGAACTGAGACGTCTCTTCTCGTCACTTGGTTGATAATTTGAAGACTCGGGATCCTTTGGCTGTCATATATTCTGCCACGTAATCTTGCAGCCAGAGAGGATGATGCAAAAAAAAACAGAGAGTGGAGATAAACAAAAAAAGGTGGTGGTGGCGGGGGGAGTCCCAAAGGCTTTGGAGCACCCAGGTTAAGAATTATCCCCAAGTCCAGCTGCAGTCCCTACCTGTCAGTTCTGTGACATACATTCTATCACTGAAATTCCTCCACCAATGGGTTCTCCCCTCCCCCCCAAGCTTTTTTTTTTTTTTTTTTTTTTGGTTCGAAGCTATAGTTGATTTTTTTCCAACATCCCCAAAGACTTGAAGCTAATAGACCATCACAGCCTCCAACTCAGTTTTGGGTGTGTTCTCAAAGAGGTAGATATCTCTGTTTTAATGGAATACTTGATGGAAGAAATGCTCCAGATCTGACAAGCAAAACCTGCATTTCCATTCTTGGATAAACTCTCATTTTTTTTCCCCATCATTTGAGAAAAATGCCTAATAATGTGAACATAATTTTAAGCATCATTATTTTGTAGATTTTATGAGTAGCCATTACATTAATAAGCAGGGAAAACTTTAAGAATGGAAAAATATACTTTTTTAAGGCAAAGTAGGGTATGCCAACATCACACAGCACATTTAATATTTTGCAGGTGAGACTTGCTCTCCAGCTAAAATTATCCTTTTTCATATGAAACAGAAGATTGGTTGAGTGATAGTTCTTAATTCAAGAAGGAACAGCATAACTGAAAAGCTATTCAGAAGCAAAAATACTCTCCTAAAAACGTTTTTATGTTCTATAGGATGTTGTTCATTTAATATTCACCTTTGAATACTGAAGTTCCTTTTGACTCATCAAGTACATTTATTCTGTCACAAAATAAGACATGCTTTGAGGATTTAACAGTTCATGAAGATCTCGTTATAATTTTATATTTCTGCTTTAGGGAAATAGTTATGTACTGGATGCTGGAATGGAATTCTCTCTGCCTCAGTTTCAACTAAGTTGCCAGTTTGATGAAAAGCAGGATACCAAATGGGGAGAAAGCATCACGTGCCAGTTTTATTAAGGAATATGTTTGGACTTAAGCATCAAAGAAGAGGTCAGATAGGGTTTTGTGAAGAAACTGGAGAAGAGATCTTTGGAGTTGCCATCCATGGGCTAGGAGTAGAGTGTGCCACCTTCTTGACCTCAAGCCAGGGGAGGGATTTCCATAAGGAAAAGTGGAAAGGCTGCTTATGCGTTCTTTGATATTGAGGCATAATGAGTTAGGCTCCAACTCACTTCTCCCCCACCCCCAGTGTAGTGAATATGTAGGCAAAATAATGGTCCCCCAAAGATGTCTACATCTTAACCTCTGGAACCCATGAACATACTGTGTTACATTGTAACCAGGACTTTGCAAATATGATTAAGGATCTTGAGATGGGGAAGTTATCCTGGATAATCCACATGAGCTCAGTGTAATCAAAAGGATCCTTTTGAAAAGGAGGCAGGAGGGTCAGAGGAGGTGTGATGATGGAAGCTGTGTGGCAAGAGCCAAGGAAGCTGGAAAAGGGCTTTTCATTAGGTTATCCAACAGTGCCCCCTGTAGGAGCTAGGAGATGTCAACAGGGAGTCTCTGGTATACCACTCACCTAGGTTGTTAAGGAAGGAATTCCCATGACCACGTGCATCTATCTTTGTCAGTAAAGCTGCAGCAGAGTAGGGCCCAGGGAGCTAAAGGCCAGCGTATGACAGTTTCAACTAAAAATGCTCTTGCCTCTTTCCCCAGCGTGTCATTTCTGATAGACACTAAAACAGCCTTCAGGTAGGTGGAGGAGATAAGGTGCAGAAATGGAGAAGCTGGTCTCTTGCCTTTCCTGTTGCTGGCTTGGAACAATTATGGTTCATCAACGTAGAAGAGAGTAGAAAATTGGACATCCAAGCAAATTCAACAGTATGATTATCTTGAACTGGACTTTCTAACTACTTAAGAATCTTTAATGGTATAAAGGCACTGTAGAAACTTCCAGGATTTTCTCTCAGGGAGTATTTTTGTCTCTCATTGAATAAAGTATACACAGACAATAGAGGGCAAAAATACATTACGTCTTTCAAATTTTATTAAAACTTCCTAGCATGTAAAAAAAAAAAGAGAAATAATAGTATGAATTTCCCTCTCTAATGGATTTAACTGTCTCCCCCTCCTCACCAAATTCATATGTCTAACCCCCAAAGTGGCTTTATTTGAAAAGAGGGGTTTTTCGGAGGTAATTCCGGTTTAATGAGATCCTAAGGAAGAAGTCCTAATCCCTCGGGGTTGGTGAATTTATAGGAAAAGTGTTCTCTCTCTCCCCCTTTCCTTCTCTTCCCCCACCCACCCCACACCCTCATGCACACACTGAGGAAGTTCGCGTGTGGGGGCAGTGAGAAGACAGCCACCTGCCAGCCAGGAAGAGGGCTCGTAATAGAGATCCACCAATGCTGGCATCCTGATCTCTGACTTCTAACATCTATAATTGTGAGAAAACTCCTGCTGTTTTAAGTCCCCAGTCTTCAGTGTTTTGCTATGGCCGCCCAGGCAGGTAAATACACCCTCCGTTCCTATTCCATAACCAGTTATCATCAGTATGTCATGCTTCCTTCATCTGGTTCTTTTTCTTCCCACCTCCTCTCTTGTGCCCATTCTGTGAAGATTCTTCGATATCAAATTTAGACATTATATGGTTTTTACTCCTAAACATATCTGTACATGTCTCTAAAGAATCAAGGTGATTTCCAACCTAACTGTTGAGGCATAATCATTACTCTCCCTTAGAGTCTCACTTCCCAAACCTGCTGGGGAGGCTGGTTGAAGTGAGTTGTGGGCCTGTGATTTGTTTTCACGCCTGAAGTGAAAGCGGAAGTGGCATGTATCAGGTAGCTATTACTGTGTAATAAACCACCCCCGAAGGCAGTGGCTTAGCAGGCATGGTTTTCCACAATTCTGTGGGTGGGGTGGCCATTTCTTTTGCTTTGAGACAGCTTGGCTTATTGCTGTGGTCAGCTAGCAGCTCTGTGTGTGGCTGGACAGTGCAGGAGGGCCTCAGTTGGCGTGGTCTGTTTGACCATATGTTCACTCCTCCCAGCAGACTGACTGGATTCTCCATGGAGTCTCAGAGTTCCAAAGAGCACTAAGAGAAAGTCAACTCCCATGCAGACGCAATGTTTAAGACTTCCTTCTGACATATTT
The DNA here is from genome assembly GCF_016906955.1 of Phacochoerus africanus. Classification (NCBI taxonomy): domain Eukaryota; kingdom Metazoa; phylum Chordata; class Mammalia; order Artiodactyla; family Suidae; genus Phacochoerus; species Phacochoerus africanus. The sequence continues at coordinate 16,570,051 of NC_062553.1, read as the reverse complement.
GCTAATGTCCCATCTGCTAAAGGAAGTCATGTGACCAAGCCCAAATTCAAGGGCTCTCCTGATGGGAAGAGCGACAACACCTTATTTCAGAAGCGTGAGCATACAAAATGCAAAGAATTTGTGGCCATTTTTATAGTGACTGCCGTAATGTGAGGCTTTTCCTGAGCTGTGATTAACTAGGAGTTTTGTTTTGTATTTACTGCATGTGAAGCCCGGGTAAAAATTAGCAGTTGAGAATTGGCAGTGGAAAAAAGCAAAACATAGATAACAAGAAAGGAAAGAGAATATTTTCTAATTGTTCTTTGCTGTAATATAGAAAAAAATATAGATGTATTCCTATAACCTTGCTAAATTTACTTAAAAATTAGGGTAACTTTCTTGGGATTCTTTAGAATTTTCTATGTATATGATAATATTACCTACAAATAGTTTTAATTCTAATTGGTATGTGTTTGTTTTTTTTTTTCCTCTTGTCTCATTTCTAATATTAAAAGCATTTAGTCTTCTACCATTAAATGTGAGTTAGGTATAGAGTTTTTATATATGCCCTTTGTCTGGTGGAGGCTACTCCTTTCTGTTCTTAGGGTGGAAATTTTGTTCATTGATATTAGACTTTTCTTCTTTCCCAGTTTACGCATTTAGAGCAATCCATTCTCTTCTAAATTGTGCTTTAGCTCATCCCCCTCAATTTTTTTCATTTTTAGTTTTGTAAAAAAAAATAAATCAAACTTTCTTCATCATTTCTTCTTTGATTATGTGTTCTTTAGAAGTGTGTTGGGAGATTTTTCAGATATCTTTATTTTTATTAATTTTTAATTCCTTTAGCATCAGAGAGCACACTTTGAATATCTTCATTCCTTTTAAAGTTGACTTATTTTATGTTCACCATATGATCTATCCTGTTGAATGTTTTATGAGCATGTGTAAAGAAAGTGCATTCCTACTGTTGTTGCATAGAACATTCTGTGTGAATTAGGTTAGTTATATTGGTGGTGGTGTTGGAAATATCTGTATTACTGATTTCTGTCTAATTGTTCTATCGCTTGCTGAGAGGTATTGAAATCTCTACTCATAATTTTGGATTTGTCTACTTTCTCTTCTGACATTTCGTTCTTCATGTATTTGAAACTCTGTAATTAGGTGCATACAAACTTAAGACTGTTATGTCCTTTGATGAATTAATTTATTGTAAAATATTTGCCTTTTTCTTCCTGATTACTTTTAAGATTTTCCTCTATCATTGGTTTCACAAATTTTATCATGGTGTTTGTTGTGGTTTCTGTTGCTTCTGTATTTCTTGGATCTGTGTGTTTAATGTTTTCATAAAATTTATAAAAATCCGCAGCCTTAATCCTTTGAATGCTTTTCTGTCTTACACATGGGTTGGCCTACAATTGTCCCCAAATCATCAAAGTTATGTTCATTTTTTGTTTGTTTTTCTCTCTCCTTTTCAGTTTGGATAGTTTCCATTCCAACATCAAGTTCTCTGATCTTCTAAAGCTTCTACTCTCTCCTAAGCTCATCCGGTGAATTATTTATTTTTAGATATTGCATATTTTATCTCCAGGATTTAATTTGGTGGTTATTTGTATTTTTCATTATGTGCATGTTTTCCTTTAAAATATAGATTATATTTATAATACCTCTTTTAGTTCCCTGTCCGTAACTGCATCATATAAGGCGTTTCTAGTGATTTTTTTTTTATTGACTGGTTTTTTTTTCCTAGTTATTCCACCACATTTTTTCGGCTTCTCAGTCTATTAAAACTGGAGGCTGGGCATTGTGATTCTTTGCTGTTGAGTGTTTGATTCTTTCGTCTTAAGGATCATTGTTTTTTGTTTTTGTTTTTCTGGAAAGCAGTTACATTACTCGTGGGTTTGTTCGATTCTTTAGAGATTTGTTTGTAAGGGCTTATCTAGTGTAGTCTGCACTGTAAGGCTGGTTTACCCCTTGCCACTTAGCAGTGATGCTTCTCAGATCTCTGGTCTTGTTGGGCAGTGTTTGGCGAGAAATGCAGCCCATCCACTCTGGCCAGTTAAACTAAAACACCTCTCAGTCCTACATGAGCTCAGATAGTTTCTCAGTTGTTCTTTCCTGATTTTGGGAAATCTCACCTTATGTGTGCACAACTTGGTATTCAGTTGCCGTATGGAGCAGATTCCTTTGCAGATTCCTGGAGCTCTTTCTTGGTATAGCCTCCTCATCTCTGGTTCTTTCCTACAAATTCCAACACATAAGCTTCCCTGAATCCCAGTCTTCCCTTCAGGACCTCAGTAACATTCATATGCTCCCCTTAGGTCCTCTCTTCCAGCAAGGTCTGTAAGAAGTGCCTCTGGGCAGAAAGCTGGGATGACTATATTACCCGCTTTAATTTTTTCCCCTCTTTGGGGGAATCATAATTTTTGCTGCATGTTCTCTAATGTCCAAAAGCAGTTTCACATATTTTGTTCATTTTTCTAGTTCTTCATGATGTTAGACAAGTCTGACTCCAGTTACACTAGCATAGCTAGAAGTGAAGACTCCATTCCATTAGATTTGGTTACTTCCTCCAGAAATAGCCAAGGTATATCAAACTATTTGCTTAAAACATATTTCCTATTTATAAATGTAAACTTTATCAGCTCTTTAGAAAATTAGAGGAACTAATTGTGATAAAGCTACAGATCTTAAGGTAGTAATAGAAGTCTCAATAGTTACTGAGAATGTTTTTCAGCTAGTGAGACAAAACCATGTAAAAAAGTACCATTAGATTAATCAAGGAAGCATAATTGCCAAGGAACTATGCAATTTTGCTATTCTCTTCTGAATTTAGCAAAACATTTTTTCTGTTGTCCATGTATCTTAATATAATGTCATTGATTTTAATAATTTTTTAAAGTTTAAAATTTCATTTTTTTATCAAAGTATTGATTTACAGTGTTGGGTTAGTTTCAGATGTACTGCAAAGTCATTCAGTTACAAATATATATTTTTTATTTTTATCACTTTATTTTTTTAATTAATTAATTAATTAATTAATTTTTTGTCTTTTTTTTTGTTGTTGTTATTGTTGTTGTTGTTGTTGCCATTTCTTGGGCCGCTCCCGCAGCATATGGAGGTTCCCAGGCTAGGGGTCGAATCAGAGCTGTAGCCACCGGCCTACGCCAGAGCCACAGCAACGCAGGATCCCAGCCGCGTCTGCAACCTACATCACAGCTCACGGCAATGCCGGATCGTTAACCCGCTGAGCACGGGCAGGGACCGAACCCTCAACCTCATGGTTCCTAGTCGGATTCGTTAACCACTGCGCCACGACGGGAACTCCTTATCACTTTTTAAAGGCTTGATTATATTTTGGAGATCCATTAATTCTTGGTTTACATGGCTTTTATAATCTGTTATTTTTATGGATAAATTTATCTAATTTGAATTGATGTAAATTTCTTCTCTTTAGCCTCATTTAGAGACCCTGAGGGATATTAATTGGGAATTATTTGTTCATTTAGAGAAATCAAAGATAGCCTATATGAGATTTGGTTTCTTTTCATCTTTAGTTTAGGAATTGTGTCTTTGCAGATTTTGACAATCTTGGACTCCTAATAAGTGAAAATACAAATGACTAGAGTTTTGGGGTGAAGCAAGTATAATCTTTAGAGTTAAAGGAGCCCATGTTACTGAATATACAAAATGAATGTAAACATTAAAAAGGCTAACGAGTGTACCAGATTCTGCAAACCGCGGCATCCCCATTCCTGACATCTCATACCGTATAGAAATCTCGTAATGCACTGACCAAAATATTACAACCCACTTCTTCACTGCTGCCACTAGTATGGACACAGTCATCCAGGAAGAATCCAAATCAGAATCAGAGACAAATTCAGCCAAGAGTCAGGTTTAGCACTGTCCAATCGCTCAGTTACTTAACCTGCAGCCCAATACTGAGCAGCTCGTCTGAAAAAAATTATGGATGTAGTTTCTGGGGTACAGAGTGGACCCAAATAATGTCCATAGGGAATGCACAAACTAACAAATTATGCTAGGAAAAGTACTGCCATCTTGGACTGAAAAGGACACAGACAGTCGAAAAATTTTTTAAAAAGTTCTTGGGGATCCCAATTTTCTATGGTCAGGAAGGAAGAGGCCTGAAAGCCTGAGAAACATTGTTATCTGTAAACATGAGACATTTCTTTTGAAAATGAAGAATATTTCAGAGGGAGGTGACAAGGCAGAGGGTGCAACAAAGTGTAACAACTCCCTGGCAGAACTGGCCCCCTGTCAAGGAATATTTCCTGCTCCCTGACAGCCTAGGCTTGGCTGAGTATCAGAATTGCTAACAACCAGTGACTGCTGTTTGTCTCCTTTGCGGCTCCTTCTCTTTCCCCTTCTTCCTCCCCCATCTCTTCCCTCTCCTCTTTTTTAAAGTTTTAGATGGGTGGTAGAGTTTTTACTTTTAATTACAATGAAATTTCATTTTATTCCATGTTTAAGTGAGAATTATGTGGAGTTCCTGCTGTGGTGCAACCGGGTCATTGTGTCTTGGGAGCACTGGGACACAGGTTCGTAGGTTCAATCCCTGGCCCGGCACAGTGGGTTAAGGCTTTGTCATTGCTGCAGATGCAGCTTAGGTCGAGACTGTACCTGGAATCTGATCTCTAGCCTGGGAACTCCATACACCAAAGAGCGGCCCAAAAAGGGAAAAAAAAAAAAAAAAAAAAGAGAGAGAGAGAACTATGCTTCAGTGGTGATTTTTTAATTGAGGTAAAATTGGTATAGAATATGTTAGTTTCAGGTGTACAACATAATTTGGTATTTATATACTACAGAGTGATCCCCACAATCTCATTGCCATCCATTGTCATACAGTTGATCCCTTTCACCTATTCCATCTACCCCAACCCCCTGCTTTTCCTCCTTTTGAATGGGAGGGTCCATTGTGGTTATCCTGTTCTTGTCTGGCCAGTATGTGTTTGTTGAAGGGAGGTAGGTAACTTGTCTTTTCAGTTCGTCTAGTCTCTGGGTCAGGAAGAGCTGCTCTTGATGATTTGCATCCAGGCAGCCTCATCTGCATCTGGACCTGATTTAGATCATGAGATCGGGAGCTGGGAGCCAAATATCATACTTAGATGAGACTTTAAGGTCCTAGGGGTGCAGGTTTGCATAGCTCCCATTTTGGAAGCTTTGAAGTCACGTTGGCAAGGGGGCAGACAATGGTAGAATGCAAAAAGAGCCCTAATATTTTGAAGTTCTCATCAAAAGATGGAGTCTCTCTCATGCAGTAACTATACCTCAATAAAAAAGTTACAAAGTGATGCCTAAAAGGAAAAAAAAGATCTCAGTCAAATAATCATTGACATTATAATGAGAATTTTGTTCTTGTTCCCAAATTTAATGGGAATGCTTCTAAAGTTTAATCATTAAGTTATTATATTTGGTGTAGGTTTTTGTACCTTTTATTAAAGTAAGATTTTTTTTTTTTAACAATTCTTTGGTAAAAACTCCTTATCAGGAGAATGCATAGAATGTTATCTACTTCTTTTTCTGCACATATTATGAGGAGCTTATGTTTTCCCCCTCTATTTTGTTAGTATGGTAATTTTTTAATATACTCTGATATTGTGATAATCTTGCATTCCTGGAATAAGGCATATATATATATATACAGCAGGCTAACACCTCCAAAACTACTCCCTTGAGAGGGCACAGCAAGGAGATTTGTAGGAATAGCTTAGAAAAGAAAAGAAAAAAAACAGAACGAAAAGAAAGGATTAGGGAGCCTGCATTCTTCTCCCTCCATAGATCATCTTCAAGTCATCAAGGCTGTGTGAGGCGGTCCAGTGATGGCTTCTGGTGGTCATCCTGACCTTCTCTCTGCCGTGACGATTGATGTGTGAAGTGAGGAACTGGGGCTGGATTAAAATGCTGTTGGATTCAACTAATGAGTATTTTATTCATATCCATGTATATAAATTAGGTTGGTCAACAATTCTCTCTTCTAATATCCTCTTCTTATTTTAGTATAAAAAACTCAGTCATGTAAAGTCAGTTGAGTAATTGTCCTCTTTTTCTCATCTTTGAAATATTTTACATAAATAATAATTTAAATATTCTTTGCATATTTGTTAAATCTCTTTCTAAAATTGTTGGGACTGGAATCTTCATGAAGGAGAAATTTAAAAAAAAATATTTCTTTCATGAACTTCCATATGCCGCAGATGCAGCCCTAGAAAAGACAAAAAAAAATCTAATTACTTAAGGTGGGAAGGGATGATTTGCTGTGCAGCTTAGTCTATAAATTTTAAAGGAAATCTCATCATATATATATGTATATATATATATGTATATATATATATATATATTTGTCTTTTTAGAGCTGCTCCCACAGCATATGGAAGTTCCCAGGCTGGGGGTCGAATCAGAGCTGTGGTTGCTGGCCTACACCTCAGCCATAGCAACATAGGATCTGAGCCGCGTCTATGACCTACACCACAGCTCATGGTAACACAGGATCCCTAACCCAGTGAATGAGGCCAGGGATCGAACCTGCATCCTTATGGATACTAGTCAAGTTCGCTACCATGGAGCCACGATGGGAACACCTATTTATTTATTTATTTATTTTTTACAGATGGGGGTCTCCCTACTTCTTGAAGTTTAGCTTAATCATGTGACTTGCTTTGGCCAACAGGAAATGAGCAGAAGTGACACAAGCAGGGTTTGGAAGCTACCTGTTGCTTCTTTTTGGAGTTCTGATCACCATGGAAAGAAGCACAAGCTATTATATGGAAGAGAGACCATGTGGGCCAGAAAGCTGTCCCAGTTGGGGTCCCTGCCATTCCAGTAGCTACCAATCACTAGATATATGAATGAGGCCATCCCAGTCCACCCATAAGCTCCATTGGTGCCAGCACAGAACAGAGGAACTCCTAGCAAACCTAGAGAATCATGAAAAATAATTCTTTTAAAGTTTTGGGTGACTTGTTAATGTAGAAAAAGCTAACAAATACAAGTATCCATGAAGGAGAGTGAATGTGGGAATTTGGGCTTCTCAAACAATAGGAAGATATGGGTAGAGCTATTATCCTGAGGCATCCAGGCAAAACTTAGCTCAAGAAATGAGAAACCCCAAGATTTGTAAATATTTGGAATAAATAGTATAAATTTTTCCAAAGTCATGAATTAAGCCCTGAAAATAAGTTTTTTGGCATTAGTAAATATTTGTCTATTTTGTCAACTCTTTCCTACCTGAGCCAAAAGAAGCTAATTGGAGATTGGTGATTGCTTTTTTTTTCTTTTTCTTTCTTTCTTTTTTTTTTCCGGTCTTTTTAGGACTGTCCCCACAGCATATAGAAATTCCCAAGCCAGGGTGAAAGCTGAGGAACTGCCAGCCTATACCACAGCCACAGCAACGCCAGAACCAAGCTGTGTCTGTGACCTACACCACGACTCATGGCAACTCCAGATCCTTAATGCACTGAGTGAGGCCAGGGGTTGAACCTTCATGCTCATGGATACAAGTCCAGTTTGTTATCGCCGAGCCACTACGGGAAGTTTTCTTTTATTTATTTATTTTTTTCTTTAAGTTGTAGAACCTGTCCGTTTAGCTAGGTTTGTGGCCACTTACCTACAAACTACATTTTCCAGCCTTCCTTGCTGCTACAAATGAGCATTTCAATAGGAGATAATACAAGGAGACCTATGAAGCTTAAGCATCAGGTTCCTTTCTTGCAAGAACCAATTCCAAGGACCCTGTTAAATGTATTTTCTTGATCTTAAGTTTGTGTGTGTGTGTGTGTGTAATAAATTTGAAAATTTGCAAAAATAAGATACTACAATCACAATAGGTTAAAACTGCTGTCTCTGTCTTCTAGTTATTTCTCTGTTATACTTGTACTGAATGGGGTGGGGTGGTCACAGGAGCTTTTTTTTTTTTTTTTTTTTTTTTTTTTTGTCTTTTGTTGTTGTTGTTGTTGCTATTTCTTAGGCCGCTACCGCAGCATATGGAGGTTCCCAGGCTAGGGGTTGAATCGGAGCTGTAGCCACCAGCCTACGCCAGAGCCACAGCCACAGCAATGCGGGATCCGAGCCGCGTCTGCAACCTACACCACAGCTCACGGCAACGCCGGATCGTTAACCCACTGAGCAAGGGCAGGGACCGAACCCGCAACCTCATGGTTCCTAGTCGGATTCGTTAACCACTGCGCCACGACGGGAACTCCCACAGGAGCTTTTTTGAGGATCTAAGTGAAGTCGAGTTGGTGTCCATTTATTTTATGTTTAGTAGGATATATTTGTGTGGTTTGTGGTCACTTTCTTGGAGAATTACATTACCCATTAGCCATCCAGATACAGTGGATCTAGAGCTTTTCCTACTTCCTGATGTAGCAGCCTCAGCTAGCATAGTCACACAGAGGGACAGGGCCAAAGCTGCTATCACAATATGAAAGTGTCTTCCGGGGTTTGGCTCTGAATATGTGTGGGTAGTAGAGGAGAAATAAAGTTTGGCATTTACAGAGCCAGCAACTAGACTTCAGAGAGATCTTTCAGGGATCAGATTGGAATCTGAGGTGTTAATTCTCGCTGATGCCCGGTCAAAATGGAATATGGTTATTTATGCAACATGTACAATTATAAATGCACTACATTTTTTTTTTTTTTTAATAGCTGCACTTGCAGCATATGGAAGTTTCCATGCTAGGGGTAGAATCGGAGCTGCAGCTACAGGCGTACACCACAGCTATGGCAACAACAGATCCAGGCTGCTTCTGCTACCTACACTGCAGCCTGTGGCAGTGCTGGATCCTTAACCCACTGAGCAGGGCCAGGGATTGAACCCGTGTCTTCAGAGAAACAACGTCATGTCCTTAACCAGCTGAGCCACAATGGGAACTCCACTACATGCTTTTCTTAGTTTCATGAGAATTGAATTGATTGTAATTCTTGTGTTTGTGGGGTATACATCCTTAGCAGTTCTATAACTAGTATATTTGTATCTTAAGTTACATGTTTTATATATTCCAGAGTATTGGATTTTGCCTAACATTGACGTTATGAATAAAGGATTGTGAAACTAAACCATCAGCAGTAAAATGCAATATTTGATAGTCCATATGAGAGGAAATTATTTTTCTATTTTTACTCTAAAAGTGATTTCATGAGTTTTTCACCATGTAAAGAAATAATAACATATGGGGTCAAAAATATAGAAAAATAGCATTATAAAGATTTGGTGGGCAGTTAATACCAATATGATTTTCTTTTTCTGGGTTTTGTGGAATTTGACAGATTTAAAAAATCTGTATATTCTGTTTATTCTAAATATTAACCTTTATATCATATTTTATAGCTTATCAAAATCTAATGCTCTTTGTCCATTCTAAATCAACATTAACTTTTTAAAATGATTTTTATTTTTTCCATTATAGTTGGTTTTACAGTGTTACATTGATTTTCTACTGTACAGCAAAGGGACACAGTCACACATATCCATTCTTTTTCTCACATTATCCTCCGTCGTCATGTTCTATCACAAGTGTCTAGATAGTTCCCCGTGCTGTACAGCAGAATCTCATTGCTTATCCACTCCAAACAGCATTAACTTTTGTATTTGTAGTTTTGCATTTCTTTCCAAAAAGAATCCCCTGCCCGTCTCCCCTATCTAATTATGTAAGTCTCAGGCTCTACAAAACCAGGATCTTCTCCTGGAGCATGTGATGAATGTCTGGCCAATAGGATATGAACAGAAGATATATACGTGACAGAGACACATTCTTTAAATCATGTTCTTTTCCCCCTTACTCTGAACCAGACTGACAGCATATTGAATGCTGACTAATTTTATGTGTCTGCTTAAATGGCCCCAGAATTTGGTTAAACATTATTTCTGGATGTATCCACGAGAGCATTTCTGGATGGGATGAACATTGGAACTTGTAGACTGAGTAGAGCAGATTGCTCTCCCCAATGTGAATGGGCCTCATCCTTGAAGTGAGTACAACAAAAGGCGAAGTAAGAGAGAAATCACTCTCTCTGCCTGTCTTTGAGCTGAGATGTTGGCCGTCCTACCTTTGGACTTGGACTTGGAACTGGAACTTTACATCTTCCGCTCTGTGGGTTCTCTGGCCTTCAGACTCAGGCTGGAGCTACACTGTTGGCTTTTCCGTGTCTCCAGCTTGCTAACTGCAGATTTTGAGAGTTCTTGGTCTCCATAACCACGTGAGCCAATTTCTTCTAATAAAACTCTCTCTCTCTCTAGATGGAGATATAGAGACAAACACCTATATCTATAGTATCTATATATCTATACCCTATTGGTTCTCTTTCCCTGGAAAACCCGGACTAATGCAAGTGCTGAGCTGCTTTTGAGTATAAGGATTAGGACACCATCCTAGGGAATGGCAAAGCCCCAGGGCAGAAGGATCTGGAGCTGCCATACAATCCTGTGGAGTAGAACTTCCAATCTACCTGGGACCACTTGCCACCTGAACTGTTATTGGAGAGAGTAGTAAACTTCTATCTTGTTGGAACCATTGAGTTTGCTTCTCTTTGTTAGAGTTGCTTAGCTTATGGTCCAACACTGTGCCAAAAGTCAACCTGGGGACATTCGCTGCTCTTCAAGTTAGAACCTCTTCTCCCTTAAGACTGTGTCTTTGACTACATAAGTTGGAAAATTAGAGTAGGTATGTGTCTATGGCCTCTTTGCACAACTCCATAACCCATCTGGAGAGCTGTAGTAAACTTGCAAAGAATCAGTGATATGTACATTGAGTTTGTAATTGTAGTTCACGTAAAATATTTTTTTGGGGAGGGGGGCTTTTTTTGGGGGGGGGCACAACTGTGGCATATGGAAGTTCCCAGGCTAGGGATCTAATCAATCAGAGCTACATCTAATCAATCAGAGCCAGCCTATACCACAGCCATAGCAACACATGATCCTAGCCACATCTGCAACCTATACCACAGCTCATGGCAATGCCAGATCCTTAACCCACTGAGCAAGGCCAGGGATTGAATCCATGTCCTCATGGATAATAGTTGGGTTTGTTACTGCTGAGCCACAGTGGGAACTCCTCATGTAATTTTTGATTCACAGTTTCTCTTCATTTGAAATATAGTGCAAGCTTGCTGTTTATATGCACTCATGGAATAGAGCCACAGTGTAAATATCCATAATTCAATTCAACCAGTGTTACTTGGGGACCTAAAATATGCCAGTCATGCAATTGGTCCTATTTGGGACATAAAGAGTTACAAAGTAATGCTCTCATCCTCAAAGGGAGTTAATATCTTAATGAGGGAGGAAGGATATTCATAATTATACCTTAACTACTCAAAATGGCAATGTCAATAAAAGTAGTACTAATAATGATTATTCAGTGTTAGAGGGAAATGGGCAATGATCATGAATGAACAAAAAATAATGCAAAAGTTATTTCTATATGGCTTTTGGAATGCATCAAATTGTTTTTCACAGGATCACATGGGAATTTTTCACCCTGAGCACATTCAGGGCATGAAAATGGCACATGGAGGGGATATAAACAAGATCTCAAAGGCAGAGAGCTGCTCTATGAGGTGTGAAAAATCTCCATTAAGTGCTGTAGCTGTTAACTGAGAGTTAATTTATTTGCCTCCATTATATCTTTCTTTACTAAAGTTTCACTGTTCAAGTACTAGTGCTAAGCCTTACTCAATCACTCAACCAGAAATGATATGCAATATAATTAGCTTAGAGTGACAGTGTTTTCCTTCCCATTTCATAACCTTATCTTGAATGCAACCGTTTAACCTACAGTGACTACTTTCTTCCCCACAGTAACTGAGGTCAGTAACTTCAATCAAGAAATATTCATGGAGGCATTCCCATTGTGGCACCGTGGTTTAAGAACCCATGAAGATGTGGGTTCCATTTCTGGCCTCGCTCTGTGGGTTAAGGATCTGGCATTGGTACAAGCGGCAGCTGCAGCTCCAATTTGACCACTAGCCTAGAATTTCCACATAGGCATGTGTGGCCATAAAAGGAGGGAGAGAGGGAGGGAGGGAGAGAGAGAGGGAGAAAGGAAGGAAGGAAGGGGAATTCGTGGAGCAACTGCTATATATAGGGCAATGTGCAGTGACGACCCAAATGTTGAAGTTTCAAGCGAGCGGACAAATGTGCATACTCTAAGAGAGACATGTCAGATGCGGTTTGAATCATGTCTTGTGGGTGCGCCTCAGAGGGGTGATTAATTCTGAGGTCGCAAGGGCCCAGTAATATATTCACCAGCAATGTGACATTTAAATCAGCCTTGAAGGATGTTTTCATTTGCTAAGGCTGCTCTAATAAAGTACAACAGAATGGATGACTTAACAGCTATTTATTTTTTTATTTTTGAAAATTTTATGGAAGTACAGTTGATTTACCATGTTGTATTAATTTCTGCTGTACAGGAAATGACTCATTTATATGTTTATATACATATATGTATTTTTCATTATGATTTATCACAGGTTTTTGAATATAGGTCTCTATGCTCTACAGTAAGACCTTGTTTATCCATCCTATAGATGACAGTTTGCCTCTGCTGATCCCAAATGCTTTTAATGTTTTTTAAATTTAAAACATATTTTTAAAATTTATTTTTTATTGAGGTCGCATCGGTTTATAACAGCGCATCATTTTCATTTCTACGTCTGAACACCCTACAGTGTGCTTATTGCCGAAAAGTTAGTTTCCGTCTGTCACCATGTAGTTTTCCCCTTTATCCATGTCAGTTCCCCCCCACCCAGCTCTTCCTCTCTGGTAACTGCTACTCTGTTCTCTGAATCTAAAAGTTAGTTTTTGTTTGGTTTGGACAGACATTCATTCTCATAGCTTTGGAGACCAGAAGTCTGAAAACCAGAGTGTCATCAGGACAGCAGCCCCTCTGAAGCCTCTGAGAGGGGATCTTTCCAGCTCCTCCACCTCCTGGTAGCCTGAGGCCTTCTTGGCTTGTGGCATCACAGCTCTGATCTCTGCCTCCCTCTGCTCATGGCCGTCTTCTCCTCTGTGTCTGTCTTCACGTGGTGTTCTCCTTCCTCTGTGTTTTCTCTTATAAGGACACCCATCATACATCTGTGGGTCTCACTTTAATTATGACCTCATCCTAACTTGAGTACATCTGCAAAGCCCCCATTGCATTTCCACCTGAGATTATATTCACAGGTTCAGGGGGCTGGGACTGCCACACATCTCATCAAAGTACATAATTCAACCCATAGCCATAGCCAAGGATGTTGCCCTTTATTCATTGATACATTTCTTGTTGCCTTCCTCTATTTTTTCTCTTTCTTTTTTTTTTTTTGTACCTATTTCCCCACAGTTGGCACCATTTGGTCTGTTTCTGTAGGTCCCTGATTCGGGAAGGTCTTTGTCAGTGTATCAGTTAAAATCATCAGGACCAATGACCTAAATGTCACTGGCTCAGAAGTAATTGGACAGTGAACTATGAACAATTACATGCCAACAAATTTGACAGCCTAGAAGAAATGGACAACTTTCTAGAGACATACAGCCTGCCAAAACTGAATCAAGAAGAAATTGATTGAATAGACCAGTCGCTAGACATGAATAAGTAATGTAAATACTCCTGGAGTTTCCTTTGTGGCACAGCAGAAATGAATCTGACTAGTATCCAGTTTGATCTGTGGTTTTGCTCAGTGGGTTAAGCATCTGGAGTTGCTGTGAGCTGTTTTGTAGGTCACAGATGTATCTCATATTCCATGTTGCTGTGGCAGTGGCATAGGCCAGCAGCTGTAGCCCCGATTAGACCCCTAGTCTGGGAACTTCCATATGCTGCAGATGCAGCCCTAAAAAGCAGGAAAAAAAAAATACTCCCTACAAATAAAAGTCGAGGACCAGATAGTTTCACAGGTGAATTCTACCAAACATACAAAGAAGAACGTATACCCATCCTTCTTAAACTTTTCCAAAAGACCGAAAAAGAAGGAACACTCCCAAAGCTATTCTATGAAGCCACCACCAAGAAGGAACACTCCTGAAGACATTCTGTGAAGCTACCATCACCCTAATACCAAAACCAGACAAAGGTACTACCAAAAAAGGAAATTATAGGCCAATACCTTTGATAAATAAAGATGCAAAAATTATCAACAAAATTTTAGCCAGCCTAATCCAACAACATATAAAGATCATACACCACAACCAAGTGGGATTCATCCTAAACTCACAAGGGTGGTTCAACATATGCAAATCTGTCAATGTCATATGCCACAGTATCAGAAGAAAAGTCAAAAATCCTAATGCTCTAAGGTGTGCTTTCTGTATCTTGTGGTAACTAGAACATATTTAACCTCTTTCAGCATCATTTAAATTATCTCTAAAATGGATACCATAATAATGATATATTAAACAAGCCAGTAGTAAGGATCAAAAATTTTATACATGTAAAGAACTGACAGCTATTAAGCACCTTACATAACTGTTAACTCCTTACTTAGTACTTGTTGCCCCTTATTTGTCACCACTTGCTAAGTGTCTGAAGAAAGGGGTCAATATATGCCTCAGGAATCAGAGATTGGGAAACTTCAAGAGTTAGAGTAATTGTCTGGTGGAATAATGGCGGGTGAAGTTTGCATAGGAAACAGAATCTGTACAGTGTGACATGAACTTGGCTAAGAGTGAAATGAAGTTCAACTGATGAAAAAATTAGAAAGCAACTGGCAACAACCAGCTGCTATATATTTATCTTCCTGACCACAGTGATTTGTAACACAGGCTACTGGAGAAATTACAAATGAAACCATCAAACTGCTGTTTGAGGAATTCTGAGGAATAGAAAATTCAGGGAGAATCAGAGTTGGGTAAGTTTATTTCTTTTTTTTTTCTTTTTTTGTCTTTTTGCCTTTTCTAGGGCCGCTCCAGCAGCATATGGAGGTTCCCAGGCCAGGGGTCAAATCGGGGCTGCAGCCACCGGCCTGTACCACAGCCACAGCAACTCAGGATCCGAGCCGCATCTACGACCTAGACCACAGCTCATGGCAACGCCAGATCCTTAACCCACTGAGCAAGGGCAGGGACTGAACTGGCAACCTCATAGTTCCTAGTCGGATTCGTTAACCACTGCACCATGACGGGAACTCCAAGTTTATTTTTGATTTAAAAAAAAAAAATGAGAAGCTTCCATACATTGTCAAGCTCACCCACACTTAGAAGGCAAGACAAAGCCAATATCTGATCAACCAGGCAGATACAATGAGGCATTTTTAAGTTTAGACCATCTATTTCTTACAGCACAGAGAAAAGTAAGTCAAAGGAGCTGGCTCCCAAGTCCTTGTCCCAGGCCCTAACACAGGAGGGGACAATTATTACAGCACTGGTTGTAGGGAACCCCATTGCTAAGTTGCCTGTGCTTCATCAGAACACATAACATGGTGAGAATCTATCTCTTAACATCCTTTCAGGGAGGTAGGGAGCTGAGTGGGAGATGGCTTCATAGCAACTCCTTAGAGGCCTCTAATCCTCTCTCCATTCCAGGATGGTGTTCAGGCAGGACTCAGGTGAGCTGCGGTTCAACTACTGTTTATACAAATATTTGCAAGGTCCCCGGGGCAGAGCTGTTCTCTATACAAAGCAATAAACTTGGATGGATCTTAATAAGAAACAAGATGATTGGTAAATCCAAAGAGTATGAGCTGAAGATGTAGATGCTAATGTAAAATTGAATGGGAGTGAATGTATAATTATGAATTTTGTTTACAGTGCACTGACCTTTCCAAACAGGTGAGAATGAGACCTAGTTTAGCAGAAATCTCTAAAGTAAAAGACTTAAGAGTCAGCAAAATTCAAGGGTTTTTACTGGACAGCTTAATGTGAACATACTGTGATCTGAGTGCCAAAGAGTAAATGGACTCGTAGGTCCTCGTATTAGGATGTTGTTTCCAACTTCACAGAAGTGATAGGCTTAGTCTCACTTCCAGGGACACAACTAGGAATACAACTAGGCAGTCACTCAGAGGACACACAGTATAGGTTGAGGGGACTGAAACCACATCAAACGGGAAGTCAGAGTTTCTTATTTCAAAGGATAATCAAGAGAGGTTATTATTTTTGTTACTATTAACTAAAGTTGTACCATGTGCCCTACTCTGTTAAGTGCCTTACATGAATTACAGATGAACACCTCACAAGACCAATTGGGTAATTACCATTGGTATTCGCATTTTCCATGTGAGACAGTGAAGATTCCATGGGATTAGATGGCTGCCCAAGGATAACCTTGCTGCTACCGAGGGCCTGAGCTAGGTTTGGAGCCCAGGTGGACTAACTCCAGGTTTACAGCCTAACCAGTATACTGTGATATCTCACTGCAGTTGTTTGTTTTTTCGTTTGTTTTTTTCTCTTTTTATGGCCACTCCTGTGGCCTATGCAAATTCCTGGGCTTTGGGTTGAATCAGAGCTGCAGCTGCCAGCCTATGTGATAGCCACAACACATAGGAATCTGAGTTGCATCTGTGACCTATGCCACAGTTTTCAGCAAGGCCAGATTCTTAACCTACTGAATGAGCTCAGGGATGGAACCTGTATCCTCACGGACACTATGTTGGGTTCTTCACCCGAGGAGCCCCAACAGGAACTCCTCTCACTGCAGTTTTAATACTCGAAGGGCTTTAACACTTAATAGGACTATTATGGACAAAATGGTGTTCTCCCCAAATTCATATATTGAAGCCCTGACCCCCCAGTGTGACTATATTTGGAAATAAGCCTTTAAAGAGATAATGTGAAATGAGGTCACAGGATGGGGCTCTAAGCCAATAGGACTTATGTCCTTATAAGAAAGTACTCCAGGATGTGTACACAGAGACAAGGCCATCTGTAAGCCAGTGAAAGAGGCCTCAGGAAAAGCCAAACCTGCCAACACCTTGACCTGTACCTCATCCTCCAGGGCTGTGAGAAAATATTTTGCTGTTTTTCTAGCCTTTTGTTGTCAGCTAGAAAACTGATTCAAGGAGTTAGATTTGTTTCGTATTCAACAAGTATTGAGCTGAGAGCCCAAGATATAGGAGGCCCTGCCCTTGATTTAGTGGCCTCTGAGAACTCCAAAGTGGAATCTGTAGAGAGACAACTTCAGGTCAATAAAAGGAACAGCTTTCTCTAAGGTTTTCCAAAAATATCCTTACTGGGTTGTCCTAGCTTAGAAATATTTCTGATTAAAAGGCAATTCATGGGAGTTCCCGTCATGGCGCAGTGGTTAACGAATCCAACTAGGAACCATGAGGTTGCGGGTTCGGTCCCTGCCCTTGCTCAGTGGGTTAACGATCCGGCGTTGCCGTGAGCTGTGGTGTAGGCTGCAGACGCGGCTTGGATCCCGCGTTGCTGTGGCTCTGGTGTAGGCTGGTGGCTACGGCTCCGATTCGACCCCTAGCCTGGGAACCTCCATATGCCGCCGGAGTGGCCCAATAAATGGCAGAAAGACAATAAATAAATAAAAGGCAATTCATTTGTATTTAGCTTGGATGAATATTTATATGCGATGTTGATAAAATTTCAGTGCTCAGCAGCTGGTTGAACTAGATAATCTCTAAAGTCTTATAATTCTTCTCTTTCTTATCCCTGTTCTTTGTTCCCACTGGGATTAAACATATATTCAGAATACTTTCAGGTGTAAGACAAGTTGCAAGGGTAATACAGGGAGTTCCTTTGTATCCACACCCAGTTCTCCCTTGTGTTAATATCTTACATTGCTGCAGTATTTGTCACAATTAATGAACCACTATCCCACTAACCTTTCAAACCATTCTTTTAGAAAAAGTTGCGACTTTGTCTTTAGTTTAATCAAAGTAAAGCATTTCTTTGTTTTGAAAATAACCATTAAAATGCCAATGCTGATTGTTTCTGAGAGTTTTAACTAGGCAAAGAAATTCTGAAGAAAAAAGACTGTGTAGAACGTACTAAATATGATATATATCTGAGGAGAAAACAAAAACAACAAAAAGGCAGCTGCTTCTGAAACTGTTACCAGAATGTAACTAGAATGATCTTATGTTAAAGTAAAATGTAGAGTTGCTGCCCTCCTCTTTATTTATTTATTTTTGTTTCTTTGTTAAAAAACTTTACCTCACAAAGAGAACAACAGACTTGTGGTTGCCAAAAGGGTTGAGGGAGGAAGGGGAATGGACCTGGAATTTGGGGCTGGTAGATGCAAAGTATTCCATTTAGAATGGAAAAGCAGTGGTGTCCTACTGTACAGCACAGGGAATTTTATCCAGATCTCTTGGGATAGAACATGATGGAAGATTGAGAAAAAAAAATATGTCTATATCTATCACTATGCTGTACAGCAGAAATTGGCACACCATTGTAAATCAATTATACTTTCATAATAAAAAATAATAATTAAAAAAAAAACCTTCATGGGAAAGCCAGATTTTTTGTCTTCTTTGCGCTTAGGATAAGGGATCTCTTCCTACACTTATTGAGGGAGCTGAAGTATGGAAATTCCTTCTGCCTGACTACAGAAGCTTCCAAGACAGACTTTTGAGTGCAGCTGTTTGACCTTGAGCTTGATCACACACTACAGGTCCTGTGACGCAGTTGACTTCAGGGCCCTTCTTTGGGCACCACTTATCAGAGATGCCATGAACACATGAGGTACTTGTTACAGAAGCACAAGGGTAACTATCTAACTTTTCCTTTTAGTGCCATTTATGAATTAAGAGTTTTAGGAATAGAAAACTCTACAATGTGGGATATAAGAAAGGATATCAAGAAAGATTTCAGCCTGTAATGCATTTATTTTCCTAAGAAGTTGAATTATCACTGGAAAAGTGATTGAAAAAAAAAAACCCAACTCTCTCTTGCCTTATCAAAAACCTAACCTATATGATAGTATGCCCCCACCTAACACATCTAATTTGTAAAATCCCAAACTTTCCCCAAGTACTAAAAACATCTTTTCCATCACACACTGCAACCCCAACAAGCAGATTTTGATGCAACTCTGTGTCACAAAGAACCAACAGGGTAACATTAACTAAGCTCATAAAACCCAAAGGAGGAGGGAACGCTATGTTGAAATAGCAGCATCTAATTGGGTGTTAAATTATGTGATGCATGCCAGGGTAAAAACTTTCTGCCCATTGATGGAAACTGTTTCAGACTCAGTTTGGTAGCCCTTCTCCTCCTGTGAAAAGGCAAAGCTGTCTCTATCATCCTCACTTTGTCAGAACAAATTCTATACCTTTTCCTAGGCTGTCACAACTATAGGGCTAAATACTCACCAAGTTGGAAGACAAATGTATTTTAATTCTACACAAATCAGTGCAGTTGCTGAGAAAAATAAGAGTAGTCAGAGTTACAAAGTGGTGAAGGCCTTAATGAACAATTATGATAGTTTAAAAGGATTTTCACATTAGCAATGGCAGGATCAACATTAGTACCCATGGGACAAGATGGGAATCAGTAGATCCATGAAAACAAGACAAAGGGGATGATTCATGCAGTCATAGAACAAAAATTTGACCCCAACCTCGTCTGGATACAGTTTCCATTAGTCTTGGAATGAAGAAGGATAAGAGATTAATGGTAGCTCCTAAAAGTCTACTGTGTTTATGTTTCCTTACATTCACTGTTGAATAAATGGTAAATAGTTCATTCTATCTTCCAGGTTTGGTTCTTCTTAACTAATCCTTGTGTTGGTTTTCAAAATCCTGTCATTGAATCAACAATGGCTGAGGAAGGTACCTCAACTGTATAGTCAAAAACCCATCAGTCAGTCAACGGCTGGTCTGCACAGTGGACAGAACCAGGTTGATAGCCTCTGTCCAGGTGCTCCCTAAGCAAAGCATCTGCATCACACACAGCCAGGCATTGCTCTAACATCCCTTGATCTGTGTTTCTCAGAGTGTAGTGGGCTGATCATGTGCATCAGAATTCCCAGAGGGGTTTATTGAAAATAGAGGCTCTAAGCCTACTTCCTCCCCCTCCCCAGATCTAATGAATCAGAATCTCTCAAAGTATCCAGAAATCTGCATTTTATTTTTTTAAATTTCTTTAATTTTTAAAATTTTTATTATTGTTTTAAATCTGGGGCTGGTGATCCATCCGAGCTACAGCTGCACCTGCCCACCTATGCCACAGCCACAGCAATGCCAGATCCTAGCTGCATTGTGACCTAAGCTGCAGCTTGCAGCAATGCTGGATCTTTAAGCCACTAAACAAGACCAGGGGCAGAACCCGCATCCTCAGGGACACTACATCTGTTTTTTTAACCTGCTGAGTCACAATGGAAACTCCCAGACATCAACATTTTAAAGACAGAGTTATCTGCTTTGAATGAGAAAACTAGAGACAGACGTACTGTTTTAGATTCTGCCAACATTAAAAGAAAGGGATTCTATGTAGAAATTGTTTAGAAAACCAAGAGATAACTACCAGTTTTTAATATTTCCCCAGTAACTCTTCTGTTTGTGTCCATAGACGATTTTCTCAGAAAGGCTTTTTTTTGGATGTTGAGAATATTCACGGTATGTATGAAGGTAGCTGTAATTACCCACCTGGGAACCGGTGTGGCAGAACCATGCTGTATATCTGCAGATGATTTTCAAATTACTCAGTGTGGAAAGCACTTATTTAAAAACTAAAATCAAAATCATGCAACAGAGACAAATCCATTTTGTCCGTTCTCTGTATATCTAACACCCACTATACAGCAAGTTGTATGTGATTTTATAAATTATCAATGTAAATCAGTCATTAATATGCTAGTTACTGTTGTTCAGAATCTAACAGGAAATATTCTCAATATGATTACATTCACTAGGAACCAAAAGTTATACTCTGTACTTGTATAGCTGGACCAGTATAGGAACGAAAATTCTTTTTTT
This sequence comes from Phacochoerus africanus, assembly GCF_016906955.1. Classification (NCBI taxonomy): domain Eukaryota; kingdom Metazoa; phylum Chordata; class Mammalia; order Artiodactyla; family Suidae; genus Phacochoerus; species Phacochoerus africanus. The sequence goes on along the minus strand of NC_062553.1, from coordinate 16,549,207 downwards.
GAAATTAAAGTATAGTTGATTTACAATGTTGTGCCAATTGCTGCTGTACAGCATAGTGATCTAATCATACATACATATATACACTCTTTTTCTTGTAGTCTTTCATCATGTTCTATCCCAAGAAATTGGATATAGTTCCCTGTGCTGTACAGTAGGACTTCATTGCTTATGTATGATTTTTAATTCTCTGACTTGTATGAAATAATCTTTATACAGGTTAATATACAATATTTTTTAAATATCCAGAAGTAATGTTGTTTTAGTTAGGACAAACAGTATTTTAGCAAAATTAAGAACACTGTATCCCTGAAGTATGGCATGATACAAGTTTATAGAGTCTGGAATGGGACCGTTCTATCTCTTCTTAGCTGAGGAACCATGGGCAAAATATTAAAATTCTCCATGCTTCAGTTTTCTTATCTGTAAAATAGCAAAAATAATTGCAATTTTCTTTCTTGTTTGCAATGATTATTACTTAAATTTATGGGTTTACATACACATATATATGCTGAGACCAATGTCTAGCACATAATAAGCACTTGATAAAGTTAGACATTGTTAGTATTATTAATCTATTTGATGAGATGCCAAAATTATGCTTCAGGTCATGAAAGTATTTTCAGTGTATTTTCCTATCCCTTTCTCCTCTCACTAATACCCTGGTTCTTTTATTAAGTTATTGACATGACATTACATTGGTTTCAGGTGTACAATGTGATGGTTTGATTATTTGTGTATATTGTAATATGATCACCACAGTAAGTGCATTTCATATCTGTCACCTGACATAGTTAAAAAAATTCTTCCCTTGTGATGAGACCCTTAAGGAGCTACTGTCTTAGCTGCTTAGCTTTCAGATATGAGTTTTTTTTTTGGGGGGGGGTCTTTTTTTTTTAGGGCTGCACCTGCGGCACATGGAGGTTCCCAGGCTAGGGGTTGAATTGGAGCTGTAGCTGCAGGCGTACGCCACAGCCACAGCAACGTCAAATCCGAGCCGCATCTGCAACCTACACCACAGCTAATGGCAACCCCAGATCCTTAACCCACTGAGCAAGGGCAGGGATTGAACCTACAACCTCATGGTTCCTAGTCGGATTCCTTTCCACTGCACCAGGATGGGAACTCCTCAGGTATGAGATTTAGTGGTGTGAACTATAGTCACATTGCTGCACATTACAGTCCCATGGTTTATTCATTCTGTCACCAGAAATTTGTACCTTTTAAGCCCCTTCACTCATTTTGCTCACCCTCCCCCCATTCCTGCCTCTGGCGACAAAAATCTATTCTCTTTCGTGGGTTCTTTCTTCCCCCTTCAGCCCACACCCATGCTGACTAAAGATTACAATTAATCATTGACTTGAATGCTAAACAAAAATTCTTGGGCCAGTTCGTTTTTCCTTTTATTATACATGAGAAGATTGAGGGCTTGGGCTGGGGGGAAAAATAAGGAAGAGCAGAATGGTGACTATAGAAGGAAAGAACTGGAAGAAGACTAGAAGTCGCCAAAGTGGGAGGGAACGGAAAGGCATTTGATCTGGAAAGGACTCCTGATAAGCAACCATCCAGAGTGGACATCTGCCAGCTCATCTCTCTCCCACAGACATACAAGCTGCTCCCTGGCAGCCCTGAACACCTGGAAGCTTCTACTAACTGGCTGGGGCTCTGGTCACCTTGCATAGGTTTAGGTGCTTGAAGGGAGAACCTCAGCCTTGCAGACCTCATTGGCACCACATGGAACCAATTGGGAATGCCCCTAAGAATGGAGCAGTGGACAAACAATTGCTGTTACAATTCAAATACATGAATCTAGCTACATAATGGAAAAAATGCTACCTTGCAAAAAGGTCAAGCTAGAGTTTGGATGGTTTTAATTTCCATATTCTAGAATTATAAGAATTAGGCAGCTACACTGTTTAATTATAGTGTAAAACTTTGAGTAGAGTTAAAAAAAAAAAAACCGTTCCTTCTCAAATAATTCTTCTTTCTAGCACGTCTAATATTTTCCTCTTAAATGAATCATTTCCCGTCATCCTTTAACAAAAACAGGTTTTTAAAGAATCTTGCAAATTACTTTCTCATGACATAAATCTCAACTTCCTACCACCAGCTACCATGTCTCATAGCTTTTATTTGCACTTGGAGTGACTAGTATACCACTGCTAGTTTCCTATTTTCACTGTTTATTCCCTCCTGTAGCTATACATAGACATAAATGTAGGAGTATATATATTATATAAGTATGGTGTGTTTGGAAAATTGCATTTTCCAAATTAATGAGGATTTACCTATGCAAATCTCCTTCCTTCATTGTTTTCCTTGACTTCTCAGAAATGCTTGACACCAATTCCCTTGTCTAGTTTCCTGAAATTACCTTCTCTTAGTTTCCACAACATTGTAATACAATGATTTTCTTCCTTTCTTTATAACTCCTCTGTGGCATCTTAGAGGTCATCGTTGGGCTCAAGAAACCGTGTAGTGCAAATATCAACACTTTGATGGACACTGCCAAGTGGCTGACCCAACCTCAGTGCACAAACTTCTTCCTCCCAACCATCTACCAAAAGAGCATGGACCAGGGAGAAGGAATTTAAATGGGAGAGATGAGGAAGCTTTACACAGGAAGTGACATTTGGGATGGACATCTAAGGATGGAGAAATTTCAACAGTAAGAAGCAAAAATATGCCATGTGGATGGAACTACTTGAGCAATGACACAGAAGTAGAAAAATAGTACATATTTGTAATAGTTCTAGGACAAAGAACTATCGCTAGGATGTAGCTAAAGATGTGAACTATAGTAGATTGTAGGGGATGGAGAGCACGGAGATCACAGGTGAGGTCTGTGGAACCAGGCTGGCTTTATGTAGGTAAAAGGGAGTCATTGACAATTTAGGGACAGAAGAGTGTTACGATTAGAGCTAGGTATTAGAGAACTCCAGTGTCAGTGTGGAAAACTCACTAGTGGGGAGGTGAGAGTAAAATTGGGTTAACTTTTTAAAAGCATCTCATTTAGTATCAGTCATGCATTGTTCTCTCGTATTATCTTTTCCATGCTAAATCTTTATTCATGCCTTGCCTTCTTTAAGATCTTGCTTAAGATCTTAAACTCTTTAAGGCAGTTGTCACATCTTGTTTTTCTTTCAAGCATACTACCTCATGCACAGAAGTTGTCACCCTGCCTCTTATATTGTCATAGTTTTCATTGTTACATTATTGTTTATTGAGCACTTACCACATAGGCACTATGCAAAATCAATTACATGCATTATCTCAACCCTTCAATATGTTGGTCTCTATTTTACACATGTGTAAACAAGGACTTAGAGAACATAGTCATTTGCTCTAAATCATACAGTTGGCAGCCAGGATTCAAAACAAGTTCTTTGTCATTCCAAAGTTATTAATAGTAATATTAAATGGATTCTCCATGGTGGCTAATCAATGAATACTTTTGAATAATTGGGTAAGTAAAAATGGTGGGTCACAGAAGGAAGATGTGTTGGTTTGAGTTGATCTATTTAGGTAATTAAATATATCCATTCATACTCGGAAGATATCTTGTGTTTTAATGATGCAAAATGTGTCTCTCCTAGTGAGGATAATCATAATGGTATAAACTATTACTTAGACAAGTAAATGAACATCGTTAAAGAACCAAGTAGTAAAAAATATCAGCATTATATTCATATTTATAAATAATCCTTTTCCCTATTCCTGGGTGGCCCTAGACTTTAATTTGTTTTTATTATTCCCATCATTCCATAAACTCTGGCAATTTTGGAGAGAAGTTTCTTCTGTTTATTGAAGCCACCTTTGACTGAACATATAGGATTTTATGCCCTCCTAGGTTGCCCTATGCTAATGACCTTTTACCAATGGATACAAGAGTTTGAAAGCCCAGCTCCCTTGACTCAGATAACTCTGAGGTGAACCTTCCTCTCTAGAGTTTTCTGTGGGTTCAAGCTGAAGCTACCCTGTGTGGGACATGGCTTGATATCACACCCTTCTTTGACTATGTTCCTTTCACTGTCCTACTTCTTTCAGCCTTTAATTGGTTTCACTCATGAGATTTCCTTGATAAATCATTTACATATGAAGTTTCATCTCAAGATCTGCTCCTGGGGAAATTGACCTTGGAAGAATGATACATTAAAATCTAGTGAATATGCTAATATTTCCCTTTTAAAAATAAATACTAGTTTCTTTTCAATATTTAACATTGTATAAGTGCCTTCTTCATTTCAGGTATGGAAAAAAACCAGTGACCAACATTACATGTGGTGTCATGTAAGGATGCCCTTTGTTATCATTTAACTTTTCATGATATTTGGATTTAATCTACAACCATTTTTGAAGCAAGCCGTGCAAAAATGTTTCGCACTGAGTGTGTTACTGAATAAAACTGCAGCTTACAGATATTTGTTGTATGAAAACTAGAAATTGCCTTAAAATTTTTCACCATTGAATTTCCAGGAGTTTGAAATTCTAACTTCTTAAATTGTATTCCAAATATAGCAAATGTGCTTTCTTTTTAAAGTGGGTGCATTTTGAATTCACATGGTTCAGATAATTCCATTTCTTCCAGCATTATGAGCAAAACATTTATATGTTTCCTTTCTTCATTTCCCAAGCTGAACATTTTATTTCTTCCAGCAGGACCACAGATAAGTACATCATTCCAAATTTAGTATTTTGGAAACGTCTCATGTTTAAATCATAGATATTTTTATGGGTTTTGTGCCTTTTGCTAATTTATCTCCCAACTTGGCTTCAGGTAACTTTCTGAATGATGGCAGTTTCTTTGGCATCCAGTCTGGTGATGGTGTTGAAATCTCAAAATGGCCAGGTCATAAATATGTCTTGCATTCTTTAAACAGACTCAATAGTCCTCATGATTTGCAAACTAACTGGCTTCCCTTCCCTCCAGTTACCTTCCTTAGGTTGTAAGTGATTGATGTGACCTGTCTTCACTCTAATCTTACCTGTGTGACTGACATCTGCTAACATGGGACGGAGGTACCTAACCTAGAAATTCTCCTTGAACTTATATTGAAAATAGGCATGGGAATTTTTAGTTGAAGAGAAGATATATTTTTGTACTTAACCCTTTGAAATACATAATATGAATTACTTCCATCTG